>NW_027361703.1:13892500-14540000 GCF_039654945.1 Dendrobates tinctorius | reverse complement strand
ATATGGAGCAGAGCCAATCGAGTTGTGGATGCTTCTAGACTCCCATGGAGGCTATTAAAGCATGCCAAAATTAAAAAAATGTTTTAAAAATATGAAAAAAATAAAAAAATATAAAAGTTTAATTCACCCCCCTTTCGCCTCATTCAAAATAAAACAATAAAAAACCCACACATACACATATCAGTTATCGCCGTGTTCAGAATCGCTCGATCTATCAATAAAAAAAGGATTAACCCGATCGCTAAACGGCGTAGAGGGAAAAAATCTAAAAGCCAGAATTACGGTTTTTTGGTCGTCGCGACATGGCATTAAAATGCAATAGCGAGTGATCAAAAGATCATATCTACACATAAATGGTATCTATAAAAACGTCAGCTCGGCATGCAAACAATAAGCCCTCACCCAACCCCAGATCATGAAAAATGGAGAAGCTACGGGTATTGGAAAATGGCACAATTTTTTTTTCTTTTTTAGCAAATTTTGTAATTTCTTTTCACCACTTAGATATAAAAGAACCTAGACATGTTTGGTGTCTATGAACTCGTAGTGACCTGGAGAATCATAATGGCAGGTCAGTTTTAGCACTTAATGAACCTAGGAAAAAACCCAAACAAAAAAAGGTGTGGGATTGCACTTTTGTACAATTTCACAGCACTTGGAGTTTTTTTCCTGTTTTCGAACACACAACATGCTAAAACCAATGATTTTGTTCAAAAATACAACTCGTCCCGCAAAAAATAAGCCCTCACATGGCCTCAGCTACCAGAAAAAGCATTTTGCAACACTGGCTAAATCCATTGCTACCACCCAAATCTCTCATGTACTCCATCATAATGTATATTTTTCGAATGGACTGGTTAGACACCCTGACAAATAAAGAGAAATTGACTGGGAAGTTTTTAAGTACATTGTCATTGTTCATCCCATCACTGTCTCAAGACACCAGGGACAAACTAAGGACACATTTTGAAAATACCCAGTGGTATCTTCTTCAGAAAATTAGCGGACATAATCCTATTCCTTGAGCTTGTTGATCGTTAATCAAATGCCGAGTCGTTTAAGGGGTTTATATGTTGGGGGATGGGAGGGTTAAGGGAGGTGGGGGACATTTATGAGTATTATGCCTGTCAAATAAGCATCAAATAAGCTTGATTCCTTCAAACCTGTAGGACTTCCTTTTTGGTAATGCTCTTTAAACCAATATTGTGAGTTTTACACCTGTCAAATAGCTTGTTACTTCAAGATTTGTATGATTATCTTTTATTGTAATGCTCTTTAAATAAATAAAACATGTTGAAAAAAACAACAACAAATAAACATTCAAGGGAACAGTGGGAATAAAACATTAGCAAAAACTGGCCACTTTTGGCCTGTTGGCAGCTATTCTTTAAAGCTAACCTGTCAGCAGAATTGTGATGAGTAAATTACAGGCATTGCCATGTTGCCACTGTTACACTGACTAAAATGATACCTGGGGTGAAGAAATCCATTTTGTGGTTCTTGTGTAATCAATGTTGGAAGTTTTCAGTTAATGATAAACCCATGCTCTGGGACGGTACTTACTGTAGATAGGGTCTTATCTTCCTGCTCTAGGCTAGAGAAACAAGGGAATTACCTGCCCACAGACCGGCCACAAAGCCCAAGTAGTCTGTCTTTCTTTCTTTCTGTCTCTATGATGAGGAACATTTTTGTACTTCAGGGCAGCCTGTGGGTAGGTATTTCCTTGGTTTCTCTGACTTAGAACAGGAAGATAAGACAGGCACGCCCAGGAGCACGAGCATCTCAGTAACTGAAAACTTTTAACACACTGATTACACAAGAACCACAAGATGGTCTTCTTCACCCCAGATATCATTTTAATCCATATAACAGTGACAACATGACAATGCCTGTAGTTTGCTTAGCAAAATCCTACTGACAGGTTCTATTTAAGCAGCTTGAAGTGCCGAAAACTAGACCCACCCTAATTGGTTGATCAGAAAAAGGGCTGCCTTGAAGGTGAAAGATTAATATTGACGTAATCTTAAATATAGTTTATATCAAATGTACTTAACATAATCAGACATTGCATACAGTGAATATGGAAAGTATTTAGACCCCTTTAAATTTTTCACACTTTGTGTCATTGCAGCCATTTGGTAAATTCAAAAAAAGTTCATTTTTTTCTCATTAGTGAACACTCTGCACCCATCTTGACTGAAAAAAACAGAAATGTAGAAATTTTTGCAAATTTATTAAAAAGAAAAACTGAAATATCACATGGTCATAAGTATTCAGACCCTTTGCTCAGACACTCATAGTTAAGTCACATGCTGTCCATTTCCTTCCAATCCTCCTTGAGATAGTTCTACTCCTTCTTTGAAGTCCATCTGTGTTTAATTAAACTGATAGGACTTGATTTGTAAAGGCCCACACCTGTCTATATAAGACCTCATAGCTCACAGTGCATGTCAGACCAAATGAGAATCATGAGGTCAAAGGAACTGGCCAAGGAGCTCAGAGACAGAATTGTGGCAAGGCACAGATCTAGTCAAGGTTGCAAAAGAATTTCTGCAGTACTCAAGGTTCCTAAGAGCACAGTGGCCTCCATAATCCTTAAATGAAAGATGTTTGGGACCACCAGAAGTCTTCCTAGACCTGGCTGTCCAACCAAACTGAGCAATCGTGGGAGAAGAGCCTTGGTAAGAGAGGTAAAGAAGAACCCCAAGATCACTGTGGCTGAGCTCCACAGATGGAGTAGGGAGATGGGAGAAAGTTCCACTAAGTCAACTATCACTGCAGCCCTCCACCAGACAGACCTTTATGGCAGAGTGGCCCGACAGGAGCCTATCATCATTGCAAAATTTATGAAAGCCCACATAGTTTGCTAAAAAACACATGAAGGACTCCTAGACTATTGAGAAATATGATTCTCTGGTCTAATGAGACGAAGATAGAACATTTTGGTGATAATTCTAAGTGGTATGTGTGGCGAAATCCAGGCACTGCTCATCACCTGCCCAATACAATCCCAATACAATGCCAACAGTGAAACATGGTGATGGCAGAATCATGCTATGGGGGTGTTTTTCAGCTGCAGGGACAGGACAACTGGTTGTAATTGAAGTAAATATGAATGTGGCCAAGTACAGAGATATCCTGGATGAAAACCTCTTCCAGAGTGCTCTGGACCTCAGAGTTGACCGAAGGTTCACCTTCCAGCAAGACAATGACCCTAAGCACACAGCTAAATTAACAAAGGAATGGCTTCAGAACAACTCTGTGACCATTTTTGACTGGCCCAGCCAGACCCCTGACCTAAACCCAATTGAGCATCCTCTAGAGATACCTGAAAATGGCTGTCCACCAACGTTCACCATCCAACCTGATGGAACTGGAAAGGATTTGCAAGGAACAGGTGTGAAAAACTTGTTGCATCATTCCCAAGAAGACTCATAGCTGTACTAGCTCAAAAGGGTGCTTTTGCTCAATACTGAGCAAAGGGTCTGAATAATTATGACCATGATATATTTTAGTTTTTGTTTTTAATAAATTTGCAAAAATTTGTTCATTTCCATTTTTTTCAGTCAAGATGGGGTGCAGAGTGTACATTAATGAGAAAAAATGAACTTTTTTGAATTTACCAAATGGCTGCAATGAAACAAAGAGTGAAAAATTTAAAGAGATCTGAATACTTTCCGTACCCACTGTATAAAGTTGTCACTCTCTTAATTTTGTATATAGTACTTGGTGATATATTTGATGAGTTGTTTTTGATTCTCAATCAAAGGTCATATGTCCAGACATATACTATAAAGTCTCTGACTGTGTGACTAGGTGCATTTGGGTGGCTTTTTTTGCTGCTGCCTTTTATCTAATTATGTTTTAACCCCTTGGTGCACTGTCAGTATATATGTGTATGAAGCTTGCTCCATACTGGACAGGTGGTGGCTGTGTTATACAGACAACAGATGCCTCTAAAAGAAGTGACTGGAGATAGATCTGATTGATATTTAAACACTTAGATGTACCTGCCAGTCATTGATTTGCTTTGATTACTGTCATCTTAGTCCTCAAGTGGCCTGTAGCTGATCTTTATATAAAATGGTAAATTTTCCTAAATTCTGTAATACTAAGATATTGTAGCAAATAGTACAAGTGAAGGAAGTGAAAATAATATTATTAAAAAACATTTAAAAAGCATATAACAACTTAACTCTCTTGGTATCATCATGCCCATAAAAGTCTATATTATTAAAGTCTAAAATTAAATAATCCATAAAATAGTTGTTTTGCAGTGATGCTAGGTAGCAACTTCACTAACAGTATCTCATTTGAGGTAGGAATACATTACGATCTTCATGTCACACGACACGTCTTCTTGAAGCCCTCTGTCATGGTTTGCTCAGCTTGTGGGATTAGGTAGTTCAGAGGTTAATCTGAATGGCCTCACTCTGGGTTTCTGGGAGGCTTCTTATAGCCTCATTGTGGGGTCATTCCTTGTCGCTTATACTTTGACCCTTGGCCGAGTGTGTGTGACCCTGGTGTGTCTGTGCTTTATGCCTGTGCTACTTTATGCTTGCTTGGTTTTGATCTGGTTCTGTTCCCGTTACAAGTTCTGCCTGTCCTTCCTGTACTACGCTGCCCTCTCCATGTATGACTCATTGCCTACATCCTGACTATTCTCTGACTGCCCCTCTTGTACTGCGCAGCTATCTCTATGTATGACTCCTTGCCTACGTTCTGACTATTCTCTGCTCGACTCTCCTGTACCGCGCCGCCCTCTCTGTGTATGACCCCTATTTGTCTGACCTGAGTTCCCCTCTCCTCTACGCCAGGGTCCTTGTAGAATCCTGCATTCATCTTCTGCAGCAGGACGCTAAGCCCTGCCCCCTGTGGTCACATGATCGTAGGTCCTTGTGCTTCTTATTACCTTCAACGTCCCAGGTCCCATCTGCCTAAGCTTTCCCCTCAGCATCTGATCCCGGGCCCTCCTGCAGTGTGGGTGAGTCACCCTGCTCAGCCGTGGCAGTTCGCCAGCGCTGACAGGATTCTGATACCCTCACCCTAAGGGTGGAGTTATTAATAAACAATGAAAGCCACATGAAATGGTATCTTTGGTTTAATAATCCTGATAGAAATTAGTGATCTCTCTTTCATATTTTAATATCTGTTGTCTGCTTGGCTTTAGTGGTAACACATTCATTTTCCTGCCCTTAGATTTTCTTTCTCCTCACAAATCTAGAGGTCTTGAAATAGACCAGAAATGCTCCCGTGTATTCTGCACTGTACATTATACAGAAGTGGACAGTGTTTTTGTGTGGTTTTCTTCTTTGGAGCAGTGACATTTGGAGCATATATAGGCAGAGTCACACAGTGCTGACATTTGCTGAGCCCGTTCAGGCTATGTATTAATAGCAGCTTTGCATTTATTTTGCTCTCAGCAGTATTTACCAAGTTATTAGATGCGTAGCTAGCTAAGTCACACTCCAGAAAACGATTGTGATTTTCATTCCCATGTGTTTTGGCAGTGATGTATGTGTTCCAAAGCTAGATACAGTTGGCTACTTATGATAGAGAGAGATAAGGTGCAGATATGGTCATACATCTTCCATAGGTCATTTAACCTCTGCTAGCACAGTAATAAGGACATGGCTGAGCAAGTAGCACAAGGTTTCCTGACCTCAATGACCAGAAGGGCTGCAGAGGAATATATGAAATTTTTACTTATTTACAGAAAGGTTGCCGCTGCATCCTGAAGCATTTGAATAGTGGTAGGATGCACTTAGCGTTTTTCTTTGAAACTCTACAGCATTTCAGAGTAAAACATGGATGTTTAGAATGCAGGAGCCGGTCTCTGTTTCATGCTGCAGGTGATTCAGGCAACAACAAGAGCTTATTACAACTCTTCAGCAAGAGCTTATTACAACTTTATTTGTCACTTATAAATGAAAAATAATAGCTGCTACTTTGTGCATAGATAGATTATATGATAATATGTTGTAAACTAATACAGTGCCACTCTGTACCCTGCAACTCCCACACACTTCCTCTGGAGATGAATAATGCTGTTCTGCCATTATTTAAAAAAATCTATTAAATCTTTTCTCTCATATTTAACCATGGATAATGACTCCCTAGTAAATCATGATGGGACTGCTATTAACTCCTTTACAGTGAAGTTATCTATCTACGCTGACAATGCGTGTCTTCTAATCTTACATTGTTCCCAATTGCAGGCTTGTGTCAGCATCCTTTCTTTTGGCTTGAATGAGGATTAAATGTATTTTTCAGGCTATGGGAAACACTTTTTAACCAGTACAAATCTTGCTAAACATTCCCGTGCTTCCTTCAGATTACAATCTGGGGAACCCTGCAATGCCATAATTCCCTGTTCAATTCCTTAAAGTAAAATAACCTCATCTATACGGCACTCTGACTGTCCATTGTGATAAGCTTGTCCCCCATTATTGGGTATCCAGATCTTCAGGGGGGGCTGCTGGCAGCCTCTGTCTCTCTGTGTCTTGCAAAAGTTGGCTGGCCCACATGCTGACCCAATCCCTTATCATGTTATCCAAGCACATTCACTCATCAGTAGTGAGTAGATAAAATCCAAAGCTTATTCCAAAATTGTTCAAAACATTTTCGGAAAGGTACTGTCACACTTAGCGATGCACCAGCGATCCCGACCAGCGATATGACGCCGTCATGATCGCTGGTGCATCGCTAAGTTGTCGCTAGTGAGCTGCCACACAGGCAGATGTCACCAGTGACATAGCAGGGGTCGGGGGTCGCTACTTACCTGTCAGACGAGGCGATCCTGACGTCCTCCTGCCCGCGTCCATGCATCGCTCGTCGGCGCCACAGGAAGCCCAGCAGGAAGCTGACGACGAGAAACGACCCAGGACGTTCTCGCGCGATCAGCGATAACCAGCGGGGGAGCGGTAGGGGGTAAGTATCAGACATAGCGATATCGCTAGCAATATCGCTATAATGTCACCAAACCAGTGATGCTATAGCGATATTGCTAGCGATATCGCTTAGTGTGACGGGGCCTTAAGTCTATATTTCATTAAAGATTAGGCAAAAGGTCTATAAGACATAGGAGTTATTACTCATTTCAAACCTAGATTCAAGCTAGTTATGACTATGAACCAGGAAGTTCAAAGGTTCGAAAAGAGTTATACCGCCCATGTCTTACAGACCTTTTCCCTAATCTTTTTATGGAATATACACCGAGAAAGATATTTTTAACAATTTTGGATACTTCTGTATGGGATTGACTTTTCCAAGTGCACCATGTTTCCTGTGATTGCTGGCTGAAAGGAGGAGGGTGAGCAGAATAATTTTCTCCTTCTTCATATGTTTGTCATGGAACGCAACTTTTCTGTAGATGGTAATTTTCCTCTTGCTTTTCCTAGTCTTATCTCTCACATCACCAGAATATCTTAAGCTCTTTTAACTCTTGCCCTATTTTTGCAGAAAGATGACAGACACCATTCCAAAAAGCAAAGTAAATGGAGTCCATTTTGGTTTTGTTTTTAGCCCTTAAAGAAGCACTCCTCCCATCAAAATGTTTATCCTCTTAATATATTGCAATCATCATTTTATATAGCTGTGTTCTTACAATTGCTAATTTTGCCTTCCTTCTCAGCTAATTATTTTCTTTTCCATAAGGTCTATGACATCACATGATTGAAAACAGACTAGCTGAATCCTTCTATGCTCTATGTAGAAACAGGAGGTCAATTTTCCCTGTATGAGTCATCACTGCAGAAGTCCCTGAAAGTGGGGAGAAGAGTAACTGGTTCAGAGACTAAAGAGGGGAATGATAAATGCAGGGACAAGAAACATCATTTTTCTACATAGAGTAGAAAATAGAGAAGAATTTGCTTTGTAGAAAGGCAAAATGAGCAATTGTAAGTACATAGTGCTATATAATATGATGACTGCAATATATTAAGAGGATAAAATCTTTGATTTAAAAGCTTCTTTAAATATTAACTCTGTCCTCTACGTAAAATCCATTTCTTTCTTCCTGGAACTGAACCGAGAAACTAACTCAGGTGTGAACACAGTCTTGCAAATGTAAACAATTATTTTGATTTTGTTACTAGTAATATGCTGCATAATGTTGGGGCAGAGCCAAGGTCATCATGTGATGGTCAAGGTTAGCACATTATAATGTATGTAGTATTGCATAGTAACGTTTGCAAAACCATTGCACTATGGTAGCTGGGGGGTATCTTAATGCACAAACAATGTAGTCCCATACACCTAATTGACATTTTTTATATACCCTAGGACTTTTGTCATCCTGGCTTATTTATAATACAAGAATTGTAACAAAAATTCTACACTCCTTCATTATTGCCTGTTTGCCTGTCGCTTTCACCTCTAGAATTTGCTGCTGTACATGTGTGACCTTTCATATTTGAGCATTATCCAAATTGCTTTCAATGCACCATTGCCCATTATACTGTCACCATATTTTAATTATTGTACAGGACAAGACGGTGTAATATTAGCTAATGTAACCTGATGTATTTTAGAGATGGAAATACATTTCTCTTCTATTACTGCACTGATAATTGTGGCCTACAGCTAAACATTATGGATAATGAGCACAGTAATATAATAATGCAGCCTTAGTAAGCTACCACTGTATTGAGCAGCTCGGGGTCGTTTGGTCCACAGGACATAAATTATGTTTTGTCTGAATAAATGCTGAAAGGTGTACATCCATTTCGTTAAAACAGATAGCATCTTTAACCAATCAGTTTTACTAATTAATATCCCTAAGGCATATGGGTTTTGCCAATATTCCACAAAAAAGTGAGCCATCCGACGAAGTAAGTGCTTGAAATAAAACTTTATTAGAACGTGTTAGCAGTTAATGTTCTTATCAGATATGTTGTGGATGTAGTCTCCCTGGAATCAGCACTGGTATTTAATAGCCTGCATGTGTTCCCACTTGTCTTTTTTAATGTGTGCGTGCCTCATAAATTTCTGAATCATCTGTTCTGATAATCTACATGATGTCAATCCTCTGTTTTTCCTCTGGAAGTGAATGAATAAATTGAAAAGTGGTCAATACCCAAGTCTGTGTCAGAGGTGTGTGTCGTTATACCATTCTGTCAAACTTTACAATATTGCGTTACTGCAAAATAAATTATGAAAGAGAACTTTCTTGCTATATTTTTAACATCATCAGTGGGTAGCTGCCCTGATGAAAGACAAAAAAGAACGTATATTCATCATTATAATATGATCTAGCTCCTGAACTGCCACTCAGAGATTTCCAGCAGAATGGACATGACCATGTACCCACCACCAGTCTTCTGACCCTGTAGCCAAACAGTGTCTACAGCAGTCAGGTCACTGGTGGTTGTGTTCATGGATTCTGGTCCAGCAGATTACGATGGAAGCATGCCTTCTTTTTTTCTTTCAGCTAAATAGCTTCCTTCTGATCTCTTTAACAATATAGCAGAAAAGTCAGGGGCATAGCTT
This sequence comes from Dendrobates tinctorius, assembly GCF_039654945.1. Taxonomy (NCBI): domain Eukaryota; kingdom Metazoa; phylum Chordata; class Amphibia; order Anura; family Dendrobatidae; genus Dendrobates; species Dendrobates tinctorius. The sequence goes on along the minus strand of NW_027361703.1, from coordinate 14,530,511 downwards.
TGTGTGCAATGTGTTGCAATCACACCTGGACCCTGGAGCCAATCAGGGACTAAAAGGTTCCTTTGACCCATATGAGAAGATCAATACTATTAAAAACGTATAACAGTTGGGGGCCCTGTTGGAGATTTTGCACTGGGGCCTACCCATATAGGATATCAGATATTCTATAAACTGTGTTTATGAAGGTGGTCATTGACCTGTGTTTTCTCCAATGTTCCTCCAAGAAATAATAATCTTTATAATATGAAACAGATTGTCATATTTATTAGCTGTCCTCTCATAGTCATGGGATTTCTGAGCTGCCTTCAAGAAAGAAGTCTCCTCTTCAACCATCTATAAGCGCTAACGTTCAGTTACCTGATTTTTCATTTTGCATACAAGCAGCATGTTGACGCCTGCTAGCACAAAAATAGGTTAATTGACTTCTAATGAAATTGCCTATGGTGCGTGCATGTGTAAGCTCCACTGGGGGCAGGGAGTGATGTGAATAAATAATATACCATACTAATTCTCCAATAGGTTGAGTCTTGAAAATTTAGTTGGCATACATAAATGAAATGTACCAGCTAGTCCCCTTTAACATGAGCACTTTATTTCTTACTAGTATGGGTATATTTTCTATCTATAGGGGCTCGTTTGGATGATCAGAAAAAAACATGATCTTATGTATAAGGGAGACAACATATCAAAAATATAAAAAAATAAGAATCGGACAGCATATAAATTGTAGTTATTCAATAGGGTTGTTCAGATGACCGGTTTTTCAACCAGACCAAATGTTCTTGCACTATTTTCTTTCGGTTATCAGATGAGAATCACCAATACAAGTCAATGGGTGCACAAAATAAAAATTGGATCCCATGCATCAATGTTTACATAGGAAAGTGCATTTGATCATGTACATTATAAAATGTTCGAGTATAAATAGGCATGTCACATGGACAAAAAACAGAGGTAAATGGAAGGCACACATGTCACACAAATGGTACAGATCAAAACTGTCTGAGTTTTCTGGATAAAAATCAAATGATTTTTCATACACTTGTCTGACTGCGGCCATGGTCTGACCATTAAATTTAGCATGTTCACTTTAATTCAGTGTTCCTCAACTCCAGTCCTCAAGGCCCACCAACAGGTCATGTTTTCAGGATTTCCTTAGTATTTCCAAGATGATAATTGCATCATCTGTGCAATACAAAGGAAATCCTGAAAATATGACCTGCTGGGCCTTGAGGACTTGGGCTGGGGAACACTACTTTAATTCATTTTACAGATGGAAAACTCACTTTGAAGTCAATGAAGAGTATTTAAATTCCTAAAGGGGTTGTTGAAGATTAGGGTTCAAGTGTGCAGTCAGGATTCTCTTGTGTGTGTCCTAGGAGCATACGGTGATATGGCTGCAACTATGCAATACATATACTTCCAGCCACGTTCCGACTCGATGTGTCCGGCATTGCTCAATTCACTTGTATTGAGTGAGGCTGCGCACGTCTAGTTGGCACGTGACTGCATGTATGCAAATCTTATACTTGCAATCACATGCCTGCCTGCTCCTGGCACTGGAGAACACTGACAGTGCACGGTGTGAGGATTAACATGTCTGCAGTCATGTAGAGTGACTGTAGACTTGAACCCCAAGCCTGGCCAACCACTTTAAATTATCTGTATTGCATGAGTATGTTATCAGTACTATATATTTCAATTTCTTGCCTAGAAAACTGCCTATAAATATGATCTGTTCCACACATGTGGATCTGCCTTAAATGTATTCTGATGTAGTCCAGTGGCATTTCCAGCAAAAAAAAATAGATAAAAGTGCTTTTTTTATCTCCATTGTACTACATGTAATAAGAAAACTTGAAGGGGTCTTACATGTCTTTGTTAGTGCCGTAATCTTTTGTTCATGGTAATATAAATGGTTTAGGGTCCACCGACCTACAAGGGGTGATGCCTTGTCATGTACACAGTTCCATATCTACCATAATTAAATATATCTTTACTTTCTAAGCAAAACTGATGCTGAGCATTGTTTGTGTATACGTCCTGAAAGTCCTTAGTACATCAAAGATGGCTTTGTTTGTCCTCCACGGAGAACTTTTGCCTGCATACAGTTATCCTATTAAAATGCATCTAAATTCTGGTATGATGCATACTAATTAATAATTTTTATTCTAAATGGAAAGAAAAGTTGAAGTCATAGTGACCCTTTGAGGACTAATTATCCCTGTTCCAGAGAATGCCTGGTTTGCCTTAATTAGGTTTGTATCAGTGGCTGTCATTAATGGCTCACGCACTGGTTCACTAGGGGGTGTCACTAATGCTTGAAATGGAAGACATTCAGCGCATGAATAAGCTGTGCATTGTTTCTCGTCACTGGAGCAACAGACAGCTAAGAGCCAAGTCACACTGGGCAAAATGCAGAAAAGAGAGCATCAGTGCTTGGCAATCTTTCTCATTCCACTTCAATAGAAAGCCAGTCATGAAAATAAAATTGCACCAGTAGCCCTGCTTGAAGCCACGCTGGCAATAAGGGAACAGATCAGGAGGTGGCAAGCATTATACGGCACAAAACTAAATAGCAAAGCCACTAAGGAAGACTCAAGGTCTCCAAAAATTCATTATACGGCACAGCTGTTCTCCCAAAGGTATCTCGTGGACCCACACAAGGACGCGTGAACAAGGTTCACCATCGTGACTGTTTCATGCCAATGGTCATTGTAAGGTGTATGATTTGTATGAGAGCAGCAAAATACAAAAGCATTAGGAGAAAATGCAAGACAAATGGTCACGAGATGACGTGTGAATACTTTACTGTAACATAGCACTGGCCCTCTCATGTCATGGCGAGAATTGTGTTTTTATAGCAACACTTCTGTTACTATAGAATGCTGTAGATAAGCTCTGCAAGGCGGTGGCCGTATCTTATATCGGCTAAAACTGCTGACAGCTTCACTTTAAGTGTTTTTAGTAAAATGTATCCATGTGATAATGAAAGACTTCTGTGAAGTTGTTCAATTCTATTATATTTGTTTAATTTGTTACAAATTATTTTATGTATAATGTCTATTGGAAATGGCAGCCTTCAATTGTTGCCCCAAATACTGCATATAGCACACAGTATAGACAAGACGTCAGGCGTGGATATTTCATGGCATCCACTAGGGTAAATGATGTTGTCTAAAATCAGACAATGCCCCCCCAAATCAATGTGTAGCAAGGAACACTATTGTGTGCAGACTCGAGATTTTACCTTGAAAGCATTCGGTGTGTTCCGTCCTAGCTAAGTATTAGGTTAAGTGGTACACAGCTGATAAAGGACCGAAAAAGAAGTGATTTATAATAGTCTGGTGACTCAGAAGAAGGAAATAAAGTGTCAGAAGTGCACAAAGATTGTGGGGCTATGACTTATTCTTAGAAGGAGGAAATCGTTACAATATTCCAAAGGAGAAGAAAATCCAATGTTGGCGGTCACCCAATCTACTTCTTTGCGCTTGTTGACCTGAAGGAGAATTTAGAATATTTTTCCATATTGCCATATAAATAAACATATCAAAAGTCAATTTCATTCAGTAGGTATATTCATTTTTTGAAACCATAATTCTTCATATATTTCCCTGAGTCTGAATGTTGCCATTAGCATGTGCATCCATTAGCATCAGAAATTTAAGTCACAGGCATTGAAAACTAGAATGACAATACCATAAGTTCTGTATGTTACGTACTGTATGAGAGGTGTGCTGTGATTACAGGTTTATACTAGTCAATAGGAAACATCTCGAAATGAGGCTCATTGCTAGCAGTAAGATGGCCGTATGCTTAGGTAAGAAATGGGACATATGGAAAGCCAAGACTTAATTCTGCGCATGCGCGCTCGTTATTGGTGACTAGCGGTATACATGTACATCATATTGCAGTCATGCCCTGCTTTTCTTTGCTATTTTCATAATATCACAAAAATACTGGGATTATATAGTTTATTAAAATTTGCAAACAAACCTGTAATATAACCCCAATGTATGAAAGCATCTTTCATACATTTGGAGAAATAGCTAATACACCACTATATGCATGGTCACACACCTGGAAATGAACATCATGCTGTTTTGTGACACATTGCCACAGTTTAATTAATACAAGGCAAAGGATATTATAATTGCTTTGTGAATTATACATTATCCTTACACACCGCGGTATGATTCCTCTAGAGACGTTCATGCACTGAACATTCTGTGTAACATAGGGGGCTTCAGACTAAATGTTCATTATGTGTAAACCATTGCTGAGTGAACCATGAGAGGATAAAGGTCATACTGGTCGACCAAAGCACACTGATACATAAAAGCTAGATTTAACATTTAAAGGGAATATGTCCCTAGATTTTTTTTCCCACCTAATCTGAGAGCAGCTTTATATATGGGTAGAGACTCTGATTCCAGCAATGTTTCACTTATTGGACTGTGTGCTTTCGTTTTCATAAAATCACTGTTTTATCAGAAGTAGATTGCTGTCAGGTATTCCTCTGTATTCATGAGCTCTGCATAGCCCTGTCCCCACCACTGATTGGCAACTTTCTGCTCATGCACAGTGAACACCGAAAGCTGCCAATCAGTGATGTGGGCGGGGCTATACAGAGCTCAGCATTCAGAGAATTGCTAGATCTGCAGCTGATAAAAAAGTGATTATATCAAAACTACAACATGCAGCCCAATAAGTGATGCATTGCTTGAATCAGGATCTCTGTCCCTATATCATATTTATCTCAGATGGGGGTAACAAATCCTTGGTGACAGATTCCCTTTAACTCTTTTGGGTTCGCAAAACAAGATATAATCCTGTAGTAATCCAGCACAAGCTTTTAGGCTCTTTATCGTGGCATATTCATCTTTATGCACGGTGATAACTATCTTAAATGCAATGTACACGATTGCATTGAATTCTTGCATCATAGAAAAAAAATGAAATAGGACCTTTGGCAAAGTTGCTTCATTTTTCATTTTATATTTAGAGAATAAAACAATGTATACAAAAGGTGAAGTTTTTTTCTACCTTAGTAAATAAAAGTAAATATAAAAGATGAAACTAAATGCTTTTTTATATAAATTTGGCAAATTATGCCAGTATACCTTTGTTTTAATCATGTATTCTGCATAGCACTGAGTAACTTGTAGGCATATGCAGTTATACTGTATAAGCATACAACTGAAAAAGTCTGTAGTATAGGTTGAATGAAAAACCAACAGAACAAACAAATCCCTTTTAAAAATTAACCTTTACTGGATATAATTAAAAGTATTGGAAAACTTTGATACCAACCCTTAAAAAAATATAACAAATATTGAGGAGGAGTATGGTATGCTAGACTGACCCTAATAATTCCCTATAGGTCTATCAGCCTACCTGACTGCAGAGGTTGGCACTGTGCTATGTCGACATGGCGCCGCGCTCAACATTGGTAGTCCGTCAAAATCCCTGTAATCTCCTAACTAAATACTGTTACAGCTCTGCGAGGCAAGCCTTCTGGAGTGGACCCTCTGGATCGTGGCACCGAGGGCCCCCGGGTGAGCCAACCAGGTGGTGCCGACCCCTATACAGGGATCGTTAGGAGCAGGCCCAGGGGTTCAAGTACCACGATAGCCGGTACCGAGAGTGGCAGCTCTTAGGGAAGCAGGAAGCCCCTTCACGGGACAAAAAGAGAGCACAGGATACTAGGGGAAGTGGGAATCAGGAAGCAGGATGGGAGTAGAACTGCCGCCTAGGAGAGGACCGTGGGACAGCAGAATGGAGGAGGATGCAGGAGCAAGGACTGGAATAGGACTGCAGGAGCAGGGCAGGACCACGGGACAGCAGGATGGAGCAGGAAGCAGGAGTCAGAACTGGAATAGGACTGCAGGAGCAGGGGAGGACCACGGGACAGCAGGATGGAGCAGGAAGCAGGAGTCATGGAGAAGAAAACAGGAGGCACGGAGCGGGACACAGGAGGCACGGCTGGATGGACACAAACAGAGATGAGCAGGTAAATGCAGGCACCGAAGGGACACAAGCCTAATGCAGTGTGGACCACAAAGATCAGGTGCCTCCACTAGAGGAGGGCTGCCTGATATACAGTACCTGGCTACAGCCGCCCATTGGTCCGGTGGTGCTTCCGGGTCAGGGCACCGCCGGAGCCCAAGGAGGAGAAAGGACGCGCGGCCGTGGTATACGGCGCATGCGTAAAGAGTGCAGTGATGCCGACGGCTGTGGACCAGTCAGTGCAGAAGGAGGACACCACGAGCCTCGGCCAGAAGGATGCTGCGACGCTGGAGAGGGAAGGTGAGTATGGGGGAGCGAGGTGGCTACCATAGCAAATACACACAAATAAGTAATTATATATGACTATATCTTTTTAACGGAGATGGTAGCATTAACAACTTTCAGCCAAGATAATGCTTAATCCCAATAATCAAATGATTATTGTTATCCAAGCATGCTTGGGTGTTATCCGAGTATCTTGGGTGTGTTCGTATATTATGTTCGAGTCCCTGTGGCTGCATGATTTGCGGCTGTTGAGAAGTCTCAACACGTGGGGATTCCTTAAGAAACAGGCAATCCACATGTGTTGAAGCTGTCCAATGACCGCAAATCATGCAGCCACAGGGACTCAGACATATTACACCCAAGATACTCGGATAACACCCGAGCGTGCTCTGATAAAACGTTATCCAAGCACGTTCACTCATAACTAATATTTACAGTAACATTTCATTATAATGTCACACCCAAAAGAATAACTAAGTTTGGCTGATCTATATCTCTTATCTACTAACCTTGTATCATAGATGTTTGTGGTATTAAAACAAGACTGTTTTTAACCCCATTCCGACATCAGGCTTAATAATACGCTGATGTCGGACACCCTCCCTTTAGATGTGGGCTCCAGCGTTGAGCCCACATCTTTACCGTCACATGTCAGCTGTTTTGAACAGCTGACATGTGCCTCTAATAGCCGCGGGTGGAATCGTGATCCACTCGCAGCTATTAACCCATTAAATGCCGCTGTCAAACTCTGACTGCGGCATTTAGCACTTCCAGCCAGCGCCCCGGATAACTGCCCATCGGTGACCCCTGCCAGGTGATCGTGGATCACCAATGGGTTGGCATGACAACCAGAGGTCTCCTGCAGACCTCTATGGTTGTCACTACTGGATTACTATGAGCGCTGCCCGCTGGCCAACAGGCATAGCAAGTCAGCAATTATGTTAAATGCAGGCGATCTGATCATCACATGGAGCCTATTGAAGCATGCCAAAAGTAAAAAAAAAATAAAAAATATAAAAAAATACAAAAAACAAAAGTTCAAATCACCCCCCTTTCACCCCATTCAAAATAAAACAATTAAAAAGAAAATCAATCATAGACATATTTGGTATCGCCACTTGCAAAATCACCTGATCTATCAATATAAAAAAATAATTAACCTGATCGTTAAATGGCGTAATGAGAAAAAAAGTGAAAACTTCAGAATTACTTTTTTTGGTTGCCGCAACATTGCATTAAAATGCATTAATGGGCAATGAAAAGATCGTATCAGGACCAAAATGGTATCATTAAAAACATCAATAAGACCTCACCCAACCCAAGATCACAAAAATGAAGACGCTACGGATATCGTAAAATGGCACAATTTTTTTAATTTATTTTTTTAACAAAGTTTGGAAATTTTTTTCACCACTTAAATAAAAAAGAACCTAGACATGTTTGGTGTCTATGAACTCGTAATGACCTGGAGAATCATAATAGCATGTCAGTTTTAGCATTTAGTGAACATAGTAAAAAATCAAAACAAAAAACTATTGTTAAATTGCACTTTTTTTTGCAATTTCACCGCACTTGGTATTTTTTCCCATCTTCCAGTACACAACATGGTAAAACCAATGATTTTGTTCTAACGTACAACTTGTCCCGCAAAAAAAAAACCCTCACATGGCCATATTGACCTAAAAATAAAAAAGTTATGGCTCTGGGAAGAAGGGGAGCAAATAACGAAAACGCAAAAACGAAAATACCTCTGGTTATGAAGGGGTTAGACTATCAGAAGCCATGAGTCATGAAATACATGAGCTATTTTTATAGGTGTAGCTCAGATGAGTTTAGCACATACGATCCACGGCTGTCTGTGGGACAATAAAATTACCAGATTACTTTATCTTTATAATGCTGAAATGTACTTATTATATGTTTTATAGTGTTGTAGTATACTATGCATTTCTATTTTTGCTTGATCATGTTCACAGTACATCCAGAGAAAGGGCTCATGCTCACATTGAGTATTTGGTGAGTTTTTTACATCAGTATGTGTAAGCCAAAACCAGGAGTGGGACGGTCAGAGGAAAAGTATAAGGCCGGAGTCACACTACAGCGAGATACGGCCGAGTCTCGCAGGTTAAAACCAAGCTCTGGCACCGGCACTCCGAGCGGAGCGTGCAGCTCCATGTATTGCTGTGTGGCTGCACGCTCCGCTCCGGAGTGCCGGCGCCAGAGCTTGGTTTTAACCTGCGAGACTCGGCCGTATCTCGCTGTGTGTGACCCCGGCCTAATAGAAACATTTGCACCACTTCTGCATTTTTCACCCACTCCTGGATTTGGCTTACAATTACTGGGGTAAAAAACTCACCAAATACTCAATGTGTGCATGAGCCCTAAATGTTGAAGTAATGCTTTCTTCATAAAGTGTTCAGACATTAGATTTGATTTATACATATGAACAATGCAACTAAAAGTATACCCCAGACAGAACAGTGCCATTTAAACTATGCCCCAGTCCAAACAGTGCTATTGGCCTTATCCCCCAGACCGAATGTGCCACTGATCCTATGTCCCAAACTGAACAATGCAGCAGACGGACACTCTCAGGAGACTGCTACACAATGAACCTACTTGCTGCTTCTTAGGCTGGTTTCACATTAGCGCTTTTTAAGCGCACGCACGACCGGGGGTAGCTCCACCCCCGAGCCGGCTCTCTGCCCGGCGTGCCCGCCCCTTGCTTGTAGCGCCGCCTCCTAGCTCACAGCGGCGCCTGCGATCGGCGCACCCTATCTTTAGCATAGGGTGCGCAGATCGTGCGCAGGCCGTGCGCTAGTTGCGCTTTGACCTGCGATGCGCACTTTTGACGGTGCGCCGTGCGCGCCAAAATCCGAAAAGTTTGATTTTGGCGCGCACGGCGCACCGTCAAAAGTGCGCAGTGCAGGTCAAAGCGCAACTAGCGCACGGCCTGCGCACGATCTGCGCACCCTATGCTAAAGATAGGGTGCGCCGATCGCAGGCGCCGCTGTGCGCTAGGAGGCGGCGCTACAAGCAAGGGGCGGGCGCGCCGGGCAGAGAGCCGGCTCGGGGGCGGAGTTACCCCCGGCCGTGCGTGCGCTTAAAAAGCGCTAATGTGAAACCAGCCTTAGAGAAACACTGCAGATTCTTCTAATTAAGCACTGCAAAGCTAGGATTTAACCCTGTCTTTCCCAGCTATGTTAAAATATATACCATATTTTGTGGACTATAAGACACACTGAATCATAAGAACCACTCCAAATTTTGGGTCGGAAAGTAAGAATAAAAATACGGTATACATATATATATATATATATATATATATATATTTTGTGTTTAGTCTTACTATATGCTGGGTATTTAATTTAACGTCATTAGTTATAAATATGCCAAAGTGTTCTTCCTTGATGGTAATTGATGGCAAACAAATACCACCGTATAGACAATATAGTTGCATACATCTGGGGCATTGTAATGCAGAAAATAGAAGCTGGACATGGTGTGAAATATATTTTGGCTCTATAACTAAATACTTTTGATTAAATAATTAGATATGGTCATTATTATAGCAGCAATATCAGTAAACCTTGGCTGACATTTATTTATGTCTTCAGTTTAGGGCCTCTTTTAAAAGGATACATAGATTAAGGTGTCACAAGTATATATTTCTTTCTTCAGGTTTTTCTCTTCATGCACTACAAAAGCTCGTTCTTTCCTGGGACAGAAGTCACCTTTCACTGGATGACAGACATCTTTTCTCACTGGAGGTCATGACCTTGTGTATTGTCGTGTTTGCAATGCCCTATGGTTATTATGCAAATATTCCATGAGTATTTTTATTTGCGAGAACAAGGTTTTTTGGAATTCCACTTGATAGCATGTGAGGATATACAGTATGTGTAAATTAGGAAAAATTCCAGATGAAGAGCATGTAACATAGCTGTAGGCTTTCCATTTAGGTATATGCATGTAATGACAGCCTGGTGTTGATATTGCTGACAAGTGATAATTTAAAGAGCAGATATTACTCATTAACATTCCCTTTATAGAGAATGAACATTTGAGTCTTGGCAGCATTTTATCTTCGCTGATTTGATTTACGTAGCTTCATGAATTATGTGCTTGTAGACGTACTGTCACCGCTAATTATCGAGAAAAACATGATTTGTATTTATTTTTAATTCTATGTTTTGCTCTGCTGAGCGCTTCATTAATATTATTGTATTTTAATATGATACATTGTATATGTTTAGCAGAACAAAGTATATATAAAATCATGATCTACTATGTGTGATTTAGCTCCGTATTTGTGTCTGTTTCACAGCTCTTGAGCGCTCATTACAAAGTGGTGGTTTTGACCAATGAAAGGTTAGGAGATATACATGTACTTGCACAGACATGAAGGGCCCTATTACAAAGATTAAAATAAAGCCCATTCTTGTGCTGTGCATATCCTTGGAACAGACAGACTTAAAGCTGATCTCCTCCCATCAAATTTGTTAATCCTCTTAATATATTGCAGTCATCATATTATATAACACTGTATACTTACAATTGCTGATTTTGCCTTTCTACCCAGTTAAGTCTTCTCTTTTCTTTTAGATCTTTACATCACGTGATTAAAAACTGACTAGCTGAATCCTGGTAAGCTCTATGTAGAAACAGGAGGTCAATGTTTCCTGTATAAGTCATAAGTCACTGCAAAAGTCCCTGGCAGATGGGTCAGTAGATGAAGAGAGGGATGATTCATGCAGGGAAAAGACACTTCCATTTTCTACACAGAGCAGAGAAAAGAGAAGAATTAACTGGGTAGAAAGGCAAAATGAGCAATTGTAAGTACACGGTACTATTCAATATGATGACTGAAAGATATTAAGAGGTTAAAACCTTTAATGGGAGTGCCTCTCTCATACTTGTCTGCCATCATCTATTTTCCAGGATCCTTAGCATAATTTCACATATTCTTGTATGCTAATATTTTATGACCCATGGAGTGTTAGGAGTCAGATTTCTGCCTCTCCTTTGCTGAAATCTAGATCCTCACTTTCTGCAGTCTCCTGCTCCTTATCTGCTGTAGAGGAGACTGCAGAGGAGATTGCCTTGCGGCAACTCTCTCCAGAGGCTAAGTCCTCTACTCCAGCGTCTGAGCATGCTCATGGGACGAACTCCCATCGGAGTTCGGGAGTCAGGTGTTCAGGTCCTGTGTCGGATCCCATTGGCTCCTCTTGGAGACATGCAGATTTCCGGAAGGTCCCGTTCCCTATAAAAAGCGCGCATGGCTGTTCCGCCATGCGCTAGTATAGTCATACTGCTGCTGTAGGTTTGCTGATGGATGCATGGACTGGTGAATGACTCATTGGAAACCCCTACCCTCTGATACTACGTTTGTGAGAGTGCCTGAGTTATTGCCAGTATAAACACCAGCGCGCTATTGCTCCATTGCCTCAGCAGTCTAGCGTCAGCATTGCGCCTGCTAGTTAGCAGTGTATTTACAGCGGCTCTGTCTTTGCCGCACTGCAGTTGCAGCTCTTCGTGCGTCCACGGTTGCGATGCTCTACACCCGATCCTTGTCGGTAGGTCTAGACGGAGTAAGTATCGCCATCTACTGCTACTCCTGTGATCAGTTACCGCGGGTGCAGCACTGTAGTTCTGTGTCCTAAACAGACTCAGCGTTTTGTGTTTTCTTTCTGTGACTCTGTGAGTTCAACAGAATCTGAGCATGTCATTCTCCGCAAGGAGAAATGATACTTCTTGGATATCGGTCAGACGCCTCTCTCACAGCCAAACCAGATCTCCCACTTTGCACTGATGAGGGGCAATACCCCGAAACACAGTGTCTGCAAATGGAGATTCTGACTTGGCTTTTATCCTAAGTCATGTAACTAGGCTCGTTAAAGGGTCAACATTGACTTCTAGGATTGCTACCTCCAATAGGTGGCACTAGAGTTCTAGTCCTCTTCCTCTCTGAAGAGACAATTAGCATATTTCCCAGAGGAGCATTGCGGCTTTAAGTCTCCTCACCTCGACATGCTTAGCATGTCATTCTCCGCAAGGAGAAATGATACTTCTTGGACATTGGTCAGACGCCTCTCTCACAGCCAAACCAGATCTCCCACTTTGCACTGATGAGGGGCAGTACCCCGAAACACAGTGTCTGCAAATGGAGATTCTGGCTTGGCTTTTATCCTAAGTCATGTAACTAGGCTCGTTAAAGGGTCAACATTGACTTTTAGGATTGCTACCTCCAATAGGTGGCACTAGAGTTCTAGTCCTCTTCCTCTCTGAAGAGACAATTTGCATAATTAACAAAAAAACAAACAATGTATCTAAACATTAACAGGCAGGCAATTGCAACTTACCTGCCTGTGTGCACAGTGCCGTTCTTCCATGGCAAAAGTGGTCACAGAGCATTCCAGTCTCCTGATGCAATGGGGTGGGACTCCCAAGGTCATTATGACTGACAGCCGACTCCCGCAGTTAGGCAGCAGGGATCTGGCTGTCAATCAGAATGACCTCGGAAGTCTCGCCCCATAGGTAGAGCGAACCGGAAAAGAAAGAAAATCCCTGGCAGGAGCCGTGTCTAACTGCTCTGTGCCGGGGAAGAATGGCTCTGTGCACAACAGGCAGGCAAGTTGCAATTACCTGCCTGTTTGTGCTTAGATACATTTTTTGCTTTTTTGTGAAGTCTTGGATATCCCTTTTATATTGCTGCTTATTCCCTTACATGCCTCTGGGATTAGTTTGAAGTGTAAATTTGGGCTGATGAACCTCCTTTAAATAAAATATACTGATTTCCTATTGGCGGCTAACCAAATGGCAATACACTTTATGGACTAGTTATGCCTTGTGCTCTATGGGGAGGATATAACATCACATAAATGCTGTTCATTATAAAATATTGGATTCTAGCAGGTTGTGTATTTTATTCTTATTTCGTCTCTTATGTTGACAGAAGTCATAACTGATGCATGAAATGTGAAGCCATCCATTGGCTATAAGGCAAATACAGTAATAGAGTGAGTGCTCCTACAATGGGGATGCATGCTTTGCTCTTATTAAAATGTGACATTCAGTCAGACTTGCCTGTAGAAATAAATTCAATTCCCATTTGACATTTGCTTCATTTGGTTTGTTTTGTGAGTGTTCTCCTTTCTTTCTATTTTTTAGCCATGAAGTCAACAATTATTCATTTATTTATTCATCACAGACATTGTGGAGCGATCTCTGGCTCTTCCAGTCCAATTTATATCATGCCGTCATTCCTGTAGGATGTTCAGTCACTTTATAGAGACATCGCATTCGATTGTTTTCCCTGTGTTATCAGGACCATTAATCATCTTGTAAATGTATTGGAACAATTAAGTACATGTAACAAAGGGAGAAAAAAATCATAAATGACAATTACGTTCATTCCCAGAGTCATTTATTTTGACAGAAGATGAAATATAATTTGTACCACTGTTTTTCCTCATATTGGGCTGTGTGAATATTTCCTCGCTTTGAAAACTGAACTTTTTATAATTCTAAAACGAATCGCTAAGATATCACTTTAATTACAAAGCAATAAGAAGCGATCTATGAAATAGTGTTAAAATGTCAATATATAACATTATAGTTAAAAACAAGTTATATAAAAAATAGAGTACCACTAGTTGAGGGACACTTAAAGATACCTGAACACAAAACCATCTATATAGATCACATAGCTAAGCATTGAAAAGTAGGGAGGGTAATATAATCCAAATGCATATGAATGAGAAGAGCCCTCCCACTAAAGTCTTAAGGGCCTGTCACACTAAGAGATATCGCTAGCAATATCGCTCTAACTTGTGACGTTATAGCGATATTGCTAGCGATATCTCTGTGTCTGATACTTACCTACAACCCGCTCCCCCGCTGATTATCGCTGATCACGCGAGAACGTTCAGGACCGTTTCTCGTCGTCAGCTTCCTGCGGCGCTTCCTGCTGTGACGACGAGCGACGCGTGGAGCCGGGCAGGAGGACACAGGATCACCTGGTGTGACAGGTAAGTAGCGACCCCCGACCCCAGCGATGTCGCTGGTGAGATCTGCCTATGTGGCAGCTCACTAGCGACCACTTAGCGATGTACCAGCGATCCTGACCGCGTCATATCGCTGGTCGGGATCGCTTGTACATCGCTAAGTGTGACAGTACCTTTAGCTAGCCAAGGTCTTAATGTGAAGACATGACCCCTAACAGCCTTATTACATCTCTCAACAATGTTATGTGAATGGTATAAATTACCTTCGATAGGAAGATCACTGCTGCTAGCGATATTACAGGCTATGTGTCCCTCCACTTGCTTCTCTTGGGCCCCCAGAATAAGCAATAGAATTCAATGACATTATATTATCCTCCCTTCTTTTTCGTGCTTTGCAATGCGGTCTATATAGATGGCTTTGTGTTCAGGCAACTGTAAGTGTCCCTCAACTAGAGATACACTGTTTTATATAGATTTTTTTTTAACTACCGGTATATTTTTATACATATATTCTCAATAAACTGATATGTTTACACTATTTCATAGATCTCTTTTTTTTATTTGTTTGTTTTTATGATGGTATCTTAGAGATTAGCTTTATATGCTGTGCTAAAGTGCTATGTATCAAGAAAGTTTGATTTTTCTAGGACAATAAAGACTGACTTTTTAGAATTAGTTGGCAGTCAAGTTTATGGTATTGGTTGATATTTGAAGGGACACTTAGGGTACCGTTACACTTAGCGATGCACCAGCGATCCCGACAACGATATGGATCGCTGGTGCATCGCTAAGTGGTCGCTAGTGAGCTGCCACACAGGCAGATCTCACCAGCGACAGCAGCGGTCGGGGGTCGCTACTTACCTGTCAGACGCGGTGATCCTGATGTCCTCCCGCCCGCGTCCACGCGTCGCCACAGGAAGCCCAGCAGGAAGCGCCCGACGAGAAATGGTCCAGGACGTTCTCGCATGACCAGCGATGAGCAGCGGGGGAGCCGGTCAGAGGTAAGTATCACATGTAGCGATATCGCTAGCAATATCGCTGCTAGGTCACAAAATCGGTGACGTTACAGCGATATTGCTAGCGATATCGCAATGTGTAACGGGCGCTTTATTCTCCATTTCCACAGACCAACTGGTGGCACTAAACACTAAAGATTTACTGATTGGCAGTAATTTAATAGCCTGTTTGCACAGACAGACCTTGGTGAACTAGGTGCACTGAAAGATCTGTTGTAGATAGGCTGCCATAGTTCTCCACAGCGTTATTGGTTACACAGGACAATGCACCACTGAGAATTTTTTTTTCTGTGCTTAACAAAAGATCATTTCACCTGACAAAAAAGTGTTCGCTCATTTACCTGGTGATCGGCAGCCTGTTAACACTGAAAGAGCATGGTGAAACGAGCGCTGTTAATAACAATGGTCATGCCAAGTGTTCATTGTATAAGCACCATTAACCTAATTTTTTTGCTATTTATTAGTTTTGCTGATCAGAATAATCTAGTGTTTCATGTTATTGGCCATTGACGAGAAAGAAGAGGTTATCTCGAATATCCTTCAATGAAATGCCTGACAATGTCCAAAGAAACATGATCACTACAGTACGTCACATATTCACAAACTGGAGAACTACCAGATACATAACAATACATAGGTGACATTAGCAGTTCAGCTCTATCACCACAAATGTGAAGGCTTCATATGTAAGGCTTTGTGATTCTTTTGATACAAAACCAAGGTATTTTGTGGCACATATTCCTATTATTGGCATCCAGCCCACTTTTAAATGCCCTTTTTGAATAATTTAGCAGAGAAGATTCCCCATTTCAAACACTTATCTACTCGCCAGACATGAGAGACGCTAAATGAGAGTATATGGGTGCTTCTAAGAGGACCTGTCGCATGATTCATGCGGCCCAAATCATTGCCTTGTAAGGGACCCAATTTTACAGCAGAAGTTAAGTCTGTACTTCTAGGTTTTAGAATTCTGGAATGTTGTTCCCACAATCCTCCTTGGAAAGATCATTCAAAATGCAAGACGTCAAATGTTCACATGCCTTTAGCTAAAGCAGTGCTCTGGGCACCATTAACACAGCAGTTACTGATTGGTAACCGCTAAGACATATTTAGTAAAATCATTAGCGTATGGCTGCCCATTGTTTTCTTACAGAAAGAGGGTAGCTTCACAGACATGATAGTTCTTGCTACCAAATCATTTAAACCTGTTTCCTATAGAGAAAAAAAAATCTAAAATGCAGTACAGTGAAGCATAGATAAGAGAAAATTTAACCAGCTCACTGTAGCCATATGCGTGCAGTGAAACCCCTACAAAAGACCCCCTGTTTGGTATTATGACCAGTTTTTCTTTGATTGATTTCCAATTTGTCTATCTTCTGTGTACACTGGTCTCGTCTTTGACAAGACGTTTCCAGAAGGATACTGTTTTCACTGCAATTTTGTCTGGTGTTCTTAAAGTACATGAACGCAACGCCTTTTTCAGGTGGTTGAAATCCGCCTGAAAAAGCACGCAAGAAAATGGCAACGTCCGAACTCTTTTCTGTGCATATGTTCCATTTTTTTGAGATTCTTATAAAGGTTTCAGTCTCTGAAAGCTTTGCAGTGGTTAATAGGAGTGACCTGACCATTCTTTAGGTGGCTTAGTTTAGCTCAAAATATACAAAAAAAACAAGCTTGTGAAAATAACAAAAAGAGGCCAAAAAATGAGGTTTCAGTACAATATTCCTCAAGCATTTTCTGGCAGAACTCGGCTTGTATGCATCATCTAAAACAGTATCTTGTGCACACACCCTTCTAGAGGTTTTACTGTACTTTGGAAATACTGTCACCATCAAGCAAAGTATGAATTTGCTAAATGAAGATACAATTCTACTTCGGCATATGTTCATTTTCCCAGGGACGTTTGCCATTGTGAAGGTGGAATGTGAAACAGATTTATATTAATACATCCCGCCGTGTATCAGGCTGCTGTGTAATGTTCCATTTGTCATTTCGTGTGCACTATCCATACTGCTACAGTTTCATCGCTCAGTCAAAAGAAGAAACGTAGGAGATAGAACGATCTAATGATTTTCTTACATGTAGAATTTTGGATTTGGTAATGTGAGGACTCGGTACGCAATGAAAGAAAGGCTGTGTTTGGAGAGAGAAAACCCATCCACTCTTTAAATACTGCAGTTCTGCAATACAGATTTTATTTAATTTGCCTGATTGTCGGACATGCAGCGTTAATTAACATTTACCTTGCCAAAATAGTTTTAGCTGGATTAGGGGAAATCAAGAGAGCTGTATTTTCTGCCTTCTTGTTGAGTTAAGAGAAGCTGTATACTTGGGGAATAGGGCCATGTGCAGAGCAAGGATATGATAGATTGATTTAATGGAATGGCTTGTCACAGACAAATAGAAGAGCATATGATGTGTGGTCGCCATCCTGTTTGCATGCGGCACGGAATTTTGCGCATTCCTACTTTGGTATCCATCCTGCTTAGAATAGGTTATATTCCCAGTTCATGAAAGATGAATGTGGTGTCACACCAAAGATGTTCTGCTAACAGGAATGAAAGACATTCTCCGATGTTGCGGTAGTGATAGGGTGATGGCATTGGAAAAAGCCGTTTTCTGAATACCATTGCCTAGACCTGCAGCAATCTCTATTTTTCCTAAGGAATCCGTAGAGAAATCACTGAAATGTTGATTTAAGGCGTGTTCCTTAATTTAAGAAGGATGGGTTTATGCAGAGAAATCATAGGATCATACACATGATTCCTATTTAGAAAGAAATACCTCAAAAGTATTAGAAGTAACAGTACTCAATTCCAAAACATTTCTCAACGTATTAAAGGGAATCTGTCACAACGCTTTTGCTGCCTAATCCGAGACAGATTCCCTTTGAAACAATGGCAAACATATCATAATTGATTATTCAAATATACAAAAATGTATTATGGACAAAAAGACACAATTAATAGCACAAATCACACAAAACATGAAAAATATCTCAAAACAAAGAGGAGTAGACAGGTCCATGACTAAAGGCACAGAATAATGCCCACTCAAGAGTCTTGAGCATATATAGGGGTATAATCATAATAATGTACAAAAACCCCAAATCAGAAGAAGATAATGTTGAGGCAAATGTAATGGAAAAACTGGGTCAATCGATCATAGTACTGCAATTTAACACACTTGTACATAATATACAGTTCCCGGAAGTAAAATGGGGCTCTCAATCTCTAAGAAATAGCTTGGTAAGATGCATACTCCGTAAGGGTCACTGTTCCCTATATAGAATATTGCACAACCCTGATACTCCGGGAAAGCAAAGATACATATAAAGTCCCCATAAAGTAATGATATATCCAAAAAGGTATAAAGACCCGACTGCATAATGGTAAATAATGGTATGATTATTCCCTCATATGCTAATAGTTTATAGAAAGTTTTGTATATTTGAAATCATGAACATTATGTTTTTGCCATCTTTTCTTAAAGGGAACCTGTCAGCTGAAACATGCTGCCCAAACCGTGGGCAGCTGCCCTGCTGTGAGCCGCACTACAGAACTGCGCTATGGGCTAGTCATACAGGCAGGTCCCCCAGTAGCTTATTCATTTGGGTAACAGTTATATAGGATATTGGATTGAATTCTTTTTTTCATAAATTTAATCCAATCTAGTCTTTGTTAATCTATTGTAAAATGAAAGGTTTTCTAGCTGAGGACATTCATGACTTATCCACAGAATATTACATAAATTTCCTATCAGAAGACCAAAAGGAAGCCGGCACTCTCTTCATCCAAAAAAAAAGACTTTATTTTAATCCAAGGTAAAACCAAGGTTGCTTTGTGCAGTGGTACAAAGCATATGGCAGAGAGGGAGCACACACAAGTCTAAGACAACGCGTTTCTGACCTACAGTACATGTTCTTAGTGGTTAAACATTGCTCATAAATATGGAGGATTGCATGGCAGCAGGCGTCCGAGTTCTCTAGTGATAGTTTTTTTTATAAAACGGTGATTTTATCCAAACTGCAGCAAGCAGCCCAGTAACTGCCTACTTCCTGTGCAAACAACCAGTAACGCAGCCTAAGAACAGGCCATGGGCCTCCTGACTCGAGCTCATCAATCTTGTGTGCGCTTGGAAGACTGCTGAGTTTGGGCCAAGAGAACCATGGCCTGTCTGGAGATCGCAGACCAACCTCAAAGCATAAATGTCAGATGTGCGAAACCAGCCTTAATAAAATATACCTATGAGATTGGACGTAATAAAACTGCGTCTAAAAATATTAATTACAATAAAATAAAAGTCAATTATTTGGCAAATTTCAGTAAAGGATCGGCGCACCTGAAATGATTCAGTTCGGCTGGCAATGGTTAGCGAAAACTGTGCTGTGATTTCACATTATGCAGTGTTTCTCATTTCAATTTTTGCAGGACTTTGAAGACAAAGCAGGGATACATATAATTTTGCATCTACTAGCCTTATTATACACGGAGATAGAATATTCTTCAGCGCAGCATGTGTACTCAGATTCTATTATCATACTCTTATCACTGTTTTACATGCTTCGAACCTCACTTTTTAATGGCCATTTTAATAGGAGCCTTTAAATGACCATAACATTTCTCCGATTATCCCATGAAAATTCAGAACATCTAATAATAATGTCTGACAAGCGGAGGTACGTGCACCTTTTCAGGCAAATTCATTGTCTGGAAAATATGAGCTTGAATACAGCCTTCATTAAATATATATGTTCTGCAGATCTTCTTAAGCAAATATTCTGCTTCATATGTTCACATCCGCTAGATTTTTTTTGCAGAATTTCGAGGATCAGTTTCATACCCCTGGATGGGGTTGTCTGCAGTGTTTGCATTCAATTCTGCAAACTCCATAGAAATGATAGGGAGTGTCAGCCATTTCTGCAACTAAACGGCTCCTTGTGACTGTGCCCATAATCAGTGCGGTGTCCGCTGCTCTAAAAGGGCAAGTTAGGCTAAAGCAGACGGGCTCCCTACTGAGGAGTCCTCTCTATCCTTTGTGGCACTGGCATCTTGTCATACTTCATTTACCCAGCACATCAACATGTTCATGGAGTGCATTGACTTGGCACATATTTATTCCGCGAGACACACCAGTCCAATTTGTCAGATATGGCATCATTATTTTTTGAAGGAAAAGAAATAGCTTGGGTATCAGCAGGTTGTCACTTTCTAATAATCTACCTCTTGTTTGACTGGCATGTTAAATATTACAGCTGGCAGCCTTACTCCAGAAGCGATGGGTACTCACTAGTGATAAGGTGTTATTTGAGCATGCTCGTGTCCTAATTGAGTATTTTCGGCATGCTTGAAAAAAGCTCTAGTCCCCCCAGCTGCATGTCTTGGATCTGTTTGACAGCCACAACACATGCATGGATTACCTGTTTCTTAGGCAATCTCTGCATGTGTTGCGGCAGTCGAACAATCCCAAGACATGCTGTCTTTGCGACTCGAGCATTTTTTTCAAGCATGCCAAAAATACTCGATTAGCACACTGGCATGCTTGGATAACACCTTCTCCGAGCATGCTTGCTCGTCACTATTACTCACTCATTCTACAAATTGTAAATGTTAAGATCATTTGAATGGTTTTTATTAACAGACAGAGACATCAGCAGAAATAGAAATCATATTTTGTCTAGAACTAATCCAGCAAAAAAAATTGACCCTTTTATTTAACACTGTCAGCTAAGAGTTTCCCTTCTGCCCACGTGCTGGGTTCCTAAGTAACAGGAAAATATGCATTGTGTGTCTAGTCTATACCTGGCAGGCAGAAGAATCAACAAATCCAAATCAATACTTTAGTGCGTTATCTAATTTCCATGTTTACCTCTGTAAGACGAGGTTTATAATGTTCCGGGGATGGATCTAACAAGGACAAATGAAAATGTCATCAAAAAATGCCTAACTTATAGTATCCGTCTATGAGAATATATAGAAACTCTGTCATTGAAGTACAGTATATGCAATAATTAATGCATCGTCTACCTCTATGACTATACTATACTTTCAGCACCATTTTAAAGGCAGCATCATATTTTCCATTGTGCTTGGGCAAATATATTGGTACCTTTGCAATGGTGTAGCTTTTTGCATAGATAAAGCCTAAAGTGGTAGGTCCACAAACCAGATTTTTTTGCCCTACGTCTACACATAGGATCCAGGATAAGTAATAAATGTATAATAGCTAGAGGGCTCACCACAAAGAACTCTACCAATGACAAGAACATGGGTCTTGACTTCCCCGTTTGGATGGACATTGGTTGCACATTTCTGTCCATTTAAAGTCCAAGAGACTGGTAGTGCCTTTGATCCTAAGCTGCCGAGTCATTGCATTTGCCAGGTTTTTTTTTGTTTATTTCTTGGTGGTTTTCACCTGTTTTTAATTTGCATCTAATTGTTCTTTTAGTTTGAACTTTTCAAAGCCTATTTTATAAGGCTGGTTTCACATTTGCGCATTTTCAGCGCGCGCACGGCCGGGGGTAGCTCCGCCCCCGATCCGGCTCTCTGCCCGGCGTGCCCGCCCCTTGCTTGTAGCGCCGCCTACTAGCGGACAGCGGCGCCTGCGATCGGCGCACCCTATCTTTAGCATAGGGTGCGCAGATCGTGCGCAGGCCGTGCGCTAGTTGCGCTTTGACCTGCGCTGCGCACTTTTGACGGTGCGCCGTGCGCGCCAAAATCAAACTTTTCGGATTTTGGCGCGCACGGCGCACCGTCAAAAGTGCGCAGCACAGGTCAAAGCGCAACTAGCGCACGGCCTGCGCACGATCTGCGCACCCTATGCTAAAGATAGGGTGCGCCGATCGCAGGCGCCGCTGTCCGTTAGTAGGCGGCGCTACAAGCAAGGGGTGGGCACGCCGGGCAGAGAGCCGGATCGGGGGCGGAGCTACCCCCGGCCGTGCGCGCGCTGAAAATGCGCTAATGTGAAACCAGCCTAAGTGTTCATTTGTTTTTTTTCACCATTGTGGGTAGATCTGTGGGTTTACAGATGTTTTTGCTTTATTCATTATTTTGTGTACTTCAGTCCTTCGCCCCCCCTGGAGTGATTCTATGTATTTTGGCATAATTATCGCACCATTTTACAAAATGTATGACTTTTTTGCGCCATGAAGTCGCAAAAAAGGTTAAAAAACAGTCCCATCAAAATTTGTGTCCTCTTAATATATTGCAGTAAAAATCTGTACAGTGTCTGCTGCTCTTAAAAGAGTGTGTTAGATTAAAGTAGGCTGTTTCCCCACTGAGGAGTCCTCTCTATCCCCGCTATGGCACTGTCATCTTGTCATGCTTCATTTACCCAGCATATCAACATGTCCATGGATCAATGTGGCACTGTGTGCTTACAATTGCTCATTTTGCTTTTTTACCCAGCTAATTCTTCTGTTTTCCATTAGGTCTATGACATCAAGTGATTAAACACTGATGTCATAGACGTAGCTCTATGTAGAAACAGGAGGTCAATTTAGCCTGTATGAGTGTCACTGCAAAAGTCTCTGGCAGAGGGAAGGAGGAAGCAGTTGGGTCAGGAGTAGAGTTGAGCGAATATGATTGGGTTCCCACTTATTTGGCAAGCTGTAGCACTTACCAAATAAGCTACAGCGAGAACCTGGATACATGGAGCGCGCTGGCTGATCAGCTGACCGGCGCCGCAGCTGCATGTGTCTCGGCTGTGTCACAGTCACAGCACATGCATGGAGAGCCCAACGCAGCCTCTCCACGCATGTGCAGTGACTGTGACACAGCCGCGACACATGCAGCTGCAACGCTGATCAGTTGATCAGCTGGTGTGCTTCATATATCTGGGTTCCCTCTCCAGCTTATTTGGTAAGCGCTATAGCTTGGCGAATAAGTGGGGTCGCGATCATATTCACTCAACTCTAGTCAAGAGTTGAAGAGGGGAATGATAAATGCAGGGAAAGGAGACTTCCTGTTTCTACATAGAACAGAGAAAATAGAAAAGAGAAGAATTAGCTGGGTAGAAAGGCAAAATGAGTAATTGTAAGTACACAGTGCTGTATAATATGATGACTGCAATATGTTAAGAGGATAAAAACTTTGATTGAACTGCTTCAAATAAAGAACCTTCATGACTTTACACAAAATTCATAAATCACTTGCAAAACTTTGAAGAATTTTGTGCAAAAAAAGGCAACAAATACCATAAGACAAAAAAGATAAGTGACTTAACATGAAATTCAGCTGACAGATTCCCTTTAAATATCAATAATAAGTAATGAAGCCCATTAGGAGACTACTACCATCAATATAGAAGGATCACTTTACACCTCTAAGGCCTGTTTCACACTTGCTTTTTTTTGCAGCGCGTTTTTCCCGCAAAAAAAGCATTGAAAAACGCATACAAAAGCATACAACTGCTGCGTTTTTTTCAAGCATTTTTATGAGCATGCATGAAAAAAACGCAGCGTTTTTATGCGTTTGTATGCGTTTTTAGTGCGTTTTTACCGCGTTTGCGTTTTTTTCCAACATTAGGTGGCCCCTCACACTAACCCAAACCATGACTTTACTAACCCTAACCCTGACCCTAACCCTAACCCTAACCCTGACCCTAACCCTAACCCTTAACCAAACCATACTTAACCCTAACCCTGACCCTAACCCTTAACCAAACCATACTTAACCCTAACCCAATCCCTAACTAACCTTAACCCTAACCCTGACCCTAACCCTAACCCTGACCCTAACCCTAACCCTAACCCTTAACCAAACCATACTTAACCCTAACCCTGACCCTAACCCTGACCCTAACCCTAACCCTAACCCTTAACCAAACCATACTTAACCCTAACCCTGACCCTAACCCTTAACCAAACCATACTTAACCTTAACCCTAACCCTGACCCTAACCCTAACCCTAACCCTGACCCTAACCCTTAACCAAACCATACTTAACCCTAACCCTAACCCTAACCCTTAACCAAACCATACTTAACCCTAACCCTGACCCTAACCCTGACCCTAACCCTAACCCTGACCCTAACCCTTAACCAAACCATACTTAACCCTGACCCTAACCCTAACCCTAACCCTGACCCTAACCCTTAACCAAACCATACTTAACCCTAACCCTGACCCTAACCCTGACCCTAACCCTTAACCAAACCATACTTAACCCTAACCCTGACCCTAACCCTGACCCTAACCCTAACCCTGACCCTAACCCTTAACCAAACCATACTTAACCCTGACCCTAACCCTGACCCTAACCCTAACCCTAACCCTTAACCAAACCATACTTAACCCTAACCCTGACCCTAACCCTGACCCTAACCCTAACCCTAACCCTAACCCTGACCCTAACCCTTAACCAAACCATACTTAACCCTAACCCTGACCCTAACCCTAACCCTAACCCTGACCCTAACCCTTAACCAAACCATACTTAACCCTAACCCTAACCCTGACCCTAACCCTAACCCTAAACCCCCTTAACTAACCCTAACTTTACCCAAACCCCTAAATTCCATTGTCTAAACTAATGGTAAAAAAAAAACGCATGTGCAAAAAAACGCATACATAAGCATGCCAATGCGCACATATGCTCACCATAGACTTATAATGGGTGTCTTGCTGTAAAAAAACGCATTGCGCGCGCATGCGTTTTTTTGAGGCAAATCGGACGCACAAAAAATGCAACAAGTTGCATTTTGTGCGCCCGAGCGCATACCGCAAAAAAACGCATGCGCGGTAAAACGCGTACAAACGCATGTGTATGCGCACATAAGCGCATCCCATGCAAAGTATAGGAAAAAAAAACGCATGCGTTATTTAGCGCTAAATTACCGCGAAAAAAAACGCAAATGTGAAACCAGCCTAAGAAGATTTTTTTTAAATAAAGCCTAGCTTTATATCTGTCTCTGTCTCCATTGTTATACATTGCTTTATCTAGCAGTTTTGAAAGTGATCTATCTCATATAATACATCCAAGCGTGTGGACTTACTGTGTGGAATAATATGTAACAAAAGAATTCAGTATATTATGTGTTCCCCAATGAGACTCCCTTTATCACTCCTGCAGAGTAATCCTTAATGAAAAGCGTCGTCCTGTCCTGGTTATTGTGACAGCGGGATGGTGTCTACCACCAAGGCTCATTAATTACCTTAGCGCACAAGGTGGCAGCTAATCCCGTGTAAGCCCACCATCTCTGGCGATGGCTACATGATTCCTATCAACCTGGTCTAAGCAGGATCTGAAGCTTTGATCATGTCCTCTCTACATGTAAAATCTTTCTCTGCAAAGTTTTGCAGGATTCTTCTGTGCTGGGGAAGATAACAATGTGCTCTCATTTACAAAAAAAGAAATATTCTAATTCTTCTGATTTTGCATGCAAGTTTTAATCTACGTTTGAATAAAACATGTTTCAGCATCGAGTGGCTACAGACACTTTTGCATATAAAAAGAATGAAAATGCTTTGAGTTTTAGTCATTTATTCTCATATTTTAGCACTCGGAGGATATTAGCATTGTTAATGTGACAGGGGTTAATAAGTGTAACTACTTATTTAATGGGACTTATGAAGTGCTATGATATTAAATCACATTTTTTCATAAACACTGCGATGTGTTAACTCATGCGCGATAACTTTCAGAAAAAAAAAGCCACGTATTTGGGACTCGTTTAGAACTAGCCATCTGTAAAATGAACTGTGAATAATATTTGCCTGCTTACAAAATTAACCTGTACCATCTGTGTCAAGATCTGCTTTTCACATTCCTGAATTGATATACCGCCTCCCATCATTTTGTCTGCATTTTCTATATTTTGATATTGTTTTCTAGTTGTAATGAATAATTTATAAACTGATATTTTTCGCCTTCCCACGGTGCCTCTTCTATAACATATGAGCCTAAGTCTGTGGTAAATTACAAGGGTAGACACTTGATTCTATGGAAGTATAAAAATAAATGTATATTATACAAAGCCCACCTGCGCCTGATCCCTTGAGTCAGACCATTACTGGTATTCAACCTACTCATTTCTAACTAAACATTTCTAGTTTACATTAGTCCAGCCTGTAACTGGTCAAATTGGGAAGTTAGAAAAGTGTAGTTTGGATGTTTGGGTGGCATTACTTATATATTAAAGGGAATTTGTCCCCAGGTTCTTGTTTCTCCAACTGATAGAAGCATGATGTGGGAACAGCAAACCTTATTCTAACAATGTGCCACTTACTGGAAGCGTGTTGTATTTGTCTATAAAATCACTGTTTTATCTGCTACAGATTTAGCAGTTCTCTGAATGCTGAGCTCTGTATAACCCCTCCCACATCGCTGATATACAGCTGTCTTTGTACACTGTACATAGCCAGAAAGCTGCCAAACAGTGGTTACTAGTCCTCTAGTAATAATCTCCTGCCGATAAAAAACAGTGATTTTCTCAAACTCCAACAAGCAGCCCAGTAAGTAACACATCACTAGAATCAGAGTCTGTGTCTCTACATTATGATGCTATTAGATTAGGTGCTAAAAACCTGCCAACAGATTTAAATAGATTGTTTTGAAGAAACGACCATTCCTATCACAGCAATAAATATATACCTTTGAATAGCTCAAGTTAAAAGTAAAAGACAAAACTGAATGAATTGAAACTGCAACACAGAGACTAGTAACTGACACGGGCTTGGAATCAGGGTCTCATGCCCAATATTATGCTGCTCTCAGACATATTGTACGCCATGATAGTGGTTAAATTGGTTCAATATGACTTGCATTTATTTGTGAAAATATTGCAATTTTTGACAAAAATTTTGAAAAAAAAATTGTAACTTTCAAGTCAGGAACCAATGGAAAAAATTCCGGCAGTTGCCCGCCGCAAACCTTGGCGGGCGCACTGCGCATGCGCCCTCAATTTTGCTTTGGGAACAGGAGGAGGGCCGGGGGGATGGTGGTTCTGATACTAAGGTACCGTGAGGGGCCTTGGGACACTATTTCTTTCTCCTCTGATATGTTTGATTGTGTCAGAGGGCACAGAAATGATCTTTGTACTGGATCTCACTTTTTTTAACTTGATTTGGCACACAAAAAAAGGCCCTGATCATATTCTATAATCTCTCAGCTACCCCCGATAGTTGACACCACAGAGACTTTCTGTCTCTGTGGGATGCTATTTTCTTTTTTTTCATCGCTGTTTTAAAATTGCAATGATTGAATAAGGCCCCTTAGTGGCCACCGTTATTATGCGTATCAGCGGTTCATAAGGGATTAAAGCAAAACTCTTTCCGGTATTACTAGGGAGTACTGGATTTGATTTTATAAAAATGTGGCTGGTTCTGCATTTTGGTACTGTAACAAAAAACTCACACAGAATGCAACTTGCTCATCTTTGTAGTGCTTGCCTCTTAGAACTGACCTGTTCCCCTCTACCATGCAACGTTTAAGAGACCTGCTCAAGTCAGCAACCAGCACATACAGTGCTAACATACCAATTAGTCAAGTTGTGGGAAACTAATAGGCTTCAAATCGAGAGGATTACCTAGGAGATAGATGGAGAGCTATGACTGCAGCTATGGATGTCTCTGCTCTGGCAGAAGAGGAAGGCGAGTGACCGTCAGAGCACAACTCCAGCCTCAGCAAAGGTCATGGTGTATGGAAGGAGGAGACCTGGAGCCATGAGCCCAGAGGAGGGAAGTTAACTATGACAAGTAGAATCTAATGATAATGTGAGGAGGCCAGGGTGGTAGTTGCGGCGAGGTGCTGTTGCATTCCCACACCCTGGCACCCCACAAAGGAAACACAAAGTCCTATCTGTTGAATGTGATAGATACCAAGTAGAACACTCACATTAGATTCCAGGGTTCCTTCTGCATCTGGCTCCAGATTTACGGTTCTCACACAGAACTCCAAACTCCATGTCCATACTTAACAGTTCAACTTTACTAGACACAGGCTTTTATTACAGATATAGCACAATTCACATACAATGGCATTCCTTGAGCTTTCCCTGTCTTCTCTGGCAACTTCCCTCCTGAAGACACTTATATCCCTGTCTTGTCTGACAATCTCTGTCTCACCTGACAATCTCTGCCTCTTCTGACAATCTATGCTTCTTCCGACAATCTCTGTCTCTTCTGGCAATCTCTGACTCTTCTGACAATCTCTACCATGCAGATACTCCTTTCTCTTCTGTGGTGTCCATGCCCCTAGGTCCATCAACTTCCTCCCATTCCTCTTATCCAGTTTCAATAGGAAAAGGTAAAAGGCACGCTCCACTCTGCCTAGTCCCAGCCGTAGGCCCCAGATACTCCTTGGAATGGTTACCGCACAAGAGGGTGACCACTTACACGCTGCTCAGCCTGGGGTCCCTTCTTGTCTCAGCAACTTCACCCCTATGACTATCTGACTGCCTTCTCTCACTGCTGCATTACTACTCATCACTAAACAAGAAGTCTCATCACTATATCCCACTACTTTGCACTACACCCATCTGTAACTCCTCCCAGCCTGGAAAACCTTTTATGCTAATTATGCTTATTCTAACATTCCCATTCTCTATCTCTAGTATGCCCCACTATTCTAGTCCCCCTACTGTCCTATGCTACTGCTACCCCACTATTTTATTCTATCCCTGATCCTATACACAATACATGTAACGTACATGCACATCACCATAACAGTAAATTAATACATTAACATTTATAAACTTTATGGAACCAGACATATTTAATGTGAACACTGTTCAAAGAGGGGAGTCATATGATGGCCTCTGTCACCCCCTTACAATAAGACAAACTCTTCATCAACGCAGTGCCTGATCATTAATCAAGCGGTCAAGGGGGTCTAGACTATCTTGGCGATATTATTGCTAAAATCCACATCCTACATGTTGAAAAATACAGTAATTTGCAGTGTGTCTGGCATAAAAATAACTTTTACATCATTGTTTTTGTTTCCATTTCCATGTGTCTTGCTTGGTACTGCTGCTAATCTGTACTGCTGTGGTAGCTGACAATATAATATCTTCTTACTTTCCTTGTAGAAGAAGTCTTCTCAACTGTACTGCCTTGCTACTGTAAGGGGTCTTAAAGTCTTGTTAACCCCTTAAGTTATGTCCCGGTTACTGTATATATATTTCATTCCCCTTTAGGAAGATTTTTGCTTATCCCGTGTGTATAGTTATGTATAGAGTATACATATATCTGAGCAATGTTGTAAATCTATGTAATATATGTGTAGTTCCCAAGTTGGCCCTAAGATGGGGTACATTTTAGTGTAGGAATAGTAGTGTAAATAGTTAAGATAGGAGGGTAGATAAGGTAGTAAGGACTTCCTTATAGAAGTCAGTTGGGACCAGGGTGCCCATTAGCTCAGGTGAGCTGGCAAGCCCTGAGCAACACCGTGTCACGCAACATTTGGATAAGCTTAAGGCCGTCAGTATCCGTGACGAGGATTACATCAGAAGGATCTACAGTAGCAGTGCTAGCGGTGCAGTTGCTGGAAAAGACTAAGTAATATGGGCAAGCCTTTCAATATGTGGCAGCTTATTACGTGCGCTGATGCCCTCAGGACCGGGGCAAAACAGCTGAGGGAGTCCCCTAATGAAATGAGGCTGATTAGTGAGGACGCTCTAGCGAGCTTAGTACAGGGACAGAGGAAATGCTGTATGTTGTGAAACTTGATGATGATGCTGGAAAGAATATGAATATGTTGTGTACAAGTCTCAGTAAAGTTACTCAGTTAAAAGTTGAACTAGACTGTGGCTCATTTTGTACCCAGGTGGACCAAGGAATTTTCCAGAAACATACTGATAGTGCAGAGGGAGATGCCACAGGCATGCAGTCTGATGGTCAGTATATGTATGTGATGGGAGGGCAGGGCGCACTAACGCAAATGCTATCAGCCACGACTACCGCCCTGTACCTCCCTCACACTACTATAAAGGCTGTGATCCTTTCCTGACCAGCAGGGCAGGAAGCCATTTCCTTTGGCTGCTCTGCAGAGAACAGAAGATCCCTATGCAGGGAACTGACTTGTCAAGAGGTGGTGGGATGGCTAGTGGATGGCAGTGAGTGAGCATGCCCATCCACTAGCCATCAGCTCAGAAGTTAGATGTGGTGAAGGATATAGTCCATAAATGCCAGGTGGCAACATACTTTGTAGGTTAGTTCCATCACTAGATTAACAGAATAGCAGTGGCTATATTTGTATCTATATACAATACCTCTAATGATGGCATAGCCGCTTAATATGTTAAGACAATGTATATTTAAGATTGAATTTCTTTGAAAGAACTTTGTGATTATGAAGAATGCAGTGTGCCTGTTTGATTGTATTATGCTACATTCTTTGGTATCTGTAGACTGTTAAAGGCTATTTAGATAATCACTTGGCCTTCACTAAGCCTGGTGGACAGAAGTATAGTCTATCCATACATCTTGGCACAGAGCAATGAAGTTCAATATTGACCGAGTGTATTGTATACTTCATCGGAATACAAATTAAACTATGTGTTTGTCATCCTTGCTAGCTATGTATATTAAATGCTTTAATCTGTGGCTGTGCCTTTTGATCTTTGTGGTTTTGGTCACATTTTTCTTATTCAATCAAAACACAAAGTAGTATGCTGCAGCAGTGCCAGAGTAAACAGCTTATGTATGGCACCGCTGAACTGCTGGCAAAATCTAATATAAAGAAGCCCAGCAAAATAATATCAATTATCCATGAGCAGGACACAGACAAGCCACTGTAGACCAGGCAACTATACTGTTCATGGCTTCTGCACTCCCAGTCCACATATCGTAAAAGGTCTTTTCTGCATGTCTGTTCTTGGATCAGTGTTGAGGTTTCTAATCTCACTGGGGTTAAGAAATTGAGAAATGAGAGCCATTCTGAGCCTGATGAGTTGCCAATGGTTTGGCTCTCTGAAAACAATAACTTAAGTGCTAATGGGTCTGTAAATAATAGAATGCATACATTTGCAAAGGATATGATACAATATTGTTATAAGACTTTAGGCTTTAACATTTTTTTAAATCTTCCTGCAGTTGGCCATGGAGGCCCTATCTCTGCGGCACTATGAAAGTCCAACTTATGGGTCTATACTTGGGCCTATTACTTCTCCCGATGCTTGCAGACATACAATTTCACAAACTAGGTGAAATTTGAGACATATTTCTTATTGCAAAGCCACCTAATGAGGTGGTCACTAGAATTCCAGTACACATACTGTAAATTGATCAGCAACCAACAAATGTATATTATACAAGGCACCAAAGTGTGTGTATATATATTATTAGAAAATAATTTTTATTTTCATACAAAAGAATTTATTTTCATGAAAATAAAAATATTAAAATATATTTATAAGAGAATGTTAAAAAGGTTTCATGGTGAGAATGTGCATATCCCTGCAAATTGACGCGTTTTGAACTTTTGAGTTCTTAGTCATAGTACAGCTGGATAAACCCTTGTTTCAACTCTACTGCCAAGACTTTAAATTTGTGCACTGCTGGAGGGCCTGCATATATCTAACAGGAGAGCTGGATAAAACCCTTTTTTCTATTCCTCTATTGTGGCTGTATGTGTATATTTATATCATATTCTCTAATTATATATACATTTACCGTGGGTGAAATCAATATTGAGCACGTCATCACTTTTCTAAGTAAATATATTTCTTAAGGTGCTATTGACATGAATTTTTCACTAGATGTTGGTAACAACAAGACATCCAATACACACATGCAAAGAAATCAAACCATGCATATCCATAAATTAAGTTATGTATAATAATGGAAAGTGATTACACCAACTAAAATCTATCAATAATTAGAAAGCAATCCTTCATTTTATGGCAAAATAATATCAGTTGGTTCATCTAATGGAATGTAAAAATAATGGAATGTAAAAAGGTATCTCATTACCAAGTGCAACACAAGAAACATCTCATGATGAGTAAAACCACTGAGCTATCTCAAGACCTTTGCAACCTTACTCTTTCAAAACATACTGATGAGATTGGTTACAGAATAATTTCTAAAATACTGAAGGCTACAGTGAGCATTATTGGGGTCATAATCCAAAAGTGGGGTAAGAACATCATTTCACCATAAACGAGCTATGATCAAGTGCTCTCTGTAAGATTTCAGGTAGAGTAGTGAAAAGAATGATCAGAAAAGTTGTCCAAGAGCCAAGGGCCATCTGTGGAGAGCTACAGAAAGACCTGGAATCAGCAGGTACAAATGTTTCAAAGAAAACAATAAATAATGCACTCCACCTACATGGCATGTATGCACGCTTGCAACGCAAGATTTCATTGCTGAATGAAAAGCATGTTCAAGAACATTTAACCTTTGATCAACAACATTTAGACAAGCCTGTGAAATACTGGGAGAATATATTCTGGTCAGATAAGAGGAAAAAATTTAACTCTTTAGATGTCATAATACACACCATCTTTGGAGGTCAAAAGGCACTCCTTATCATGCCAAAAACACCATACATACAGTGAAGCATGCAGGTAGGAACATCATGATGTAGGGCTTTTTTTCAGATTACAGCACTGGCAAGCTACATATAATTGAAGGAAGGATGAATGGACAAATATACTGAGACATTATTGATAAAATCTGCTGCCATCTACCAAGAAGATGAAGATGAAGTGAGGTGGACATTTCAGGAAGACAATGATCCTAAACACACAGCCATTGAAACTCTAAATTGGTTTTCAGAGAAAGAATATAAAGCTGCTGAATGGCCCAATCACCTGACTTGAATCCAATAGAAAATTTATGGAAGGAACTAAAGCTCATAGAAGAAGCCCACAGAACCTTCAGGATTTGAAGAGTGTTTGTGTGGAAGAATGTGACAAAATCACACCTGAGCAATGCATGTGATTAGTTTTGCAAAACAATAGGTGTCTTGAAGCTGTCATCACCAATAAAGGCTTTTATACAAAGTATTAATAAAATTTCAGTAAGCGTGTTCAATACATTTTCCCTGTGTCATTTAACATTATTACACATAACTTAAAGAGGTTATCTGGTCAAAAATATAAGTCTGCACTCTGCGCTGCAGGGATTAGCCGGTTTCAGACCTGGAACAAGAGGGTATGTATGAATTATCCATACCCCTGGCCAGTGTACGCTGCCTCACTCTTCATACCCTTGTATAGAGAGAGGCCGTGTCCTCTATTTGACCATGCCCACTTGATGTTCTCATCACTAGACAGGGCATGGCTTTGGCTCAATACAACTATATGGAGTGAGGTCATGCGAAATGGCCGGGAGTATGTATAACACATGCATACCCTCCGGTCCCAAGTCTGAAACCCGAGAATCGCCGCGGTGCACAATGCATGCACTAGGGGGATTAATAAGTTTGCAGTCACACAAGCTTATCTGTTTTGACTCGACAACCCCTTTAATTTATGGACATCTATCGTTTGATTTCTTTGCCTATGTGGATTGGATGGGATCTGAGAATTTCATGTCAATAGCACCTTTAACACATTAACTTAGAAAATTGGTCACATGTTTAATACTTATTTTGCCACTGTATGTATATATAATGGCTTGCGAAAGTATTCACCCCCTTTGATTTTTACCTGTTTTGTTATATTAAAACCTGTGTTTAAATATTTTTATAAGGCGATTTGTGTGTGATGCATCGGCACTAAATAGTCTAAGTTGATGAAGTGAGAAAAATGGCATAAATTAAATTTATGAGATCAAATAACAAAAAATTGTCAAGTGCATATGTATTCACCCCTTTTGCTATGAAGCACTTCTACAAATTTCTGGTGCAAACAATTATGTTCATAGGTCACATAGGTCACATGGTTAGTGAAAAGAAGTCCACCTGTGTGCAATCTAAGTGTCACATTGTCGGTCAGGATATACACACCTTTTCTTAAAGGATACAGAGGCTGCAACATCATTAAGCAATAGGCACCATTAACCAAACAACAACATGAAGACTAAGCAGATCTCCAAACAAGTCAGGAATAAAGTTGTTGAAAAGTCAGGGTGGAGATATAAAAAAAATCCCAGTCTCTGATGATCCCCCTGAACTCCATCAAACGCATTATCATCAAAAGGAAAGAACATGGTACCATAACAAAACTGCCAAGGGAGGGACGCTCACCAAAATTCTCAGCCCAGACTAGGAGGGCATTAATCAGAGAGGCAGCACAGAGACCAAAGGTAATCTTGAAGGAGCTGCAGAGTTCTGGACTATTTGACCATATGACCACAATAAGCCATGCTCTCCATTGAGGTGGCCTTTATGGAAGAGTGGGCATAAAAAAAGCCTTTACTTAACACCTTCATGACATGCGCCGTACATGTGCTGCACATGCCGTGTCTCTCCCTTTGATGTTGGCTGCTGCACTGAGCCAACATCTTTCCCAGCACATGTCAGCTGTTCACTAGCGGCTGTTAACCTGTTAAATGCCACTGTCAATCTCTGACAGCGGCATTTAATGTGTTCACGCCAGAAGCGCATCACTAATCCCGCCCATCGGTACTAGTATCACATGACTGTGGTTCACCGATGACTTGGCATGACAACCCGGGGTCTTCAGCAGACTCCTGTTGTCATTGCGGAATTGTTATGAGCACCGCCCCTCAGTCGGCGCTCATAGCAAGTGAGCATTTCTTCTACACACAGGCGATCTGATTATCATAGCTTCTAGTCTCCCAGGGAGACTATTGAAGAAAGTGAAAAGTAAAAAAAAAAAAGGTTTTTAAAAATATTGCAAAAATCAAAAAATATAAAAGTTCAATTCATTCCCCTTTCGTCCCATTCAAAATAAAACAATAAAAATATTAAAAAATACACATATTTGGTATCACTGCATTCAGAATAGCCAGATCTGTCAAGATATAAAAAGAATTAATCCGATTGGTAAACACCATAGTGAGAAAAGTTAAAACTCTAGAATTACGTGTTTTTTTTTTACAGTCGCAACTAGGGTTGATTGAATAGCTTCGGATAAGAGCTTATCCGACTAGCTATAGCACTTACAGAATAGCTGTATCAGGAATCCGGATACCTGGAGCGCTCCTGATGATCGCTGATACATTCAATGTACACATTGAAGAATTCTTTAAGTTCCCGCCCACCCTCCCTGACTTTTATGGACTTTGTTATTGTATACTGTATACTTTCCTGTGACTAGTCAAAAGTGCATCATGACTTTACGGACACACTGTATATAATATTTTTTTAATACCAACGCATTGAAGGTGCTTGTCATTGGTTAGAAAAAAGATTGAAGAGAATGAAAAGAATGGAGAGAGATATATGTAGAGGGATGCATATATAGGCATACAGTATCTGTTCATATTGTTTTTTATTGGTGTAAGTAGATAGGTAGGATGTTTGAATGTCCTCAATGGTCACCAGACCTTTCCCAGATGGACTTTTTCTTTTGGGGAGTTAACAAAGATTAGGTATATTGAAGAAAACAAAGCAGAGTTAATAACATGATTTTAAAGGGATATTCTCAAGCTCCAGTTCTGAGGAATCGATGAGACAAGAGATCAATAAAGTATCCCCTAGCCAATAAATAGTCCTGTAAGCTTTAGGCACAATCTATCAGCAGCAGATCTGGTCTCCTGTGAGATCTAACTGGGACCTTGAAAGAAGATAGAAGCTGTTCATTACCACGTCAGTCTTCTATTTTGCCGGTTATACTCGTATAGTGATCCATGAATGCTAATGTTTCTCCATTCATTAACTTGGGAAAAAATGATTTTTTTTTTCATCTAAAACAAATATTATTGCATATGGGCATATGGACAGTAAAAAATATTATTTTGTAGAAAAAGCTAAGTACACAGTAATTTATATGTAGACAAAACCAATGCTAAAATTTACAATCTTCAATATTGAATTTGCACCACCAAAGATGAAAAGTTTTGGAATTAGAAATCGCAGGATCGATAGACATGATCGTAATATACAGATGAAGAAGGCAAGAGACAATTTTCAATATGGCAAGACACCAAGCCACATGTTGCTTTATTCTACTGTGAGCAGCTTGCATGGCCTAAGTGTGTTATCATGGTCTGCAGCATCTCCAGACTAGTCTCCCATTGAGAACATCTGATAAGACAGCAATTGCAGATGGGACTGGCAGCAGTGGATCTTGATGATTTGAGAACCCAAGGGAAATCAGCGTGGCATTATATTTGCTGATCAACCATTAATAACTTCTTTAATATCATGCCAAAGTGTAAGTGTGTGTATTTCTGCAGGTGGTGCTCATACTTGATTCTGAATTAATCAAAATGTTTTGAAAATGTTGCTTACATTTCTTCACAATTTGCGTATCATTATCACATTTGTCCATCCTGTGAATGCCATGACTTTTCCTTCTTAGGGTTGCATTTTCAATGTTGAGTGTAGTATAATTAGTCCCTCATAAAACAAAGGCAGCCATGTTAGTGACCTAGTTTAAAGTTATATCAAAGTAGCTGAAGAGCCCGGCGCTGCCTGGGCATAGTAACTAACTACGGTTAGTTATAACAAATTATAATGATTATATCTATATATATATAAAGCTGAGTGTAGAGCCCCACCCACTCTGCATAGCCACATTCACTATAATATCCCACATCAACCCGTCAGCCAGAGCCACTGGACTACTACCCCTAATATCCCACATCGTCCCAACAGCCAGAGCCACTGGACAACTACCACTAATATCACACATCATCCCGTCAGCCAGAGCTACTGGAGTACTACCCATACGTCGTCCCATCAGCCAGAGCCACCGGACTACTACCACTAATATCCCACATCATCCCGTCAGCCAGAGCTACCTGACTACTACCCAGAATATCCCATATCATCCTGTCAGCCAGAGCCACTGGACTACTACTCCTAATATCCCACATCATCCCATCAGCCAGAGCCACCGGACAAATACGAATAATATAACACATCATCATGTCATCCTAGAGTTGGAATCAGAGCGCTCAGTGGAATGGTCCTAACTTTCATACTGGGGATCCCTTTAAGAGAGGCCTGGCGTCAGAACCAGAGCGCTGAGTGGATTTGCCCTGATGTCCATACCAATGATCCCTTTAATAGAAGCCTGAGGTGAGAATCAGAGCGCTGAGGGATTTACCCTAACTTCCATACCAGAGATCCCTTTAAGAGAGGCCTGGGGTCAGTACCAAAGCGCAGAGTGGATTTTCCCTCACTTCCATACCAAGGATCCCTTTAAGAGGGCACTTGGGTCAGAACCAGAGCGCTGAGTGGATTTGCCCTAACTTCCATACTGGGGATCCCTTTAAGAGAGCCTGGGGTCAGTAAAAGAGTATTTGAAGGCAATTGCCCTGGCTTCCATACTGGGGATCCCTTTAAGAGAGGCCTGGGGTCAGAATTAAAGCGCTGGATGGATTTGCCCTAACTTCTATACTGGAGATCCCTTTAAGAAAGGCCTGGGGTCAGTACCAAAGCGCAGAGTGGATTTGCCCTAAATTCCATACCAATGATCCTTTTAAGAGACCCTGGGGTCAGTACCAAAGCACTGGATGGATTTGCTCTGTCTTCCATACCAATGATCCCTTTAAGAGGGAAGATGTGCCTATTGGATGGAGGATGTGTGATGGGGATATAGGCACGGGAGGGGGGATTCATTTCTGTCATGTGATCTCTGATCCTTTCAGGGGGGCAGACAATGGCTGGGAGCTAATGTTCCCAGGGATGCTATATTTCTCCCACCATGTCAGTGTCTGCTGAGGTGTTGTCAAGTGGAAAAACTGTTGGTCATAGCAACCAATCATCACAGCTCAGCTACTTTTAACCAGCTCTGGTGAAATGAGAGATGCTTATTGATTGTTTGCAAGGAAAACTGTTGCTCATAGCAACCAATCACAGCTCAGCTTCTTTTGAACAGCTCTGGTGAAATGAAAGATGCTTCGTGATTGGTTGGTGATACACACACACACATTCATTTTTATATATAGAGATGGCAACACCAAAACTTGTCTTGGTATGGGGTGTTGGTGTAGCTTTAGGTGTAGACCACCTTAATAGCTTTGTTAAGCAGCATTCTTCTAGTAGCATGTACATGAAATGACTGTTTCCGTCCATTGTCTTACCAGACTTTTCCACTTGCACTTTCTGTCTCTGGATTACTAATGCCGTAAGTGGAACTGAAAGGTTTCTCTTTTGAATACTATGCTTAGCAAGAAAACATTGCAAATACTGACAGTAATAATCTATTTTAATCAGCATGTACTGATTAAATGCTTTTCTTGTTTTTCTTCTATCCATATATCAATTTTTGTTATTTAACATTTTAGTTTTGCTGCCTAGCAATGCCGAGACTGTTCCACAGTCAATGAGGTAAAAACCAGCTAAATACCAAGCTCTCATAATACCTTATTATTCCCTCAATACAGAGATTAAAAATGACATCTCTGGGTCTCCAATTGTTGTAGATTTCAGGTGATTCCTAAACTTTTACAGGAAAAACATGATAAACCTCTAACTAATGTGGTATTTCCTTCAATTTCGATTGAAAGCAGCAAACTGGCATAGGTTTCACCCTTTTCCAAAATCCACCATTCACGTATGGTGCAAGTCAGGAGTGGGTGAATGGAGTGGGCTCAAAGGCTGACCCCACCCCATACTGTCAGAGCCAGGAGCTGCCTCTAACAGCCGCACGTAGAGCGTAGCACTGCCGGCAGCTATTAACCTGTTGCCGCTGTCAATCTGTGACAATTACTTCAATTATTTTTTAAAAGTTGTTATGGTGTCTGTCTTTACTATCTCTTTTGGTAGGGCATTCCACAGCTCACATGTTCAGTATTTTGTCAGTTTTTTTTACCTCAATATTTGTAAGCCAAAACCAGGAGTGGAACAATTGGAGGAAAAGCAGAAAAGAAACACGTCACCACTTCTGTATTTATCACCCACTCCTAGTTTTGGCTAACAAATACTGATGTAATGTATTGACCAAACACTGAATGTGTGACCTTGTTGGAAGTCTGTGCTTTGACATTGTCCTCTTCCTTCTTCTAGAAATGTATGAATAAACTGACAATCAGTAGTATAAAGAAATGGAGCAATCAGCTCAGCAGTTCAGTGCATGGCCAGGGTTCTCCTTTAACAATAAAAATCCAAGCAAAAGCCCACACTCAGTTCTTCCATAAAAGTTGCTTTATTACATAAAAAATATTTTCTAGAAATCACGATGGTCAAACATCCGCACAAAAATAAATGGTAGAGGAAGAACAGATAGTTGCTCCAGGCAATGCATTTCTGACCTACATGGTCTGAGACTAAGGACCACGTAGGTCAGAAACGTGTTACATGGAGCTTGTATGTGTTCCTCCTCTGTCATTTATTTGAAGAAATGGGTGTCGGCATTTGTTTGGATTTTTATTGTCCAATCAGTGTTGCTTTTGTCATGTTCAGAGGCACACCCCTTTGACAAAGGAAAAGGTATCGCCCAGTTGTCAACAGAAAACTGCACAAACAAAGGTCTTTACAAAATGGTGCTATAGGATTATACAATACAAGGAATGTAAGTTTTATAAAAGACATGTCCAGAAGTGTAAGATTGCTGTTCAGTTCTTATAAGCTGGGAGGAAAAACTGATCAATAGCATCAATTCTACAGCACAGAATGTAAGTATTCCTGCATTTAGCTCCATTTTAAGCATCACTGCCCCTAAATATCAGCACAGCAAGGTGAGCTTGTACTGTAAGTGGTGAATAGCTTTAACAGATTAGTGGCAAGCCCCAAGGAAAACGTTAATATGCTGCGCCTATTATAAGACATGTTCAAAGCAGCTGTTGTATGCCCGCTCAAGTGCTTTCTTCATGACAGGTTTTTTTTTAAGGCAAAGTGCAAAACTATGCAGACATATAACTGTACATTTCTTTCCCGAGTGTCAGGTAGATCAAGCCAATAAGTATACTGCTTATTTCATTACATCAATAATTGAATCTAGTGGGAATTTTACTATAGATTGTGTGCTGGTAGAATGAATCACATCTATGGCATAATGTGAATTCTGAATTTATTCTAGTTTGCCATGAGTTGCATAGCTGATCTTGAAAATACATGTTTGCAGAATCTTGTCATGCAGGTCCACATTATTATGTTTGTTCAAAATTACAGATACTGTGGCTGTTGTACTGGTAGAAGACATGCCAATATTGCAGTTGAAAATTATGCAAACTCGACTAAAAAGCTGGGAATTTTTTCAGCTGTCGCCAATTCATAGTAGAAAATGAATACATAATCTATCCATCAGCGAAGGTTTAGAACTGGCTGCATTTCAACTAGCTGCCCATGCCACATCATAATAATGCACATTTGCTTAATCTGGTATAATTTATCTTGCTCCTATCCCATATCTTTAAATGTCCTTATTCAATAAGAACAATTGTGTGTGTATATACTAACAGGTTATAATCACTCTCTTGGGCCAGTTTTACATATTCGTGTTTCATGGTCAAGAATGTACTGTATGGCCGTGGGTCCCGTTCCCCAAACTCATCAGCCGTAGAAAAGGAGGTGCCTAAAGCCCCCGTTACACACAGCGAGATCGCTAGCAATGTAGCTGAAATGTCACTGGTTTTGTGACGCAGCAGCGATATCGCTATGTCTGATACTTACCTGCAACCGGCTCCCCCGCTGGTTATCGCTGATCGCGCGAGAGCGTCCTGGACCATTTCTCGTCGGGCGCTTCCTGCTGTGACGACGAGCGACGCGTGGACGCGGGCGGGAGGACGTCAGGATCGCCGCGTCTGACAGGTAAGTAGCGACCCCCGACCCCTGCGATGTCGCTGGTGAGATCTGCCTGTGTGGCAGCTCACTAGCGATCACTTAGCGATGCACCAGCGATCCATATCGTTGTCTGGTGCATCGCTTAGTGTAACGGTACATTTAGACGAGGAATGCAACGCAATGCTCTCCCGATCAGAGTGTGGCCGCTGCATAGAAATGCATGTTGTCACACTTTGATTGAGAGGGCCAATGGGCCGTCTGAGCATTGTGTTGCGATCCTCTTCTGAGTTATACGGTTGTCTGACTCTTCTGTTATAGGCATATATAAGACTGTTAAATTTGGGTCAGGAGACCTGCCTTTGGACCATGAAACCAGCTTTAGTGAGTTGAGCATTTTGCATGAGCAACATTCTCAAACTGCCCTATCCTAGCAAATAAAATACTACTGCACAGGTATACTTCTCTTGTACCATGATCTTGTGAAAGAGTTTGGTACTGGAAAAGGAAATTACATGGAACTGTTACTGATTGGTTGCTTTCATGTAACATAGTAACATAGCTAGTAAGGCCGAAAAAAGACATTAGTCCATCCAGTTCAGCCTATAAAATTCTGTCAGAATAAATCCCCAGATCTATGTCCTTCTAAAGAACCTAACAATAACTGTAAGATGCAATATTGTTACGCTCCAGGAAGACATTCAGGCCTCTCTTGAACCCTTCGACTGAGTTCGCCATCACCACCTCCTCAGGCAGGGAATTCCAGATTCTCACTGCCCTAACAGTAAAGAATCCTCTTCTATATTGGTGGAAAAACCTTTTCTCCTCCAGATGCAGAGAATGCCCCCTTGTGACCGTCACCTTCCTTGGTATAAACAGATCCTCGGAGAGATATTTGTATTGTCCCCTTATATACTTATACATGGTTATTAGATCGCCCCTCAGTCGTCTTTTATCTAGACTAAATAATCCTAATTTTGCTAATCTCTCTGGGTTTTGTAGTTCCCCATCCCCTTTATTAATTTTGTTGCCCTCCTTTGTACCCGCTCTAGTTCCATTATATCCTTCCTGAGCACCGGTGCCCAAAACTGTACACAGTACTCCATGTGCGGTCTAACCAGAGATTTGTACAGAGGCAGTATAATGCTCTCATCATGTGTATCCAGACCTGTTTTAATGCACCCCATTTATCCTGTTTGCCTTGGCAGCCATTGCCTGGCACTGGCTGCTCCAGGTAAGTTTATCATTAACTAGGATCCCCAAGTCCTTCTGCATGTCAGATTTACCCAGTGGTTTACCGTTCAGGGTGTAATGGTGATTGTTGTGAGTTCATTTTCCCCTTCACTAATGAGGCCCGAGGAACTCCCTCTTCTGGTGAAGAAAGGTAGTGAGCCTGATTGTCAAACACCTGGGGCTGATGATGATGACTGGCTGAGTGGAGTTAATGACTGGATATAAGGCTGCCGACGCCCTTCTGGCCTGCAGGTGATTTCTCTGTGGACTTCTAGGAAACCAGTCTGATTCCTGCTCATCTAAAGCTAAGATTTCTGCTTTGCCTTTTTGCATTAGTGTTTTGTTTTCCTTGCATTTCTGGATTCTGCCATTCCCTGCTGGGGTGAGCTGAATCTCCTTTTGCCTGTTGCTCTGTCTTCAGAATATTCCTGAGTACTGACATAGCTTTTTTGAAGCCTAGCGTCTTCAGGGCCTTTTTTACTGTCAGTTTGTTGGCTCTTATTTTCATAGGGTTTTTCACGGATTGCAGACAGCAGCCTTCCTGTCCTTTCCTAGCTAAGCTAG
Source organism: Dendrobates tinctorius (assembly GCF_039654945.1). NCBI lineage: Eukaryota > Metazoa > Chordata > Amphibia > Anura > Dendrobatidae > Dendrobates > Dendrobates tinctorius. The sequence goes on along the minus strand of NW_027361703.1, from coordinate 14,487,655 downwards.
CGTGGGCCCCATCTTTGCTCAGTCTATCTTTCTGTCTGTGTTTTGTTCTTTCTTCTTGCTTCACCGTCATTATATGTGGGGGGCTGCCTTTTACTTTGGGGTCTGCTCTGGGGCAGTTTAGATTTCCCTTTCTGTCTTTAGGCTATGTAGTCCTCCGGCTGTGATCGAGGGGCCTAGGGCATCGTAGGAGCCCCCCACGGCTACTGCTAGTTGTGTTGATAGGTTCAGGGGTCTGCAATCCGATAGCTGCCAACTTCTCTGGTTTTCTGGACTTAGCTAGCATTTCTATTTTTGCCTCCTACGGTGACTCAATCATAACAGGTGATATTGATTCCTTCTTCCCATGTGTATAACCTTACATATATCATTGTTAAACTGCATCTGCCACCTTTCGGCCCAAGTTTCCAACTTATCCAGATCCATCTGTAGCAGAATTCTATCTTCTCTTGTATTGACTGCTTTACATAGTTTTGTATCATCTGCAAATATCAATATTTTACTGTGCAAACCTTCTACCAGATCATTAATAAATGTGTTGGAAGCTGACACTACAGAAAAGAACAGCATGGAAGTGCATAACAAGTGTAGAAATGCAGAAGTGAGTGTTTTGTGCTTTTAATGACAATAAAGCATTCTATTTATATTGACAATTTAGTCTTGATAGTACGGTTTAGAAAGCTTAACAACAGTATTCAAGCGTGATCTGAATAAATTACAATATTCATTTCCTGTGTACAATCTGTAAAGGCTTTCGAACACATTAGGCTAACATTGGCCAAACCCGCCAATATCAGGAATCTAATGAGTGTGGGGGGCCACAACAGATTATTGGTGGAGGAGATAATAATGATCTCTCATGTTTAATTTTGGATTGACAATCCTTTTCTTCACTAAGAGATAAGCTACTGCCATAGATGTCTGGAACTGGTATCATCACAGAGGAAGCTCTCCTCTATATTCGAAAGCTGAGTGAGATGCATTCGGCCAACAGCTAACTAAAGTGCAGGAAGGGGCTCAAGCAACTCTGTCTTAGATTTATATCACTTTACAATTCACCTAAAGAGAGACTTCAGCAAAGCATTTGATAAAGTATCTCATACTACCCTTATTGAAAAAATGACCAAGTATGGGGTTGACAGGGCAATGGTTGGGGGGATTTATAACTGGCTCTGTGATGGTACTAAAAGAGTGGTGATAAATGATTGCACATCCAATTGTAAGACTGTTTCAAGTGAGGTACCACAAGGCTCTGTCCTAGCCCCAGTGTTGTTCAACAATTTATAAATGATCTAGATAAGGGAACTGATGGGTAAACTAATCAAATTTGCAGAGATGCAAAGCTTGTCTTCTCTAAAGGCCCCGTCACACTAAGCGATCTCGCTAGCGAGATCGCTGATTTTGTGACACATCAGTGATCTCGCCAGCGAGATCGCTGTGTGTGACGGGGATCAGCGACCGGCACCCCTGCCGGTTATCGCTGATTGTGCTCGAGCGGCCTGGGCTGTTTTTCGATCGCTGGTCTCCCGCTGCCCAGCGTGCATCGCTGCGTGTGGCAGCGACAGATCAGCGATCAGCGATGCTGGACGCTAATGTAAACGTTGGGTATCCAGGAGCCGCGGCTCCTGAATACCCGCTGTTTACATTGGAAACCCGGTTTTCAAGGTAAACGTTGGGTATCCAGGAGTCGCGCGGCTCCTGGATACCCGACGTTTACATAGAAACCAGCGTCCAGCGTCGCTGGTCCTTATCGCTGGGGCTGTCTATGTGACAGCTCACCAGCGATCAGCCTCACGATGTCCCAGCAATCTCATCATGTCGGATCATGGGTGGGATCACTGGGACATCGTTTAGTGTGACAGGGCCTTAGCACTAGAGAAGAGAAAGGATTCAGAAGGATCTAGATAACCTTGAAAATGGGCAGCAACTAATAGAATGTTATTTAATAAGGAGAAATGAAAGATTCTACATCTGGGCAAGAAACAGCACATGTGAAAAAAACTTGGGAATACTAATAGATCATAGACTGCATATGAGTCAACAGTATGATAAAAGAGCAAAAAAAAAGGGAAACAGAGTTCAAGGATGTATTAAGAGAAGCATACAGTCTAGATCACATTAAGTAATTATCCCCTTGTACTCCTCCTTGGTCAGACCTCATCTGGAATACTCTGTCCAGTTCTGGGCACCACATTTTAAAAAAGACATTGAAAAACTGGAACAAGTTCAGAGAAGGGATACAAAGATGGTGAGCGGACTGCAAACTATGTCCTATGAGGAACGGTAAAAGGATCTGGGAATGTTTAGCTTGCAAAAAAAGAAGGCTAAGAGGAGACTTAATAGCTGTAAACAAATATCTGAAGGGATGTCACAGTGTGAAGGGATCAACCTTATTCTCATTTGCACATGGAAACACTAGAAGCAATGGAATGAAACTGAAAGGGAGAAGATACAGATTAGATATTAGAAAAAACTTTTTGACAGTGAGGGTGATCAATGAGTGAAATAGGTTGCCATGAGAGGTGGTGAGTTCTTCAATGGAAGTCTTCAAACAGAGGCTGGATAGACATCTATCTGAGAAGGTTTATTGAATCCTGCATTGAACAGGGGATTGGGCATGATGACCCTGGAGGTCCCTTTCAACTTTAACATTTTATGAAAGATGACATAGACTTCTGGTGGGATGCTGGAGATCTAGTTAGTTATCAACTTACAATATCAAATACTAGGAAATAATCACTGTGTTATTTCCTTCATCATTTCAGCATTGGAACCAAAGTTGGAGTGATATAAAGCTAATACTACCAATTCTAAATCCAAAGGCATGATTCACATGAAGGTTGAGTAAGAACATTTAATCAAGCTGCCTATGAATCAGAATCCAGGAATACTCTTCACACACAATACATAGGATCTGCCGCCTCCCTCATTCTGATTACACTTGGCTCATTGTCCCACTACACCTTTAGTTATTTAATATGACACATTCTAGACTTCCTTTCTGTCCATGTTGTTTTTAGTAACATCATTTAACACGCTACCCCAGAGGTGCAGTTTAACTGATGGCACTCAACTTATTGATTCAGATCTCTCTCTGAAGAAATGAAAGACAAATACATAATGTCAGAAGACATGATAGATTCCTGCGAGCAATGCACTGCTTATTATGCTGGACTGAATAAACATCCACTACATACAGACAATTGATTAGATGAATGTATTTTAATTATGCCAAGCTTCACATGTTTGTTTTGATCAGAGTTCATGGAGAACATTTCCATTATTATTGGCCTATTGTGGCCCACCCTGCTTTGGGGAATGTACATATAAAGATGTGAGTAAATATAATCCAAGTTACTGCTTTATGTAGCTGAATTCTAACATGGGATGTTACAGTACAGAATATGTTCTGCTGTTTTATGGGTTTGTAGAAACCCTATTCCATAGGTCTGGAGCTTTATAGAAAATCGTGTTTATAAGTACAATTTATCCTCTTTTGGTATTGTCAGATTGACCCACTTTCTTGTTGAGACTGATTTACATTTTAACATGTATCAACACAAAGTGTCACCACTGTTACATTTTACCCTGTTATGCAAAGCTTTTCTATGAATATTTATTCGCCATGTTGTCTTGAAGTCAGAGTATAATTAGAAGTTAAGATAACAGTGCCACCTCAAGTCTTATGACCAACTTGAATTAATATTTCCATCTGTTAAAGTTATTTATCTAAAATGTTCTATGAATGCTCAATATTTGTGTTGTATCAGCCATGTTGTCTTCAAATCATACCATATCACAATCCTTAGAAATCAGAATAAGACTATGTTCATATTGCGTTTTGGGCCACACGTTAGTGGCCTCATCAGGGTTTCCATTTAAAGAACTGAAAAATTAGAATTGGGACAAAACCCCCAGCAAGGCCATTGGCTTAAATGAGGCAGAGTCACTTTGTGCTCTGTCTGACCTTTGTTTCAGCAGTGTCCGTCTTCTTGAGGTAGGTACAAAAGCTAGATGACTATGTTTTTGTGCCTCAAGAAGGCGGACACTGTCTACATAGAGGCCAGACAGAGCACAAAGTGACACCATCTACCATATTAAAGTCAATGGTTCTACCCGAATCCCCTTTTTCAGGGCTTCGAATAGAAGTCTCTCCTGTACTACTGACATGTTGTCCAAACACAGGACATTCGAGCGCTGGATATCACTGATCATGCTCGAATGTCCTGGGCCATTTTCTCCTTTTCTCCTCATTGGCGTCCCACTGGCACCGACTAGCTACTCATGGACGCAGGCGGAAGTCGTCATCGCTGCGGTGTGACAGGTAAAAGCGACCGCCGACGGATCGCTTATCGCTGCTGCGTCATTGATGAGATCTGCCTGTTTGGCAGCTCACTAGCGACCATTTAGCTATGCACCAGCGATCCTGACCAGGTCGTATCATTGTCGGGATTGCTGGTGCATCGCTAAATGTAACGGGACCCTAAGTCTCTTATGACTGCTTTGTGATCATACTGATATCATCATTGAAATATTATTATTTATCCTATTGTATAAAGTGGATGTATATTATCTGTAATGTTGTCTTGAAACCATACCGTAGGATATTCCTTAATAGTCAATGTAACAATGTCCTCTCAATTCAGCCTTGCAGCGCTGGGGTCCTGGGTTCAAATCCGACCACGGACAACATCTGCAAGTAGTTTGTATGTTCTCTCCCTGTTTGCGTGGGTTTCCTCTGGGTTCTCAGGTCTCCTCCCACACTCCAAAGACATAGTGATAGGGAATCTAGATTGTGGGCCCCAATTGGGACAGTGATGACTGAATTGTGACTATTTAATTGGGATATCATAAAGAATTAATTTTGTCATTCTATGTAGATGTCTTCATAAAGCCTAGTGATGATCCCAATGGCAGAACATGTTTAATTATTTTTGTATAAGCAAATTCATTTCAATGTATTTTGTAATATTTGATCTATAGAGTTTGAAAATGTTGTGACTTTGACATGACTGGGCATGTGAATGCATCACCTAGTGTACTTAAGAGCAGGCATCAGAGTGGTTCTATACTCGTACTGATTGCAAATAAGGTCTTTGACTTCTGAATATCCTTTCTGTGCAATTTAAGGGAATTTGTTACTGAAGTGGTTAAGATGTCAATTCTTTTTCAGTATACCCCTCTGACTTCCCATCTGTAGTCCTATATCCAATATCACTTCATCACACTGGCAATTTACAGTTAGTATATATTATATTGATCAAAATGATAGATTCTGTATTTATAGCATTTTTTTCCAAGATGGCCTAGATAACTGCAGTGCTCGCCGTATAAATAAGATTTAATCATAAATGTGCTGACTTTGGTATTCTATGGTGTTAAGTAACGATGATTATATAAAAATGGTAGAGATACATTATGGAAAAATCAATTATCATTCTTTGATACTTTGTGTGAAAGTGATATGTAGCAATAGTTAAATTAAATGGGTTTTCCAGCTTAGGGAAAAAAATATAGTAGGTGCTTATAGTACAAAGTTACAAAAAGCTCATATTTACTTTATCACCATTTATGACATGTTTGTGTTAGTAAAGACTTGTGTTCTCGTGATAACAATTCTCAAGTAACTTTTCTTAAAAAGCTACCCTTTGCTGTTCCTCTGTAAGGTCATGTTCACACATTCAGTATTTGGTCAGTATTGGAGTGGGTGATAAATACAGAAGTGGTGACGTGTTTCTGTTCTACTTTTCCTCCGATTGTTCCTCTACGGGTTTTGGCTTACAAATACTGCTGTAAAATACTGACCAAATACTGATAGTGCGAACATGGCCTTATTCTTCCTAGAAATGCAGAAATAAAGTCACAGATGACTGTTAGCTGTGGGTGTGTCCCCAATTGGGGGTGTCCCCATAAAGTCTAACATTGTCGGCACTGATTGGACATTGATGTACTATGTAAGGACACCACTCCCCAACTGGTACAGTAATACCTAGATGTCTATGTATGTCTACATTTCTATGAGGAATAAAAGGGTTATGGCACAACAAAGTGATCTGAAAAAAATGCTCTCGCATTGGGTAACGTGGGTGCAAGTATTATCTAAAACATAAATATCAGGAGAGCTGACAGATCTTTGTTAAATTCCCCCTCCCACACACTTTGGTGCGGCCAGTTCTGTGATTCCCTTACATTCACGGCAGTGATATCGGGAAATACTATCTCAGAGCCATCCAGTCATGCCCATGGTGGGCTGTCAATATGTAAAGCACATGATCAGTGACAAGCTGGACCTCTCACATGTCTCTACACTCAGGACCACATGACCAATGATAACAAGATTGAATACTTCTGCAAATTTTCGGCATTACATGGGTAAAACGTGTTCTCCTAATATTGGCATGGATAATTTATAGCATCGTTTTGACGATAACATATTTTCTTGGTTATTAATTTTGCACAAAATGTCTTAAGTACAGTGTGTAGATAACAAAGTAAACACAAGCCAATTAAAGCTATATACTGAAAAGAAGAGGAAAAAGGTGACTTTAACAGGCTGGATTGTAGAAAATGTATTTTTCTTCTACGTCTACCTACTATTGACCTTTAAAAAGTCTCCTTTAACCTATAGGATTAAGAACCCACATCTAGCAAGGGTAACTGGCAGCAAATCGAGCTGCATATTTATCAGAGCTGTGGCTGTGTGCTAAGATGTATGGATTCCTTTTAATTGGCTATTTCCCTGAAGAGGTACATACAAAATGCAATGTCAACCAATTAGAATATGAAGTGCTTTTCAATTCAAAAATGAGACGGAGATTCATCACGAGGAGGATTTTTGCATCTTGTGGTTGCTAGGATCCTTTACAGCCTAATACCACTATATAATATTTTCAGAGTTTGTCCTACCGTTGCCAAAACGAAAGCAGGCTTTTCTTTTCGAATTTCAGTTTTGGCAGTTTTATATTCATGTATATATGTGTTGAATTATTATTTCTTTTCAACGATTTTCTAAGTCTGGCACAATAATACTAATAAGATTTATTAACAATGTTTTTTTATCTGGAATTTTTAAATGATACTGGCATTTTCAAGTTCATTAATTTGCCCTAAAAGGCTGGTTTCACATTAGCGCTTTTTAAGTGCACGCACGGCCGGGGGTAGCTCCGCCCCCGAGCCGGCTCTCTGCCCGGCGTGCCCGCCCCTTGCTTGTAGCGCCGCCTCCTAGTGCACAGCGGCGCCTGCGATCGGCGCACCCTATCTTTAGCATAGTGCCGCTGTGCACTAGGAGGCGGCGCTGCGTGCGTGCGCTTAAAAAGCGCTAATGTGAAACCAGCCTAAGATGACCACTGGTGCCGTATATGTGTTGGGATCAGAGTTAGTGAAACGTACTGTGCATAGATTGTAGCACATGTCTCTTCCTATCAATACTTTAGTACCATGCCTTATTATATCACTGTTGGCTAAAGAAATTCTAATTGTGTCTACCCTAATTTTCTGGGAGACAGTAACGGATCCATAGATTTAAAAGTCCAATGCTATGACTTAAATGAAAAATATATGGTTTATTTCATTCTTTTAGCAAGATAAAGATTAGAAAACCTGAATGCCATGTGCTCATCATTTTCAATATGATGTTGCGTTTGAGCAATATTAGGCAAGGCCAAGTAACACTCATTGCGTTGAGTAGAAATGTTGCGTAAAATGCATGGTGTATCTGTATGGATGAAAAATGGCCCATAACTGGTGGTGTTCTGTAAAATTACCATGTAATGCAATGTCACAAAATCATTCTGGAGAAGACCTGCAGGGATTATTCTGAAGTCCTTACGACCACGTTTAATCTGTTGATAAGTTATATCAATTCCTTGGTGGTGACATAGTATACATTTGCTCGATTTTCTGCTAAGAAGACCATTGATGTGCTGCCAAAGCCTTTCTTCAAAGTGCATCATGTTCATGTTCTCTCTGGGAAAAGCTGGGTTGCATTATTCTTATTTACCGTTCCATGATCTCCTGGCACGTGTCCAGTTTCTGATTAAATTGTGTCATCCAATCGGGAATGAATCAATAAACCAGCATATATCACTTGCTCCGTCCCGATCCCACGATACTGAAGGAATGGTCTGAACGTGTTGTTTATGGTGTAAACATATATCTAATCAGTGAGTCCTGATATGTGGATCTGCTGGAGGTATCAACAGTCATCAATGCCACAGACTGTGTGAGAGCTAGGTGCGTGGCATGGGTACGCATCCATCGTGCACCAGATATACAGCACAGTAAAGCTGCGTATGCTCATCAGATTAGCACTTTGCCAAAATCCTAAATTAAACAAGCTCACATTGACTTAGGGACGACCAAAACTGAGTTTCTTGGCAACTATACCTCCAGTTTTTAATTTGTAGCATTCTATCACAAAGAGAAAAAATGTCCAAGTGTGGTAAAATTCTATGGTAGAATGCAGTCCAGCGGGAAAGAAAGAGGTGATACATTACCATTTTGTATTTAATTTTAGAAATTGCACTGCCTGGCATGCTAAAGCTTGTTTGTGTAGCAGCGCATGGTAAAACCCTTTCTGTTTAGGGGATTAGCAGGAAATTTCACGCATTGGCATACTATTAGCTGCATTGTTAGAGGGCTGTCCATGCTCACAGTATGCCTCTGCTCTCCGATGGGTTTGTAGTCCGGTGCTGTGCGTGGGTGACGCTTCTTTTTCTATATTACATTACTTAGGAAGCTTATGCTAGGAGTAATACCTCCTAATGGGCAGTTCTGGAAGCAGCCTCCCAGGGTCCAGCAGCAGGTTGTATCTGGCTTCCATCAGGAGGAGGACAGAAGAATCATACATACTTTATGTGCCATACAACACAAGACAAGCACATCCGGAGCCAATGTGGAAAGACAACTCCTTAATAAATAAAACATCGGGAAATTAATCTCAACTACTTCTCATTTCATGTCCATTGCCTCCGAAGTAAGACAGATTAACCCCTTGAAGGCACTGTCTCTTCATTTATGCAGGCAAACACATCCTAGTCAGGGAATTTGTGCTTGCTGTGAAAGACTAATATGTGGATTTCCTTTCAAATAAAGCATATCTCTAAGCATGCTGCCTCTCCCAAAGGTGCTTGTGACTGGAGGCTTTTCTCTTGTCGTGTTAACCTCTCGGGTGCTGGAGGGGAGTGCACTGCATCATTTTTTAAACTGTGTGCTCCACAACAAGGCACTTTATAGTTTAGCTACCTGAAGCCTATTCCTATGTAACAGATGATCTCGAGGCGGCAATCAATATGAAAAATTCTAATTATTAGTAGTAGCCAGGCCATGAGCATGACAACTGCTTAGGGGGATTAGGACAGCTCTGGTTAATATGAATCATTTCTTTTCTCGCACTAACATGCGTCAGTCTGAGCTGCATTCGCAGACCAGATATCCCCACTGTCTCTTCACACTGGCAAGAGGATATGTTTTAAGGGAAGTCATTTACCACAATCCCTAAGATGTAGCCTGGCAGCGCTCCAATAGCTGTGTGTGATATGCTCCTTCAGACATTGGGATCTCAGCTTTTATAGTCTTGAAAACACAGAAAATGTCTAAACAAGCGCTCTCCTACATTGTTCTCATGCTTCTAGACTCGAAATGAAGAATCAAACAGAATTGTTCACCATCAGGACTTAGGCAGGAAAAGCAAACACAGCTTTGTTAAAATAAATGGAATATACCCTAGATAATTTCTTAACATTATTTGCAAGCAATCAACATGTAAACTGCATTACGTAAAGCAACATTTGTTACTTACCGCCAACAACACTTTGTATCCTCTTAATATTCCTCAGCATTGACTGCAGTACATACACGCTGAACCTGGGCATAAATAGGGGTTTTTATAGTTGTTTGTACATATCCTACATGACCAGAGCTGCTCGCTCCTTGCTAAGATCCTTCGTAGCTGCCAGTGCTTTGTTTCTCTGTGGCTGATGCTGACAATCCAATACAGAGATGCTGCTTGTGTAGACTCTACCCCTTCTCCTCCTTTCTGTGGTGCTGGTGCTAGTGGTTAGTGCTGCATCATTCACCCGATCAGTTGTCACACTGACATGGTGCTGCCTGCTCAGCGATCATTAATAACTGAACACCCTCCACTCCCCAGAGAGGAGCCAATAGCTTCAGAGTGCCAAGATACAGTAGTCACAGCTGCTCTAGTCTGGTTGGCTGAAACAACATGCCCATTATATGACATTGCTGCTTAGGTACAAACACATGAAACTAGCCGCTTTCACTCCTCTATTTTTAGGCAAAGACCACATTTTGATGGTCACATATTTAATTTGTGAATTAATTTGTATTATTGTTACATTTTAGGGTAAATAAAGCAGGTAGCAAATAACATAAAACTGAACAAAAGAATGTATATATACAGTGCCTTGCAAAAGTATTTGGCCCCTTGAAACTTTTCAACCTTTACACACATATCATGCTTCAAACATATAGATACCAAATGTAAATTTTTGGTGACGAATCCACAACAAGTGGAACACAATTGTGAAGTTGAACAAAATGTATTGGTTATTTTAAATTTTTGTGGAAATTCAAAATCTGAAAAGTGGGGCGTGCAATATTATTCTGCCCCTTTAACTTAATACTTTATTGCGCCACCTTTTGCTGCGATTACAGCTGCAAGTCGCTTGGGGTATGTCTCTATCAGTTTTGTACATTGAGAGACTGAAATTCTTGCCCATTCTTCCCTGGCAAACAGCTCGCGCTCAGTGAGGTTTGATGGAGATCGTTTGTGAACAGCAGTTTTCAGCTCTTTCCACAGATTCTCGATTGGATTCAGGTCTGCACTTTGACTTGGGCATTCTAACACCTGGATACATTTATTTGTGAACCATTCCAGTGTAGATTTTGCTTTGTTTGGGATCATTGTCTGGTTGGAAGACAAATCTCCATCTCAGTCTCAGTCTCAGATCTTTTGCAGACTCCAACAGGTTTTTTTCAATAATGGTCCTGTATTTGGCTCCATCCATCTTTCCATCAATTTTAACCATCTTCTCTGTCCCTGCTGAAGAAAAGCAGGCCCAAACCATGATGCTGCCTCCACCATGTTTGACAGTGGGGATGGTGTGTTCAGGGTGACGAGCTATGTTGCCTTTACACCAAACATATCATTTGGCATTGTTGCCAAAAAGTTCGATTTTGGTTTCATCTGACCAGAGCACCTTCTTCCACATGTTTGGTGTGTCTCCCAGGTGGCTTGTTGCAAACTTTAAACAACACTCTTTATGGATATCTTTAAGAAATGGCTTTCTTCTTGCCACTCTTCCTTAAAAGCCAGATTTGTGCAGTGTACGACTGATTTTTGTCCTATGGACAGACTGTCCCACCTCAGCTGTAGACCTCTGCAGTTCATCCAGAGTGATCATGGCTTTAAACTTCCGGCTTTAAACTTCTCCACAACAGTATCATGGACCTGCCTGTTGTGTTCCTTGGTCTTCATGATGCTTTCTGTGCTTCAACCAGAACCCTGAGACTATCACAGAGCAGGTGCATTTATATGGAGACTTGATTACACACAGGTGGATTATATTTATCATCATTAGTCATTTAGGACAACATTGAATCATTCAGAGATCCACAGTGAACTCCTAGAGTGAGTTTGCTGCACTGAAAGTACATTGGCCGAATAATATTGCACACCCCACTTTTCAGTTTTTGAATTTCCACCAAAATTTAAAATAACCAATAAATTTTGTTCAACTTCACAAGTGTGTTCCACTTGTTGTTGATTCTTCACCAAAAATTTAAATTTGGTATCTTTATGTTTGAAGCATGATATGTGGGAAAAGGTTGAAAAGTTCCAGGGGGCCGAATACTTTCGCAAGTGTCATGTTCCATGCTGGATCATGACAGATAAAATGCACTAGTAACCATTTTTTTCCCCTTAAGCTGTGTGCTTAAAGATAGTTTTGCCCCCGGTGGCCATTAGGGTCATTGCACTGTGGTGGTTTCAGTTCTAGTTTTGCCCCCGGTTGCTGTTAGGGTTATTGCACTCTGGTTTCTTTAGTTTAGTGCTCGTGATTATAAAGCAAGTGTGATTGCTCTGGCTCTGCTATAAAAGAGTGTCAGGTGTTGCAATCACTGTTGGTGATAGTGGTCATTTCCAACCATCCTTGGTGGAGGAAGGAGCTAGAGAGAGTTCCTTACAGCACAGTCAGAGTCCTGGTGTGGAAGGAGTCACTGAGGGGATTTCCTTGCAGCTGTGACAGAGCTTGGTGGCAGCTATTCAGGAGGAAAGCTGCATTCTGGTGGTGGACTCTGTTGCTGGGAGAAAGAGCAACAGAGCAAAGCTAAGTGGTGTTTCCCTGTTTGTGACATCCCTTATGTATGTTTCAGTGCAGTGGTGGGATTAGTTTCTGCACCGTCCATTTCATTAGAAAGGGCTAGGTGCAGGGTGAGCTAGGGTTCTTAGGTTACAGCTTGGCAACAGGTGCGGAGCCTGTATAGGGACTGTTAGGAGTGTATAGACTGGCTCAGGGGAGTGCAGAATGTCTCCACGTCCCTGTTCCCTATTGCAGGGCCCTCCATTGTATCGGTTTCCCTGGTGTTTCCCCTTATTATTTAAATTCGCCCTGCTGGAGGCGGAGTATCCAGTTTCATGTGTAATTCTGAAATTCGCCTGCTGGAGGCGGTGTATCCGGCTGCACGTTATATTATTTAAATTCGCCCTACTGGAGGCGGTGTATCCAGGGTCACTTGTGTGATAGAACTTTGCCCTGCTGGAGACGGTGTGTCCAGTCACACGTTGACCATCACAGCAAGGCTCTGTATATATATACTGACAAGCAAAAGGGTAACAATGTTTTGAGCTTTTGATTTTCAGGCTCCATATCTTACCATGCACTAAAGCTTCGAATGTGTGACTACCATCATTTTGTAAACAAGTGACTTGACCTGTATGCACTAACTTTGGGAACTTGGAGAAGAGACCTGGGATCAGATTTTGGTCAAGACATGCTTGAATCTGATCGAGAGCGTGCCCAGAAGGAATCAGGCAGTGTAGGAAGCCAGAGGTGGAGTCACAAAATAATAAAAATTAAACTTAGATTTTTAGAAGCAAAACAATAACAATGCAGTGACATGATAAAAATGTGCATAAATAATCATATGCTAAATAGTTGCAAGTCAAATTTATGATGATTGTCTATAAAATGATGGTAGTGGCATGATCAAAACAATAGTGGATGGTGATATCAGGAGCCTGAAAGTCAAAAGTTCAAAACATGGTTACTATTTTGCTCATATATATATATATATATATATATATATATATATACGTATATATGTATATATACATATATATATGTGTATATATATACACACACATACTGATGAGCAAAATAGTAACAATGTTTTGAACTTTTGACTTTCAGGCTCCTGATCTCACCATCCACTATTGTTTTGATTATGAGACTACCAACACAAATATACAGCTCTGTCAAAAATTAAGAGACCACTGCACAGTTTTATAAAAATCAGCTTCTCTACATGTCTGACAGCCATTCCATTCCAGTGTCAGTTGAATTACAACCAGAGTACACCTCATTCTTCTTAATGTGCTTCTGATTAGGTGATCACCTGAACCAAATCTTCAAAGGAAAGTATAAAAAACCCTGCTGTGGTATTCACAATCCTCTTGCAATAGTGCCAGCTGGATAGCAAAACAAGTGCTAGTAATATCCCAAAAGTAATAGGAATGAAAAAATAACTTTTATCTAAAGGAGTTGAAAAGAAAAGTCTGGAGTGAGGAAAAGAAAGGCTCAATTCTGGCTTTACTAGCAGAGGGATACAGTGAGCGACATGTTGCCTCCATCCTTAAAATGTCTAAGACTGCAGTCCATTACAACTAGGTCAAGCAGCAGATATTGGTGACAACAAAGTTACAGACCGGCAGAGGGTGAAAATGACTCTCCACTGACCAGGATGTCCGTCATCTTACTCGAATGTCACTCAGCAACCGCATGATGACCTAAAGTGACCTACAAAAAGATTTGCAAATGGCAGCTGGGGTGAAGTGCATGGCAAGTACAGTTTGTAACAGGCTCCAAGAGGCAGGGCTCAAGTCATGTAAAGTTAGAAAAAAGCCTTTCATCAATGAGAAGAAAAGGAGAGCCAGGCTGAAGTTTGCCAAAGACCATAAGGATTGGACCATAGAGGACTGGAATAATCTTCTCTGATCAGTCTAATTTTCAGCTTTGTCCAACACCTGGTCACCTAATGGTTAGACGGTGACCTGGAGAGGAGTACAAGCCACAGTGTCTTGCACCCACTGTGAAATTTGGTGGAGGATCAGTGATGATCTGGGGATGCTTCTGCAAGGCTGGAATTGCACAGGTTAATCTTTGCGAAGGACGTATGAATCAAGCCGCATACAAGCTTATCCTGGAAAAACAGTTGATTACTTCTGCTCAGGCAATGTTCCCCAACTCTGAGGACTAGTTTTTCCAGCAGGAAAATTCACCATGCCACACAGCTAGGTCAATCAATGTGTGGATGAAGGACCAGCACATCAAATCCCTGTCATGGCCAGCCTAATCTCCAGACCTGAACCCAATTGAAAACATCTGGAATGTAATCAAGAGGAAGATGGATGGTCACAAGCAATCAAATAAAGAAGAACTGCTTAAAGTGCTTGCAAATTTGGATACATGTTGTCAGTAGTTTATAGAATAAAAGAGCAATTTACATTTTACTCAAATCAGACAAACTGAAAATTTTGCAGTGGTCTCTTAATTTTTGCCAGAGCTATATATATATATATATACACTGTGTATATATATATATATATATATATATATATACACTCACTGGCCACTTTATTAGGTACACCATGCTAGTAATGGGTTGGACCCCCTTTTGCCTTCAGAACTGCCTCAATTCTTCGTGGCAGAGATTCAACAAGGTGCTGGAAGCATTCCTCAGAGATTTTGGACCATATTGACATGATGGCATCACACAGTTGGCGCAGATTTGTCGGCTGCACATCCCTGATGCGAATCTCCCGTTCCACCACATCCCAAAGATGCTCTATTGGATTGAGATCTGGTGACTGAGGAGGCCATTTGAGTACAGTGAACTCATTGTCATGTTCAAGAAACCAATCTGAGATGATTCGAGCTTTATGACATGGCGCATTATCCTGCTGAAAGTAGCCATCAGATGCCTGTTCTTAGCTGAGAGGAGTGGTACCCAGTGTGGTCTTCTGCTGCTGTAGCCCATCTGCCTCAAAGTTCGACGCACTGTGCGTTCAGAGATGCTCTTCTGCCTACCTTGGTTGTAACGGGTGGCAATTTGAGTCACTGTTGCCTTTCTATCAGCTCGAACCAGTATGCCCATTCTCCTCTGACCTCTGGCATCAACAAGGCATTTCCGGCCACAGAACTGCCGCTCACTGGATTTTTTTTCTTTTTCGGACCATTCTCTGTAAACCCTAGAGATGGTTGTGCGTGAAAATCCCAGTAGATCAGCAGTTTCTGAAATACTCAGACCAGCCCTTCTGGCACCAACAATCATGCCACGTTCAAAGGCACTCAAATCACCTTTCTTCCCCATACTGATGCTCGGTTTGAACTGCAGGAGATTGTCTTGACCATGTCTACATGCCTAAATGCACTGAGTTGCCGCCATGTGATTGGCTGATTAGAAATTAAGTCTTAACACACAGTTGGACAGGTGTACCTAATAAAGTGGCCAGTGAGTGTATATATATATATATATATATATATAGCAGGTGAAATAAGTATTGAGAACATATCCACATTTTTAATTAAATATATTACTAAGGGGCTATTAACTTCCACTGCCGTGTGTGTGTGTATATACAGTATATATACTGTATATGTATATACATATATACATATACATACTGTGGTGTAGTGACCACTGAGTCCGCTAGGGGGCGCTGTGTGGGTGTCCCAGGACAGTCGTATAAGCATTTCTATTGTCCTGATAGGTGTAGGATGCTGAATGATCATAATGTATCTCAAGGTGGGTGGCCTTGAGATGGAGACTGATGCGTGTGTTGAGCAGCAGTAATACGGCTGAGGTGCAGTGGCAATGTGTCAGGGAGAAGTCTCCAGGTAACTAGGGAGACGGGCGGCCTAGTTACCTACAAACCCACCCAGGGGGTGTGTTTAGTACACTATCGTAAAAGACTGTGAGTGTGTGAAGGACCTGTGATGAGGTCATAGCCATGTGACCCGGTGGCCGTGGCTACGGACCCTATATGGTGGCCAGGGTAGGTCACATGTGGTGAATGCTGGGACCCGGTTGGTCCAGTGTGGAAGGTCCCGCTGAGATGTGGATTCCTGGCTAACAGCCTGTGAAGTGGCTGTGTGTAATGGCTGCCAGCATCTGAGAGTTCCCAAGAGGGAATGGATGTCTGCAGCATGATAAAGGAACCGTGAGGTTACCCGGACGTGGGTGAGATAACTGAGGCTAGAAAGCCTGTGTATGCATACCGTGTATGACTACAGAGTAACAGAGCTGAACTCTGTTATGGACACTATGCTGTTAAGTGAACTTTATGTTGCTGTTATGGGTTTATGCTGCTGAATAAACCGCATGGACTTCTATGATTATTTATGGAAAACCCGTGCCGGATCTGGTTTTGTGGCTGCAAGCGGGTATCCCCTACCCGAATAACAGCGCTACCTCACAATACATATATATTTGTGTGTGTGTTGTGTGTGTAAAATGAATCAAAACCTGACAGTATAAACTAAGCACAGAGCCTTGTAGGGATTATAGCCCCTTAGAGAAACTATACCCTTAGGGTATGTGCTCACTGAGTTCTTGAGGCAGCTTTTGGTGCAGGTCAGCTTCAAAAGATGCCTTAAGGTGAAAAAAAAAATACTTGAAAGACTCTTCCTATTCATTTCTACTGTAAAACCAATTTGCTGTGTGTATGTTCAGTCTTTTCAGCGTAGTCTTTCTGCTACAGGTTTTGAGAAACTCCAGATGGGACAAAAGAAAGTGTTTGTCAGCAACTTTTAATGGAAAATGCTCCAAATTAGGTGCTGTTCAATCAAAAGACTGCAATAAAAAAGTTTGAGAAAAAAATGTCCAAAAATGCTTGAAAAACTCTTCAGGAAATTAAAAACTCACACCCAAAAAGTAATTTTCAGAAGCCATTTCTAATTCAAAGCTTGATGTTTTAGACTGCCTCAGAAATCCTCATTTTGCAAATGACAATAGTATCCTAATTGGTAAAGTTGAATGAAATATGCTAATTAGGCTGCTCTGGTGCCTGATGGCTAAGGGTCCTGTTTCACATAGCGATGCACCAGCGATCCCGACAATGATACGACCTGGTAATGATCGCTGGTGCATCTCTAAATGGTCACTAGTAAGCTGCCAAACAAGCAGATCTCTTCAGCGACTCAGCAACGATCCGGTGATCCATATAACGACCTCGGCGGTCGTTGGTACCTTGTCACACAGCAGCTATTCTGAATGATTCCGGCCTGCGTCCCTGAGTTCTGCGTCGCCAACGAGGTCGCTCGTCAGCGTCAAACACAGAGATGCATGCTGGCCAGTGGGACACCAACGATGAAAAAATGGCCCAGGACATTCGAGCATGATCAGCGATATCCAGCGGGGGGCCGGTCGCCGCTGCGTGTCACATGTAGTGAGATCGCAGGCGAGTTCGCTGTTGTGTCACAAAATCGGTGACGCTTTAGCGATCTTGCTATGTGAGACAGGGCTTAAGAGTCTTAGTTCACCATTCCACCCTCTGGTTTTACATGTCCCCACCTCACTAATAGATGAATGACAGTGCTGGTCAGTCTGTGCTTTCTTGCACACAGATGTTTGCAAAACCTTAAGGCTGCATTAACAGAAGCCTAGATAAATGTATTCAGTAATGTGCAAAAGTTTTATGCAGGTATGCAAAATTGCTTTGAGAAATAGAAGTGTTAGTTTATTTTTATCAGTTAACAAAATGCAAAGTGAATGAACAAAGGTAAATCTAAATCAAATATTTGTTGTTACCAGCCTTTGCTTTTAAAACAGTATAAATTCTTATAGGTACAGTTACACAAAATCAGGGATTTTATAAGATTATTATCAGGTGAATAAATAACCAATTAACAGGTTATCATTTTCATATGTAAGCTGAAACAAAGTAACTGAAACTTAAACAGCTTTGTGAGACTTAAAACTGGGTGAGAAACATGTTTATTAATTGATTAAATATAGGGCAAATAATAAAAAATATTTACAAAATACAATCAGGGGGAGAACAACTTGAACAAGTAGAAAGAATATGCGGGGTAGTGCGGGAAGAACATATGTAGTATGAGCACCAAATTATGTAAACAATAGTGTTATTATAAATTATATCAAGTATCAATAATACATATAAAATTCACTAGACATCAAAATTACAGTACTATGATGTAAGGTTCAATACCAATATATATATACACTCACTGGCCACTTTATTAGGTACACCATGCTAGTAACGGGTTGGACCCCCTTTTGCCTTCAGAACTGCCTCAATTCTCCGTGGCAGAGATTCAACAAGGTGCTGGAAGCATTCCTCAGAGATTTTGGACCATATTGACATGATGGCATCACACAGTTGGCGCAGATTTGTCGGCTGCACATCCCTGATGTGAATCTCCCGTTCCACCACATCCCAAAGATGCTCTATTGGATTGAGATCTGGTGACTGAGGAGGCCATTTGAGTACAGTGAACTCATTGTCATGTTCAAGAAACCAATCTGAGATGATTCGAGCTTTATGACATGGCGCATTATCTTGCTGAAAGTAGCCATCAGATGCCTGTTCTTAGCTGAGAGGAGTGGTACCCAGTGTGGTCTTCTGCTGCTGTAGCCCATCTGCCTCAAAGTTCGACGCACTGTGCGTTCAGAGATGCTCTTCTGCCTACCTTGGTTGTAACGGGTGGCAATTTGAGTCACTGTTGCCTTTCTATCAGCTCGAACCAGTATGCCCATTCTCCTCTGACCTCTGGCATCAACAAGGCATTTCCGGCCACAGAACTGCCGCTCACTGGTTTTTTTTTCTTTTTCGGACCATTCTCTGTAAACCCTAGAGATGGTTGTGCGTGAAAATCCCAGTAGATCAGCAGTTTCTGAAATACTCAGACCAGCCCTTCTGGCACCAACAATCATGCCACGTTCAAAGGCACTCAAATCACCTTTCTTCCCCATACTGATGCTCGGTTTGAACTGCAGGAGATTGTCTTGACCATGTCTACATGCCTAAATGCACTGAGTTGCCGCCATGTGATTGGCTGATTAGAAATTAAGTCTTAACACACAGTTGGACAGGTGTACCTAATAAAGTGGCCAGTGAGTGTATATATATATATATATAACTTGTAAATAAGGGTACTTACTGCCTAACATATACACCCAGTGGGTATCCTCACATAAATAAAGCTGACTTGTGCATAATAATTATAGATCACAAAAGTGACACTAGCCAAGTAAAATAAAACAAAAGTGCAAAGATATATTAAGTACAAGGTGCCAGTGTGCAAAAGTGCAAAAAAGGAGGATAATAGCAGTATACTTACCAAGAGTAAAACCCCACAGCAGCCCGCATGCATCGAGTTACAATTTGAAATATTTTGCTATAACAGAAGGCATTTTGTTCATCAAAGCACATAATGAGTGTTTACAGGCAACAATGAAGCATGGTGGAGGATCCTTGCAAGTTTTCACCTGCATTTCCACAAATTCAGTTGAGGTTTTGGTCAGGATTAATGGTGTTCTCATTGCTGAAAAATACAGATACTCATCCATCATGCAATACCATCATGGAGGCATCTGATGCCTTCCAAATTATATCTGCCACAGTATACAGACCACAAAATTATCACATATGGTCCCCACAGAGTCCCAATCTCATTATCGAATCTGTCTAGGATTATATGAAGAGATAGAAGGATTTGTGCAAGCATACCTTCCACAGAAGATCTGTGGTTAGTTTTCCAAAGTGTTTGGAACATCCTGCCTGCCCATTTAGTTTGTGTTCAAGTGTACCTAGAATTGATACTGTTTTGAAGACAAAGAGTGGTCATACTAAATACTAATTTGATTTAGATTTTTGTTTTATTCACTGTAAACCAATAACACTTCTATTTTTTAAAGCATACTTTAAGCGTAAAGCATAAACTTTCTGCACAGTGCACACAGGTTTTACTGTACTTGTACATAAATTATTATTATTATACAGGGTGATTCACTTGCTATTTTACCCAGAAAAATTGCTGTATCTTCTAAAAGAGACGATCAGCCTTAGTGAAATTTGGACTGTACAGTAGTGATGAGCGAACGTGCTTGGATAAGGTGTTATCCAATTAAGCTCATGTGCTAATTAAGTGTCTTCAGCATGCTTGAAAAATATATTCGAGTTCCGCAGCTTCATGTCTTGCTGCTGTTCGACAGCCACAACACATGCGAGGATTGCCTCATAAACCTGCAATCCTGCATGTTTTGCGGTTGTTGAACAGCCATGAGACATGCATCCTTGGGGACAGTCGGTTAGCACACGCGCATGCTTGGATAACACCTTATCCGAGCATGTTCGCTCATCACTACTGTACATACTTTGGGTCATGAGAAGTGAGAGTGCAATGAACGTCAGCAACATCCTCGTGCTGAGTGGTCTCGCTGACTTATCGCCCCTACAGTCATCTCCACTACAAGATAGATGTGCTGCTCACCTTTCTGTATGTCAGTAGTTTCTGTGGTGCTTCCATTTCACTCCAGCCGAATTTCTTCTTTATTTGTTAACAATGTAAAAATACAGTTTGGAGGATCATGTTTTCATTGTAAAAGCTTATTGGAAAACTGAATTTTTAAAGAGGTGGAGTTTCTAAAAAAGTTTGGAGGTTAAAATCCACTGTCCAAACCGTGTTTTCTGTAATTTGTGAATAAGCTGGACCGAACAGGAACATTCCTTGATAGACATGATGGAGGACATCTGAAAATGTCTGAGGAAACAATTCAAGATCTGAAACAGCGATTTCTGGCATCTCCACGTAAATTGTTGCACAGGTTTTTCCCAGCAGACAGGCATGTCAGTAACAAGCTATGAACATTACAGGCATTCCCAGAGAACAGTACTGCAAGAAATTCAGGCTATGACCCCAGATGTCCTGTGGAATACATTCAATAATATTCAGCAATATTCATCGTCCATTCATTGTTGAATGCGAACGGTCGACATTTTCAGCACCTGCTTTAAATCAGTTTCTCATGTACAGTCTAAATTTCAGTACGATAGATTGTCTCTTTCGGAATTTACTGCAATTTATCTGGGTAAAGTATTGAGTGAATCACCCTGCATAACACCAAGATACTTTAATCACTTTATGAATATAGACACTGTCCTCACTTAGGTCAACATCAACACTCCATATCAGTCTAAGGCTGGTTTCACACTTGCGTTGCACAGACCTACGTCGGTCTGCACACGGCTGCCGCTAAGCTCTGCCCCTGACACGCCGCCTGTTAGCTCTGCCTATGAGCACATGACGCTGCATGCAACCTGCGTACCCTATCTTTAGCATTGGGTACGCAGGCCATGCGCAGGTATGCGTTTTGCGGTGCATGCGTTCTTTTGACAGTGCACCGACCAGTGCCAAGCGCACCGTGTTGCATTTTGGTGCGCTCGCCGCACCGTCAAAAGGATGCATGTGCCGCAAAACACATACCTGCGCATGGCCTGTGTACCCAATGCTAAAGATAGGGTACGCAGGTCGCATGCAGTGTCATTCCCCATAGGCGGCGCTAACAGGAGGAGGCGCGGCAGGGGGCAGACCTTAGACCGACGCAGGTCTGTGCAACGCAAGTGTGAAAGTAGCCTTAGGAGTGTGGAAAGAAACCAGAGTCAACACAAAGAGAATATATAAACTTCATGAAGATGTTGTCCTTGGTAAAATAATAATAGTTTACCCCAGAGCTGCAAGGTATCACTGCTTACTACTGAGCCACGCTATATAAAAGACCTTATGGTCACTGGGGCTGTGGAACAGATCATTCTTTGGTGCCCAGGAATGAGAAGTTAGGCAAACAATCCAAATCTGAGATACTGTCTGAAAGTTGTTATTTCCAGTGCCAGTCTAAAGTTTGGAAATAACCGTTCATGCAGTGGTTTTTCTTTTTTTTATTGGAATGTGGACATTGTAATTTCAAAAAGAAAATCTCAAAGCCACAAAGTAACACATAATGAAACAATGAGTAGCGCTGTGGCTCAGTGGTTAGCACTGTTTCTTTGCAGCAGTTGCAGATTTAACACATATTCTGAATTGTTTCACATGTTTCTTTACTCCTTTTTTCTATGTGTGATTTTACTGCCTTCAGTTTTGAATCCACAATGGACACATTCTAAGAGGAACAAGAAAAGCATTGTATGAACATATGTATCCAAACGTTTGACTTGTACTGTATATCATATAATAAGGTATTTCTTGAATTGTAGTTGAACGTAACGATTACTCGGCCAGAGTGACTGTTACCAGTGTTTCTTTGATGAGTATACTATGAATTTCATATTGTGTGTCATTACATTATGAAAGCAATTGCTTCCATCTCGATTTTTTATTTGTTTTGGACAACTTTTTCAAAAATCACAGAAACAAAAAATGTTTCTGGACACATTGGAAAACCATATTAAATCATCATCTACAGTCCATAATACTGATATGAACGCATTAACTGCATTCACTGCGAACTGTGAAAGGATAAGAACTGTCCTAATAATAATCTGTATATTTATTTTTTTATGCATTGCTTATGTAGCACTATCTTATTCCGCAACACTATACATACATTATCATCACTGTCTCCATTGGGGTTTACAATCTAAATTCCCTATCAGTATGTCTTTGGAGTGTGGGACTAAACCAGAGAACCCACACAAACATGAGGAGAATGTAAAATCTCTCTGCAGATGTTGTCCTTGGTGGGATTTGAACCCCGGACACCAGTGCTGCAAGGGTGCAGTGCTATCCACTCAACCACCATGCTGCCTTATGTATAGACGTTTCCATGTTAAAAGAAAGCATTAGAACAAAAATTGCATTCTTGCCATGATTTCAAAGTGTTCCAATTCACATCTTCATTGATTTAAAATACAGAATTGATAGTAAGATATCGACGTAGAAATGGTAGTAAGTTACTAATTTTAATTACTAAATCTAAAAGACCAAGGTTTCTGTTTAGAGCAGGAGATTTTTATGGCTTTCAATTTGAATTTTATGTCCTTCGCTTGTCATGATTTATGCCCACAAAGCTTTGCATGCTCTAGGTAATAGTCATGCAAATGCATCTTCCTAAAAAACTTCAGTGTACCTAGTAAATTATGAATTGATATCCCTGCTTATTCTTGGAGTTTAGGTGCAGTGGGTGCTCCAGTACACTGGAAAGGTTGATGAGCACTGCTTAGTACAACCCATTGGACTGCTAATTAGAGAATGAGAAGAGATTGAAACACATAGTAAGTTTATATTGAATCTCTTCCCACAAAGCCACATGTCATCTATTCAGATGCTAATGCTTAATAACGCACGTTTGATACATTTCATAACATTTCCAGGATGGCAGATTCTCATTAAGAGTTCCAATAATTGCAAATATGGGACAACTGGCCACAATGACCATAAAATTTGGTTTTAATAAAATAAGATGAACTTTTCTATCATAATTAGCACCTCGAAGTCACAGAAGGTTTGGTATGTTTCAGTTAATGACTAGGTGAGGATTCCCGTTTGTTAGTAGTTATGACTTTTTAAGCTGCAACATTCTTTCTTGTTCTGTTATGCAAAATATCTTTCACTTTTTCCCATCTTAACTTTTATGTCAGTTTTAGAATAGTATTTTGAAATTTTTGGCTACATATTTGGGAAATGTTAAAAAAAATCAAATAGGCATCTGATTTCTATTTTATTAGCGCAAACTGCCAATAAAATGCATTTTTGGAGTTGCCTTTAAGGGACCTAGTTTTAGGTTCTCAAGGGTGAGGCTACACCTTAGGTTTAGGCTAGCTTTAGTATTCTTCTTTTATGTTTTTTATGTATTTATTCTTTGTATAGTATATTTTGTAATCCATAAGATTGTAATAGACATTAGTTTTTTTTTATTGCTGATTAATATAATTAGGACTGAAATTTAGTCCCAGATGCCGAGGAAAATCCTGCCTTCTGCAGAGACGATCTAAATCTACTATAAATTAGCATGTCCTACCCCGTTAATGTTCCTTTGTTGGCTTTACATTCTTTATAGTGTTGTCTTCTATAACGTAATAGCTTAATAAATGTAGACTTTTTCCCTGATTGTAATTAGACTTTTTTGACAGTACAACCGTCCATAACTAGAAATTCTAATTAAGATCTAATTCCCACAGCTTCACTGCCTCTTTCTTCACCTTTTCACACTTGTAGTAGAAAGAAGCTGTCGTTTCTAACAATGATGCCTAAATGGCTCTGGAACATTACATGAGGTTATGCAGTCTGAGGTTACACAGTGGTGACATCTCAGAATTTTGGCAACTGAAGGCAAATGTCACATGTCAAACAAGTTATTTGTAAAGTCTAAAGACCTCCCATATCTTGTCAACTAGGAAAGGTCAGTTAACATCTATTTTATTTTTTTAATAATTTTTGGCATTTTATAGGTCAAGAGAAATTTTAATATGAAATTAAAAAAACATATAATGATTTCTATGTAGTTTCATATTGCATAAGACAGAGGTTTCGGAAATTTTGTGCCTTGTGATTTGCAGTCGGCATAACAATGGATTAAAGACATATTAATGTGAAGAAACAAGAAATCGGAAAACTTGTAGAGAAATTTTACCTGCTCATATTATACCAAATAGGTCAGGAGTCAAGATATGTCTGTAATATTGTGAGTGTGGATAACGATTGCTAATGGTCATAACTCCAGGTTTCAATAGAGAGCACATACCAGATTTCCAAGACTCTGGTGGCTACCCAGTGTCCAATAATAGCATACTATTTCAGAAGTGGAAAAATGTGTGGCAATGCATTTTCATAGTTTCAATGCAATTCAATCGAAAGCTGTAGATTTGCTGACTGCTAAAGCTTCAGCATTATACCGGATGTGTCTATATTAGCACAACATGTGACAAATGCATTTTTTTTAAGAAAACTGTCACAACATATGTGTTATCCTGACTTTCTACTTGAGCTGAAATCACAAGGAAGACTGCCAAGTGAATGCACACCCGAAGGCTCTGCCAAGATGAGCAGCGCTGAAAAGTTATTTCACAAAGGTATTTGGCATTGCTGACTATGTGAACAGCTCACATATCACTATAAGTACCAATGACCTAATGGATTTTGCATGCACTTTCCTTCTTTGTGTGTCCGACATAAGTGAGTTAAAAAGCTTTTAACTGGATGCTACCTAAGGTTAAGGTGTTCCTTCTTGAATCAATGGTTTGCTAAGATAAAAAGAAATCTACAAAAAGGATTTGCTTTCCACAAGGCCCCTGTTATTTAAGTAAAAAAGTATTTTGCATGAGTGTTTCCCTGCTATTGATAAAATATGACCCCCTCTATGCCAAGTAGACAATTTTTAGGCAACAATATGTCTTTAACCTTACAATTTAGCATATATTTGGCATTTTTGGAGTCCTCTTCCCGTACTATCACCGCTCTGCTTCATTTCCTGTTTTTCTGTTCCTTATGTCTCTCCTCTGGTTCCCTATTTTATTCTCATGGCCTCTCTTATACATTTGCTTGTTCTACAAACACTATATTTAATATGAATAGGGGCTCACACTTATTTTGAAGGGAACCAGTCCCATCCCTAAAAGCTATTAACCCTCAGATGTGAAGTTGCTTTCCCAATGTCGGGCTTGTGAACATGTTGCAGAATTGTCACGTTTGTCACATTTTTTTCTGCTCATATTTGTCACAAAACCAGAAGGGTTTCCTGATGCCTGCAAAGTCATTGACTATCCTGAAGTCTCATGCACACGTTGCTTATTTGTGACTTGCAGATTTGGTGCAGAATTAAATTTGTGGCATGTCAATTTTTTCAGTTTTTGCTTCAGACTTCACCCATCAAAAACGTAGCAAAAATGATTCAATTTTTTCGCTACTTATTTCCTGCAAAGATGTGCAGAAATTTCTGCATCAAATACTTAACATGTGCACATACCCTAATAGCGTTCTAAAGCTGCCACTATGTACTGAGTTGTGACTGGAGCCATGCCGGCATGCTTCTATGACTGAAAGCCGGATGCTGCAGAGAGAAATAAAGTTAATTTTCCCCCAATAGCCACCCTTTTAGTATGGTGGATGTACCACTTTAGAATGCTATTAACCGACAAATTAACCTCATATCTGCAGGTTGATAGCATTGGTAGACATGACAGGTTCCTTTGAAGTTCCTTAATTCATAATATTATGATGTTCTCTGCTGAGTCCAGCTCCCTTTACCCTTTGGAGTTTGTATTCTGTCACTGAATTTTATACATTGTCTTCTTCTTGGCTCAGTACATATATATCTAGATTAATTTATATATTGCATATGATCCATGAAAACTGGCTACATTTATATTTCTCGTTATTCTTAATGTACCCTTCTTCATTTTATGTACCATTTAATATCTGATGATGTAAGAGTTGTGCTCAAAAGTTTACATACCCAGGCAGAATTTTTGCTTTCTTGGCCTTTTTCACAGAATATGAATGATAACACCAAAACTTTCTCCACTCATGGTAAGTGGTTGGGTGAAGCCATTGATTGTCAATCTACTTTGTTTCCTGTTTTTAAATCATGATGACATCCCAAAACACCCAAATGACCCTGATCAAAAGTTTACATACCCTGGTGATTTTGGCCTCATAAGATGTATAGTTGATACAATTGGGTTTGCATGGCTACTAAAAGTAACATCCTCACCTGTGACCTGTTTGCTTGTAATCAGTGTGTGTTCATAAAAGCTGAGTAAGTTTCTAGGATCCAGACAGATTCTTGGATCTTTCCTCCAGCCACTGACTCTTCTGGATTGTGAGTCATGAGAAAAGCAAAGGAATTGTCAATGGATCTAGTAGTTTAACTGTATAAAACAGGAAAGGGATACAAAAAGATATCCAAGGAATTGATAATGCCAGTCAGCAGCGTTCAAACTGTGACTAACAAATGGAAAATCAGGGGTTCTGTAAAAACAAAACCACGGTCAGGTAGACCAACAAAAATTTTGCCCACAACTGCCATGAAAATTGATCAAAATGCTAAGAAACACCCACAAATAGCATCAGCTGAAATACTGGACTCTGAAAACTAGCAGTGTGGCTGTTTCAAGATGCACAATAAGGAAGCCTTGAAGAAAAATGGGCTGCATGGTCAAGTCGCCAGAAGAAAGCCATTACTGCGCAAATGCCACAAAGTATCTCCCCTACAATCCGCAAAACAGCACAGAGACAAGCCTCAAAATCTCTGGAACAAGGTAATTTGGAGTGATGAGACCAAAATTGAACTGGAGAGAGGTCAACAAGGCCTATGATGAAAGGAACATCATTCCTACTGTAAAGCACAGAGGTGGATCGCTGATGTTTTGGGGATGTGTGCGCTACAAAGGCACAGGAAACTTGGTCAAAGTTGAAGGAAAGATGAATGCAGCACATTATCAGCAAATACTTGAGGCAAATTTGCAATCAACAGCCCAGAAGCTGTGCATGGGACATACTTGGATGTTCCAACATGACAATGATCCAAAACACTAGGCCAAGTCGACCTATCATTGGCTATAGCAGAACAAAGTGGAAGGTTCTAAAGTGGCCATCTAAGGCTACTTTCACACATCAGTTTTTTGCCGTCAGGCTGGATCCGGCTATTTTTAGAAAAAACGGATCCGGCATAAATTTTGGAGAACTGTAGAAACGGATCCGTTTTTTTGCTGGATCCGTCTAGCAGGTTATATCTGTTCCTGGGGGCTGGCCAATTGGATCTGAGCATGCGCAGACTTAAAAAAACCGGATCCGGTGGCTGGATCCGTCTTTTTCTGGATCCGGCGCATTCCGGCGCCCATAGACTTTCATTGTAGCAAAAAGCTGGAAGCACCGGATCTGGCGCTTCCGGCTTTTTCGCCGGAGACAAAAAACGTTACAGTAGCCGTTTTTTCCAGACGCCGGAATGAGACAAGTTGCCGGATCCGGCAAAAAACGGATGAAACGCAATGCCATCCGGCACGATCCGGCGCTAATGCAAGTCAATGGGGAAAAACTGGATCCGGCATTGCATTTTGCCGGATCCGGTTTTACAAAAAAAAACCCGGATCGCGCCTGAAGGCAAAAAACTGATGTGTGAAAGAGGCCTAAGTCTCCTGACCTCAATACCATTTAGCCACTCTGGGGAGATCTCAAGTGCACAGTTCATGCTAGACAGCCCAGGAATTTACAGGAACTGGAATTTTTTGTTGCCCAGAACAGATTTACCATCTGAGAAAATAAAGAACCTCATTCACAACTGACACAAAAGACTTCAAGCTGTCATTGATGTTAGAGGGGGCAAAACACAGTATTATGAAATGGAGTATGAATGTAAACTTGTGATCAGGCTCATTTGGATGTTTTGGGTTGTCATTATGATTTAAAAGAGAAAGCACAGTAGTTTGACAATAAATGGCTTCACCCAACCACTAACCATGAGTGGATAAAAGTTTTGGTGTTATCATTCAATATTTTTGAAAAAAAGGCCAAGTCAGCAATCGTACTGCCAGGGTACGTAAACTTTTGAGAACAACTGTATGTACAGTTCATGTTGGATATTATAAATTTAATTCAAAATATTATTTCAGTGGTATTTTATGTGTGAAGTATTTCACCCATGTTGAATTTGCCAGTTTTTTTTTACTATACAAACCCAAAGATATCACAACCTCAGTTCTTTTTCCATTTTGATTTTGCTTTATAACAATCAGAGTCTAAATCACAACAGACACAAATGTTTTTCTTTTTTATAAAAAAAAAGTAATATACTGGAGTTTACAGCCTTTGTAGAAGCCAATTTTGCTTTTATTATAACAATAGGTTACTTACTGGCAACATCTAAACTTTTCAGTTTACTGTGTCACTAGATATCACTGCAAAATCTTCTCTAGGTACAAACTTTTATTGAACCTTTCAGGTTCTCAAATCTCCTTTTCATTAGCTGTCTTCTGCTTTACTTGGAAGATGAAACTTGTCTTCATCTTATAATGGTTGTCAGGTGATGTTCACTTCTGCTTTAGGAGCTGAGTGGTATTGCTGGCATCGTGTCTGCACATATCGGCTTAGCAAAATGAAACCACAATTGTAACGCCAGGATTAAGTTTGCACATAGCTTTCAAAACGCGTTGGTTGTTTGCTTTACTGCATTATAATGCATGTTTATTGTATTAAAAGCTACTTTTATATTGTAAATCTAAACTTGGGATGGTTCATCAATATTACATCTGTGGAGAACCAGGACCCTCACTGATCAGTTGCTCTTGGTGCTAGCGGCAGAAAAATGTTAACAGTTGCTGTGTCGAACTGCACATCTCCATAAACTCTGAAGTGAACATTGCGGAGTAATGCAGATTTCTTCATATTTACATGAGCAAAGTGTTACAAATTAAAGGTACCACCCCAAAAACTTGTAAAAAAAACCCCACTATTAAAACACTTGAAACCAAAACATATTTCATGAGATTTTAAAAAGATTGAAGCAAAAGGCATATGAAGAAGGTAATTATCCTACTTAAGTTACTGGGATCCAGTAATGGGAACAGCTGAACTAACTGTCCTATAAACTACAGTCATATGTTAAAGTTTGGGCACCCCTATTAATGTTAACCTTTTTTCTTTATAACAATTTTGGTTTTTGCAACAGCTATTTCAGTTTCATATATCTAATAACTGATGGACTCAGTTATATTTCTGGATTCAAATGAGGTTTATTGTACTAACAGAAAATGTGCAATCTGCATTTAAACAAAAATTTGATTGGTTCAAAAGTATGGGCACCCTTATCATTTTCTTGATTTGAACACTCCTAACTACTTTTTACTGACTTCCTGAAGCACTAAATTGGTTTTGTAACCTCATTGAGCTTTGAACTTCATAGCCAGGTGTATCAAATCATGAGAAAAGGTATTTAAGGTATCCACTTGCAAGTAGTTCTCCTATTTGATTCTCCTATGAAGAGTGGCATCATGGGCTCCTCAAAACAACTCTCAAATGATCTGAAAACAAAGATTATTCAACATAGCTTTTCAGGGGAAGGATACAAAAAGTTGTCTCAGAGATTTAACCTGTCAGTTTCCACTGTGAGGAACATAGTAAGGAAATGGAAGAACACAGGTACAGTTCTTGTTAAGCCCAGAAGTGGCAGGCCAAGAAAAATATCAGAAAGGCAGAGAAGAAGAATGGTGAGAACAGTCAAGGACAATCCACAGACCACCTCCAAAGACCTGCAGCATTATCTTACTGCAGATGGTGTCACTGTGCATCGGTCAACAATACAGCGCACTTTGCACAAGGAGAAGCTGTATGGGAGAGTGATGCGAAAGAAGCCGTTTCTGCAAGCACGCCACAAAGAGAGTCGCCTGAGGTATGCAAAAGCACATTTGGACAAGCCAGTTACATTTTGGAAGAAGGTCCTGTGGACTGATGAAACAAAGATTGAGTTGTTTGGTCATACAAAAAGGCGTTATGCATGGAGGCTAAAAAACACAGCATTCCAAGAAAAACACTTGCTACCCACAGTAAAATTTGGTGGAGGTTCCATCATGCTTTGGGGCTGTGAGGCCAATGCCGGCACCAGGAATCTTGTTAAAGTTGAGGGTCGCATGGATTCAACTCAGTACCAGCAGATTCTTGACAATAATGTGCAAGAATCAGTGACGAAGTTGAAGTTACACAGGGGATGGATATTTCAGCAAGACAGTGATCCAAAACACCGCTCCAAATCTACTCAGGCATTCATGCAGAGGAACAATTACAATGTTCTGGAATGGCCATCCCAGTCCCCAGACCTGAATATCATTGAACATCTGTGGGATGATTTGAAGCAGGCTGTCCATGCTCGGCGACCAACAAACTTAACTGAACTGGACTTGTTTTGTAAACAGGAATGGTCACAAATACCTTCATCCAGGATCCAGGAACTCATTAATAGCTACAGGAAGTGACTAGAGGCTGTTATTTTTGCAAAAGGAGGATCTACAAAATATTAATGTCACTTTTATGTTGACGTGCCCATACTTTTGCACCGGTCAAATTTTGTTTAAATGCAGATTGCACATTTTCTGTTAGTACAATAAACCTCATTT
This sequence comes from Dendrobates tinctorius, assembly GCF_039654945.1. Taxonomy (NCBI): domain Eukaryota; kingdom Metazoa; phylum Chordata; class Amphibia; order Anura; family Dendrobatidae; genus Dendrobates; species Dendrobates tinctorius. The sequence goes on along the minus strand of NW_027361703.1, from coordinate 14,456,298 downwards.
GAATCCAGAAATATAACTGAGTCCATCAGTTATTAGATATATGAAACTGAAATAGCTGTTGCAAAAACCAAAATTGTTATAAAGAAAAAAGGTTAACATTAATAGGGGTGCCCAAACTTTAACATATGACTGTATAAATTAGTAAATCGACTATAATAGCTGACTATTATGGCTGATAAATATCCATTTGTATTGCTTTTAAATAAAATATTTTAATCTAATTTGACATTGGCAGTGCACTTGTAAAGCAATACAAATTGATATATGGAACCATTTATGAACAGACAACCTATTTATTTGGGGTCCGTGATAGGTTCTATTCACACTATTATCACAGGGCCCAGTTACAGATCCCTTTGACATATAATGTGGTAAGTTAAACATCAGTCTGATTTACCCTTTTGTCTGGACAGAGTAGTGCTGCAGACTGTGTTATTCTTGCCCTTATAATTAATTGGAGCCTTTCATGAAAACCCTGTAACTTTCAAGAGTTCAATGCAATTACTACCCAGAACAGTGTTATACAACTGTAATTCTATATATTTATACACAATGCTTCATGTTGCACACTTTTGTTACAATGGTTACCAGGGACTATTTTTCTTATTTTTATTTCCCGTTATTTACAGGCAGGTTGTTGCTATCGATCTGCCTGTTGTGCCTAGGGCTGAACTCTGCCAGCTCAGAGCCTGCAATTCTGTGACTTCCGGTGGCCTCATGATGAAAGAACAGCTGCTTCTCTTCTGCTCTGTTGATGAGCCATTACTGCCAATATCATGCTGATTGACAGCAGTCTCCCTGCTGCATAACCGTATAACTAAGAACTTCCAATACTATAGAAAACGGAGAAAGGATTCAGAAGGATCTAGATAAGTTTGAGCAATGGACCCCAACTAATAGAATGGTATTTAACAGGAAGAAATGCAAGATTCTACATCTGGGCAAGAAAAAAAATAAAATGACATCTACAGATTGGGAGGAATAGAACTAAGCAACAGCAAATGTGGAAAGACTTTGGTATACTAATAGATCACAGATGGCACAGGAGTCAACAGTGTGATGCAGCAGCAAAACACAGTTCTAGGATGTATTAAGAGAACCATAGAATCTAGATCACAAGAAGTAATTATCCCTCTCTACTCCTCCTTGGTCAGGCCTCATCTGGAATACTGTGTCCGGTACTGGTCACCACATTTTAAAAAAGAAAATTAAAATCTGGAGCAAGTTCAGAGAAAAGCTACCAGGATGGTAAGCGGACTGAGTAAGAGTATGTCCTATGAGGATCTGGGAATGTTTAGCTTGCAAAAAGGAATGCTAAGAGGAGACTTAATAGCTGTCTTCAAATATCTGAAGGGATGTCACAGTGTAGAGGGATCAACCTTATTCTCATTTGCACATGGAAACACGAGAAGCAATGGAATGAAACTGAAATGAGAAGATACAGATTAGATATTACCAAAAAATTTTTGACAATGAGGGTGATCAATGAGTGGAACAGGCTGTCACAGAGGTGAGTTATCCTTCAATGAAAGTCTTCAAACAAAGTCTGGACAGACATCTGTCTGAAATGGTTTAGTGAATCCTGCATTTAGCAGGGTGTTTGACATGATGACCCTGGAGGGTCCCCTCCAACTCTAACTTTCTATGATTTTACTTATATATTAGTAAGTGCTGCACAATCATGTCCCCTACACATTCGTTAAGATAGTGGACAACCCTTTTAAAGATCTCATTGATTTGATCTTGTTCATTCTGTCTATAAACACATAGTTTTCTAATTTTGTGTATTGATGTTTGTCTTGTGAAACCACCAGCACTTAAAATGACCTTTAGCGCATCAGTCTGACTCTGTGTAGTGCGTAGCGCACTGGTTTGCACACTATTTAATTAATCTCTTTTCTGTGGAAATAGTATTATTGCTGTATTTGTTTTCATACTGCTCATAAAGCCTTATTTATTTCAATTAAGAGGTTATATTCTGGATATTCTGCTCACTTTCAGTGTATTGTTCATTCATACTGGACTAACTACCATCTGTCTATTGCATCTAATGAACAGATAGGCTTTGTGGTAATTAGGAGGACAGCTATTGTTTTCTGGAGTGCGTCAACTGAAGCTATCTTTGATTATTGGACAGTACAATTGATGTTCATTTGGTTATTCATCAAGGACTAATCCACCCTTATTGACTAATTTAACACCTGGATCCCTTTTACTTACATTTATTTTAAGGCACAGCAGCAGAAAAATACTCTAGCTCTATCATTGTTTATCTAGGATATCTTTTTGTTCAATTACATTATTTTTTAAATCAGTTTGCATTCATATTGTGTATGCTCCCTGGAAGCTATTTTAATGTTTTTATAAAATAGAAATAAAGCCTTAACCCTTCACCACCTTGGGTTTTTCCATTTTTGAATTTTCATTTTTTTCTCCTCATCTTCCCAGAGCCATAACTGTTTTTTTGTGGGACTAGCTGTACTTTTGAATGACACCATTGGTTTTACCATATAGTGTACTGGAAAACGTGAAAAAAATTGAAAGTGCGGTGAAATTGAAAAAAAAAAAGTGCAATTCCACAATCATTTTTTTTACCATGTTCACTAAATGCTAAAACTGAGCTGCCATTATCATTTTCCAGGTAATTACGAGTTCACAGACACCAAACATGTCTAGGTTCTTTTTTTATGTAAGTGGTGAAAAAAAATCCAAAGCTTGTCAGAAGAAAAAAAAATGTCGCTATATTTTGAGACACCTAGCGTCTCTATTTTTTAAAATCTGGGGCTGGGTGGGGGCTTATTTTTTGTGGACTGAGCTGAGGTTTGTATTGATGTCATTTTGGTGGAGATTCGATCTTTTGATCTCTGGTTATTGCATTTTAATGCAATGTTGCAGCAATCAAAAATCTTAATTCTGGTGTATTTTTTGGTACTCCATTTAACAATCATATTATTTCTTTTTATATATTGATAGATTGGAGCATTTCTGAATGTAGCAATACCAAATATGTGTATTTTTTTAATTGTTTTATTTTGAATGGGGGGTGAGTGAAACTAATGTTTTTTTTATTTTTTTAAAACTTTTTTAAACTTTTTGCTGACTTCAATAGTTTCCATGGGAGACTAGAAGCTGCGGTATTCGAATCACTTTTTCTACATATATGTGTAGCTAAAATAAGGTGGCGCTCATATTTCGACGATGACAATCATGCTGGTCTTCTCCAGACCCTGGGTTTTCATGTCAAGCCATTGGCAACCCGTGGTCAAGTGACATGGGCGCAAATGGGCGGGTTTGTGACATGCTTCCGGCATGATCATGTTAAATGCTGCTGCCAGAGATTGACAGTGGCATTTAACATGTTAACAGCCACAGGAGAATCGTGATTACATCACCAGAGCCCACATCAAACGTAGAGTCAACTTTGGACACACCTATGCGGCCAAGGTTGTAAAATGGTTAATTATACATTTACAAGTCAATTCATCAAAGTGTTATTGCCAGAAAACTAGCATAAGTTTAAATGTCGCCAAATTATTGTGCAGTCCGGAATTGCACAAGAATTTTTTTTTTCTGATGGCCTGTTAAAAGCAACTCCACTAAAATAGGCAGAGATGGGGAGGAGGCAGGAAAAGGCCATGGCTATGCCAACCTGTCAAATTTGGCAAAATTGATGTTACTTTTTATGCCAGGCATGCATTCCTTGAAATATTGGTCTGAGCATGGACCACTGATGCACGGACTAACCTCATAGACATATATGAAGCTGTCACACTTGGGTCAGGAGAGGCGCAGTCAGCCCGTGCATTGCAGTTCGAGATCAGACCAAGATCCATGGACGTCTACATGAGCCCACAGTTTTATAACTTACACTCACATACCCCTTCGCTAGCTGTTCATTTGTTTAGCTGTCATCTTTGATTCAAAAAGAAAAGTACAAATGCTTGGTACAGCCTTTTAATGGTAAGCGGGAAGTAAGTTACTGCCTGATACTTCTGAGGACAGATTTTCTCCAAATGGAAAATAAAAGGAAATGCTGAATTTTAAGGTGACTGAATGGTAGGCCACAATATATATAAAATAACGTTAGTTCTTCGAAAAATGGTAGGTTTTGACTACTTTTCTCTAATGTACATAGGGGTCTTAAAGGTCATAATGATCAATCTCTTGCCCCAAAGCTGCTTATATTGAATCCCCTATTTATATATGTTGTTATTATTAATTATTAACTGAATAAACACATCTTAATGGATAAGCGACAAATAGACAGTTACTGCCCATTGGAGATTTGGATTTGATACATTTTTGTGGAAATTGGAGGACACATGGACTGTTCTCCCATTAAAAGAATGTGGTTGATATCAGTTAGTTTAACTTTTTTTTAACCCCTTCACCCCCAAGGATGGTTTGCACTTTTATGACCGGGCCAATTTTTACAATTCTGACCACTGTACCTTTATGAGATCATAATTCTGGAACGCTTTCATGGATCCCGGTGATTCTGACATTGTTTTCTCGTGACATATTGTACTTCATGCTAGTGGTAAAATTTCATTCAAATAACTTGCGTTTATTTGTGAGAAAAACGGAAATTTGGCGAAAATTTTGAAAATTTCGCAATTTTCCAACTTTGAATTTTTATGCCCTTAAATCACAGAGATACGACACACAAAAAACTTGATAACTAACATTTCCCACATGTTTACTTTACATCAGCACAATTTTGGAACCAAAATTTTTTTTGTTAGGAAGTTATAAGGGTTAAAAGTTGACCAGCGATTTCTCATTTTTACAACACCATTTTGTTTTTACGGACCACATCACATTTGAAGCCACTTTGCGGGGTCTATATGATAGAAAATACCCAAAAGTGACACCATTCTAAAAACTGCACCCTTAAGGTGCTCAAAACCACATTCAAGAAGTTTATTAACCCTTTAAGTGCGTCACAGGAATTTTTTTGAATATTTAAAAAAAATGAACATCTAACTTTTTCACAAAAAAAATACTTCAGGTTCAATTTTTTTTATTTTACCAAGGGTAACAGGAGAAATTGGACTGCAAAAGTTATTGTGCAATTTGTCCTGAGTACGCTGATACCTGATATGTGGGGGGAACGACTGTTTCGGCGCATGGCAGAGCTCAGAATGGAAGGAGCGCCGTTTGACTTTTTCAATGCAAAATTGGCTGGAATTCAGATCGGACGCCATGTCACGTTTGGAGAGTCCCTGATGTACCTAAACAGTGGAAACCCCCTACAAGTGACCCCATTTTGGAAACTAGACCCCCCAAGGAACTTATCTAGATATGTGGTGAGAACTTTGAACCCACAAGGGCTTTACAGAAGTTTATAACGTACAGCGGTACAATTAAAAAATCATATTTTTTCCACAAAAATGATCTTTTCACCCCAATTTTTATTTTCCCAAGGGTAACAGGACCCTAAAAGTTATTGTGCAATTTGTCCTGAGTACGCTGATACCCCACATGTGGGGGTAAACCACTATTTGGGCGCATGGCAGAGCTCGGAAGGGAAGCAGCGCCATTTGACGCTTTTGGCTGGAATTGAGATCAGACATCATGTCGCGATTGGAAAACCCCTGATGTACGAAAACAGTGGAAACCCCCCACAAATGCCACCATTTTGGAAACTAGACCCTCTAAGGAACTTATCTAGATGTGTGGTGAGAACTTTGAACCCTCAAGGGCTTCACAGAAGTTTATAACATACAGCCGTACAATTAAAAAATATTTTTTCCACAAAAATGATCTTTTCACCCTCAATTCTTATTTTTCCAAGGGTAACAGGACCCTAAAAGTTATTGTGCAATTTGTCCTGAGTACGCTGATACCCCACATGTGGGGGTAAACCACTATTTGGGCGCATGGCAGAGCTCGGAAGGGAAGCAGCGCCATTTGACATTTTTGGCTGGAATTGAGATCGGACACCATGTCGCAATTGGAAAACCCCTGATGTACCTAAACAGTGGAAACCCCCCACAAATGACACCATTTTGTAAACTAGACCCCCCAAGAAACTTATCTAGATGTGTGGTGAGCACTTTGAACCTCCCAGTGCTTCACAGAAGTTTATAACGCCCGGGCGTGAAAATAAAAAATTCGTATTTTTTCCACAAACATGATTTTTTAGTCACCATTTTTTTATTTTCCCAAGGGTACCAGGAGAAATTGGACCCCAAAAGTTGTTGTCCAATTTGTCCTGAGTATGCTGATACCCCATATTTGGGAGAAAACTACTGTATGGGCACACGTCGGGGCTCGGAAGGGAAGTAGTGATGTTTTGGAATGCAGACTTTGATGGAATGGTCTGCGGGTGTCATGTTGCCTTTGGAGAGCCCCTAATGTACCTAAACAGTGGAAACCCCCCACAAATGACCCCATTATGAAAACTTGACCCCCTAAGGAACTTATCTAGATGTGAGGTGAGCACTTTGAACCCCCAAGGGCTTCACAGAAGTTTATAATGCCAGGGCATGAAAATAAAAAAATCATATTTTTTCCACAAACATGATCAATTAGTCCCCAATTTTTTTATTTTTCCAAGGGTAACAGGAGAAATTGAACCCCAAAAGTTGTTGTCCAATTTGTCCTGAGTATGCTGACACCCCATATGTGGGAGAAAACTACTGTATGGACACACGTCGGGGCTCGGAAGGGAAGTAGTGACGTTTTGGAATGCAGACTTTGATGGAATGGTCTGCGGGTGTCATGTGCGTTTGGAGAGCCCCTGATGTACCTAAACAATTGAAACTCCCCACAAGTGACCCCATTTTGGACACTAGACCCCCCACGGAACTTATCTAGATGTGTGGTGAGCACTTTCAACCCCCAAGTGCTTCACAGAAGTTTATAACGCTCGGACGTGAAAATAAAAAAATCATTTTTTCCACAAAAATAATATTTTTGCCCCCAATTTTTTATTTTCCTAAGGGTAACAGGAGAAATTGGACCCCAAAAATTGTTTTGCAATTTGTCCTGAGTAGGCTGATACCCTACATGTGGGGGTAAAACACTGTTTGGGCGCATGGCAGAGCTTGGAAGGGAAGGGGCACCATTTGATTTTTTCAACTCAGAATTGGCTGGAATTGAGATCAGACGCCATGTTGCATTTGGAGAGCCCCTGATGTGCCCAAACAGTGGAAACCCCCAATTCTAACTCCAACCCGAACCCCAACACACCCCTAGCCCTAACCCTAGCCCTAACCCTAGCCCTAACCCTAACCCTAGCCCTGGACCTAACCCTAACCCTAATGGAAAAATGGAAATAAATACATTTTTTTTATTTTATTATTTTTCCCTAACTAAGGGGGTGATAACGGGGGGTTTGATTTACTATTTATGGCGGTTTTTATGTTTGGCAGCTGTCGCACACTAAAAGACACTTTTTATTGTAAAAATAGTTTTTGCATCACCACATATTGAGAGCTATAATTTTTCCGTATTTTGACCCACCGAGTCATGTGAGGTCTTATTTTTTGCGGGTCGAGTTGACGTTTTTATTGGTACCATTTTCGGGCACGTGCAATTTTTTGATCGCTTTTTATTCCGATTTTTGGGACGCAGAATGAACAAAAACCAGCGTTTCATGAATTTCTTTTGGGGGGGTGCATTTACACCGTTCCGCGTGCAGTAAAATTGATAAAGCGGTTTTATTCTTCGGGTCAGTACGGTTACAGCGATACCTCATTTAGGTCTTTTTTTATGTTTTGTCGTTTTTTTGCAATGAAAACTATTTTATATAAAAAATAATTATTTTTGCATCGCTTTATTCTGCGAGCTATAACTTTTTTATTTTTTTGCTGATGATGCTGTATGGTGGCTCGTTTTTTGCGGGACAAGATGACGTTTTCAGCGGTACCATGGATATTTTTATGCGTCTTTTTGATCGCGCGTTATTGCACTTTATGTTCGGCAGTATTATAATAAATCACTATATTTTGCTTTGTTTTTTATTTTTATTTTTTAAGGGGTTCGCTAAAGGGGTTAACTAATGGGACAGTTTTATAGGGCGGGTCGTTATGGACGCGGTGATACCTAATATGTGTACTTTTATTTTTTTTTTTTTTTTTATTTCCAAAAAATAGATTAATTGGGGGAATATTTTTTTTTTTTTCTAATTTATTTGGCGATTTTTTTAAAATTATTTTAACACTTTTTTTTTTTTTTTTTAACTTTATTACATAGTCCCAGGTGGGACATCACTATCCTGTGACAGATCGCTGATCTGTCACATCACAGATCACTGTGACAGATCAGCGATCTGTCACAGGCAGTGCAGAAGGCTTCCTCATACCTGCACTTTGCAGGCACTGAGGAAGCCAGCTTCCTGCAGGCCCCCGAAGGCCCCCGTCGGCATCTTGGATTCGGGGGCCTGCAGGAAAGGAGCCCCCCGCAGCAGCGCTGCACATTGCGCTGCCGTGGGGGGCTCAGGGAAGCACGGAAGGAGCCCCCTCCCAGCCGATGCTTCCCTTTAACCCCCGGTACACCGCGATCATGTTTGATCGCGGTGTGCAAGGGGTTAACGTGTCGGGGGCAGTCCGTGACCGCCCCTGACACATTGTGCCGGGTGTCAGCTGTGATAATCAGCTGACACCCGGCCGCGATCAGCGGCGCTCACCACATGGGCGCCGCTGATCGCGGTAGACGTACTATCCCGTCCATGGGCATAGGGGCCCGGGTCCCATGGACGGGATAGTACGTCGGATGTCAGGAAGGGGTTAAAGTAACCTGGTATCTTTGGTTACTCGTTCTCTGCTTTTCTTTGATTGATTCCTGTGTAAAACCACTTAAATTATATTGTAGCTTGTTAGAAAATAAGCCAATCTGTAGATTCATTTATAAAATTCACCACTCCAAAATTGAAAATTCCACATTTTAATCAATATGCCAATGAGGCTAATGTGCTCTGGGCATAATCGGAGCACTTCCTTAATTTTTTCCTCTCTCAGGCTCTATTCCCTATCTATCATAACCTTCTTCTACCTGACTGGTTGTGCAGTCAAGCCAGTGATCTGTCAATCAATCAAAGTAAGGAGAAACAAGATGGGGAACATAGCTGGGAAAGCATAGGCATGGGAACTACATCATAATGCCCGGAGCTTCAGCTTAGTTTGTATATGATTTGCAATGTAGATTTTTTTCCCATGGATCTGATTTTATGAATAAAGGTACAGATTGGCTTAGGATTATTATTATTTATTATTACAGCGCCATTTATTCCATGGCGCTTTACATGTGAGAAGGGATATACATAATAAAAAACAAGTACAATAACTTAATACAAGTCACGACTGGTACAGGAGGAGAGAGGACCCTGCCCACGAGGGCTCATAATCTACAAAGGATGGGTGAGGATACAGTAGGCGAGGGTAGAGCTGGTCATGCAGTGGTTTGGTCGATTGGTTGTTACTGCAGGTTGTAGGCTTGTCGGAAGAGGTAGGTCTTCAGGTTCTTTTGCATATAAAGAATATGACCTAAAATTAATTTCAGAGCTTTGCAGAAACAACTTGAAGATCATAAATGAGAATCGACTGCTTTAGTGTATGTCCACACAGGTCGGAAATGCGGCAGATTTTCGGTACCAATTTGTGCACATTTTATTGAGGAAATGCTCTGTTTAGCGCCAAATGCAAAGGATGACATTTGCTATGACAATCCACTGCATAGATTGACATTCTGTAGATATAAAATCTGCAGTATCTCTGCGGTTTTCTCTGTAAGATTATTCTGAAATCCTCAGTGCAGGCGGTTATTCTCATGTGACAGGAGATTTGGTTCCTGACACAGAGCAAAGTATGGAAAAAATAGAAAGTCTATCCATACTACGGGCCATATCCATATACCCTGAGCATGACGACACAATTCACAGGGGTCTTTTTAAGGCATCAGTAGGGGTCTCAGGTCTGCTTACAGTTAGAAGGACATCAAAGGATAAAAAAAAACTTTCCAAATGCTTCTGGGTTATTTTGGATTCTTTGGCAGCTGAACTGAATAATGTCATCAAAGCAAATAGTAGACATTGCACATACTAACACATTCTTATTTCATGTAAATGTTTTAAAGATTTGATTTTATTATTTTCTACTTTGTTGTATTAATGTATTATTAAATTACTCCAAGCCCTTGTTCTATTCATTTGAGGATTGCATTACTTATATTTCTGTTTAGATTAAGATTCTCTGTGCTTCCAGGAGATTTTCATATATTTATTTACTCCATTCATCCACAAATCCAGATCAAGTTTGTTCTTGAAGAATGCTAATTTATGCCCTGTGTTTTAGTTTTTGATGTATTAATTGGTAATCTAATGTTCAAAACTGTGTCTGAACTGTACTGTTGTGACAGATTTGCCAAGGCACATGACATACAACTATTTTTGCGACATTAGGCATTGTAAAATAAAACCATGTAAACCTGACAATTAATAGAATTCTTGTTGACATGCCATGTGATTTACAGCTCATGTGTTTGTTAAATAATTTACACTATTTCTTCTTTAAAAAATTGCTATAAAATCTTTTTTTCACTTGTCATATTGTCTAATAGTGAAGCTGAAACTAATTGTCCATCACTATCGTTTGCAAATGGGTAGGTGCACTGTGGTATTATAGCGGATCTGAATTATTCAGGAATCTGATATGTTGGTGACATTCCCTGTGGGTGCGGTGTTGGAGAATGTTGGGTTTTCCCAGAAAGATCTTTCACTTGGCTAAGTATAAATTATTGCTGATATCTTGTGGTTAGTGTTGCAAGTTATATTTATGCATATACAAGTACATCTTATTAGATTAAATTGGACAAATACTGTTAAAGCGAATCTGTCAACAGATTTTTGCTGTGCAATCTGAGAGCAGCATGATGTAGAGGCAGAGACCAGGATTCCAGTGATGTATCACTTACTGGGCTGTGTGTTGCTGATCTGCAGCAGAGAACAGTGTGATTCCATCACAATGACTGCACTCAGCAAACTATATGATACATTGCTGTAATCAGAGTCTCTACCTATACATAATGCTGCTGTCAGATTACATAGAAAAACAACTGCTGACAGCAGGGCCAGACTGGCCATCTGGCAATTCTGGCAAATACCAGATGGGCTGGTCCAGGCATGGGCTGCTGTTACGAATGAGTCACCGGAGGAGGAAAAAACAAAAATGCAAGCTAAGTCCAGAAAACCTGAGAGGTTGGTAGCTAGCGGATTGCAGATTCCTGATCCTATTCACAACAACTAACAGTAGCCGTGGAGCATTCCTACGGTGGTCCTAGACGCCTCTTCACAGCCAGAGAACTAAATAAGCCTAAAGAAAGAAAGGGGAAATCTAAACTGCCCCAGAGCAGACCCCAAAGCAATAGACAGCCCCCAACATGTATTGTTGGTGAAAACAGATGAAAACACAAACACAGACAGAAAGACAGGCAGAGCAAACGATGGGGCCCAACTAACTAGATAGGAAAGGACAGAAAAGATGCTGGCTGCAATCCACAAAAACCCTACCAAAAATGTCCCAACACGTCTGATAGGAAAAATGGCCCTGAAGTCACTAGACTTCAAAATCCCTATATCAGCACTCTGATATATTCTGAAGACAGAGCAAAAGAGATTTAACCGATCAGGGACAAAAATGGAAATTCAGCAGAGCCCCAGCCGGGGCTGGCAGAACACAAAACTAAGCAAATCACACAAAATCTCATGGAACAATAACAGAGCAAAACTTAGCTTTAGAAGACAGGAACTGAACTGGAGGCCAGAGCAGAGAAATCACCAGCAACCCTACAGGGCGTCGGCTGCCTTATATCCACTCAGAGATTCCGGATGTCCAATCGCAATCCACCTGTTCAGGTGACAGGTTTCTCCCATCCAAATCAGTTTCACCACCTCCTTTCACCAGCAGAGGGAGTTCATTGGACATCAAAGGTGAACGAGAAAATGAGCTCACAACAGGCTGCATTGTCTGCTATGCTGTTAACAGTATCGGCATCCTCAAGGTGCAGTTGAGACGGATTATCAGGGGGAAGGAACAATATGAGCTTAGGGCTTTCAAATGCAAGATCTAACCTTAAGTCCCAGTCTGTCTCTAGCTGACAGATTTCCTTTTAAGTATTGTGATATGAAACCATTTTGCTCTAATTGAGAGTTTGTGCATAAACACAATGCCCATACAGCACTTTATCATAGCCGTGGTAACTTCAGGAATATCTTCTACTAGTTAATATACAGTATGAGGGATACGCCTAGATGAAATATGTACATTAATACCCAATTATATGTAACACTTTATGAGAAATGTGTTTGTCCTTAATTATGTTCACACTATACCGCTTAACGTCATGATTCATCATAGTTCCAATAACCTGTTGTCCAACATGACTACATTTAACTTCCCTGTAAATTATTACATACAAACTGCTATTTTCAAAGACCAATTACTAGATGTTATAGCTACATCTACAAGAACAGGTACATTGCTCAAATGACTAATTAGTTACTTTCCAAGCAATGCAAAAATTATATATGTCATATGTAATAAAAAACGATTTGTCTTACTGCGATGCTTCTCTTTAGTGGATTTTTTTTTCAGAAGAGGAAAGTACATTAACACACAATAAAAAAAATGCATTTCTAACATTGAAAATTACCATATGACAGCGGTATTTGTGAAATCATAATAACGCGATCATGTGCTAAGTATCATACACAGCAGGGAATCCTATTGTAGTCATTGTGGCATGTAGCAATATAATTAAATAAGTTCAAACAAATACATTTTTATTATCACATTGTACATTGTTAGATGGTATAGAATGCTTTGCGCCCACTCCCCGAACCTCTCATCTGTTTACAGTATAGTAACATGATGCAAAATGAATGTTCATATGCTTATCACATACTTGGGAAAAGCAGAAATAGTCTCAGTACTATTGGCAAATAACATATATTCTCCTTTGCTCTAAATCAAAGAATTTATCTCTTTTTAGCAACTCTTGTCTCGGGGACCTGTATCAGGAAAGTAATAGAGGTCATTGACCCTAAAATTATTTTTTGGCCTTTTGTAGGTCTGGTGTATTTGGAGAAAAAATAGTTTTAAAGATGTCCTTAACCTATTACATACCCAATTACAAATCTTTCCAGTGCTAAATTTTTCCCTGAAATATTGATTGTATATACAGTATGCCCTACAAAAAATGCCACACTCATATAAAGAATTAAAATATATAATTTATTGAATCGCTTACGAAACCCATTATATCAAAGTATATATGTATAGAAACTCCAGGAAAACAGTAAGCACAATAAAGTGGTATTGGGAGTACTTGTAAGTACCTTAAATATTACCCAATACCCCTGCCTATGCAATCTGTGGAAAGCGCTGAAAACTGCTGTTCACAAATGATCTCCATCAAACCTCATTGAGCTCGAGCTGTTTGCCAAGGAAGAATGAGCAAGAATTTGAGTCTCTCGATGTACAAAACTGATAGAGACATACCCCAAGTGACTTGCAGCTGTAATTGCAGCAAAAGGTGGCGCAACAAAGTTTTGAGTTAAAGGGGCCAAATAATATTGCACGCCCCACTTTCCAGTTTTTGAATTTCCACAAAAATTTAAAATTACCAATACATTTTGTTCAACTTCACAATTGTGTCTCACTTGTTGTTGATTCTCCACCAAAAATTTACATTTGGTATCTTTATGTTTGAAGCATGATATGTTGGGAAAGGTTGAAAAGTTCCAAGGGGCCGAATACTTTTGCAAGGCACTGTAGATTCTAAATACTGAGTGAATACAGCATTAAGTCCGCCATTCTCATTAGATGACTGTTGGCTGAACCATAATTTAACTGATTGGCCAGTCAAAAGGTATTTTGTCCGCCTCTCCCATGCATAGTAGAGCTCATTTAGCCAAATGTTCCTGTGTTCTCTATGAGATACAGTTGTGGCCAAAAGTATTGACACCCCTGCAATTCTGTCAGATAATACTCAGTTTCTTCCTGAAAATGATTGCAAACACAAATTCTTTGGTATTATTATCTTCATTTAATTTGTCTTAAATGAAAAAACACAAAAGAGAATGAAGCAAAAAGCAAAACATTGATCATTTCACACAAAACTCCAAAAATGGGCCAGACAAAAGTATTGGCACCCTCAGCCTAATACTTGGTTGCACAACCTTTAGCCAAAATAACTGCGACCAACCGCTTCCGGTAACCATCAATGAGTTTCTTACAATGCTCTGCTGGAATTTTAGACCATTCTTCTTTGGCAAACTGCTCCAGGTCCCTGATATTTGAACGGTGCCTTCTCCCAACTGCCATTTTTAGATCTCTCCACAGGTGTTCTATGGGATTCAGGTCTGGACTCATTGCTGGCCACCTTAGAAGTCTCCAGTGCTTTCTCTCAAACCATTTTCTAGTGCTTTTTGAAGTGTGTTTTGGGTCATTGTCCTGCTGGAAGTCCCATGACCTCTGAGGGAGACCCAGCTTTCTGACACTGGGCCCAACATTATGCTGCAAAATTTGTTGGTCGTCTTCAGACTTCATAAAGCCATGCACACGGTCAAGCAGTCCAGTGCCAGAGGCAGCAAAGCAACCCAAAAAAAATCAGGGAACCTCCGCCATGTTTGACTGTAGGGACCATGTTCTTTTCTTTGAATGCCTCTTTTTTTCTCCTGTAAACTCTATGTTGATACCTTTGCCCAAAAAGCTCTACTTTTGTCTCATCTGACTAGAGAACATTCTTCTAAAATGTTTTAGGCTTTTTCAGGTAAGTTTTGCAAACTCCAGCCTGGCTTTTTTATGTCTCGGGTTAAGAAGTGGGGTCTTCCTGGGTCTCCTACCATACAGTTCCTTTTCATTCAGACGCCGACGGATAGTATGGTTTGACACTGTTGTACCCTCAGACTGCAGGGCAGCTTGAACTTGTTTGGATGTTAGTCGAGGTTCTTTATCCAACATCCACACAATCTTGCGTTGAAATCTCTTGTCAATTTTTCTTTTCCGTCCACATCTAGGGAGGTTAGCCACAGTGCCATGGGCTTTAAACTTCTTGATGACACTGCGCATGGTAGACACAGGAACATTCAGGTCTTTGGAGATGGACTTGTAGCCTTGAGATTGCTCATGCCTCCTCACAATTTGGTTTCTCAAGTCCTCAGTCAGTTCTTTGGTCTTCTTTCTTTTCTCCATGCTCAATGTTGTACACACAAGGACACAGGACAGAGGTTGAGTCAACTTTAATCCTTGTCAACTGGGTGCAAATGTGATTTAGTTATTGCCAACACCTGTTAGGTGCCACAGGTAAGTTACTGGTGCTGTTAATTACACAAATTAGAGAAGCATCACATGATTTTTCAAACAGTGCCAATAGTTTTGTCCACCCTCTTTTTTATGTTTGGTGTGGAATTATATCCAATTTGGCTTTAGGACAATTCTTTTTGTGTTTTTTCATTTAAGACAAATTAAATGAAGATAGTAATACCAAAGAATTTGTGTTTGCAATCATTTTCAGGAAGAAACTGAGTATTATCTGACAGAATTGCAGGGGTGTCAATACTTTTGGCCACAACTGTAGCTGTTGTCAGACATGTCTGGCCGGTGGCTTATCTCCAGGAATACAAAGCGATCGTCAGCCCAAAATCAGACAAGCCCTGTCAATATCTCCCCCCTACAATGAGCTGTCCAGGGTGCCCATACACATTAGACTGTCCCATTGATTTGGCCAACATTCTAATGCATATAGGGGGTCTGCACATTTTGCCTCAACAAAAGTTTGAATTAAAGCTGTTCTCTCACTTTGACAACCCTTTTTGAGCATCAGAAAATGCCAAAAGCCAGAATTCATCATTGGTAGAAGTTGTGCTTTATTTTTAGCTTTCAGTGCTTTTGGTAGTGTAACTGTAGTATAACTCCCCAGCCCAGGGAGTACAAATTTATGACGAACTTTGACACTCTCAGTGCTGGAATGAATGTGTCGCATGGATTTATGTCTTTTTACATCAATTAAGGAATTTCCTTTTAAAACCTTGCGGGGCAACACAGAACTAGACCCCAATCAGAGGACCATAAAACATCCAGACTCCTTATCTATGAACTGGTCCAATGTTTATATTTATGTTTCTCCCTCTCCCATATTGATAGTTCTGCTTCACGTCACTTGTCTTATCTATTGCATTTTTTCTAGGCTGTATTGTGCATAAATATGTGACTTCATATTTTGTATTAGTCTAGCCTGATGAAGAGACCTGAGTAGTCTCGAAAGCTTGCAATGTGTTACCATCTTTTCAGTTAGCCATTAATAGGTATCATCTACTGAGGACTCTCAATCCTGAATATTTTTCTATCCACTGGCTAACACGGTACAAAGATATACATCTTTCCTGTATCAGCCATTTGTAAGAAAGTAATTCATGAATAGGCAGCCCAAATGAAAGTAGCTGCTTGTTAAAGGCCCTCTAGTCTGGCTCTCTAATCTGGTTCTTAGGTATGTGTCTTGAGAGGAGATTCCCATCTATGATGCTCTAATAGGACACACAGAGGTGCTGTCATCTTGATACAAGTCACTATCACTACTTGTAAATGTGAATTAAAGTGTAACTATACCTTCAGAAAATTGTGACTCATCATAGGGACATTTCTCAAACTTTGATCAGTAAGGATAAGCAGTTAAAAACCACAAGTTTTTCAAGTGGAAACCGTTCGGGTAAACTTCTTCCTTGGGGAGTGTTAAATTGTTTTTTTATATACCTGGAACATATTTTTGCAAAATGTTTGATTAGATAATGCATAGTTTGGCGTTGAGTCCCTCAGGAGACACTTCGAAGAAGTGACACCAGACATATTACAAAACCTGAAGCTGAAAAAACACACTGAAATCACTGAGTGTATGAACAGCCAAGTGGTTGTACAATAGAAATAAATAGGACGAGGCTTTTAAGTGATTTTCAAACAATGTTTGGCGCGTACCAGCTCAAAACACTGTGTGCACATAGTCCAAGGCTATGTTCATATGTTGCATTTTTGCTGCAGGCAAAACCTGCTCTCTTGGCAGTAAAGAACCTGCTTTCAAAGAGCAAGTTTTGCTGCGTGTTTTTTTTTGCTGCTTTTTTCCGTTTTTGTTGGCTCTTGTGCAAGCTGATAAAGTTTAGTAACCTCCCAAAAAATGATGCAACTTCCTTGAGGTTTTTTCCACCAAAACGCAGGTATCAGGTTTTGCTGCATTTTTGCAGCAATTCATTACTTTGTTTTTACTGAACAGATGCTGCAAAAATGCTAAAAAACTCTGAAAAGAAGAGACATGCTCCAGTTTGCAAAACCACAGCAGTTTTCCAGATCAGTCAGGAAAAAAAGCAAACAATGTGTGTACATGAGGTTTCTGACATTTCATAGCTTTTGCTGGTATTGTAAATGCCCTTCAACTAAAATTCATACATGTAATACGTTTTCTGAAGGTGCAGTTACATTTTAAAGCTGAAATTCTGGTCACATACTTTTTAATATATATATTTTTCTTGAATTCATTATCACTGTACTAATGATTATTATGTTATTCTACGACACTGCAATAGCTGCAATTTTAATCACTATTCTTCCATGTTACTATGATTATTCTCTAGTAATAGTGTCTGAGGGTGAATTTTTTTTAGAGGTTTGGAGTAGCAGGAAATTATTTTATGCAATATTTAAACTAAATTCACTATTAGACTAATTAACGATATTTTAAGTGGCTGAAAATTATTAACACAAAGCTTTAAAACTGCTGATAAAGCAAGCAATTCACCCTGGGAATTTATGTTGTTCCTAATGGATACAGTGAAGTTTGAATACAACATAGGATGCTAATTTGTACTTCATCATAACAATAAAGCTATTTTTATGTATATAATTCCTTTGGTAAGTACAGCAATCTAGGAGATAATTGGTACATTTTAAACAGCTACAAAAATGTTGTCATTTATTCTGAATTATATTAAGTAGGACTTCTATTCAATGTGCAGCCGTGTGTAAAACGTTTACAGTATGCTGCAAACATATATGTGTGTGTTCTATATAGTGTTAGTATATTATGAACACCTGAAATATATACTTTCATGATTGGTGGGCAGTTGGGCAAGCATTTTTTTTCTTGCACAGCACCACATATGTTTTTTCACTTGAATAATTCTTTATTGCATGAAAATGTGTGTGTGTTGTTGGTACACATGCACACCATTTTTAAAGGAGCTCAGTAGATAAATCTCCTGTAAATGTAGGCTTTCTCAACTCCTTCTGTCTCTTCATGTAATTTCACACAGATTCAATGATGTTGAGATCAGGAAATAATGGGGGCCATATCACCACTTCCAACTGAAAATTGTTCGTAATTAAAGGTGGCCGGACCCCTGGATGTTCGGGTCTGGTGATATAATCAAAAAAACTTGGCACTCAAAAAAGTAGTGATGACAAAAACAAATTCCATTTTATTGTGCACACATAGGTTGAACTTTTTCTGTCTAAACCAGACCTTCATCAGGGCACTCTCTCCACTAGGCCATGTTCACACTATCAGTATTTGGTCAGTATTTTACCTCAGTATTTGTAAGCCAAAACCTGGAGTGGAAGTGGTGACGTGTTTCTATTATACTTTCCCTCTGATTGCTCCACTCCTGGTTTTGAGTTACAAATACTGAGGTAAAATACTGACCAAATACTGAACATGTGCATGTTGCCTTATGAAGCAGCTCGCATTCCCTTGCACTGGATTCTGGGGTTCCTCACACTGAAGCACATAGTTTCTGATGAAGGTCTGGGTGTAGACAGAAAACAATCAACTTATGTGTGCAAGGCTGGTTATCAAAAATAGAGGGGTCCCCACGCTGTTTTTTTAATATACGGCTGATGGGAGCTGCCCCATAGAGAATCATTTGTCCGCCTCTCACTCGTCCATATTCCTCTCTAGTGTGACCCCGGCCTTACTCCCAATTCCACTGAAGCCAACATCTCCTGTTAAAAAACACAAATATAAAGCAACCATATTCCTCATCTGTCCATTGTTTTGTTCCACGCTGTAATCCATGTCTGGTGATAAACAGTTTTCAGCCAAGATGCGATTTTCCATGCTGAGAATCACTGAGGAATAAGCTGCTGTGAGCTCAGCCTCAGTGACTAGCAGTGATGTAATGACTTGCTTTTTGTTTTTCTTTGCTTATGGGATTAACCATGAAAATACTTTGGGTGTCATTGTGATTGTGAACTTTTATTTTTTGGTTTATTAGTTAGATATCAATGTAAGATATATCGCAAACTGACATTATTCTGATAGTTGACTTTGGCATCTGAGCATGTCCTAAAATGGACACTATACCACAGAATACATTTCCAGAGACCAGTGCTAACTTACTTTACCATACTGTAGCTGATGATTTGCATTGTGATTGGTGATGTAAGGCTTGCATGCAGCAGATCTGCCATGAAGCGACCGGGGCAATATTTTATTCTGATTTTTTTTTGTGCTGATGTTAATTCCAGAAGAGGTTTTGGAACACTGTAGTAGAGTCAACAAATTGTTGGCCACTTTTATGTGTTAGAGCACTCTGCCACCCTGTTCTTATTTATTCAGTTATTTTAGGCTAGGTTCACATTTGCGTTTGATTCTGCAGCGTATCATCCGCATGTTTACGCAGCGTTTTTTATCTGCATCATGAAAAGCAAACATATGGAGGGCACCACTATGCTGTCTAAGGGCAGTTTCACACGTCCAGATAATTCCGGTACCGGAAAAACTGGTACCAAAGCTATCCGTGTCTGTGTGTCCGTGTGCATACGGAGGCCATCCGTGTGACATCCATGTGCTATCCGTATGTCCGTGTGTACCATCCGTGTGCTGTCCGTGTGCTCTCTGTGTGCTGTCCGTGTTCGTGTATTTGAAAAATTAGTTTCAATGTTAACCCTTTGACTTTTAAAAACGCACACGGATAGCACACGGACAGCACATGGACAGCATCCGTGTGCGGTACGTGTTTACACGGACCCATTGACTTCCGTGGGTCCGTGTGATCCGTGCTGTTGCACAAAAATGGACATGTCAGCGTGTTTTGCACACGGACACACGGTCCGTGAAAACACGCTGACATCTGCATAGACACATTCATTAGAATGTGTCTACGTGTGTCAGTGTCTCCGGTACGTGAGAAAACTGTCACTACACGTAACGGAGACACTGACGTGTGAAACTGCCCTAATAAAAAAGGGAGTTCACCAAAGACATGCTAAAGAGAACTGTGAAAATAAGAAAAAAAGCAACATGACTACAAAATGGGAACACCACAAGTTATGAAACCGTTAACAATATTTATTGGTTACAAAAGGTACATACAAGAAAAACACAATACCCATAAAAACATTTAAAAACAAAAAGCAAGAAAACTAGTCATGCCATAAAATAATGAAGCAATGACTCTCCCACACCGAAACCCACACAGCCTAAATGTACAGGACAGACTGCAAAACCATTATTATATTATACAATCAGAGAAGACATTCAGATCTATAATATTAACGGAGACGCCTGCACATTAAGTCATGTATAGCTATTCACAGCACCATATAATAAGCTAAAGTTAGAGCAAAGAGATTGGCCTGATCAAGGACAATAAAGAGACAACAAAATGGCCCAGCAAATGAAGACCCATGCAATTGCATGACAAATAAAGAGGTCAACCAAACCTATTCCTCTGGTGTGATGAAAAGAAGAATACGACCACAAACTTATAAGCTCATAGAAGCGGAGGTGCAAAAGTCGATTAAAGAGCCATGAATGCTGCAGGGAATAGAGGGGGGTGCAAACCCCATGCTTATCACCACAAACAATGTGGCTTCCTCAGGGGAAGATAAAGTACGCTTTTGCATGCGTTTGCGTTGTTTATTCGCATGCGTTCGATATGACATCAGACAAAAATGGGCGTGTCTCATGGGATTTCTATTTACATTTTAAAGAATGCATGCATATCAAATGCATGCGTCTGCATATCCTTGCGTATGCATGCATTTCCATAGACGGTAATGCGTTTATTTGATGCACTCATCTGCATGCGCATGAATGCGCATATTTGACGGATTTTTGATGCTTCCAAAAATCCAACATGATGCGTTCGCTGGACCCCGCCGCACACTGAAAAACAATGAATGCCCCTGCTTACACCATGTTAAAGATAGGGAAACATGACGCATGCAGATTGCTGCGGATAAAACGCTGCGCAAACAGATGCAAATGTGAAACCAGCCTTACTCATATAGCAACATTAATTACACAGCACTTTACAGATATCTGCATCACTGTCTCCATTGGGGCCCACAATCTAGTTTCCATAGTATGTCTTTGGAGTGTGGGAGGAACCAGAGGAAACCCACAAAAACACTCAGAGAGCATACAAAATCCTAACAGGTAATATCCTTGGTGGGATTTGAACCCAGGACCCCAGCGTATATAGCTGCAGTGCTAACCACTGAGCCACTGTGCTGCCCAAAGTATCTCTGTTATGCTAGAATGCATATTTGCCATTCTGAGGCACTTGAGTAAAGTTATGTCCCTTGTGCTCATGAAATCATAATTTCTTTTCTTTAAAATGATGATCTCATTGATTAGTAATCAAATTTTTTTCAGAGGTGAAGGGATAACTAGATGAAATATTACAGCAAAACACCTTACAATATTTGCCCTTTCCTAATATTATACAATGAGACATTTGAAAACAGCATGCTGTGTAATGGGAGAGAAAATCATTGCTACAATTTCTACTCTTCTTCTGCTGTTAATAAGGAATAGCTGCCATGTCCTCCCACACAATGTATAATTTTTTAGCAGTTCTTTACCACCTCCTTGTCCTCCTTATCAGGGTATATGGAGCATCACAGTCACATTAAGGACATTTTCTGCAGATATGTGTCATAAAAAGAGCCAGATATGTGTTATATCATATAATCACAAGCCACATATTGTTCTCAATGCCGGTTGGTATTCTGGTTAATGAAATGAAAACGTGCACTCGCCATGTCGCATCTTGCTTCTATTCATTTGAACACGGATTCTTTCGTGTCTGAGTCTGCTTCTTAACAATTCCTTTAAAAACAACATGTCTTAGATGCACGTGGCTGGCTATCTCCCATGTAGCTTTTAAGTAGGCTTACTGGCCATGATCTTCAAAGCCATTTTGAGCTTTAAAAGCTTTTCTGCGCAGCAGGAACACTCTTAAAGGGATCCACAGTTAATTGGAATCCCTGCCGTATCCTCTGTCAATAATCAAACATCTTCAGTTAGGTGGCAATTTCATTGTGAGAAGTGGAAAACCGAAATGGAGAAGCTGTTGATATCAGAAATATTGTTTGTATTTTTTTTATATGTATTCCACCACATAACAAATTTATGCTGATGAGGTAAGGTGCTGTATACTTCTTTTTATTTGCTTAGGAAGGAAGTTATTGATATGAAAATGAAAAACATGGATGTATTAAATAATTATAATTCATCATGTAGAATATAATTTTATATAGTGCTGTCTAACACCATCGTGCTACTCTATGCGAGCTGTAGTTTGTGTTTCCAATTACATGTGCCACGACATTAAGTTTAACACTTTCGATTTCAGGGGTTTTGGACATTGGCACATCTGATAGTCTTAAACTCATGCACAAGAAGAGATGTATAGAGAAAAAAAATTAGATTAAGATATGAAAACTTTATATATAAACACAAAATTGTTGGTACCCTTCTGTTAAAGTAAGAAAAGCACATAAAAGTCACTGAAATAACTTTGAAACTGACAAAAGTTATTTTCAGTTTTAATTTACTGAATATCAATGAATGACAATCAGACATTGCTTCTGAATTGGGATTCAACAGAAGAATAAAAAACTAATGTAATTATTCTGTACAAAAATGATGGTTCCCTTAGCTTAATAATTTGTTGACAATCTTTTGAGGCATTCACTGCAAACTTACACTTTCTGTAACTCTTAATGAGGCTTCTGTCCCTGTCCACATGTATTTTGGCCCAGTGCTTGTGAGCAAACTGCTCTAGCTGTTTGAGAAGTGGGGGGTGCCTTCTCCAGATGGCACATTTCAGCTCCTTTATCAGACGTTCAACAGGATTTAGATCAGGACTCATAGAAGGCTACTTAGGAATAGTCCAATGTTTTGCTATTAACCATTCTTGAATGATTTTAGCTGTGTATTTTGGTTCATTATCCTGTTGGAGGACCCATGACCTTCGACTCAGACCTAGCTTTCTGACACAGCGCAGTACGTTTCAAAAATATTAAATCAAAGACTATGCTCTATTAGGCAGTCATCAATAAATGTGTGAAAAATATATGTTTCAGTCTGGAAACTGAGCTAATCTGAGGTTGAGTCAATAGTAACTAGGATATATCTCATTAGTTTTCAGCTACTTATGTGATTTCTTGCAAGGGTGTATGAAGATATCCTTGGCAGGGAAAGGGCTAATGGTTAATTTAGTTCAATAAACTTTTATCGGTCATGCCAAGCAATGTATATAAATGGAAACAATTTTAATCCCTTTCCAACATAGTGCATAATAATATGTCCCTGCGCCCTGGGCCTTATTGACCAGGGACAGATTATTATATCATGGTGATCTTGCGCACACACAGGCTGTGTGCACGCAATCACTGCCAGGTGTCAGCTGATTCTGACAGCTGACACCCAGCACCAAGTGCCAGGAGCGGTCCCGCACCAATCTCGGCACCTTACCCTCCTAAATGCTACAATCGAACTTGATTGCAGAATTCCATCAGCCAGCAGAGGGATGACAGCCTCTCTGCCATTGGATTGGAGACCCTGCGGCGTGACATGGGGTCCAGATCATTGCAATGGTGACCCGATGTCATTATGACAACATATGGCTCACTAGAACTAGGAAACTGGCTTGATAATGCGCAGTGCATGATCAGCAACTTTCTCTGTCAGTACAGAGCTGACAGTTTGCATAGCATGAGGATGCTGCTGCATCCTCATGCTATACAAGCGATCAGAATGCAAAAAATTATAGTTCCATAGTAGGACAAAGTAAAAAAGTTAAATTTTTTAAGAAACAAATTGTAAAAATATTTAAAAAAATAAATAAAGTCAAATTATAATGTACCCATAAACTATACATATTTGGTATTTCCTGAAGAAGGGGTCCTAGTGACCTTGAAATGCATTGAATAAACCACTGTCTTAAATCTCATCATTTTCTGGAACTTATTGTCAAGGCAGCACACACTTAAATCCACATTTCCTGCACAATTTTTCTCTTCATATGGTTGTTGACCGGCCAGTGGATCTGCAGCAGCCGACGTCTTTATATGTCTTTATTCAACATCACCAGGAGAGCAGTTTTCATTGGAGATTCTCTGATATAGTTTGTAGGATAAGACCCTATTTGCGCTCTATGTCTCCCTCTTTTTAATAATAAAAACATAAAAAAGACAGAATTGTGATATCGCTGTAATTGTACTGACAGGAAGAATAAAACTTCCTTATCAATTTTACCACACGAGGAATGACATATACCCCCCACAAAAAAATTCCAGAATTGCTAGTTTTTGTTAATTTTGTTCATAATAGAAAGCGATCAAAAAAGTCATGTGTCTAAAAATGGTACCAATAAAAACGTCAACTCCTCTCAGAAAAAACAAGCCCTCACATGACTCCGTGGGCCAAAATATGGAAAAATTATAGCTCTCAAAATATGGTAATGCAAAAACTATTTTTTGTAATAAAATGTGTCTTTTAGTGTGTGACAGCAGCCAAACATAGAAAAGTATATAAATCCGGTATCGCTGAAAGTGCACCAATCCAAAGAATGAAGTCGCCTAATCACTTATACTGCACGAGGAATGGCATAAAAAATAAAACCAATTCTTCACCTGCTGCTGATTTTTTTTACTCTGCCTCCCAAACATCGCAGTAAGGTTCGGCACACACTTATCCTGCGCTCTGCACTGAGTGCTTGCACCAAGGTTTCCATGTAAATGGCTGAAATACGTGATTCAGATGGAACCTCTGGTGGAAGATTCCCTATAATGAGGCAGATGGAGGCACTGTGGACACTGTCTGACCTGTGATCCGGTGGTGTCCATCTTTTCAGGATTGCATAAAAGTGCCATCGACCTCAGTTTTGTGCACTTCGGAAAAGGACATTGCTGAACAGAGACCAGATGGAGTCAAGAGTAACTCTGCTGCCTCATTATAGTGAATGGATCCCTCGGGGATTTCATCTGAATCACATCACTCAGAGATTTAGATGGAAATACCAAAGTAAGTGCTCAGCGTTGAGCACTGGATAAATGTGATCTGAAACATTATATAAAATGTTCCCAATTAAGTCTTCAAATAAGTCCACAAAAAAACACGTCCCCCCACTCAGGTCTGTCATCTGTTAATGGAAAAATAGTGAGTTTCCATGCTACTTGTAGTATAAATGCTCTGGAAAAGCAAAATGGCTCCTCACCTATCCAAAAGAAATTCTGCCAATCCTGCACTCCCAAATCCAAATGCCCCCTCCTTTCTGATCCCCAGAGTGAACCCAAACCACCTACAGTATATCGTCCACATGTTTGGCATTTGTGAAGCAATGACAACCCGCCTAAGTTATGGGTGTATGTCTCCAGAAACAAGGGCTGGGCTTAGCATACTAGTGACTGCAACCTACTAGTCACTACAATGGCGATTTTCACTCAGCGACATTCATTGATAGTTGTTGTGAAATACCCATGGAGTAAAAATTGTCACTACACCTGTTGATAAATTCCCAATGGGGTGTAATTTTCCAAAATGGGGTCCCTTGAGGGGGTATTCTGCTCTTCTATCAATTAGTGGCTCTGTATATATAGTCCGCAAATAGTTCTAAGAAAATCTGCGCTCCAGGAGGCAAATAGCTCTCCGTTCCTCCCGAGTCTCTGTATGGCTAAGCAGTACTATACAGCCACATATGGGGTATTTCCACGATATGTATAAAATGGGGTCACTTAAGGGGGTCACTTCTTGATACACTGCTAATTTTGCAAGTTTTCCCTTCTACAAAGAACGGAGAGGTCTGTAATGTAAGATCTTGCACGGAGCCCCAGACTGAGGAAGATTGACAGTCATCTTGTGTTCTTTCCATTTTCTAATAATTGTGCCAGCATTCGTTGACTTCACAGCAAGCTTCTTGCCTATTGTTCCGTAGCCCTTGCCAGCCTTGTTCAGGTCTACAATTTTGTCCTGGTGTCCTTACACATGTCTGTGGACTTTGCCTTGGTGGAGACGTTGGAGTGTGATTGATTATGTGGACAAGTGTCTTTTATACAGATAACGAGTCCAAACAGGTGCAATTAATACAGGTAATGAGTGTAGAGTAGGAGAGCTTCTCAAAGAAAAACTAAGAGATCAGTGAGAACCAGAATTCTTGTTGGTTGGTAGGTGATCAAATGCTTATTTCATGCAATGAAATGCAAATTAATTATGTAAAAATTGTCCAATGTGATTTTCTGGATTTTTTTAAGATTCTGTCTCTCACAGTCAAAGTGTACCTATGATAAAATTTACAGACCTCTCCATTTTTTGTAGGTGGGAAAATGTGCAAAATCAGCAATGAATCAAATACTTATTTTCCCCACTGTATGAAGTAGATTTCCTGGAACATTGCTGTCACAATATTCTTCTTACAGATTCAGTACAAGATTTGGCTTCTCTTTTTGTGTTTATTGAGTCATCTCATGTTATATGTAGAAAATGTTCAAGGCAGACATCAGTGGTGTTCAATTGTTATGCGATTAACCAAGTGAGAGAACACAATGTAAGACAAAAGGGGAAAGTGTAGCGTGAAGGAGAGTAGAGGAATAGAAGAAAATAAAGAAGTATAGAGGTAAAAGCCATACTAGGTTACAACAAAACCGTCTGGCTTACATGTGATACCCAGTGAGCTCAACTAAAGAGAACCATGAATTAGCATTGTTAAAAATGCCCATTTGAAGAATATCTTGCTGTGTAAACAGGCTGCTGATTTCCTAAGGATTGAGCAAAACAGAAAGCAAAAATTGCTCTCAGCAGTGAATTGTCCTCTGTAAAGGACTTGCATTGCCGAGAAATATGAAAGCGTGTACTCCCTGAATAGGCATTTAACAACCACCAATTGGTAAAAGTTTACCAATCGGTGGTCGTATTGTGCTACCAATTGGTCCATGTAAACAGGCCCCAAGTTAAGATCTCGTCACACCCAACAGTGCACCAGCGATCCCCACAATGATATGATCTGGTCAGGATCGCTGGTACATCGCTACATGATCACTGGTGAGCTGCCAAACAGGCAGACACACTAGCAATCAGGACCAGCGAGGATGCTGGTATCCAAGATAAATATCGGGTAACTAAGCAAGCGCGTCAATTAGTTACCTGCTGTTTACCTTGGATACCAGCTCCCAGCACGAGCACGCTGGTATCCAAGGTACACAGCGGGTAACTAAGCGCCGCACACTAAGTTACCCGATATTTACCTTGGATATCAGCTCCCAGCGTCTGCTTACAGCGCTGGGAGCTCGCTGATCGCTGGTCTCCCGCTGCCACACGTGATGCGTGTTGGCCAGCAGGAGACCAATGATTAAAAAATGGCCCAGGACATTCCTGCACGATCAGCGATACCCGGCGGGGGGGCGGTCGCTGATGCGTGCCACACACAGTGAGATCGCTGATGCGTCACAAAATCAGCGATGTCGCTTGCGATCTCGGTATGTGTGACGGGGCACTTAGGCTATTGTTTGCTAGAACACAAAGCAACCGTGTTAATCCTTGCTATGACAACATTGGTCCCATAGGAGTACTAACTATGTTACGACACAAGTAAAAAAGCCACAAAATGTGGGTGAGGTATTAAACAACAAAGTGACGTATAATAACCAAGTGGTACAAACCAAGTGCATACTCTAGGCTAGCGTCTTGTGGAAACTCCTATGACAAGGAAGAGTCACTATATTATAGAATATATAGTAATAAAATCTAACAGGCTTAAGCCCTGATGATATATTAACATAAACAAATTTTACAAAATATTGCTTTCATGGTTAAGTAGAATATAATTAAAAAGAAATTGAAAATAGCTATTTAGAGCAAGTCCATTAAGTACACAACTTATTTGTTCCAAAGACCATATTAAGGACCAGGGGATTCTCATCACAGAAGAAAGAAAGGCAATTCTGGCAACCTAATAGGAAAGGGTTCTTAAAGTAGAGTTGAGCGAAACGGGTCGAAAAAATTCAAAAGTCGCCGACTTTCTCCAAAGTCGGGTTTCATGAAACGAAACCCGACCTTAGGGTGAGGTCGGCCACGAGGTCGGCGACTTTAGCGCCAAAGTCGCGTTTCAAAAGATGCTTTAGCACCCTTTTTAAGCCAATGAGGAAGAACGGACACTGTGGGCAACGTGATGACATAGGCAGGGGTCACCACCATCTTTGAGAAGGGCATGCAAGTGATTGGCTTGCTTTGTGGGGCATCACGGGGGGGTATAAAAGGGCGTGCACGCCGACCGCCATCTTACTTCTGCTGATCTCAGAATAGGGAGAGCTTCTGCTGCTGCTGCTGATTCTCTAGGGAGAGCATTAAGCAGGGAAGAAGAACAAAAAAACTGCTTCTGCTGCTAGCGATTTTGCCTGTACAACATACCAGTCACTGTGCAGTGCAAGGGGAGGCTATATTTTGGTGCATCAGCTCTGTTGGTTATTAGGCTGCCTTATAAGGCTCCTTGATAGCTGCATTGCTGTTTTCACACTGCTGTGCAAACTGCTTTTTTAAAAGCAAACATACTTTTCATCCTCTTTTTTGCCCAGTTACCAAGCGTTCATTTTTCCACACTTTTTTGTGCAGCAGTCATGCTTATTAGGCTGCCTGCTGCCATACTTGGGACTGAGAGCATCATTGTCAGCTTGCTAAAATCTCTAGGGACAATCCAATTTTCCCCAGTCCTCTATGCACATTTTTTACACCATCCAAAATCAGCCTGTTACATTGCGGTGTAATATACACTGGGCCTGAGAGAATCCTTCAGTGTTCTCAAGTCTGTAGAGAGATTCCAATTCTCCCCAGTCCTCTATAGACATTTTTTGCACCATCCAAAATCAGCCTGTTACATTGAGGTGTAACATACACTGGGCCTGAGAGAATACTTCAGTATCCAGAAGTGTGTAAGGAGATTCAAATTCTCCCCAGTCCTCTACACATTTTTTACACCATCCAAAATCAGCCTGTTACATTGCGGTGTAATATACACAGGGCCTGAGAGAATCCTTCAGTGTCCTCAAGTCTGTAGAGAGATTCCAATTCTCCCCAGTCCTCTATAGACATTTTTTGCACCATCCAAAATCAGCCTGTTACATTGTGGTGTAACATACACAGGGCCTGAGAGAATACAACAGTGTCCTCACGTCTGTAGAGATATTCCAATTCTCCCCAGTCCTCTATAGACATTTTTTACACCATCCAAAATCAGCCTGTTACATTGAGGTGTAACATACACAGGGCCTGAGAGAATACTTCAGTATCCAGAAGTGTGTAAGGAGATTCCAATTCTCCCCAGTCCTCTATACATATTTTTTACACCATCCAAAATCAGCCTGTTACATTGAGGTGTAACATACACAGGGCCTGAGAAAATCCTTCAGTGTCCAGAAGTTTGTAAGAAGATTCAAATTCTCCCCAGTCCTCTATACACATTTTTTACACCATCCAAAATCAGCCTGTTACATTGAGGTGTAACATACACAGGGCCTGAGAGAATCCTTCAGTATCCAGAAGTGTGTAAGGAGATTCAAATTCTCCCCAGTCCCCTATACACATTTTTACATCATCCAAAATCAGCCTGTTACATTGAGGTGTAACATGCACAGGGCCTAAGAGAATCTTTCAGTATCCAGAAGTGTGTAAGGAGATTCCAATTCTCCCCAGTCCTCTATACACATTTTTTACACCATCCAAAATCAGCCTGTTACATTGAGGTGTAACATACACAGGGCCTGAGAGAATCCTTCAGTATCCAGACGTGTGTAAGGGGATTCAAATTCTCCCCAGTCCTCTATACACATTTTTTACACCATCCAAAATCGGCCTGTTACATTGAGTTGTAACATACACAAGGCCTGAGAGAATCCTTCAGTATCCAGAAGTGTGTAAGGAGATTCAAATTCTCCCCAGTCCTCTATACACATTTTTTGCACCATCCAAAATCAGCCTATTACATTGAGGTGTAACATACACAGGGCCTGAGAGAATCCTTCAGTATCCAGAAGTGTGTAAGGAGATTCAAATTCTCCCCAGTCCTCTATACACATTTTTTGCACCATCCAAAATCAGCCTGTTACATTGAGGTGTAACATACACAGGGCCTGAGAGAATCCTTCAGTATCCAGAAGTGTGTAAGGAGATTCAAATTCTCCCCAGTCATATATACACATTTTTTACACCATTCAAAATCAGCCTGTTACATTGAGGTGTAACATACACAGGGCCTAAGAGAATCCTTCTGTTATGAATGGGTCACCGAGGAGAAAAAAGCAAAACAAGCTAAGCCACAGAAAACCAGTTGGTAACTTTGCAGATTGCAGATCCCTGATCTTACCACACAACTAGCAGTAGCCGTGGAGCGTGCCTACGCTGTTCCTAGACGTCTCGTCACAGCTGGAGGACTAAATAAGCCTTAAGCAAGAAAAGGGAAAACTAACTGCCCCAGAGCAGACCCCAAAGGAATAGATAGCCCCCACACATGTATTGACGGTGAAACAAGATGAAGGCACAAACACAGGCAGGAAAATAGGCTGAGCAAATGATGGGGCCCAAACTAACTAGACAGGAAAGGAAAGACACTGTCTGCAACCTGCAAAAAACCCTACAAAAATCATGTCCAACACTTCTGGTAGCAAAATTAACCCTGAAGTCACTAGACTTCTCCCACTATATCAGCACTCTGAAATATTCTGAGACAGAGCAAAAAGAGACCGAACTAGTAAGGGACAAAAAGCCAATTGGCAAAATACTGATAAATAAGAGTGGAAATTCAGCACAGCCCCCAGCAGGGGCAGGCTGACCACACCAAAAACTGAATAGACCAACAAAATCAAGTGTGAACATTAGCAGAAAAACTTAGCTTTAGGTGACTGGAACAGAGCTGAAAACCAAGAGCTGACAAGCCAGAAGGAATCACCAGCAACTGAAAAGGGTGTCGGCTGTCTTAAATCCAATCTGAGACTTCTGAGATCCAATCGTCATCCTCATTCTCAGGTGGCAGGTCCCCACCGATCAAATCAGACACTCTACCTCCTGTTACCACCAGAGGGAGTCTGGAAGGAGAACTCACAACTGGTGAACCAGAGAATGAACTCACAACACCTTCAGTATCCAGAAGTGTGTAAGGAAATTCAAATTCTCCCCAGTCATCTATATACATTTTTACACCATCCAAAATCAGCCTGTTACATTGAAGTGTAACATACACAGGGCCTGAGAGAATCCTTCAGTATCCAGAAGTGATTAAGGAGATTCAAATTCTCCCCAGTCCTCTATACACATTTTTTTACACCATCCAAAATCAGCCTGTTACATTGAGGAGTAGCATACACAGGGCCTGAGAGAATACTTCTGTATCCAGAAGTGTGTAAGGAGATTCCAATTCTCCCCAGTCCTCTATACAAATTTTTTACACCATCCAAAATCAGCCTGTTACATTGACGTGTAACATACACAGGGCCTGAGAGAATCCTTCAGTATCCAGAAGTGTGTAAGGAGATTCAAATTCTCCCCAGTCCTCTATACACATTTTTTACACCATCCAAAATCAGTCTGTTACATTGAGGTGTAACATACACAGGCCATGAGACAATCCTTCAGTATCCAGAAGTATGTAAGGAGATTCAAATTCTCCCCAGTCCTCTATACACATTTTTTACACCATCCAAAATCTGCCTGTTACATTGAGGTGTAACATACACAGGGCCTGAGAGAATCCTTCAGTATCCAGAAGTGTGTAAGGAGATTCAAATTCTCCCCACTACTATATACACCTTGTACCTTGTTTTACAGTACCATATAGTTGGTGGAATTTTGGGTACATTTTCCCCAAAAATGTGGAAGTGTGGTGGAAGAGGCCTTGATAGTGGGCTGGCGTTACCAGCTGGTAATGATGGTGTTGGTGGTAGTGGTGGATCTGCTGGTAGTGGCAAAAGCAAAATAGCACCCAATGCAGGAGATGTTGAGCCTGCGTCATTGTCTAGCTCCACAAGGCCTCGAAGGCTCCCTTTTCTGGGAGTAGGTAAACCACTTTTAAAGCCGGAGCTTCAGGAACAAGTTTTGGCTTACATTGCTGACTCAGCCTCCAGCTCTATCGCCTCCTCTTCTGAATTTTAAAAAAATAAAAGCACTGAGTCGTCATTGGAGGCTCATGGTCATGAACCACACCTTTCCTTGTGTTCTTCACCCGTACCAAAATTGAAGGATGCGGCAGGCCACACTACAGATTACTCCATGGAGCTGTTTTCACATACCATGCCTGGGTTATCAAGTCAAATCGTGAATTACATAGGCCAAGATGAATCTGACATGGAGTGCACTGATGCACAGCCACTGCTAGATGATTCTGCTGGTACATTCACTCAGAGCACTACATTGTCCTCACAGTGTACTGAGCCAGAATCTGACCCAGATGAAACTCAGGTGCCCCTTCCCGCACACTATACCACCATACACGGTGACACAGAGGAAGGTGCACATGACATTGAAGAGGAGGTGATGGATGACCCAATTGTTGACCCAGGATGGCATCCATTGGGGGAAGTGGGTGCTGCTGCCAATAGCTCAGAAGAGGAGGAGGAGCATCCACAGCAGGCATCAACATCGCAACAGCTGTTATCTGGCAGGCCCGGAGCAGTCCAAAAACGGGTTACAAAAACCAAAAGAGTTGCAGGAGAGCTTGGCCAGATGGTCAAATTAGCACAGCGTGCAAGGCCTCAAAATGTCTTCCCTAGTAGGAAGAGTGCAGTGTGGCACTTTTTTGAACAAAATCCTAATGATCAGGCAAAGGATATCTGTAAGAAGTGCTCAAAGACCTTTAGCCGAGGGAAAAATCTGAGAAATTTGAATACCAGTTGCATGCTTTGACATTTAACCACCATGCACTTGCAAGCGTGGACGGACTACCAAACCTCACGTACCACATGTGCAACTGCTCCCAATGAAGGTAGTCAGCTAGTCAGCAACGCTACATTGTTTCCCCCACTGTAAGCCCACCGGTTAGCACACCACCAGCAGCAAATGTTGAGGTGTCATCGCAAGGCCAAAGCAGTCAGGGTATCACAATGTTATTGCTACGAAAGACTGAATCTAGGCCATCAGAAAGAACACCAACTCCATCACCATCATCAACCCTCTCTCAGTCCGCCATGTCCACCGCTAGTTCCACCATATGCAGCTCTCAAGTCCAGCTCACCCTACCAGAGACTATGGGGATAATTATTTAGGGGAGGAGGATGCTTCTCGTGGGGCAAGAGAAAATGTTGGCGTAGAAAGGTCTGGTACAGGCTTTGTGCGTGACTGGAGGGATGTGGATTTGCCAGAAAGTGCTCCTCCACCTAGCACTCGCAGTGCATCATTGACACCAGGAACATTGGCCCACATGTCAGATTATACCTTGCAGATCCTAAAAAGGGACCCCCGCATTGCCAAAATGATGAACGATGACGACTACTGGTTGGCCAGCATCCTGGATCCACGCTATAAAGGCAAATTCCAAAACATCATGCCACAGGAGATCCTTGACCTAATATTGGCTAACAAACAAGCAACTCTGGTAAACCGGTTGGTTGAGGCATTCCCAGCACACAGCAGCGGTGATGGTTCTCACACGAGCTGTAGTGGCAGGGGGCAACTTGGAAGAGGTGTTCGTGGTGCACACATCAGAAGTGGCATTGGAGACAGGGGTTTCATGACCATGTTGTGGACTGACTTTTCAAGTCCCGCTCACATGACAGGTAATACTGCATCGATTGAAAGTGACAGGAGAGAGCATTTGTCAACTATGGTAACAAACTACTTTTCCTCCCATATCGATGTTCTCCCTCACAGGTCATTCCCCTTTGACTATTGGGCTGCTAAACTAGACACCTGGCCTGAATTGGCACAATATGCCTTACAGGAGCTCGCTTGCCCAGCTGCAAGTGTGCTATCGGAAAGAGTCTTCAGTGCTGCTGGATCAATCCTGACAGAAAAAAGGACCCGTCTGTCGACCCAAAATGTGGATGATCTAACCTTCATTAAAATGAACCATGCATGGGTTTCCAAGGATTTTGTCCCACCTTCCCCTGATGACACCTAGGTTGCCAGAAAAATGACTTGCTTTGGTCCTCCTCTTCCTCGCACTTGCCCAATTTCACCTTTTGCAGCAGCTGAATGTCCAACATCAACATATGCCCTCCCTAACTGGGCTGCCTCCCCCCCATGGCCGGGGTCACCACCTAGCGCACCCAACTGTGCGAGTGCCGTTGCCCTGGACAGGTGGGTGGGCCAACTCTTGGGCGCGGGCACTGGCACAGGGTCCCTTATAGTGCAATCAAGTGTCTCTGATGGTGGGGGTGCACACTCGCCGTCTGACACACCGCCATACTATGAGGGGCCCAGTGCCAGTACCGACGCCCACGAGTGGGCCCCCCTTGCTTGTTCAGGGCCCCAGCATTTGCAATGTTTACCTCTCCCTGCTTCTCCGCTGTGTAGTCTGGCCTGTCAAATCCTTTACTGGGACTGCCACTACAAATTTGGTGAACTGATACATGATGGTTAAGACGTAGCTATGCCCTGTCCTGCTGGCCGGGCTCTAGCTTCAGATGATCAATGGCTTCCATTTCTTATGGACGTCGGCTCACAATGAAATGCAGTTGGTGGTTTATCATCAGCTTTCACAGTTTTCCTACTCACAGATGTGTGACATTCCTGTGCACATTTTTAAATGTGCCCTCTCATGCCAATCCACTAGAATTGCCTACGGCCTGTGGCTTCTGTCTTTTGCATTCCAAAGTTACGTGACAGATCATGATAGGCAGTGAGCACCATGTCTACATCTCTCCCTGTGATCAAAGTTTGATGGAGATGAGTAACGGTGATGGGATCTACGGTACTGCGATACAGCAACCCTTTCTTCACAAAGAACTGTTTTTGCTGTCTCCACACACAAAAAGTAATTGAGGGTCAGCATCGCCTCTGAGAATCCTCCTGGAATTTTTTCCCGTGATTAGTAATCCCTACATTTCTGCAATCACTAGACTTTATGTCTGTACTTTTATGCATCTCATTTTCCTATTGCGGAGAGTCTGGACTGTCTTACTGAGACAGAAATATATATGAAGATTTAAAAATACCACTAAAAGTGTATACTGGTGTACGCTTCAAATACATTTCCTTTTTCCAACTTTTTAGATTGTTGTCTAATCCTTACTGACAACACGGAGATTTTAAATGTTTAAACTATGCTACATATATATGTTATCCAGTGATAATGTACCCTTTCTCAACTTTGTACTATCTGGTCAAATCCATACTGGGCCTGAGACCGTCTGAGTCTGCCTCCTGATCTATAGACATATATTTGTAAACTATGCTATATATACCTGTAATCCGGTGATACTGTACCCTTTCTCTACTTTCTGCAATCTTGTCGAATCCATACTGTGCCTGAGACCATCTGAGTCTGCCTCCTGGTTACAGCTGAGTGGTGTTTGAGTGGAACTGTTAGCCAAGTTCAAATTCTAGCTGTTTTGGGCGGTGTTAGATCCGTTCATCGAACAACAAAACTTTGATTACAATTCGGCTGTTTGAGTTTCCGTCCCAGAAAGTTTCATCAAACGCGTAACTATATTTTCACATTAATAATGGTTTTCAAAGATAATAGACAGTTTCAGGCCATAGTAGCGGTGTCTGGTAGCCAGCAGTGTAGAACATCTGTGAAGGAGCTACACCATGTGTGCTCCTAATAATTTTATAGCGCATATTGTCATGAAAATCCTTTTTGGCCTAGTAACTGTGTCTGCTACTCAGCAGAGGAGCCCATCCGTGAACCGTGCTATGCCGCCTGTTTATAAAAGAACCAGTTTTTGACTGCATTTACACCACTTAATACTTTGGGCCTAGTAACTGTGTATGCTACTCAGCACAGTTGGCCACAAAGTTATGCCGCCTGTTTAGGTAAGAACTGTGTACTACTCAGCAGAAGAGCCCAGCTGTTAAGCAAGCTACAGCACCTCTGGTTTGGACACTTAATTTTTTCCTTTTTTCTGGAATTCCGGTTGACCTGCACTTACTGGGAAATCCTCGTTCGCGGGGAAGAATTTTAATCACAGATCCCCATCACTAACGGTGTTCAGCGGGTTATCTGCACCTGTAAGCAACACACGCTGGTCCTTTCAGTGTAGCGCGCATGCAGCCACGGACAGGTAAGGGCATGACAGACCTCTTATTGGCCGATCTCGCGTGCTAGAGCCTCGTTTGTCCCTCTAGTAAGCTGGACGCGAACTGCGGGGGCATGACGGAGTCTCATTCGTTAATGAAATTAAGCTTGCAATGTGGGCATATTTTCTGTGGCTGGATGGTTGAGGTTGCTCGTGTTGAGTCAAATTAAGCCGCAGGCTCCACTCCTGGTGGTGCCCTTCTGGACATTCCTTTAAGGTTCAGCTTTGCAACCATACTGCCCCCAGAAAACAAACACTTTGCCTTCATGGACGATGTTTGGAGGGTCGTGACTTGTGGGAATAACGCCGCCCAATCCGTTTACCTGCTAGAGAGATCCTTCGTTGCTCACAAGCATGACATCACACTCCCTAGGAGGAAGCTAATGCCACTGTGGCGAACGTACTCCTTGGGGCGCCACAAGTGCACAGATGCCCAGCCAATGCTAGATGATTCTGCTGGAACATTGACCCAGACCACTACATTCCCCTCGCACTCTACACAGCCAGAATCTGACCCTGATGAAACTCTGGTTACCCTTCCCACATACTATACCACCTTACACGGTGACAAAGAGGAAGGTGCAGATGAAAGTGCAGGTTTGGCCCACCCGCCGTCAGACACACCACCGTACTATGAGGGGCCCTGTGCCAGTGCCGTCGCCAACGAGTGCCCCCCCCTTCTTGGAAAGGATCACAGCACTTACAAAGTTGAAATACTTACCTCTTCTTGCTCCTCTGTCATGACGTCTTGCGCATTTCCTGACAGTGACATTCTGGTCAAAGAGCGCGATGACATCATGTCTATACGCCCTCTGCCTAAACAGTCCAAGTGCAGAGAGAGGGAAGATGGGGACGACGAGGAGTCCAGACTAGTACAGGGATTCCCTAGTGAGGAGACTCATTTTATTGTTTTAAAGGTTGGGAGCAATTTATGGGGAGCATGATACTCTAGAGAATGATATCTGGGGCCCAACATACACTGGAGCATTCCAAAGGTGGACATCAGTCACTGGAGCTGCATTGACAGGGCCCATTATACACTGGAGCATTAGATATGGGGCCCATTATATATGGAGCATTATTTGGGCCCATAAGACAGTGGAGCTTCATCCATGGGGACCAACATATACTGTAGCATTATGTGGAGCTCATCATATACTGTATCAAACATTATATGAGACCAATGATTCTGTATGGAGAAATATATGGGCCTCTTTAATCTGTATGGCGCACTATGCGGTGCCCATAATACTGTATGGAGGAATATACTGTTTTTGGAGCTATTGGAGAATTTAAAATGGATATCAGTCATGAGATGTAAGAAGTGAAGTATTTTTCATTGTACTATACCGCTAATTCTATGCCGTATCAGAGGATCATGAATTGTGGCATGTGTTAAAGGAGCCCATTGACACTCTTTGGCCCAGGGCCCATGAAAATCTGGAGCCAGCTACCCCCCCCACAACTTTAGCCAAATAGCCCCCAGTTTTCAATGCCTAACTATTATTAGGAAGTAAATTAAGGTTGCCAAGCTTAAGTAATAAGAATTGATGTTTTTGGCATTAAAATGGGCACAGTAGGTGTGTTTCCTGTCCTCCTCTGACTGCCGACTTTTATTCCCCATTGACTTGCATTGGGTTTCGTGTTTCAGTCGGCCTTCGACTTTTCACGATAATCGGCCGATTTCGTTCGACCCGACTTTTGCGAAAGTCGGGTTTCACGAAACCCGACTCGACCTGAAAAAAGGCAAAGTCGCTCATCTCTAAGTTAAAGCAGTCAGAGATAGTAATGGCAGAAAGAATAACAGCCTTTAAAAAGGCCTGGATAATTTTCTCAATAAACATAATATTGTGGATTATACCTAATTTAATGAAAAATGGACAATTGGTGGAAAAAGGTTGAACTTGAGTGACCTAGGGCTTTTGTTAACCTTTGCAACTATGTAATTTTAATCTTAAATCTAAAAGTAGAAAAATCTCAAGGAGAATGTCTTGGAGATTTGGCTTGGGCAGTTTTCCATTGCTCTCTACAAGGAGAAGGAAACAACAACAGTGCTTGGCTTGAAAAGAACTGAAAATGGTAATTTGTCGAATTTTCAGCATTAAGAGATCATGATTACTGAAACCAAAAGCTTTTTCAATCAAGAAATTCTTAACAGGCCATGTTACATCATAACATAGGACCCCTTGTTTGATATCATCTTCACAAATCTTTCCTCCATTGAGCTTGTGAGTTTTTGGATAGTTTGTGCTTGAATTTCTTTGCATGAAGTCAGAATAGCCTCCCAGAGCTGCTGTTTTGATGTGATCTGCCTTCTAGCTCATAGATCTTTTGCTTGAGGATACTCCAAAGGTTCTCTATAGGGTTGAGGTCAGGAAAGGATGGAGGCCACATCATGAGTTTTTTCCTTTTATGACCAAGACAGCCAATGACTTAGTGGTATTCTTTGCTGCTTGAGATGGTGCATTGTCATGCATGAAGATGATTTTTGCTATGGATGGCATGGTTATTCTTTTTGTAAGATAGAAGAAACTTTTTTAACTTAAGACTTTGTTTGTCTGGGCCCACTGTAACCATTTCTGCTTGTGAGCACTGTTTGGGGGTAGTCGAAAAGTAGCTTTATGGACTGAAAACCTGTGGAGCATCTTACATCTTGAGGTTTGCAGGACTCCAGAGGCAGCGACAGCTGCAAATACCTGTTTGCTGCTTTTTAATGGTATTTTAGCAGCTGCTCTCTTAGGGGTACTTCACACTAAGCAAGATCTCTAATGAGATCACTGATGCGTCATCGATTTTGTGACGCATCAGCGATCTTGCTGTGTGTGGCACGCATCAGCGACCGTCCCCCCCGCCGGGTATTGCTGATCATGCAGGAATGTCCTGGGCCATTTTTCGATCGTTGGTCTCCCGCTGGCCTGCATGCATCGCTGCGTGTGGCAGCGGGAGACCAATGATCAGCAAGCTTCCAGCGCTGTAAGCAGACGCTGGGAGTTGGTATCCAGGGTAAATAGCGGGTAACTAAGTGTGCGCATCCCTTAGGTACCCACTGTGTAACCTCGATACCAGCTCCCAGCGCGAGCCCGCTGGTATCCAGGATACACAGCGGGTAACTAAGGGATGCACGCGCTTAGTTACCCGCTATTTACCCTGGTTACCAGCGTCTTCGCTGGTCCTGATCGCTGGTGAGTCTGTCTGTTTGAGAGCTCACCAGCGATCATGTAGTGACGCACCAGCGATCCTGACCAGGTCGTATCATTGTCGGGATCGCTGGTGCGTCGTTTAGTGTAATGGGACCCTAAATCTGAACAATTTGTCTGGGAGAAACATTACTCAATATGCCTTTATCTACAAAAACATGTCTGCACTCTATATCAGCCACAATTTTTTTCATGGAAATAGCTAATGTTTTCATAACTTGTCCAAGGCATTACACTATTTGATGCTTTTGGCACCAGAGAGATCTTTTTCTGTCCCATATTGCTTGAAATCTGTGTCCTTTTTAATAATGTGGAATGTTCTTCTTGAATAGTTTTCCTTTAACCCCTTCATGACCGGAGATTTTTTTTTTTGTTTTTTTCTGCCCTTCTTCCCAGAGCTATAACTTTTCTATTTTTTGGTCAATATGGCCATGTGAGGGCTTGCTTTTTGTGGGACGAGTTGTACTTTTGCAAGACACTATTGGTTTTAGCATATTGTGTACTGGAAAATGGGAAAAAAAATTCAAAGTGCGGTGAAATTGCAAAAAAAGTGCAATCCTACACTTGTTTTGTTTTTTTTTTCATCATGCTCATTAAATGCTAAAACTGGCCTGGCATTATGATTCTCCAGGTCATTACGAGTTCATAGACACCAAACATGTCTAGGTTCTTTTATATCTAAGTTGTGAAAAAAATTCCAAACTTTGTTAAAAAAAAATTGGTCCATTTTCCTTTATACGTAGCGTCTCCATTTTCTGTGATCTCGGGTTGGGTGAGGGTATATTGTTTGCATGC
The DNA here is from genome assembly GCF_039654945.1 of Dendrobates tinctorius. Lineage (NCBI taxonomy): Eukaryota > Metazoa > Chordata > Amphibia > Anura > Dendrobatidae > Dendrobates > Dendrobates tinctorius. Next base: position 14,415,809 of record NW_027361703.1, on the reverse strand, counting down.
CAAGCGGACGTTTTTAATGATGCTATATTGGTGCAGGTACGATTATTTGATCGCCCGTTATTGTATTTTAATGCAATGTCACAGCGACCAAAAAAAACTTAATTCTGGCGTTTTGACTTTTCTCTTTACACCATTTAGCAATCAGGTTAATCCTTTTTTATTGATAGATCAGGCGATTCTGAATGCGGTGATACCAAATATGTGTATGTTTAATTTTTTTATTATTTTTTATTTTGAATGGGGTGAAGGGGTGATTTGAACTTTTATATATATTTTATTTTTTAAATATTTTTTAAAACTTTTTTTTTCACTTCTGGCATGCTTAATAGTCTCTATGGGAGACTAGAAGCTGCCATAACCTGATTGGCTCTGCTACATACAGGCAATGATCATGCCAACCCACCGGAGACCCACAATCACGTGACGAGGTCACCGGTGGGCAGATTTCTGGCCCGATGGCCGGAAGCACTAGTTAAATGCCATTGTCAGAGTTTGACAGTGGCATTTAATGGCTTAATAGCCATGGGTGGGTCGCAATTCCACTCGCAGCTATTGCGGGCACATTTCAGCTGTTCAAAGCAGCTGACATGTCCCAGGAAAGATGTGGGCTCACATCAAAGGAAGGGAGTCCGACATCCACGTAAATTTACGCCCAGTGTTGGAAAGGGGTTAATTATCACAGGTGTTTGAGATTGCTTTCAAAGATCCAAATAGCCCTGATACACAATATCATCTATGAGTTTATTTGAAAAGCATAAAAAGTACATCTTTATGACACCTAATTGCAATTTGCATAATAATTTGGAACACGGTGTAATGTTCTAGGATTGGTACAGTCAGTAGGTGTGAGGCAAAGGGTCCTATATATCTGGTGTATTAGTATGGTATTTTCACAATTGTGCTGCAGCTGGTAACAGAAACAACTTGGAGCCAAGGTTTCTAGTTGCACAGATTCTACTTCTTATTTAGGCCATGGATATGCAGGTTGTTACACCTGTGCCTATTTTCTATACTATCTAAATGTATGAAGATATTGCAGATTTTATAGTGTGTCCTGAATCACATGCCTGTGTGAACATGTGTGAACTTAGTCGGTCAAAGATCTGTTCTTGAGTGTTTTCATAGTCATCCATGCACTGTTCAATATGGTGTATCTCCTACTGCAGAGAATTGATATCCTAATTGAGAGGTTTCCAATCTGATAAACAGATTATTAATTTTGTGTTAAATTGGATCTGATCTTTTCCTTCTAGTCCCAATAGTTAGATCTTTGTGTATTCTTTGTGACTTTTTATCTGGTGCTGGGTGCTGAAGAGTTGGTACTGGGTATGGTGAAAAGGCTGGCGATAGCCTGCCCTAGAGGTGAATCGGAAGAGGCGGACATAGTTGATTCTCTGTTACTAGCCACTACTGTCACAAAAGAAGCTGTCTATCTTCCAGGTAGCATACATGTGTTACACACAGAAAAGCTGACACCACTGGATGATGAGTAAGGTGTCTTCTCCTTGCATCATGATGATGAGGAAAGGGTGAGTTGGCACCAATTTGAAAAGCATGGCTCTGGCTGTTTGAGATTAAGAAGTGCTGAAGAAGAGATATATGTCACCCATTTTTCCTTTTGATATAATTGTGGATTTCCTCCTATGGACCATTTCCTGGCTAATATCACATTAAAACTGTCTCTATATCAGGTTTATAGCAGAGATTTTTGGGAGCTTAGTCTCTTTGCTGCCTATCCCGCCAATGGCTTCTAAGGAACAATATCTCTACATCTGAAATGCATTTGAAATTTTAGCCACTTGGACAATAAAGCCCAATGCATTTCTATTTGGCTGTGTACATGGGAATTTGTCTACTTTTCATACATCCTGTTTCCACAGTATGTACTTGAACAATGTTGCACAGAATGGATGTGGGTCTTCTGACCTGAATTAGACAGTCTCACTGGCATACTGTACATGATGGTGTTGAGTTTAGGTCAGGAGACGTGCAGCTGGTCCTTACATCATGGTCTGAGTATGGACTACAAAACACAAATATGTGAATCCTGCAGGGAGCAAAGTAATGGTCCCAAATCAATTCAAATTTTGTTACGCTGTTGTCAGAGGGGAATGAAAAAAAGAGTACAATTTGAAATTTCTCTGAGGTCTTTTCAAATCTCTCCTGAGAGCTAGATTTTACTATTAATATATTAACAAATTCATATTTGAACAAGTCAATTTCCCTTTATGCCACATAATGTCAAAACAAAGCAGTAAAAGCCAGTGTACTGTTATATAAAAAAAATACATAAAAATTTACTGAAAATCATTTAATTAAAATTAATACGATGGATTAAATAAAGCTGTTTTCAAACACTGACAAGCTCTTAGGATAAAACACACTTTAATTGAAACTATTGTGTGGGGAGATTAAAGTTTCTGAGAGTTCTATGTCTGAAGATTTGTTAAATACTTGAAGGAATAAGGAAGTTTTCTTTCATCAAATTTCTTGTTATTTTTCTTTGTCTGGTTGTGACCTATTTTTCATTCAATGTGTTGTTTAAATCTTAATGAAATTAACACAAAAATATTTTATAAGGAATACATCAAGTTTTATAACAATGAGTTTTCAATGGTGGTGATAAAAAAGATTTAGAGAAATAATTTACATATAATTTCTGAAATTACAAAAGAGCACATAGGAAATTGTATGTGACCTATTTCTGCCTGGAATGCCCATCACTAATTTTATACCAGTTTTTGTCAGGAAAGCATGTGACTCCATGATTAAGCACTAGAGATGAGCGGCTTTGCCTTTTTTAGGGTCGAGTCGGGTTTCATGAAACCTGACATTCTCAAAAATCGAGTCGAACGAAATCAGCCGACTAGAGGGAAAAGTCGAAGGTCCGACTGAAACACGAAACCCAATGCAAGTCAATGGGGAAGCAAAATTGGCAGGGAGTGGAGGACAGTAAACACACCTACATGCCGGACCGCTTTTTTAAAATGCGCGAAATCTCTTTCTCTCGACGCTGCACGTGTCATCTCGTTGCCCACAGTGTACGTCCTTGCTCATTGGCTGAAAAAAAGTCACGTGCAAGCATTCTGTGAAATCCAACTTTGGCGCTTGGGTCGCCGACTGCATGGCCGACCTCACGCTATGATCGGCGAAAGTTGGCGACTTTTGAATCTGACCGACCTGTTTCGCTCAACTCTATTAAGCACTATAAATCCTAGCATAACAGATCGACAAGATTGTAGTACTGAACAGGATACCATTCATGAAGAACCTATAGGATATATAATGGTCTGATTCAAACCTTTCTTTCTTCATCAGAGATTTAGAGAAGCTACCACTGTGATTTCGTAACAATCCTACAGTTACTTTAAACCTTGTAAAAACGGCTAAGGCAATCTTACTAATAGGATTTTTATGTGTGTAGCTGCTAAAAGATTCCATTGTAGAACTAATAACAGTACCATCTCTATTATTATTTAACTTAAAATGGAAAAAAAGCCTTCTTGGAGTAAGGAGAACTAGGCATTTTTATTTTACAATAGCCAGAGCAATGATGACATCACCCCCATGCTATTTCAGGCAATGAAAGCATGTTGCAACCAGCTTTTATTGGCTAAACGCACCAAATGTACACATTTGTAGTGCAGCGGAGTTGGGTCAGTGTAATAGACAGGTACCACAGGTAAAGTTCACAGCAAAACATGTTTAATTGTCCAAACTCACGCAGTGTACAGCACACGGTATCCTCCAGATCTCAGCTGGGAAACAAGACAGTTCATAAATGTGTCCTGTTACTGAGGGCAACTGCACCACCATATCACGCTGCGGGGTGCCAGGAGTTCGCTCTGCTGGTTCTGTGCTACCTCACACAGATGGAGCTTCTGCGGAGCCGACTGCTCCCCAGGTTGCAAACACCAAACTGACACATCCAAACCGTTCCTGCAGGGTATTTCTCTAAACTGGAATCTGTGGCCATGGGCTACTTGCAAGATCTGGCCTGGAGGAAACGGACCGGCTCTACTACCTTCCTGCAGTCTGTTTCAAAAAGAAAAGCTCATACCGCGTTTTCCTAAACAATTCCTTGGCCAAATAACACAAACCGGTTCATGCTTACTTTTATTCTGCCTTGTGACTCACAGGCATCCTGTTGTGACCATAAGGCACTCCAGCGGATCTAATATGCTTCTGCGTGCATCGTGGGGGACACATAGCATCCCTCGCAAATAACACCATTTGCTGCCTCACTCATTTATTTGTCTGAATTTGGATCATTCAGCCCTAATGACTATGATATTATACACACCAAAAAACAAAATATACCACTAGTCAAATATTAACCCGTTTATGACCTTGGACATATAGTACATCCAAGATTGTCTCCCTGCGTTTTATGCAGGTTCCAGTGCTGAGCCCACATTTTTTCCTGTACATGACAGCTGATTTGATTCGTGTGAACTTGAAATGCGTCATAAGACATGTCCATCGGCGCACCATTCATGATTGCAGGGCGCCAACAGGTTATCATGACAGCTGGGGTGTGCAGAAGACCTCCATGCCTATCACTGTAAATCTTCTGTGAACACCAGTCACAGGTCGGCATTCATAGGAGATCATGATTTATACTAGCACAGGCAATCAGATGATCATAGCTTCAAGTCTCCTAAGGGGACTATTGAAGCAAGTAAAAAGTAAAAAAAAAATTAAAATAAATTAAGAAAAAACAAGTTCAAATCACCCCTCTTTTTACTCCATTCAAAATACCAAAATGAAATAATAAAAAAAATACTCATCCAATAGGTAAAGAGCATGTTGAAAAAAAAGCAAAACACGCCAGAATTAGTTTTTTGGTCACCGCAACGTTGGAATAAAATGCAATAACAGACAGTCAAAATATCATCTACCCCAAAATGATATAAATGAAAACGTCAGCTCGACGTGCAAAAAATAAACTCGCACCCAACCCCAGATCACAAAAAATGAAGACTAAGGGTTTAGGAATATGGCAACATTTTTTTCTTACAAACTTTGGATTTTTTTTCACCACTAAAATAAAAAAGAATCTATACATGTTTGGTATCTGCATACGTGTACTGACCTGGAGAATAATGGTAAAGCATAGTAAGGCCCCCCCCCCAAAAAAAAAAAAAAAAACTATTGTGAAATTGCACTTTTTTTTTGCAATTTGAATCTTTTATCTTTTGCCAAGACAATATGTGGTAAAATCAGTGGTGTCTTTCAAAAGTACAACTAGTCCTGCAAAAAACAAGCCATATTGACAGAAAAATAAAAAAAAATATGGCTTTGGCAAGATGTGGAGGGAAAAATGAAAATGCAAAAATTGTAAGGTGTTGAAGGGGTTGTAGCGTTTTTCTCACTAGGAGGGATGGTGTATTGCTAGCATATGCTATCATAATCACTTTAGAATTAGTGGCGATTATTTATTTACTTTATTTTTCTCACTTATTTAGGAGAAGGTCACTATATGTACCTTTTTGGGCTGAAAGTCCCGCACTAGTCCAGCACCGCAGCCTAACAAACTCAGGCCTAGATGAGATGGTGATGTCAGGATTCTTTACAGGCCACAGCAGATCCAGAGGCGAATAGTTCCACACAAGAAGTCCAGACAGTAGCTAAGCACAGACAGCATCTGGGAGAAGCACAGAGGATTGTAGGCAGCATAACGTAGAGAGGCAGAGCACCGAGTAATGAGCAGCAGCAGGGAGTCCACCTGTAGACAGGCAGGTGCTCAGGAGCCAACAGCAACAAAATACTCAGGCAAAGAGGAACACATGACCCAAATTTAAATAATCAGAACAGACAGGAAGTTCCATGACAAGGAGAGATACAACACTCCATCTTGGAAAAGGGTGAGCAGGCACAAAGGAAAGTCTGGAATCCTTATACCTTGCATACAAGTATGAGGATGAGGAGACCATGCATAGCAGGATAGGGATGAGGAGACCATGCATACCAGGATAGGGATGAGGTGGCCATGCAAACCAGGGTAGGGATGAAGAGCCATGCTTACCTGGATGGGGATGAGAGGGTCATGCAAACCAGGATAGGGATGAGGAGCCATGCATACCAGGATAGGGATGAGGAGCCATGCATACCAGGATGGGGATGAGGGGACAATGTATATCAGGCTTATACTCGAGTCAATACTTTTTCTCAGTTTTTTGTGGTAAAATTAAGTGCCTCGGCTTATATTCGGGTCGGCTTATACTCAGGTATATATGGTAATTCTCCCAAGGGGCCATGTGAGATACAGTGACTGTTGTGGAGTGTCGAACAGACCAGCCAAACTTAATTCTGCTTATTTATAGTTTTACATTAATTTGCATCACCTAATATTGAGCATAATTAGGTCTGTTGATTGGTTATTACTGCTAATACACTTTATGTTAGGGCTTATTGTAATGCATATTCTTACCCATAGCAGGTAATCAAAACCATATAATTTATTGTTTTTTGTAAAGTTTATATAAAACAGTTAATCATACTGCTCTTGTTATTCACATTGTATTTTGACAAACAGCTCCCAATAAAATATAACGCCACAAAGCCGCTGCACACAGTATTCTGTCCCCATACAGCCCCACATTCAGAATGATGTCCGCATACAGCCCTATTACACAGTATTATGTCCACACACAACCCCTGTTTATGGTACTATGTTCCCACATAGCCCCCTTACACCGTATCATATCTCCACACAGTCCCCTATTCAGATCGATGTTGTTACCCAGACCCCTTACAGTAATATGCCCCACATAGCCACCTACTCAGAATGGTGATCCACACAGCTCCATTACACAGTATTATGTCCCCATATAGCACCCCATTCTGAATGAGTCTGTACCCAGGTCATTATGAAGGGACAGGGAGCAGGGTCAGCTGTGAACACACCCATTATGAATTGTGAATTCTGGGTTGGTTATCTTCTGTGTATAGAGAGGAGCTACCTGTCATTGTAGTCATGACTCTACTGATAAGAAACCTGTTAAAACTGTTCCTGAAGGGAAAAGAAGTATTAAGAACCCCCTCACACATAGCGACGCACCAGCGATCTCGACAACAATATGACCTGGTCAGGATCGCTGGTGTGTCGCTACATGATCGCTGGTGAGCTGCCAAATAGGCAGATCTAACCAGAGATCAGGACCAGTGACAACGTGGGAAACAAGCACGAGCGTCGCTTAGTTACCCGCTGTGTACCTTCCATACCAGTGTGCTCGCGCTGGGAGCTGGTATCCAAGGTAAATATCAGGTAACTAAGCATGCCCGGCACTTAGTTACCCACTGTTTACCTTGGATACCAGCTCCCAGCGCCAGCAGGCTGGTATCCAAGGTACACAGCGGGTAACTAAGCGACGCGTGCTTAGTTACCCGCGGTTTACCTTGGATACCAGCTCGCTGATCGATGGTCTCCCGCTGCCACACGCAGTGATGCGTGCTGGCCAGCGGGAGACCAATGATCAAAAAAATGTCTAGGGCATTCGAGCACGATCAGCGATACCCGGCGGGGGGGCTGGTCACTGATACATGTCACACACAGTGAGATCGCTGTTGCATCACAAAACTTGTGACTCAGCAGCGATCTCGCTAGCGATCTCGCTGTGTGTGATGGGGGCTTTAGAGTAAAAAAGTGGTCAGTGTAAAAATTACAAGATTACCAATTTATTTTTTTTTAATAATGATTGTGATATGAAAAAAAATTGGCATCAATTTTAAAAATACATGTAACACAAAATTATTATATAAATGGTAGGTTATTTTCTGATGAAAGTGTTTCTTTAAATGGAGCTAAGTTCAATATATATTCCTCAAGGAGTGCAATGTTTTCTTACTTGTAAAACAGAGCAACATCCACAATAAATAAAAATACATGTAGAAGCTTTATTATTTCTGCAATAGCTTCTAAAAAACAAGTTGTCAAACAGTTTTAAATGGAACTGTTGAAAATCATTTTATGTTTTTGTATCCATATCTATTGGTTTCTTGTTTTTTTCTGTGTAGAACTATTGTTAACTACAAAGTTAGGAACTAATGACTCTCCGTCTCCAGCATTGAAATTTTCTAAAAATAGGTTATAGTTTTATATTAATTTGTATCACCTAATATTGAGCCCACCCCTTTTTGGGTTACCACCCCAATTTGGGTCACCGCCCCCCTCTGGGACTCCATTTCTTTTTGGGTTACCACCCCACTTTGGGTCACCGCCCCCTTCTGGGACTCCACCCCTTTTGGGCTACCACCCCGATTTGGGCCACCGCCCCTTTTCGGGATTTCCCCATGTCCGTTATACCGGTCTTCTCAGACCACAGTTCACACAACACAGTTTGTCTCTTTTAACGATACCACACAAGTCCTTGCTGGCACCACCACAGCTCCAGCTGTCACCGATCACCAACACTACACCAGTTCCTTCTGGTGCTGCCACAGCTCCTGCTGCGCCATCTTCGTGGACCCGCCGATCCACCGGAAGCCGCTTGTCCCCTTCGCAACCCCGCCGAGTTACCGGAAGCCGCTTGTCACCTTCTTGACTCCCACTGAGCCACCGCAGGCTGAGTTGAGAAAAGAAGAATAAAAAAACACAAAAAAACCTCACGTGTCCTGTCTGTGTGCTATTCAGGATGTACCGTCTCCGCCTGAGACTGTCCAACACACAGGGCGCACCGGGTGCTATTCAGGGAAGTGACCCTCCTCCCATGGTTTCCCAACACACCGGCCTCACCAGGTCCAGGGGCTCGGCGGGTATTCAGAACATCTGTCTCCACCTGAGACTGCCCAACACTCATGCCTCACCAGGTCCAAGGTCATACCACGTGCTCCAGGGATCCTCCCAACACTGACCCTCCAGGACCTTGCTCACTGAACCCTCCAGGAACACAGTCTTTCCCACTGACCCAGGTTAGTACAACACGAACACCTGTCCATTACCTGTGTCGGCCACACAGGTCCTTGGATACCTCTTCTCCACAGAGGCACCCTATCAATCACCAGTCTCTTTCTCACTGACTCCGGTCAGTATAACACGGTTTTCACGACCGTCACCTGCTGGCCACACAGGTTCTCGGACCCCTCTACCACAGAGGTATCCTAGCAAACACCAGTCTCTTTCTCCTAGGGAAACGGCCGCACTGGGCTCACCGATCCAGACAGTGCCTTACTAGGCCAGGCGGTTTCAGAACCACAGCCGGGCAGTGGCTTCCCAAGCCGTCAGCCTTCCTGGCTCAGCGTTGCCCTTAGCAACCGACTTTGCAGTCCTCTTCGTTGCTCCCAGCAACAAGGCTACAACAATGCCCACATTCTCAACCAAATGTAAGGTAGCGCTGTCATTTAAGTAGGGGATTCTCGCTAGGCAGCGAACAAATCATATCCGGCACAGGTTTTCCAACAAAACATAGCTGTACATGCGGTTTATTATGCAGCATAAACCATAACAGCAACAGACAGTTCATTTCACCAGCATAGCGTCCATTACAGAGTTTCCCTCTGCTAGCAATGTCGCTCTTCAGCCTCATCATTATTTCACCCACGTCAGGGTTTCCTCATGACTGTTGCTCCACGCTGCAGACATCCACTCTCTCCTCTGGGACTCTCAGACACTGGCAGCTATTACACACAGCCACACACAGGCTGTTAGCCAGGAGACAACTCTCCTCACGGGACCTTCCGCTCTGGACCAACCAGGTCCCTGCATTCACCCCTTGTCACTCACCCCGGCCACATTATATCATTCATAGCCACGCCCACTGGGTCACATGACTCTGACCTCATCACAGGTCCTTCAGGCATTTTCACACTCTTTACAGCCATGCTTTAAACACCCCCCCGGGTGGGTTTGTAGGTAACCAGGCCCCCCCAACTCTCTAGTTACCTGGTGACTTCTCCCTCATATATTAATGCAGCACCTCAGCAATGTTTTGCTGATCACACATACATAAGTCTCCATCTCAAAGCCACCCACTTTGAGATACATATCGGCCACTCAACACTCTGCCATTCATCCCTTCTCCTGGGACATCCACACAGCGCCCCCTAACGGACACAGTGGTTACTACACCACAATATATATGTATATATATATATATATATATATATATATATATATATGTTTTCATCTTTTACACTTTGAGAATTTCAAAGCAAAAAATGGGCAGATGCAAAAGTTTGGGATCCCTGCATGGAGAGTACCTAGTAGCACCCCCTTTTGCAAGTATATAAACTCTTCATGCAGCCAGCCAAGAGTCAATTCTTGTTTGAGGAAATTCATCCATTTTTTCTTAGAAAATTCTTCCAGTTCTGTGAGATTCCTGGGTCATCTTGCATGCACAGCGATTTTGAGGTCTAGCCACAGATTTTCAATGATGTTCAGATCAAGGGACTGTGAGGGCCATTGTAAAACCTTCAGCTTGCACATTTTGAAGTAGTCTATTGGGGATTTTGATGTGTGTTTAGGATCATTATCCATTTGTAGAAGCCATCCTTTTTTCAGTTTCAGCTTTTTTACAGATGTTGTTATGAATTTGTTGAAATTTCATTGAATCCATTCTTCACTCTACCCATGAAATGTTCCCTGTGCCATTGGATGCAACACAACACCAAAACATGATTGATCCACCCCCATGCTTAATGGTTGGTGAGATGTTCTTTTCCTGAAATTATGTGCCCCTTTTTTTCCTCCACACATACCTTTGATCATTGTGGCCAAGGAGTTATATTCCTAACCTCATCACTCCACGGGACTTGTTTCCAAAATGCAACAGGCTTGTTTAGATGTTCTATTGCATACTTCTGATGCTGAGTTTTATGGTGAGGACGCAAAAGAGGTTTTCTTCTGATGACTGTTCCATAAACTCCATATTTGAACAGGACAGTAGAACAATGTACCACAGACAGTAGAACAATGTACCACAACTGCGGAGTCTGCAAAATCTTTCTGAAGGTCTTTTGCAGTCAAGCAGGGGTTCTGATTTGCTTCTCTAGCAATCCTATGAGCAGCTTTCACTGAAATTTTGCTTTAGTTTCTCAGACCTTATCTCATCCATTTTTTTTTTACAAATTTCTGCCTTTTTTTAACTGCTTAACTGAAAAAAACAAAAAACAAACTATACATGTTTAATATTTGTAATTTTACTGACCTGGGGAACAATTTTGGTAGGTTATTTATAACACTCAATCAACTTTGTAAAGACAAAACCCCCCCAAAAATTGCGGATTTGTGATTTTTGCTCAATTTCTTCAGACTTGTAATTTTTGCCTGTTTTCCAGAAAACTGGTAGTGTCATTTAAGATTACAAGTTGTCCTTGAAAAATGAAAGCTGTCCCACATATATATGGATGGAAAAATTAAAAAAGATGGCTTTTGGAAGAAAGGTAGGAAAACACGGAAAATCACGCACTTCGGAATGGGTTAAAATAGACACCAGAAAAACAGTATTTTAAAAAATGAATAAATAAAATAAAACACATTTTACACCTGTAAAGTATATGGTGAGAAGTTGTGACAAGCTAATAAGTTTTATAGTACAGTACATGACATCCTTTCATGTAAGAACCAAGTTAACTTTTTTCTCCTAAATGTATTACCTTTTTTCACTCTAGCCTTCACTTTTTTTAATATGTTTTGCTTTTTTATGTATGTGGCTTGATTTAAATATTTATTTATACATAACCTTGTCATATTTCTGTGCTGTTTTGTGCCTGCTCAGGCACTAAAGTGTTTTCAATGTTAGATCTATAACAATAATTATGGCTGACACAAGGTGTCCTAAGTTCCCCAGACTTCTGAAAAGTAATTGTGGTATGTGCTGTCCATTCACATTAATGCAATGTAGTGTGACAGTCTAATGTGTGTGTGGGCCTCCTGATAGTCATTAAAGGCACACCTTGAGGAAAGACGGAGCATACAGGTTGATCAAAATGCCTAGTAGAAGCTTATTTCCCCTTAAAAGTAAACAAGCACATGTAGTGTTAGCTGAGTTTTCACTTACAATGTAAATTCCAGCATTCTATAGGCTGCTTAATTACACATAAGTTGATCCATCAATGCCTTATCACTGCAATATGATGCATATTTGTCTTTTAATAATTTTAATAATTTTGTGAGTTTGAGTAACAACCAATATTGCAGCTTTGATGGCTGTCACTTAGCTTTCCTAGAAATAGGCATAACTAGGAATCAAAGTCAGATGACTAGAGTCTTTAACAATTTGACTAACAAGAACAAACCCTAACTTAAAGGGATTGTCCATTACTCTGACAAGCCCTTCTTAATCTGGATTTTTGTCTCTAGTAAAATAACTATTATACTCACTTCCGGTGCTGCCAACATTCCAGTGGTCTCAGCTAGAGTTGAGCGACTTTTGGTTTTTTAGGGTCGCGTTTCGTTTCGTGAAACCCGACTTTTCCAAAAGTCGGGTCGAGCAAGATCGTCCGATTATAGGGAAAAGTCGGGGTCGTCCCGAAACACGAAACCCAATGTAAGTCAATGGGGAATAAAAGTCGGCAGTGAGAGGAGGACAGGAAACACACCTACAGTGCCCATTTGAATGCCAAAAGCATCAATTCTTCTTACTTAAGCTTGTCAACCTTAATTAACTTCATAATACAAGTTACGCACTGAAAAATGGGGGTTATTTGGCTAAATTTGTGGGGGGGAGGGCTGGCTGCAGGTTTTTATGTGCCCTGGGCGAAAGAGCGCCCCTTTAACACATACCACAACTCATCATGCTCCGATACGGCAGAGAAATAGCGGTATAGTACAATGAAAAATACCTCACTTTTTACATCTCATGACGAGGCCCATCTATTTCTCCATACAAAATCATTGGTCCCATATAATGTTTGAAACAGTATATGATGAGCTCCACATAATGCTACAGTATATGTTGGTCCCCATGGATGAAGCTCCACTGTCTTATGGGCCCAAATTATGCTCCAAACATAATGGGCCCCATTTCTAATGCTCTAGTGTATAATGGGCCCTGTAAATGCTGCTCCAGTGTCTGATGTCCACCTTTGGAATGTTCCAGTGTTTTGTGGGCCCCATCTATCATTCTCCAGAGTATAGTGCTCCCCAAAAATTGCTGTCCCAACATAGAAAACAATCAAATAAGTCTCCTCACTAGGGAATCCCTGTACTTGTCTGGACAGGTGCTGTAGCTTGCTTAACAGCTCGCCAGCCGTTCTCACGCCCAGTATGGATTGCACGTGATTGCACAAAGGTTAGAAAGGGTACCGTATCCCTGGATAACATGTATGGATAGCGTACACATTCAAAATATATGTCTATACAGCATGAGGCAGGCTCAGATGGTGTTAGGCCCAGTATGGATTGCACGTCATTGCACAAAGGTTAGAAGGGGTACCGTATCCCCGGATAACATGTATGGATAGCGTACACATTCAAAATATATGTCTATACAGCATGAGGCAGGCTCAGACGGTGTTAGGCCCAGTATGGATTGCACGTCATTGCACAAAGGTTAGAAAGGGTACCGTATCCCCGGATAACATGTATGGATAGCGTACACATTCAAAATATATGTCTATACAGCATGAGGCAGGCTCAGACGGTGTTAGGCCCAGTATGGATTGCACGTCATTGCACAAAGGTTAGAAGGGGTACCGTATCCCCGGATAACATGTATGGATAGCGTACACATTCAAAATATATGTCTATACAGCATGAGGCAGGCTCAGACGGTGTTAGGCCCAGTATGGATTGCACGTCATTGCACAAAGGTTAGAAGGGGTACCGTATCCCCGGATAACATGTATGGATAGCGTACACATTCAAAATATATGTCTATACAGCATGAGGCAGGCTCAGACGGTGTTAGGCCCAGTATGGATTGCACGTCATTGCACAAAGGTTAGAAAGGGTACCGTATCCCTGGATAACATGTATGGATAGCGTACACATTCAAAATATATGTCTATACAGCATGAGGCAGGCTCAGACGGTGTTAGGCCCAGTATTGATTGCACGTCATTGCACAAAGGTTAGAAGGGGTACCGTATCCCCGGATAACATGTATGGATAGCGTACACATTCAAAATATATGTCTATACAGCATGAGGCAGGCTCAGACGGTGTTAGGCCCAGTATGGATTGCACGTCATTGCACAAAGGTTAGAAGGGGTACCGTATCCCCGGATAACATGTATGGATAGCGTACACATTCAAAATATATGTCTATACAGCATGAGGCAGGCTCAGACGGTGTTAGGCCCAGTATGGATTGCACGTCATTGCACAAAGGTTAGAAGGGGTACCGTATCCCCGGATAACATGTATGGATAGCGTACACATTCAAAATATATGTCTATACAGCATGAGGCAGGCTCAGACGGTGTTAGGCCCAGTATGGATTGCACGTCATTGCACAAAGGTTAGAAGGGGTACCGTATCCCCGGATAACATGTATGGATAGCGTACACATTCAAAATATATGTCTATACAGCATGAGGCAGGCTCAGACGGTGTTAGGCCCAGTATGGATTGCACGTCATTGCACAAAGGTTAGAAGGGGTACCGTATCCCCGGATAACATGTATGGATAGCGTACACATTCAAAATATATGTCTATACAGCATGAGGCAGGCTCAGACGGTGTTAGGCCCAGTATGGATTGCACGTCATTGCACAAAGGTTAGAAAGGGTACCGTATCCCCGGATAACATGTATGGATAGCGTACACATTCAAAATATATGTCTATACAGCATGAGGCAGGCTCAGACGGTGTTAGGCCCAGTATGGATTGCACGTCATTGCACAAAGGTTAGAAAGGGTACCGTATCCCTGGATAACATGTATGGATAGCGTACACATTCAAAATATATGTCTCAGGAGGCAGGCTCAGACGGTGTCAGGCACAGTATGGATTTGACGGCCCAGATTACACAGCGGAGGAGCAGGGAGAGGTAAAGATTGCAAATGCTGGGGCCCTGGCCAAGCAAGGGGGGCCCACTCGTGGGCGTCGGTACTGGCACTGGGCCCCTCATAGTACAGCGGTGTGTCTGACGGCGGGTGTGCACCACCACCGTCAGAGACACTTGATTGCACTATGAGGGACCCTGTGCCAGTGCCCGCGCCCAAGAGTCGGCCTACCCACCTGTCCAGGGCAACGGCACTCGCACGGTGTCGTGCGCTAGGTGGTGACCCCGGCCATGGGGGGGGAGGCAGCACAGTTAGGGAGTTTTAGAAAGTGGCATATGTTGATGTTGGACATTCAACTGATGCAAAAGGCGAAATAGGTGAAGTACCAGGAAGAGGTGGACCAAAGCAAGCCATTTTTCTGTCACCCTATGTGTCATCAGGGGAAGGTGGGACAAAATCCTTGGAAACCCATGCGTGGTTCATTTTAATGAAGGTTAGATCATCCACATTTTGGGTTGACAGACGGGTCCTTTTTTCTGTCAGGATTGATCCAGCTACACTGAAGACTCTTTCCGATAGCACACTTGCAGCTGGGCAAGCGAGCTCCTGTAAGGCATATTGTGCCAATTCAGGCCAGGTGTCCAGTTTAGCGGCCCAATAGTCAAAGGGGAATGACCTGTGTGGGAGAACATCGATATGGGAGGAAAAGTAGTTTGTAACCATAGTTGACAACTGCTGTCTCCTGTCACTTTCCATCGATGCAGTATTACCAGTTGTGTGAGCGGTATTTGAAAAATCAGTCCACAACATTGTCATGAAACCCCTGTCTCCAACGCCACTTCTGCTGTGTGCACCACGAACACCTCTGCCAAGCTGCCCCCGGCCCGTACGGCTCGTGTGAGAACCATCACCGCTGCTGTGTGCTGGGAATGCCTCAAGCAACCGATTTACCAGAGTTGCTTGTTTATTAGCCAATATTAGGTCAAGGTTCTCCTGTGGCATGATGTTTTGTAATTTGCCTTTATAGCGTGGATCCAGGATGCTGGCCAACCAGTAGTCGTCATCGTTCATCATTTTGGCAATGCGGGGGTCCCTTTTTAGGATCCGCAAGGCATAATCTGACATGTGGGCCAATGTTCCCGGTGTCAATGATGCACTGCGAGTGCTGGGTGGAGGAGCACTTTCTGGCAAATCCACATCCCTCCAGTCACGCACAAACCCTGTACCAGACCTTGCCACGCCAACATTTTCACTTGCCCCACGAGATGCATCCTCCTCCCGTAAGTAATCATCCCCATCATCCTCCTCTTCTTCCTCCACCTCGTCCAGGAGAGGTCCCTGAGCAGACAATGGCTGAATGTCATCAAGGATTCCCTCCTCCTCTTCCTCCTCATCAACATTGGCTGCAGACGCCTGCTCCTTAAGGTGCGTCAAAGTTTGCATGAGCAGACGCATAAGTGGGATGCTCATGCTTAGGATGGCGTCGTCTGCGCTTACCAGCCGTGTGCATTCCTCAAAACACTGAAGGACTTTACAAAGGTCTTTCAGCTTCGACCACTGCACGCCTGTCAACTCCATGTCTGCTCTCAAAGTGCCTGGCCGTGTATCCTCCCACAAATGCATTATGGCCTGCCTCTGCTCGCACAGCCACTCCACCATGTGCAGGGTGGAGTTCCACCTTGTTGCAATGTCGATAATGAGGCGGTGGTTGGGAAGGTGGAGCAATCGCTGCAGCTTCTGCATACGAACGGAGTGTACAGGCGACCGGCGGATGTGCGCGCACAGTCTTCGCACCTTCTGGAGCAGGGCTGTTAACTCCGGATAATTTTTGAGGAAGCACTGCACCACCAGGTTCAAGGTGTGAGCCAAGCAAGGTATGTGGCTGAGTTTTGAAAGGGCTATGGCTGCCACAAAATTACGGCCGTTATCACTAACTACCTTGCCTGCCTCAAGATGTACACTGCCCAGCCATGACTCAGTTTGTCGCTTCAAGTACTCGGCCAGCACCTCGGCGGTGTGTCTGTCGCCCAAACACATCATCTGCAACACAGCCTGCTGACGCTTTCCACTAGCTGCTCAATAGGGGGACACATCGTGTGCAACAGTGGCAGCTGCAGATGGAGTGATCGTACGACTGCGCTCTGTGGACGAGCTGTCGCTTCTGGAGGAGGAGGAGGAGGGTCGAACGCCTACAGCCAACTGTTTCCTATACCGTGGGCTAGGCAGCACCGTCCCACCACCGCTGTCCCCTGTGGACCCTGCATCCACCACATTAACCCAGTGCGCAGTGATGGACACGTAACGGCCCTGGCCATGCCGACTGGACCATGCATCAGTTGTGAGGTGCACCTTTCCGCTCACTGACTGCTTGAGTGCATGGACAATGCGGTCTTTCACATGATGGTGGAGGGCTGGGATGGCTTTGCAAGAGAAGAAGTGGCGACTGGGTAGGTCATAGCGTGGTACTGCATAGGCCATGAGTTCGCGGAAAGCTGTGCTTTCCACCAACCGAAAGGGCATCATCTCAAACGAGATTAGTTTGGCAATGTGGGCGTTCAAACCCAGTGTACGCGGATGAGAGACTGAGTACTTTCTTGACCTACTCATAGTGTCTGGGAGGGTGAGCTGGACTTGAGAGCTGCATATGGTGGAAGTAGCGGTGGACAGGGCGGACTGAGAGAGGGTTGATGATGGTGATGGAGTTGTTGTTCTTTCTGATGGCCTAGAATCAGTCTTTCGTTGATATAACAGTGGGATTCCCTGACTGCTGTGGCCTTGCAACGACACCTCAACATTTGCTGCTGTGCTAACCGGTGGGCTTACAGTGGGGGAAACAATGTAGCGTTGCTGACTACCTTCGTTGTGATCAGTTGCACATGTGGCACTTGAGGTTTGGTGTTGTGTCCACGCTTGCAAGTGCATGCTGGTTAAATGTCTAAGCATGCAACTGGTATTCAAATTTTTCAGATTTTTCCCTCGGCTAAAGGTCTTTGCGCACTTCTTACAGATAACCTTGGCCTGATCATGAGGATTTTGTTCAAAAAACTGCCACACTGCACTCTTCCTACTTTGGCAGACATTTTGCGGCCTAGCACGCTGTGATCTTTTGACCCTCTGGACAAGCTGTCCAGCAACTCTTTTGATGTTTGGAACCTGTCTTTGGAGTGCTCCGGGCCTGCCAGATAACAGCTGTTGCGATGTCGATGTCTGCTGTGGATGCTCCTCATCTGAGCTATTGGAAGCAGCACCCTCTTCCCCCAATGGATGCCAATCTGGGTCAACAACTGGGTCATCCATCACCTCCTCTTCTATGTCATGTGCACCTTTCTCTGTGTCACCGTGTATGGTGGTATAGTGTGCGGGAAGGGGCACCTGAGTCTCATCAGGGTCAAAATCTGGCTCTGTACACTGCGAGGACAATGTAGTGCTCTGAGTGAATGTACCAGCAGAATCATCCATCAGCGGCTGTGCATCAGTGCACTCCATGTCAGATTCATCTTGGCCTGGGTAATTCACCATTTGACTTGATAATCCAGGCATGGTATGTGAAAACAGCTCCATGGAGTAATCAGTAGTATGGCCTGCGTCATCCTTCAATCTTGGTTGGGGTGAAGGACACAAGGAAAGGTGTGGTTCATGAACATGAGCCTCCAATGACGACTCAGTGCTTTTACTTTTTACAACTGAAGAAGAGGAGGCGATAGAGCTGGAGGCTGAGTCAGCAATGTAAGACAAAACTTTTTCCTGATGCTTTGCCTTTAAAAGCGGTTTGCCAACTCCTAGAAAACTAAGCGTTTGAGTCCTTATGTAGACAGACGATGACGCAGGGTCAGCACCTCCTGCATTCGGTCCTATTTTGCTCTTGCCACTACCATCAGATCCACCACCAACACCATCATTACCAGCTGCCAACCCCCGCCCAATTCCACGGCCTCTTCCACCAGCCTTCCTCATTTTTGGTAGAAATGTAGACAAAATCCAACAAACTATATAGTAATGTAAAACAAGGTACAAGGTGTCTATAGGACAGGGGAGTTTTAGAATTTCTGCACACACTTGTGGACAGTGGACACTTGTGGATTGTGTGCGGCCCACTGATATCTGAGCGCTATGTGACACGCTCGATGGCACAGCTGCCTGTGACCAAAGTGACGAGAGGATAATGGAGATTTTGAATCTCTGCATACACTTGTGGACAGTGGACACTTGTGGATTGTGTGCGGCCCACTGATATCTGAGCGCTATGTGACACGCTCGATGGCACAGCTGCCTGTGACCAAAGTGACGAGAGGATAATGGAGATTTTGAATCTCTGCGTACACTTGTGGACAGTGGACACTTGTGGATTGTGTGCGGCCCACTGATATCTGAGCGCTATGTGACACGCTCGATGGCACAGCTGCCTGTGACCAAAGTGACGAGAGGATAATGGAGATTTTGAATCTCTGCGTACACTTTTGGACAGTGGACACTTGTGGATTGTGTGCGGCCCACTGATATCTGAGCGCTATGTGACACGCTCGATGGCACAGCTGCCTGTGACCAAAGTGACGAGAGGATAATGGAGATTTTGAATCTCTGCGTACACTTGTGGACAGTGGACACTTGTGGATTGTGTGCGGCCCACTGATATCTGAGCGCTATGTGACACGCTCGATGGCACAGCTGCCTGTGACCAAAGTGACGAGAGGATAATGGAGATTTTGAATCTCTGCGTACACTTGTGGACAGTGGACACTTGTGGATTGTGTGCGGCCCACTGATATCTGAGCGCTATGTGACACGCTCGATGGCACAGCTGCCTGTGACCAAAGTGACGAGAGGATAATGGAGATTTTGAATCTCTGCGTACACTTTTGGACACTGGACACTTGTGGATTGTGTGCGGCCCACTGATATCTGAGCGCTATGTGACACGCTCGATGGCACAGCTGCCTGTGACCAAAGTGACGAGAGGATAATGGAGATTTTGAATCTCTGCGTACACTTGTGGACAGTGGACACTTGTGGATTGTGTGCGGCCCACTGATATCTGAGCGCTATGTGACACGCTCGATGGCACAGCTGCCTGTGACCAAAGTGACGAGAGGATAATGGAGATTTTGAATCTCTGCGTACACTTTTGGACACTGGACACTTGTGGATTGTGTGCGGCCCACTGATATCTGAGCGCTATGTGACACGCTCGATGGCACAGCTGCCTGTGACCAAAGTGACGAGAGGATAATGGAGATTTTGAATCTCTGCGTACACTTTTTGACACTGGACACTTGTGGATTGTGTGCGGCCCACTGATATCTGAGCGCTATGTGACACGCTCGATGGCACAGCTGCCTGTGACCAAAGTGACGAGAGGATAATGGAGATTTTGAATCTCTGCGTACACTTGTGGACAGTGGACACTTGTGGATTGTGTGTGGCCCACTGATATCTGAGCGCTATGTGACACGCTCGATGGCACAGCTGCCTGTGACCAAAGTGACGAGAGGATAATGGAGATTTTGAATCTCTGCGTACACTTTTGTACACTGGACACTTGTGGATTGTGTGCGGCCCACTGATATCTGAGCGCTATGTGACATGCTCGATGGCACAGCTGCCTGTGACCAAAGTGACGAGAGGATAATGGAGATTTTGAATCTCTGCGTACACTTTTGGACACTGGACACTTGTGGATTGTGTGCGGCCCACTGATATCTGAGCGCTATGTGACACGCTCGATGGCACAGCTGCCTGTGACCAAAGTGACGAGAGGATAATGGAGATTTTGAATCTCTGCGTACACTTGTGGACAGTGGACACTTGTGGATTGTGTGCGGCCCACTGATATCTGAGCGCTATGTGACACGCTCGATGGCACAGCTGCCTGTGACCAAAGTGACGAGAGGATAATGGAGATTTTGAATCTCTGCGTACACTTGTGGACAGTGGACACTTGTGGATTGTGTGCGGCCCACTGATATCTGAGCGCTATGTGACACGCTCGATGGCACAGCTGCCTGTGACCAAAGTGACGAGAGGATAATGGAGATTTTGAATCTCTGCGTACACTTTTGGACACTGGACACTTGTGGATTGTGTGCGGCCCACTGATATCTGAGCGCTATGTGACACGCTCGATGGCACAGCTGCCTGTGACCAAAGTGACGAGAGGATAATGGAGATTTTGAATCTCTGCGTACACTTGTGGACAGTGGACACTTGTGGATTGTGTGCGGCCCACTGATATCTGAGCGCTATGTGACACGCTCGATGGCACAGCTGCCTGTGACCAAAGTGACGAGAGGATAATGGAGATTTTGAATCTCTGCGTACACTTTTGGACACTGGACACTTGTGGATTGTGTGCGGCCCACTGATATCTGAGCGCTATGTGACACGCTCGATGGCACAGCTGCCTGTGACCAAAGTGACGAGAGGATAATGGAGATTTTGAATCTCTGCGTACACTTGTGGACAGTGGACACTTGTGGATTGTGTGTGGCCCACTGATATCTGAGCGCTATGTGACACGCTCGATGGCACAGCTGCCTGTGACCAAAGTGACGAGAGGATAATGGAGATTTTGAATCTCTGCGTACACTTATGGACACTGGACACTTGTGGATTGTGTGCGGCCCACTGATATCTGAGCGCTATGTGACACGCTCGATGGCACAGCTGTCTGTGACCAAAGTGACGAGAGGATAATGGAGATTTTGAATCTCTGCGTACACTTGTGGACAGTGGACACTTGTGGATTGTGTGCGGCCCACTGATATCTGAGCGCTATGTGACACGCTCGATGGCACAGCTGCCTGTGACCAAAGTGACGAGAGGATAATGGAGATTTTGAATCTCTGCGTACACTTGTGGACAGTGGACACTTGTGGATTGTGTGCGGCCCACTGATATCTGAGCACTATGTGACACGCTCGATGGCACAGCTGCCTGTGACCAAAGTGACGAGAGGATAATGGAGATTTTGAATCTCTGCGTACACTTTTGGACACTGGACACTTGTGGATTGTGTGCGGCCCACTGATATCTGAGCGCTATGTGACACGCTCGATGGCACAGCTGCCTGTGACCAAAGTGACGAGAGGATAATGGAGATTTTGAATCTCTGCGTACACTTTTGGACACTGGACACTTGTGGATTGTGTGCGGCCCACTGATATCTGAGCGCTATGTGACACGCTCGATGGCACAGCTGCCTGTGACCAAAGTGACGAGAGGATAATGGAGATTTTGAATCTCTGCGTACACTTGTGGACAGTGGACACTTGTGGATTGTGTGCGGCCCACTGATATCTGAGCGCTATGTGACACGCTCGATGGCACAGCTGCCTGTGACCAAAGTGACGAGAGGATAATGGAGATTTTGAATCTCTGCGTACACTTTTGGACACTGGACACTTGTGGATTGTGTGCGGCCCACTGATATCTGAGCGCTATGTGACACGCTCGATGGCACAGCTGCCTGTGACCAAAGTGACGAGAGGATAATGGAGATTTTGAATCTCTGCGTACACTTGTGGACAGTGGACACTTGTGGATTGTGTGCGGCCCACTGATATCTGAGCGCTATGTGACACGCTCGATGGCACAGCTGCCTGTGACCAAAGTGACGAGAGGATAATGGAGATTTTGTATCTCTGCGTACACTTTTGGACAGTGGACACTTGTGGATTGTGTGCGGCCCACTGATATCTGAGCGCTATGTGACACGCTCGATGGCACAGCTGCCTGTGACCAAAGTGACGAGAGGATAATGGAGATTTTGAATCTCTGCGTACACTTGTGGACAGTGGACACTTGTGGATTGTGTGCTGCCCACTGATATCTGAGCGCTATGTGACACGCTCGATGGCACAGCTGCCTGTGACCAAAGTGACGAGAGGATAATGGAGATTTTGAATCTCTGCGTACGCTTTTGGACACTGGACACTTGTGGATTGTGTGCGGCCCACTGATATCTGAGCGCTATGTGACACGCTCGATGGCACAGCTGCCTGTGACCAAAGTGACGAGAGGATAATGGAGATTTTGAATCTCTGCGTACACTTTTGGACACTGGACACTTGTGGATTGTGTGCGGCCCACTGATATCTGAGCGCTATGTGACACGCTCGATGGCACAGCTGCCTGTGACCAAAGTGACGAGAGGATAAGGGAGATTGGATTGCTTTTAAAAAAGCAGTTTGCGGAGCAGTGGGTAAACAGCAATGCCAGCGTGTCAGGAAGCCTTAAAAGGCAGCCCAACAACCAACACCACTGATACACCACAATATAGCCTCCCCTTGCACTGCACACACAGTGACTTGTGTGTTGTGCAGGCCAAATCGCTAGCAGCAGAAGCAGTTTTTTTGTCTTCTTCCCTGCCTAACGCTCTCCCTACAGAATCAGCAGCAACCTCTCCCTATACTAAGATCGGCAGAAGTAAGATGGCGGTCGGCGTGCACGCCCTTTTATACCCCCTGTGACGCCCACCAAAGCAAGCCAATCACTTGCATGCCCTTCTGAAAGATGGTGGTGACCCGTGCCTATGTCATCAAGTTGCCCACAGTGTCAGTGGATCCTGATTGGCTGAAAAAGAGCGCAAAACAAACTTTTGAAACGCGACTTTAGCGCGTAAGTCGCCGACCTCTTGGCCGACCTCATCCTAGGGTCGGGTTTCGTTTCATGAAACCCGACTTTGCCAAAAGTCGGGGACTTTTGAATTTTTTCGACCCGTTTCGCTCAACTCTAGTCTCAGCATTATCTTTTCCAGGGCTCACATAACACATGTCACGTGAACCCTGCTGCTATTTATCGTCCGTTCCACTCTTGTTGCAGCTTTCACTTCATCTGTATGTATGTGATTTGTCTGAAGGTAGGGAGAGTGAAGTGGATGCTGATTGAATTGGTATACGCTTCCTTCCCCCCTACCCTTGCCCCTCACCTCTCCCTCAACAATTATATTCTAATACCTAAAATACTTAGTGCGATCTTTGGCCATTGGGAAGACAATGGTATTTCAACGTCATCTCCCATATCTACACACAACATGCAATTAGGGCCACAATTGGTCATACCCTCATTGTAGAGTTTGGCTATAATTGACTAAAATTTGAACTCATTTTAGGTATGTATCCAATTCATGTTTTTAATCCCTTCTTTTAACTTCTATATACAACCCTTTATATCGTCATCTCTATGGACTATGACAGTTATGTGTATAGAAATAGTTGCACTAAATTAATATGTACTACAGTTGCATTGTTTGCGGTTAAATGTGACAGGATAGCAGACACAACACCTCTCCACTGAGGTGGGTGATTGGGTTTTTATACCTTGAGGAGAAATACTTCTATAATTATACTGTTTCACATAAACAGAGTCCAGAGACTATCCTTATAAGATTATTGAAGCCAGGGCTAATCTTCTCGTCATTGGACCACACTCTCTGATGGCGAAGGACCAATCAGGGCATGATATGTCGCAGTGTGGTTGCCCAATGGTAGAGCATTGTTAACTGCAACTCCTAGTGACGCTTTTGTGATAGACATAAATTAAGGTGGGCGGAAAAGGGTTGAACACGATCGTCCAATAGTATGACTCCCTACAGTCCTGTCACATGGCCACAGCCTGATAGGGTTATGACTTCTAGCGATATCCAATGAAAATACAAGATGTCACAGCTGTAACATCCAATCGGCATCAAGTAAGCATTAGCATCACATCCTTATAGAAATGCAGTGATATCAGACTTTAGACAGTAAGTGCTGTATAGCACATGTGGGATGCTGCAAGAGGTAAGACTTATATAAATTAATATAAGACATCAATGGAATGCTCACTGCTTTTGTCTCTTGTAGCTGTGCAGCACTCTGCACTATTCACTGTATGGTCTTACTGCCACTGCAGAACCAGTATACACCCCTTCAATTTGGATCTAATCGATTGCTTTTCCTGTCTTTGCACGTACACTCCAATGCTGAGGCAGAATGTGACAGGAGGGCTTTTTTGGAGAGTACTTATTACCAAACTGTATGTGATACACTGGAATACTGCCGTTGTTAGGACGGGAGCCATATAGGGCACGACAGGGGATAATAGATTACTTGTCGATCCCATGTGCTTCAGTCAGTGATTTGCCTCCATTTCAAGAATTGGGTTAGATAAAAACTATTGGCACTGTTTTCATGGAACACTTTATTACTGTATCAATATGGTTTTCTTGACTGTTGATAATATGATTTGCACACCTGTTAAGGGTCTCCAGAGTGGTTGTTTTTTTTAATTTATAACCGGTAAAAGTTAGGTTTTATTTTACTAAATTTTGCTTATTCAGTGGTTGTTAAGTAAATTTCAGCCTGTAAAGAGTTTTTCTTGCATATCATGAATTTGCGTCATAAGCAATTGAAGTGTTAGCAGTGGTTTAATCAGCGTAACATCCAGAGTCAGCAACACAGAATGTAGATTTATTCATATCGAGGTTGAACAGCTTACAGCATGAAATGTGATCAGGTTGGTATCTGCTATGGCTTGCAGCATGGGAGCATTACAACAACAAGAAGGGAAGAGAAGGAGGGGGCATCCTGTCTGTTTTTTTTTTTGTTTTTTTTTGTCACTGAACTTTGTTAACAATCTCACAATATGCACAATATATAAAACAGTACAGTAGTAGTTGTTGCAATAAATACAGATCAATATGCATTATTCCAACACTCCCACTCAACAACTACTTATCCTCTTAGTCCCAGTGTGGTTCTCAATTCTTGGAACCTGGCTCGTGGCAATGGCCTTGTCATAATGTCAGCTGCCATCTTATCAGTTTCACAATAGATTAACTGAATTATGCCACGATCTATCAAATCACGTAAATGATGATGTCTGACGTCAATGTGCTTGGTTCTAGCACTGATCTTTTCACTGCATGCAAGTTTAATGCATCCTTGGTTGTCCTCATAAATCACCGTCGGCTGAGTTGACGGTGTGCCAAGATCATCCATCAATTGTCTTAGCCAAATGACCTCCTGGCTTGCATAGGCTGCGGACACATACTCCGCTTCTGTAGATGACAAGGCAACAGACACTTGTTTCCTACTAGACCAGGAGATTAAACTTTCTCCAACTTTAAACAAGTATCCGCTTGTGGATTTACGATCATGCGAATCACCAGCCCAATCTGCATCTACATAGCCGGTGAGTTCTAGATCTCTCGTTGCAGACAGCTTTAAATTTACATCTTGCGTTTCTTTCAAATATCGGAGAAGTCTCTTAACAGCATTCCAGTCTCTTTGGCGTGGTTTTTCCACATATCTGCAAAGGACTCCAACTGTTGTTGTGATATCCGGTCGAGTCATAGTTGATATGTATAGAAGTGCCCCCACTGCCTGACGATATTTCTCATTGTTTGGCAACAGGTCATCTTCTCCTTCCAGCTTCAGGTAGGATGGTTCCATTGGGGTTGATATACCTTTGGCTTCTGACATTCCAAACTGATTCAGAATCGAATTAATTTTTGCACTTTGGTTTAGAAGAAAACTTCCATGTTCCTCTCTCTGGATTTGGATTCCTAGATAATACTGTATGTCACATTTCCAAGGTCTTTCGTTTCAAAATGCTGGTTCAGAATTTCAGCCATTTTTCCAATTTCTGCGTCTTCCTGATGAACTACAATCACATCGTCCACATATAAGAGAATATACATCCACTTTCCATCTGTATATTTTGTGTATAAGCATGGATCCGCTTGACCTCTTTTAAAACCTTCTTCCAACAAGACCTTATTCATCTTGGTATTCCATGCTCTTGCTGATTGAAGACCATAAAGGGATTTTTGTAGTTTGCAAACAAGATTCTCTTCACCCCCTTTTAAATAACCTTCAGGTTGAGTCATGTATAAGTCCTCCTCAATGTCATCATTTAAAAAGGCAGTTTTTATATCCAAATGTCTGACATTCATCTTTTGTACAGCAGCTACAGCTAACAAAGCTCTGAACATGGTCTGTTTAGCGACTGGAGCAAACGTAGCATCGTAATCTTCGCCATACTTTTGAGAAAATCCTTTTGCCACCAACCTTGCTTTAAATCTGTGGACTTTACCTTCAGAGTCATATTTGGTTTTGAAGACCCACTTGCACTTGATTGCCTTTTTGCCCTGTGGCAGCTTGGTGAGTTTCCAAGTTTGAAGTTGATGAAGCGATTTGATTTCCTCATTAGCAGCATTGATCCACTTTGTTCTTTCATGGACAGGTAGTTCTTGCATTTCATCCCATGACTGCGGCTCTGATTCAGGTAGTGTCTTGACTATGTAGGATAGACGTTTAGCTGGTACGCCTCTGTTTGATCGTGAAGATCTCCTGATTGCAGATTCACCTGATTTTTCTGTTGTTCCTTCAGTGGTTGAAGAATCCAGCCAGACCTCTACATCCTCGTTGTTATTGTCTTGTAATTGTGACTTCAGTGGGACTACTGGCATGATGTCACAAAACTTGGGGGACACAAAGTTCTCATCAATCACTACATCTCTACTTATTGTGACCTTGTTTGTTTCTGGGTGTAGAATCCTATAACCTTTCTGGGTTTCACTGTAGCCTACCAGGATCCCTTCCTTAGCGTGAGATTCCCACTTAGTTCGCCTTTCTTTGGGAACACGTACAAGCGTTTACTTCCGAATATTCTTATATGGTGTAGTTTTGGCTTTCTGCTGTTCCATTGCTCAAACGGAGTTTTCTCTGTAGCTTTACCTGGTAGTCTGTTCTGAAGATAGCAAGCTGTCATGATTGCTTCACCCCAATATGCTGTGGGCAGATTTGCATCAAACAACATACTTCTTCCACTTTCACAGAGTGTTCGGTTCCTTCTTTCCGCGACACCATTTTGCTCAGGATTGTACAGTACAGTGGTCTGAAATAGGATTCCATTTTTCTTTAAAATGCTCTGTGTCTCATTACTTGTGTATTCAGTCCCATTATCTGCACGTAGAATCTTTGGCATTCTCCCAAATGTATTATATACCTCAGCTAGATATACTTCAAGTTTCTCTGGAACTTCTTTCTTGCTGTGAAGCATATGGACAACTGTATATCTTGAATGATCATCAATAAATGTGAGAAGATATCTCTTCTTCCCAGGAGTCTGAGTGCTCATTGGACCACAGACATCTGTATGTATTAAATCTAGTGTCTGTTCTGTTCTTGTAGTACTTCTCTTAGGAAAAGCTTTTCTAGACATGTTCCCTTTGATGCAGCTAGTACATTTCATTATCTGGTTACATAGATCAATTGTAATGTCCTCAGCTAGTTG
This sequence comes from Dendrobates tinctorius, assembly GCF_039654945.1. Classification (NCBI taxonomy): domain Eukaryota; kingdom Metazoa; phylum Chordata; class Amphibia; order Anura; family Dendrobatidae; genus Dendrobates; species Dendrobates tinctorius. The sequence continues at coordinate 14,387,643 of NW_027361703.1, read as the reverse complement.
CTTTTGAACTAACTTCTTTATTGCTTCTGGGTCTCTGTGTGCTAGGCGCCTATGCCATACATGAATGCAGTTATTGTGCCTTTCTTCCTGAGCAGTATGCACTCTTTGCATTTAAGCTGGTAAAGTTAATTTGTGATTTTTCCTTCTGCTAGTGTGTGGCCCTCTTTTGAGATGATGCAGCTATCATGCTTAAATGTAACTTCATTTCCTTGTTTTGTGAGTTTCTTCACAGATAGTAAATTACTCTCAAGACTAGGCACATAGAGCACATCTTTTACTGGGATCTTCTTGCTTTGTGTTGGTGAGATTTGACAATCAATATAACCATCTCCTATACCTTGTGAAGTCATATACTGACCATTAGCCATAATCACTTTCTCTGACTTACTTTGGTTAAGCTTAGAAAAGAAGTCCCAGTTATTAGTCATGTGACTAGTTGCTCCAGAGTCTATACACCATGCATGCTTTGATGTATTTACACTGACAGTAAATGCAGTTTCAGTATTCACAGAATCATTTTCTGCAGACACAGCACTTTTAACCCTTTGAAGACTGCTTTGCTTTTTCAGCTGATTCATTCTAGCTTTCCAGACTCTGCAGTCGGCTTTCAAATGTCCTGATTTCTTGCAAACAAAATATTCACGTGTTTCTTTTAAGTGCTTTCTGTTAATATTTAGATTTTGTGTCTGTAAAGCAGATTCTGCATGTCCTGCTGTTTACACCTTCCGCTTTCCGCTTATATTCATCTATGAGCTTCCCTCTGACATACTCCAATGTAAGCTCATCATCTAGGCGCGCATCTAGTGCGGTTACAAGCGTGTCATAGTTTTCTGGAAGACCACTAAGCAGTAATGCGGCTACATGAAAGTCCTTCAAATCTTCCCCAATGCCTCTCAGGCATTCTACAATCTCTTGAATGCTTGTTATGTAGTCCTGCATATCCTGGCCATTCTGTAGTTTAGACTGGTACAATTTTCTCATGAGATAAAGTTTATTGCTTAAATTTATCCTCTCATGCACCTTTTGCAGCTGCTCCCACATTTCTCTTGCAGTTTCACTTTTACACACATGCACAATCTGATCATCATCTATACTGAGTGATATGGTACTTTGTGCTTTCTGATCCATCTCTATCCTCTCCTGTGATAATGGGTCAGGTTTAGGCTCCTGTGTGTATTTCCATGTACCTTCTCTTATCAGCAGCATTTTCACTTTGAATTTCCAGGATTGATAATTCTGGTGAGTGAGACTTGGTACTGTAAACTTCATGGAGTTGCTGCTGCTGGTGGCCATCTTTGCTGTCTTCCTTTCTTTTCTTTTCTCTGTGCTCTGGGGATATGGGACTCTAGGACTCTGGGCCCATAACCTGTTAGCAGAGGATTAATCAGCTTAACATCCAGAGTCACCAACACAGAATGTAGATTTATTCATATCCAGGTTGAACAGCTTACAGCATGAAATGTGATCAGTCTGGTGTCTGCTGTGGCTTGCAGCATGGGAGCATTAGAACAACAAGAAGGGAAGAGAAGGAGGGGGCATCCTGTCTGTTTTTTTTTAGTTTTTTTTTGTCACTGAACTTTGTTAACAATCTCAGAATATGCACAATATATAAAACAAAGTCCTTTACCAAATTCAGGAAATAACTATTAGTTCAGTTATTGACAATATTTTGGCATTTCATCTTTGAGATCTTTTGCTATTTTGTTGAGCTTAATTGTTACGACTAGAGTTGAGCGACTTTAGTCGGATCGGGTTTCGTGAAACCCAACTGAAACAAAATTTGAGTCTGATGAATCTGGTCCAACTAGGGCAAAAAAAGTAGGAGTTTTGTCCGAAACCCAACCACAATGCAAGTCAATGGGAAATAAAAGTCGGCATTGAGCGGATGACATTCATCCACTAGTTACGACTAGAGTTGAGCGAAATGGGTCAGTCAATTTAAAAAATCGCCGACTTTCGCCAAAGTCAGGTTTCTTGAAACGAAACCCGACCATAGCGTGAGGTCGGCCATGAGGTCGGTGACCCGAGCGGCAAAGTCGCGTTTCAAATAATGCTTCCAGTGCCTTTCTTCAGCCAATGATGGAGGACGCACACTGTGGGCAACGCGATGACATAGGCAGCAGCCACCACCATCTTAGAGAAAGGCATTGAAGTGATTGGCTGGCTTTGTGTGGCGTCACAGTGGGTATAAAAGGCTGTAACCGCCGACCACCATCTTACTTCTGCCGATCTTAGCATAGGGAGAGGTGCTGCTGCTGATTCTGAATAGGGAGAGCGTTAGGCAGGGAAAAAGAAAAAAAACTGCTTCTGCTGATAGCGCTTTTCACTGTACAGTTAGGGTGCAGTGAAAGGGGAGGATATTTGCTTTTGTGCAGCAGCGCTGGTGGTGATTAGGCTGCATAGTAAGGCTACCTGCTAGCTGCATTGCTGCGTGTACACTGGTGTTCAAACTGCTTTGTTCAAAGCACTCCAACTTTTATTATTTTGTCCTGGTGAGTTACTGAGCATTCATTTTTTCACAGACCATATATCAGTGTACGCTCCTCACACACTACCGGCTGGTATCACGGACAAATAGAAGCTATCTGGGTGTGACTCTGGAAGAAAAAGCCGAGGAGTTCCTCAGTTTTTCCAGACCTTCACCTTAGAGTGCTGTCCGCTTTTCAAACAGTTTTGTATATCTGCTGTTAGATTATGGTGAAAACTAGACAGAGACAGCGTGTGTCAGTTCCTATAGAAAAAGACGGAGATTGACAATTTTCCATACAGACACTGTATAGCGGTGTACGCTCCTCACACACTACCGTTTACCGGCTGGTATCATGGACAAAAAGAAGCTATCTTGGTGTGACTCTGGAAGAAAAAGCCGAGGAGTTTTTCCAGACCTACACCTTAGAGTGAGTGCTGTCCGTTTTTCAAACAGTTTTGTATATCTGCTGTTTGATCACGGTCAAAACTAGACAGAGACAGCATATATAAATACAAATAGACGGAGATTGACAATTTTCCATACACACACCGTATAGCGGTGTACGCTCCTCACACACTACCATGCACCACCTTGTATCACGGACAAATAGAAGCTATCTGTGTGCGACTCTGGAAAAAAAAAAGCCTATCAGTTTTTCCAGACCTACATCTTAGAGTGAGTGCTGTCCGTTTTTCAAACAGTTTCGTATATATCTGCTGTTTGATCACGGTCAAAACTAGACAGAGACAGCGTGTGTCAGTCCCTATACAAATAGACAGAGATTGACAATTTTCAATACACACACCGTATAGAGCTGTCTGATTCTCAAACAGTATTGTATATCTGCCGTTCGCATTACAGTCACATCTCTACAGAGTCAGCATGTGTGTGTGACACTCCTTAAATACATATACAGAGATTGTTAGTTATACAAAAAATGTATACAGCTGTACACTTCTGATACAGTTCCGTATATCTGCTTGTTGGATTACGGTCCAATACATACTGTGAGAGCGTCTGTGACTAACAAAATATATACGTAGATTTAATTTTTTTAATACACCTTACACAGCTGGATGCTCCTCATACAGCACCATCTCTCTGCTGGTATTTTTTGTACATTTTCGCAAACACGAGGAAGTATGGTGGAAGAGTCCGTGGATGTGGGCAGAGGGGCGCAGCTGGTACTGATGGTGGTGGTGCATCGGCTGGTTCTGGCAAAAGCACAATAGCAGCTAAGGCAGGAGGTGTTGAGTCTGCGTCATCCTCTGGCCCAAGAAGGCCTGTAACGTTGCCTTTTCTTGGAGTAGGAAAACCGCTTTTAAAGCCGGAGCATCAGGAACAGGTTTTGGCGTACATTGCCGAAACAGCCACCAGCTCTATTGCTTCCTCTTCTGAACATTCGAAACCTGCAAGCATGTAGTCGTCAGTGCAGGGTTCTGGTCAGGAAAAACACCTTTCTTTGTCCCCACCAAAAGTTAAGGATGCAGCAACCCACACTTCAGATAACTCTATGGAGCTCTTTTCACATACCATGCCTTGGTTATCCAGTCAAATTGAGAATTCCCCAGTCCAAGATGAATCTTACATGGAGTGCACTGATGCACAGCCACTGCTAGATGATTCTGCCGGTACATCGACCCAGAGCACTACATTGCCCTCGCAGTCTATTGAGCCAGAATCTGACCCTGATGAAACTCAGGTGCCCCTTTCCCGCATACTATACCACCTTACATGGCGATAGGTGCAGATGACTTTGAAGAGGAGGTGATGGATGACCCAGTTCTTGACCCGGATTGGCATCCATTTGGGGAGGAGGGTGGTGCTGGCAATAGTTCAGATAAGGAGAAGGATCCGCAGCAGGCATTGATATCGCAGCAGCGGTTAACCGGCAGGCCCGTAGTTGTCCAAAAACGTGGACCAAAAACTAAAAGCGTTGCAGGACAGCTTGGCCAGATGGTCCGCTTAGCACAGCGTGCAAGGCCAGAAAATGTATACCATAGTAGGAAGAGTGCAGTGTGGCACTTCCTTGCCCAAAATCCTACTGATGAGGCAAAGGTTACCTGTACGAAGTGCGGACGGACCTTTAGCCGAGGTAAACAACGCAGAAATTTGAATACCAGTTGCATGCTTAGACATTTAATCAACATGCACTTGCAAGCGTGGACGGGCTACAAAACCTCAGGTAGCACGTGTGCACCTGCTCCGACTTAAGGTAGCCAGCAACGCTCCATCGCTTCCCCCACTGTAAGACCACCGCCACCGTTAAGCACACCACCAGCACTAAATGTGGAGGTGTTGTCGCAAGGCCAAAGCACTCAGGGAGTCACAATGGTTTTGCAACACAACACTGAATCTAGGCCATCACCACCAATACCATCACCAACCCCCTCTCACTCCGTCCGGTCCACCGCTACTTCCCCCATATGCAGCTCTCCAGCCCAGCTCACCCCACCAGACACTCTGAGTAGGACAAGAAAGTACTCATCCTCTCATCCGCGTACACTTTGTTTGAAAGCCTACTTTGCCAAACTAATCTCATTAGAGATGATGCCCTACCGTTTGAAAGCAAAGCTTTCCGTGACCTCATGGCCTATGCTGTCCCACGCTATGACCTACCCAGTCTGCACTTGTTTTCTCGAAAAGCCATCCCTGCCCTCCACCGGCATGTGAAAGACCGCATTGTCCATGCACTAAAACAGTCAGTGAGTGGAAAGGTGCACCTCACAGCAGATGCATGGACCAGTAGGCATGGCCAGGGCCGTTACGTGTCCATCACTGCGCACTGGGTTAATGTGGTGGATGCAGGCTCCACTAGGGACAGCGGCGGTGGAACAGTGCTGCCTAGCCCACGGTATAGGAAACAGTTGGCTGTAGGCTTTCGATCCTCCTCCTATATCAGCGAAAGCTTGTCCACAGAGCGCAGTCGCACGAGCACTCCATCCGCAGCTGACAATGTTGCACACGAGGTGTCCCACTATGGAACAGCTAGTGGTAAGCTTCAGCAGGCTGTGTTAAAGATAATGTCTTTGGGCGACAACAGATACATCGAGGAGCTACTGGCCGACTACTTGCAGTGACAAACTGAGTCATGGCTGGGCAGTCTACATCTTGAGGCAGGCAAGGTAGTCAGTGATAACTGTAATTTTGTGGCAGCCATAGCCCGTGCAAAACACACACATACCTTGCCTGGCTCACACTTTGAACCTGGTGGTGCAGTGCTTCCTTAATAATAATCCTGAGTTAACATCCCTGCTCCATAAGGTGCGAAGACTTTGCTCGCACATACGTCGCTCGGCCGTACACTCCAGTCTTATGCAGAAGCTGCAGCGATTGCTCCACCTCCCCAAGCACCTCCTAATCATAGACGTTGCAAAAAAATGGAACTCCACCCTGCACATGGTTGAGAGGCTGTGCGAACAGAGGCAGGCTGTAATGCATTTGTGGGAGGATACAAGGGCAGGCAGTTTGAGGAAAGACATGGAATTGTTGGGTGTGTAGTGGTCAAAGCTGAAAGACCTCTGTAAAGACCTTCAGTGTTTTGAGGAATGCACACGGCTGGTAAGCGCAGACGGCGCCATCATAAGCATGAGCATCCCACTTATGCGTCTGCTCATGCAAAGTTTGACGCACATTAAGGATCAAGCATCTGCAGAGGAGGAGGAGGGAAGCCTTGATGACAGTCAGCCATTGTCTGGTCAGGGAACTGTCCTGGACGAGGTGGAGGAAGAAGAGGAAGAGGAGGAGGATGAGGGTGATGATTATTTTGGGCAGGAGGATGCTTCTCAGGGGGCAAAAGAAAATGTTGGCGTTCCAAGGTCAGGTACAGTGTTTGTGCATGACTGTAGGGATGTGGATTTGCCAGAAAGTGCTCCTTCACTCACCACTGGCAGTGCATCATTGACACCTGGAACATTGGCCCACATGTGCGATTATGCCTTGCGGATCCTAAAAAGGGACCCCCGCATTTCCAAAATGGTGAGAGATGACGACTACTGGCTGGCCAGCATCCTCGATCCATGCTACAAAGGTAAATTACACAACATCCTGCCACAGGAGAACCTAGAGATAATAGTGGCTAACAAACAAGCAACTCTGGTAAACAGGTTGTTTGAGGCTTTCCCAGCACACAGCAGCGGTGCTATTTCTCCCACGAGCCATAGTGGGCACAATGGAAGAGGTGTTCGTGGTGCACACAGCCAAAGTGACATTGGAGACAGTGGTTTAATGACCATGTTGTGGAATGATTTCTCAAGTACCGCTCACACGACTGCTAATACTGCATCGATTAAAAGTGACAGGAGACAGCAGTTGTCAAATATGGTTCCAAACTACTTCTCCTCCCATATCGATGTTCTCCCTCACAAGTCATTTCCCTTTGACTATTGGGCCTTTAGACTGGACGCCTGGCCTGAATTGGCACAATATTCCTTACAGGAGTTCGCTTGCCCTGCTGCCAGTGTGTTATCTGAAAGAGTCTTCAGTGCTGCTGGATCAATCCTGACAGAAAAAAGGACCCTTCTGTCTACCCAAAATGTTGATGATCTAACCTTCATTAAAGTGAACCATGCATGGGTTGCAAAGGATTTTGTCCCACCTTGCCCTGATGACACATAGGTTCCCAGAAAACTGCCTCGCTTTTGTCCTCCTCTTCCTCGGACTTGCCCAATTCCGCCCTTTGCAGCAGCTGAATGTCCAGCCAACACATCAACATATGCCATTTTTTAAACCTCCCTAAGTGGGCTGCCCCCCCAATGGCTGGGGTCAACACCTGGTGCACCCAAGCAAGTGCCGTTGCTCTGAATAGGTGGATGGGCCCACAGATGGCTGACGGCACTGGCACAGGGCCCCTCATAGTACAATAGTGTCTCTGACAGTGGGGGGCCCACTCACCGTCAGACACACCAGCGTACTATGAGGGACCCTGTGCCAGTACCGTTGGCCACGAGTGTGCCACCCCTGCTTGGTCATGGCCACAGCACTTGCAAGTTGCAATACTTACCTCTCCCTGCTCCACCGCTGTGTAATCTGGGCAGTTAAATGCTTCACAGGGACGGCCACTAGAAATTTGGTGTATTGATCGATGATGGTTAAGATGTAGCTATGCCCTCTCCTGCTGGCCTATACCTTCAGATGATCAATGGCTACCATTTGTAATGGACGTCAACTTACAAGCGGATGCAGTGGTGCTTTATGATCACCTTTCACAGTTGTGACATTCCTGCCACCATTTTTCAATGTCTCCTCTCATGCCAATCCAATAGAATCGCCTATGGCCTGTGGCTCCTGTCTTTTGCACTCCAAAATGACCAGACACATCATGATAGGCAGTGAGGACCATGTCTACATCTCTCCCTGTGATCACAATTTGATGGAGACGAGTAACGGTGATGTGATCCATGCTACTGCGATAAAGCAATCCTTTCTTCACAAAGAACCGTTTTTGCTGTCTCCACAGACACAGTAATTGAGAGTCTGCATCACCTCTGAAACATCTACCGGGAGGTTTTCCCATGATGAGTAATTCCCAAATTTCTGATAACACTCGAATTTCCATCTGTACTTGTATCCGTGTAGTTTCCAGTAGTGGAGAATCTGGACTGGCTAACTGAGATTGAAATATATACAAAGATTTAAAAGTACCACAACACTGTATACTGTTGTACGCTTCAACTACCTTTCCCTTTTTCTCCTTGTTAAATTCTGGTGTAATACATACTGAGCCTGTGAGTGTCTGTGTCTGACTCCGGAAGTATAGGTGGAAATTTACAATTACCCCTAGACTGGATACACCTGGTATGTGCTGATACAGTACCTTTGTTCCAAATTTTGTATTACGGTATCATCCATAGTGAGTGAGCGTGTGTGGTTTACGCCTTCTATATATACGGTGAATCGGAGATACCAATTTTTACCCTATACTCGATACAGCTTGTATCTTGTTATACAGTACCTTTGTTCAACATTTAGTATTACAGTCAAATCCATACTGAGTAAGCATCTGAGACTGACTACGGGACTATGTTTACAGAGATTTCAATTGTACCCTATAATATATATACTTGCTCTCTTGTTATCCAGTCCCTTTTTTACAACATTTTTTATTATGGTCAAATCCAGACTGAGTGTCTGAGGGTGACTCCGGAAATATATACCGAGATTTCAAATTTGCCCAACACTGTATACAGGTGTACGCTTGTGTTACATTACCCATTTACAGCTTTTCATATTCTTGTGTACTCCATACTGGGCCTGAGAGCGTTTGTGTCTGCCTCCTGAAATGTATACGGAGATTCAGAATGTTTACACTATACTATATATACCTTGTATCTGGTGATACTGTACCCTTTTTCACCTTTTTATTTTATTGGGTAATCCATACTGAGCCTGTGAGCGTCTGTGTATGACTCATGAAATATATACGGAGATTTACTGTTATCCCTAGACTGTATAGAGCTGTACACTTCTGATACAGTACCATATATTTGCTGGTATTTTGGGTCAATTTTCTAAAACATGAGGAAGTATGGTGGAAGAGGATGCGGATGTGGGTGTGGGGGGCCACCTGGTACTTATGGTGGTGGTGGTGCATCTGCTGGTAGTGCCAAACACACAATAGCAGCTAAGGCAGAAGGTGTTGAGCCTGCGTCATGGTGTAGCTCTGGAAGGCCTGTAAGGCTCCGTTTTATGGGAGTAGGTAGACTGCTTTTAAAGCCGGAGCATCAGGAACTGTTTTTGGTTTACATTGCTGAAACAGCCTCCAGCTCTATCGCCTCCTCTTCTTAAGTTTAAAAAAATGCAAGCACTGAGTCGTAAGTGCAGGCTTCTGGTCAGGAGCAACCACTTTCCTTGTATCCTTCACCCACACCAAAAGTGAAGGATGCGGCAGCACACACTTCAGATTACTCCATGGAGCTCTTTTCTCATACCATGCCTGGGTTAATTAAAAATGGGGCCCATCATATACTGGAGCATTCAAAATGGGGCAGATCAGACACTGGAGCAGCATCTATGGGGCACATTATACACTGGAGCATTAGAAATGGGGCCCATTATATATGGAGCATTATTTGGGCCCATAACACACTGGAGCATCGTCCATGGGGAGCATCATATACTGTAGCATTATGTGAAGCTCATCATATACTGTATGGAACATTATATGTGACCAGCTATTCTGTATGGAGAAATATATGGGGCTCATTATTCTGTATGGCGCACAATGTGGTGGCCATAATACTGTATGGAGTAATATACTGTCCTTTTTTTGAGCTATTGTAGAATTTAAAATAGATCAGTCATGTCATGTAAGCAGTGAAGTATGTCATTGTACTATACCTATATTCTGTGCCGTATTGGAGCATCATGAGTTGTGGTATGTGTTAAAGGGGCACTCTTTGGCCCAGGGCACATGAAAACCTGGAGTCAGCCCTACCCCCCCACAACTTTAGCCAAATAACCCCCAGTTTTCAGTGCATAACTGTTTTTGGCATTAAAATGGGCACTGTAGGTGTGTTTACTGTCCTCCACTCCCTGCCGACTTTTCTTCCCCATTGACTTGCATTGGGTTTCATGTTTCAGTCGGCCTCCGACTTTTCCCTATAGTCGCCCGATTTCGTTCGACCCGACTTTTGAGAAAGTCGGGTTTCATTATACCCGACTCGACCCTAAAAAAGGCAAAGTCGCACATCTCTAGTTACGACTATTACACAAGCTTTATTTTCCGAATGTAAAAGTAATTTTGCTTCTACATACCGTGCTTTCAGTCACTGAGCAATCCATTACATAGAACACGGCCATGGTCCTATTAAACAGCTCAATCACTAATATTTTAAGTGCCTTGTCAGCTGTACATGTAGGGACTTATAGAGAGAAGTATACGGTAGTGATATGTATTCCTCGTAGGTTCTTGTGCTAAAGCCAGACTGCCACAGTTGGAAGAACAAGATAAGCACTAATGGAGCTGTAAACGTCTCAGAGTAAATAATGTCCTCTGGCTATACTGTAATCCACTCCAGATATTGCCCGGTGTGCAAATCTCAGCAAATCTTTGCTATTATTAGTCAATAAAACAAATTACATCCAGGCAGTCACATGGCTCTAAAGATAGGTATGTGGTTCTACTTGCAAAGGGGTAGGACGTTCTGGAAAACGGATTTATTTGAAAAAGGTTATAGATAAGTGTTTGCCCATGAAAGCTTACAACAATAGGTACTAATGGTACTAATTATGTCTTGAGCGGGGACATCGGTTTGATAAGGGGAATAAACATGCAGTGCATCAATTAGTTTTTACTGACTGTTTTGCCACTTGTGAATCTACATTGATGATTTTAAGTCTGCAGAACCTGCTGAATGGCTCAGTGGTTTGTGCCGTTGCTTTTCAGCGCTGAGGTCTTGAGTCTTGAAACTGGGGACTCAACTAAATAAACAAAGCACATACTTAATAGTGAGCAAACAAACCAGTAAAGAGGTATGCAAATGTTTTGGAATCACCAAATAAAGACAGAAAAATATTCAGAATTGAGAGTCCTTAGTGGTTGATACCTTTTAATGGCTAACTGAAAAGATGGTAACACAATGCAAACTTTCGAGACTACTCAGGTCTCTTCATCAGGCTAGACTAATACAAAATCTGAAGTCACATATTTATGCACAGCACAGCACAGAAAAAATGCAATAGATAAGACAAGTGACGTGAAGTATTGTGCTTAAATATGTGATTCTTCAGATTTTGTATTAGTCTATGCCTGATGAAGAGACCTGAGTAGTCTCGAAAGCTTGCAATGTGTTACCATCTTTTCAGTTAGCCATTAAAAGGTATCAACCACTGAGGACTCTCAATTCTGAATATTTTCTATCTACTGGCTAACACGGTACAAAGATATACATCTTTCCTGTATCAAATAAAGACAATCTTTACTATGAGCAACAAAAAAAAGATGAAGGTACACATTAAAATCATAAAAAGCATAAAAAGCTAACAAGGTGTGTCCTATGGTAAGACTAACAACTAACCTCATCTGCCTGGTAATATAGATTCACAATGGTTCATACCATAATAGCAAACATGCACAACTAGGTAAAAATAACATTATAAACCAATGCCTAAGGTATACTTAGCAAAAATTGCGCATATGAAACAAAGTGGTGTGAATTAATACCTGAAGGCAACTGATGCTGATATTATAACTGGATGTAACTATAAAGGTATATGCACAGGTTGCAGATTGGGCTCAGGAATTTCCTGAGTGGATTTTGCATCTCTTGGCAGAATCTGCAGGTCAAAATCTGCACTTTTTTGCGGATTTTGTACATTTTTTGTGCAGATTCTTTGCAGATTGGCATGTGTTTTTAGCCCTGCGGATTTCATTAATGGAATGGTTGTAAGAACGCATGCAGATCCGCAAATAGAATTGACATGCTGCGTAAAATAAACCGCTGTGGATCCTATGTGGAATTTTCTGCAGCATGTGCACATCTTTTTTTTCCTATTGAATTACATTGGTTGTTAACATACTTGCGGATCTGCAGTGAATCTGGGCGGAAAATCCGCTGTTGATCCGCAGCAAATCTGCAACATGTGCACATGCCCTTAGAGAAATGAATGGCCCAAGTGATATAATAGGGAAAAATAACCCAATAGAGAGCCCACAGTATAAGTGCAGAATTAAGGCTAGTTTCACAGGGTTAGGAGCTTCAAAACTGCACTCTATGAACACATCAGCTTTCTGTGTATATTGATTTTGTACAATATAAATGTCACCCTGCTGCTATGCAGGTAGATGCAAGCTCCACTAGATGAACATACAAACTCCTTGCAGATTTTGCCTTGGTGGGATATGAACACATGACCTTGGGTTCCTGCCTCACCCTACTTTTTGCCTTACTTCCAAGGTTTCCTTATACAGCTTATTGCTTTTGCATGCTTAGGGTAGTTTCACACTAGCGTTAGGAGGCGCAGCGCAGGGCCACCGCTAAGCTCCACCCCCGGCCGTGCCTCCTCCAGTCAGCTCCTCCTATGGGCGCAAGATGCTGCATGCGACCAGCGTACCCTATATTTAGCGTTGGGTATGCTGGCCATGCGCTGGTATGTTTTTGCCGGCACATGCACCCTTTATGCGCTGTGCCGACGTGTGCCAAATGCACCATGTTGCATTTTTGTGTGCTCGGCGAAGCGCAAAAAGGGTGCATGCGCCGGCAAAAACATACCAGTGCACGGCCAGCATACCCAATGCTAAATATAGGGTACGCTGGTCGCATGCAGCATCATGCGCCCATAGGAGGAGCTGACCGGAAAAGGCGCGTCTGGGGGCGGAGCTTAGTGGCGGCCCTGTGCTGCGCCTCCTAATGCTAGTGTGAAACTAGCCTAAGCATGCAAAAGCAATAAGCTGTATAAGGAAACCTTGGAAGTAAGGCAAAAAGTAGGGTGAGGCAGGAACCCAAGGTCATGTGTTCATATCCCACCAAGGCAAAATCTGCAAGGAGTTTGTATGTTCATCTAGTGGAGCTTGCATCTACCTGCATAGCAGCAGGGTGACATTTATATTGTACAAAATCAATATACACAGAAAACTGATGTGTTCTGTGAGAATCATGTGGGAATAGTGGATGAGGGCAGGTATATCTCGCCCAGATTCCTTTCCTATGTGACCTAGTCTGGTCAGTATCGCACCTGCTTGCTAATGAATAATGGGAGGTGGATATAAAAGGATGCAAGGTGGTTGTGTGAGTGTCTCAGCCTGGGAACACAGAGAGCCTGTCTGTGTGAGAGACACACGTGAGTGGAAGCAGTGCCCACTGCAACTGTGGTTTGGCTGGATGGGAGAAGCCAGCCAGTTGGTAGTTAGGTTGTCCATTGTTTAGTTAGTGCCGGACAGGCAAGGATTTGTTTTATGTTTTATGTCCTTTTGCATTGCTTTCACCGTTAATAAACCTGACCCAGGGTCAGTTATACACGAATCCCAGCTCTGCGCCTGAGTTTCATGCTGAATGCACGTGACCTTTGACCCCAGCAAAGGCGATCCCGGAGTGTTTTATCACATTGTGGTGGAGAATGCGGGCATCACGTTGCAAGCATGAGCATGGAGGACGTGGTGAAAGCGCTGGTACAGTCCACCGCCGTCCAGCAAGAAGCTAATCGGGTGATGATGGCCCAGCTGAAGGAGTTGGTGGACATGACAGTTACCGATCGTTCGCTTCTCCAGCAGGTGGCGCAGCGCTTGGCAAGCTTACCTGAGCTTAACCTGGAAGCCGAGTCGAGAGTTATTCACGTGAGTCGGTACTGGCAGAAAATGACGACCGAAGATGACGTCGAGGCATACCTGACCACGTTTGAACGGACGGCGGTGCGAGAAAAATGGCCGAAGGCACGATGGGCCAGCCTGATTGCCCCGTTTCTTTCCGGTGAGGCCCAAAAGGCGTATTATGACTTGGAACCTGAAGCTGCGCAGGACTTTGACAAATTGAAAGCCGAGATCTTGGCCCGGCTGGGAGTGACGACCGCTGTCCGTGCACAGAGAGTGCATCAATGGACTTATCAGCCGGATAAACCACCGCCGTCCCAGATGTTCGACCTGATCCACGTGACGAAGAAGTGGCTACAACCCGAGGTGTTGACAGCGCCAGAGATAATCCAGAGAGTCGTCATGGACAAGTACCTGAGAGCTCTACCGCCAGCCCTGAGGAAGTGGGTAAGCCATGGAAATCCTACGACGGCAGATCAACTGGTGGATCTGGTTGAACGTTACTCCATGGCAGAAGGACTCCGAGATGACGCTACCCCACCTCGTTCTTCATCATCTCCACGTGGAACCGGTAAGACTGTTCCAGGGAATAGGGGAGATGGAAAAATCCCTAAGACAGTGGGGGAAGAAAACGGGACTGCCCGCACTGCGAGGCCGAGAGTAACGAACTATGGTCTAAGCAAGGGGCCCATTAGGTGTTTCCGCTGCCAAGAGATGGGACATATTGCTGTGAACTGTCCGGTCACTACTGAACCCATGCAGCGCGACGTCACAGACTCTAAAAACCGCATGTCTATGGTTGCACGGGTAGTGAGTGTGAATGCCGGTCAAAAGGATGTGGAAAAACACTTGTGTGATTTAACTGTTGATGGCAAAAATGTGGTGGCATTGTTAGACTCGGGAAGTGTGGTGACTCTGGTGAAGGCCAGTCTGGTGTCAGCCCCGACTGGACCATCAAACAAATTTTCTGTAACGTGTGTGCATGGAGACACCTGTTCGTACCTCACCACGGTCATATGCATTACTACTTCCTATGGGTCTGTGCAACATAAAGTGGAACTCGTCCCGGCGTTATTGCATGATGTTATCCTGGGCCGGGATTTTCCCCACTTCTGGCAATTGTGGGAGAATCAGTTGATGCCCTCGGGTAATAGTGTACATGATTCTTCTCCCAGGGAGCGTGTGGGTCCCGAACCCCTGGAAGAGGTCTCCCCGGAAGACTCTGGGGAAGAGTCTGCGGGAAATGACCTGCAGTTCCCGTTTTCAGTCATGGCGGGTGATAATGAGGAGACCGGGGAAGAGGAGGAGGCCGACAGCCGTCCACCTCCCCGTTTGCCAGATTTGGAAGTTCAGAAAGATGACTTCCAAAGCGAGCAAATAAAGGATCCTACCCTTTCTCAGGCTAGGACAAATGTAAAAGGGATTAATGGGGTACCCATAGAACCTGGCTCTAGGCTGGCATATCCTTACATGGTTCTGGAGAATGATTTACTCTATCAGATAGAGAAAAAGGGGGAAGATACAGTGCAACTATTAGTCGTGCCAAAACCCTACCGGCGGCAGGTGCTGGACCTGGCCCACGGACATGTGATGGGAGGTCACCTGGGAGTCCAGAAAACCACCGAAAGGATATTACACTGTTTTGTTTGGCCAGGCATGCATCACGATATTCGTGTATATTGCGAGTCTTGTCCTGACTGCCAAGCCTCTGCACCTAAGCCCCGGTTCTGTAGCCCTTTGGTACCCCTACCTATTATTGAAGTCCCGTTTGAGAGGATTGGGATGGATTTAGTTGGGCCCCTTCCACGGTCTGCACGTGGACACCAACATATCCTGGTCATCTTGGATTATGCCACCCGTTACCCGGAGGCCATCCCTTTGCGTAACACGGCCATCAAGACGATTGCCAAGGAACTGGTGCATGTGTTTAGTCGGGTCGGTATACCAAAACAGATACTCACCGACCAGGGGACCCCCTTTATGTCCAGGGTAATGAAGGAGCTCTGCCGATTGTTACAAATCGAACCGTTACGCACATCCGTGTATCACCCTCAAACAGACGGGTTGGTCGAACGGTTCAATAAAACTCTGAAGCAGATGCTGAGAAAGGTGATAGACAAGGATGGGAAGAACTGGGACTATTTACTTCCGTATTTGCTTTTTGCCATCAGGGAAGTACCCCAGTCTTCCACGGGATTCTCGCCTTTCGAGTTATTGTACGCCCGTCGTCCTCGCGGACTGTTAGACGTTGCAAAAGAAACCTGGGAGGGTCAGGTCACTCCGTTTAAAACAGTGATAGATCACGTCACACAAATGCAGGACCGTATTGCGGCTGTTATGCCTATCATCAAAGAACACATGATACAGGCTCAAGGAGCCCAAAAAAGAATCTATGATAGGGGCGCCAAGATCCGTACGTTTGCACCCGGAGATAGGGTGTTGATCCTGGTCCCCACGGTGGACAGTAAGTTCCTGGCAAAGTGGCAGGGCCCCTTTGAGATCAAGGAAAGAGTTGGTGAAGTAAACTACAAAGTATACCAGGCAGGTAGACGGAAACCTGAACAGATTTATCATGTAAATCTGATAAAACCCTGGAAAGATCGGTCTGCCTTGTCAGCGGAGCTGGCCCGTCCCGTCTGCTCGCATACCGTACCGGAGGTACGGGTTGCAGAGACTCTCTCGGAGCGGCAAAAGACTGAGGTCAGGCAGTTTCTACTTCACAACCAAAAGTTTTTCTCAGAAAAACCCAGGCAGACTATGCTAATGAAACATGACATTGTAACGGAACCTGGTGTCACAGTTCACGTAAAGCCCTACCGAATCCCGGAAGCGCCGTGAAGCAGTTTCCCAAGAAGTGAAGGCAATGTTAGAGTTAGGAGTCATTGAGGAATCGCACAGTGCGTGGTCCAGCCCGATTGTGCTAATTCCTAAACCGGACGGCACCATCCGGTTCTGCAATGACTTCAGGAAACTGAATGCGGTCTCAAAATTTGATGCCTATCCTATGCCTCGGGTCGTCGAGTTAATAGATCGGTTAGGAAAAGCCCGGTATATTACGACCCTAGATCTAACCAAGGGGTATTGGCAGATCCCTCTGGCTGAGGCTGCCAGAGAAAAGACGGCATTTGCTACGCCGGAAGGTTTATTTCAGTATGTGTATATGCCGTTTGGACTGCACGGGGCACCGGCGACCTTCCAGAGACTGATGGATCGAGTCCTGAGGCCACATAGGCGGTACGCTTCGGCCTATTTGGATGACATTGTCATTTACAGCTTGGACTGGGAGACTCATCTCCAGAAAGTACAAGCTGTGATTGACGACCTGTGGGAGGCAGGTCTAACCGCGAACCCCAAGAAATGTCACATCGGGCTAGAAGAAGCCCGGTATTTGGGGTATGTAATTGGGAGGGGTGTTGTTAAACCCCAGGTTGATAAGATTCAGGCGGTTCAGGACTGGCCACAACCTGTCAACAAGAAGCAGGTGCAAGCCTTCCTGGGGATCGCCGGCTATTATCGCCGGTTCATACCCAATTTTGCAGCCATCGCTACCCCCCTGACGGATCTTACAAAAGGGAAAGACTCCGTCATGATTAAATGGAGTTTAGCGGCTGAAGAAGCCTTCCATAGCCTAAAACGGGCACTTTGCTCTCAGCCCGTACTGGTGACTCCGGACTTCCGCAGCGAGTTTGTGGTACAAACGGATGCCTCTGATACCGGTATCGGGGCCGTACTCTCACAAGTGAGGGACGGAGTGGAACACCCAGTCCTCTATCTCAGCAGGAAGCTGAATAAACACGAGCAAAGGTATGCAGTCGTAGAAAAAGAGTGCCTCGCCATTAAGTGGGCTCTAGAGGCCCTCAAATATTACCTGGTGGGCCGAAAGTTCAGGCTGATCACTGACCATGCCCCTCTCAAGTGGATGCACTTGAACAAGGAACGGAATAGCCGGGTGACCCGGTGGTTCCTTGCCCTGCAGGCCTACACTTTTATGGTGGAGCACCACCCAGGGGTACAGATGGGGAATGCAGATGCCCTGTCCCGAGTGCACTGTTTGGCGGGTGTCATTGCTCGACCAGAGTGGTCTGAGCAGAGGGGGGGGATATGTGAGAATCATGTGGGAATAGTGGATGAGGGCAGGTATATCTCGCCCAGATTCCTTTCCTATGTGGCCTAGTCTGGTCAGTATCGCACCTGCTTGCTAATGAATAATGGGAGGTGGATATAAAAGGATGCAAGGTGGTTGTGTGAGTGTCTCAGCCTGGGAACACAGAGAGCCTGTCTGTGTGAGAGACACACGTGAGTGGAAGCAGTGCCCACTGCAACTGTGGTTTGGCTGGACGGGAGAAGCCCGCCAGTTGGTAGTTAGGTTGTCCATTGTTTAGTTAGTGCCGGACAGGCAAGGATTTGTTTTATGTTTTATTTCCTTTTGCATTGCTTTCACCGTTAATAAACCTGACCCAGGGTCAGTTATACACGAATCCCAGCTCTGCGCCTGAGTTTCATGCTGAATGCACGTGACCTTTGACCCCAGCAAAGGTGATCCCGGAGTGTTTTATCACAGTTCATAGAGTGCAGTTTTGAAGCTAAGATGACAATGTATCTTTCCTTTTGTGCTTCTGGCTAAAAATTATTTGTATGTCACTCTGGGTCTGTAAAAACCACATCAAACATCCCTATGAAAGGTAAGATGTTTAGCATTAGAGCTCCAACCCACAATATCTAAGATTTAGCTATAAAGAAGATTAAAAGACTTTAAGTTACTTGAATTAGTTCCTGGGAACTAATAGTTTCTAAGTCTGTCTTGTTTTTTTCCTTGGGATACATGCTGTACGCTGCAGACACGAAAACTTCATTTGACACAAAATTAAATTGTCATAAAAAAAGATCTATATCCTTTTAAAATTTGGAACGTTTTTTCTTAGCCAATTTAGTAGTCAGAGACAATGAATGTACCGCAGTCTATGAAGGTGTAGAATCTTTTGCACTTGAATGCGTTTCTCAGCAGGAAGATGCCCCTCGTGACACAAATCCTATTTTATGTGAGATTGATTTTTCTGTTGAGTTGAGCTAGGTATTCATTGCTTCCAAAGGGTAAAAGAAAATATTTTATTTAATGGTGTATCAAAAATGCATTAGAGTTTGTCACATTGCACTGCTAATCATAAGAATGATAAGTTAGATCAAATTATAAACTAAAAGCCCCTAAATTCTATTGCATTTTTGGATTAAACTAATTTTCTACCTAATATTTGTGCATGTGGCAAACTTAATTTACTTAATGTAGGATGATCTGTGAGATGAAAAGTGCACATAAGATTTGGTAGATAAGTTAAATGGATTTTAGCACAATCATCTTTCCTATTGATGAATGCATATGTGACATTTCAAAGCTAGACAAACTATTAGTAAAAGATATTTTTTTCAATATATTGTGATTAAAGAATTTTATTCAATCTTAACAATTTATTGTTTTTATTATCACATAAAATTGATGGATGTGCGGATGTACTGTAATAATGTCTAGAAGAAAAAACATCTAGAAATGGGTCTCCATGCCTTATCAGTATGTATTTAGAGTGTGGGAGGAAACAGGAGAACCTGGAAGAAACCCACGAAACACGAGGAGAACATACAAACTCCTTGCAGATGTTGTTCTTAGTGGGATTTGAACCCTGGACCGCAGTGCATTAAAGCAACAGAGATAACCACTGAGCCCCCATGCTGCTTAGAATTTTCACATTTAAGGTACTACTTACAAATCTGTGTAATTGGAGCGCCCCGCGGGGCCTGGGGGTACTCGGTACCGGGCCCGTCGACTTCCATGGGGGATGGTGTCACGGCGGCGGCGACCCGGTCCATGGCCCAGAGGCGTCCAGTAAATGGAATAGGGGAAAGTTGTGTGGTATTTATGTGGTAAAAATGAAAATATAGTTATTAGATGGTGAAATACGTGACACCACCTGTGGTATTCTAGTCAGAGGTGACCAGCGCTGCGGTGTTGTTCCTCTGGGATGGATGTTGGGCGCAGCCATGATGTTGTAGCCCTCCACAGGTAGGGCTGTAGTCCCAGGGCAAAGATGTTAAATAAATAGTAAAAATGGCTGTAAACGCTGGGGTGCAGATAAATGAGAGAAAGACACAGGTGCAGTTTCTTTACCTTTTACTGGTAATAGGTTGCAGTCCGGAGTACCACATACAGGTAATGAAATGAGTCCGGCTCGCCTGGAAGCATTCAGGGGATCCACCTTGCCAGGTGGGGATTTAGGACCTTCCTTTCTGCGCTTTGTGTGGGTCTCCGCTGTATATAACTATGCTGCGACCCTCTATTCGTGATAGTTTCACTAACCTGTACGGCTGTCAGCGTGAGCCTTTTCCACGGGTACCATTCTCTTCACCGTTGGCCCCGGCCTCCTTATCCGCTGCCATGCCCTCAGGTGATCAATGTGCACAGGAATTTACAATCCCCTGTACTTTCAGATTCGGCTATCAGGGCGTACAGCTCCTGTCAGCCTAGGACTCTGATGTCCCTTTTCTCTTTATTAGCGCTTCACTCAGGGGTCTGCTATATGTAGTATTTTAGCTTCCCTAGAGTCTCTCAGTCTCTGCTCTTGTCCTTTCCCTCTTCACAGATCAGCTGCCTGTCTTTATCTGACAGGATCTTCCTGAAAGATCTCTTTACCTCACATCCTCACGTTTAACTGTCATTTTTCCTCACAGCTGTTTCATTTCCATGACAACCCCCTCAGCTGATTTCTAGCTGACTCACCATCCCCCTCTGCTGGCCAGAATTTATAAGGCATCTACCTTTTCTGACCTGCAGCAGGAAATTGTGATTAAATCTATGCTGCCTGGCATGGGGGTCCCTTTTTTTGCCTCCAAGCATGACTTCACCTCTTAGAGGGAGGTAATGTCACTGTCACAACTGGACTCTGGGGTGTCACATAATTTTTTTTGCCAAAAAAAAAGCACACAAAGAAAAAAATATTATAGGACAAATTTCTATAATGAGTGACCAAAAAAATCTTACAAACATATACGTTTTTCTGGTTAATAAATAAATTTAGTCCTCCTATGATACTTTTGTCTTTTTTTAGATGAAAATTTGTGCTGTTATCTTAATGGTATACTTTTTTTCATTTTCGAGTAGTTGCATGCAAGCCTTACATAACTAAGGGCAATGTCAGGTATAGGAAGGAGTAGTGTAAAGATGGACTGGATTCTGGAGCAGTAGAATTGTAGTCAGTGGAGTGACAAATCAGGACAAATCTGTTTAGCAAATGCCTGAAGGATATTACATGTCTAACTGCATTGTAACAAAATTAAAGTTTGATGAAAAAGGGCAAATGTATTTAGGTTATTTTCATGGGTCCACCTAGGTCTCTTAGTTCCGGTGATAGAAAATCTTAAAAGGAACTTGACACCATGTTTTTCACATATAAAGTAAGGCCAGTACATGTATGACATCATATACAGCATTCTAGAATCCTGTATATAAGTCTCCAATGCGCTCTGCATAACACAAAAAGACCTTTCATTATACTCACGGCATGGATTGGTCGGATGGGCGTTGCTGGTCCTGATCCACCTTCTCCCTTCTTATTGCGATCGCTGTCTTCCTTCCCTGCTTCTTGTGGATAATGATGCATTCTGCATCATTCAAATAGTGTCCTCTATCACGCCCATGTGTAGGTGCACTCCTCTCTGTCCTGATGAGAGCGGAACAAAGTACTGTAATGTGCATGCGCTGTGAAAGGGTTAAGAGCCTTGCTCTACTCTCTTCTAAGGGTATGTGGTCAAATATACAAAACCTCAACTGTCTTTCAGTACGTTTTTGTTAAGAAACATTTAAATCAAGATGTTTTTTACAAACGTGTATAATTACTTTCTTAATCACTTTGCCTTTTGGTGTTTGTATCCTATCACTGCTTGAGAAAGGTTCATTCCTCAGAAATGAAGCGTTGCCAGAGCCGTTATGGGCTCATAAGCCTTTTTTTTTTGGCATATTGCTTGGTGTGCTGCCTTTGTTCATTACTATCTGTCTATCTATCTATCTAAACCCAAAAATTTGACCAAAATAATCATAAGGTATACTTCCAAAAATAGTGAAAAACCAAGAGAAGAGAAGTACAAAGCCCAAACTAAAATAAAATCATTTTATATATTTATAAAGAAATAAAAGCAAAAATTAAAATTATAAAGGAACAATGAACAAGGCAGAGTGACCTCCAACTAGTCTACACCAATTGTAAAATCAAGTGAGGGTAATGACAAAATCCCAAGAAAAGCCACATGCATACAAATACAGTTGTGGCCAAAAGTATTGACACCCCTGCAATTCTGTCAGATAATACTCAGTTTCTTCCTGAAAATGATTGCAAACACAAATTCTTTGGTATTATTATCTTCATTTAATTTGTCTTAAATGAAAAAACACAAAAAGAATTGTCCTAAAGCCAAATTGGATATAATTCCACACCAAACATGAAAAAGAGGGTGGACAAAAGTATTAGCACTGTTCGAAAAATCATGTGATGCTTCTCTAATTTGTGTAATTAACAGCACCTGTAACTTACCTGTGGCACCTAACAGGTGTTGGCAATAACTAAATCACACTTGCAGCCAGTTGACATGGATTAAAGTTGACTCAACCTCTGTCCTGTGTCCTTGTGTGTACCACATTGAGCATGGAGAAAAGAAAGAAGACCAAAGAACTGTCTGAGGATTTGAGAAACCAACTTGTGAGGAAGCATGAGCAATCTCAAGGCTACAAGTCCATCTCCAAAGACCTGAATGTTCCTGTGTCTACCGTGCGCAGTGTCATCAAGAAGTTTAAAGCCCATGGCACTGTGGCTAACCTCCCTAGATGTGGACGGAAAAGAAAAATTGACAAGAGATTTCAACACAAGATTGTGCGGATGTTAAATAAAGAACCTCGACTAACATCCAAACAAGTTCAACCTGTCCTGCAGTCCGAGGGTACAACAGTGTCAACCCATACTATCAGTCGGCGTCTGAATGAAAAGGGACTGTATGAGACCCAGGAAGACCCCACTTTTTACGCCGAGACATAAAAAAGCCAGGCTGGAGTTTGCCAAAACTTACCTGAAAAAGCCTAAAACGTTTTGGAAGAATGTTCTCTGGTCAGATGAGACAAAAGTAGAGCTTTTTGGGCAAAGGCATCAACATAGAGTTTACAGGAGAAAAAAAGAGGCATTCAAAGAAAAGAACATGGTCCCTACAGTCAAACATGGCAGAGGTTCCCTTATGTTTTGGGGTTGCTTTGCTGCCTCTGGCACTGGACTGCTTGACCGTGTGCATGGCATTATGAAGTCTGAAGACTACCAACAAATTTTGCAGCATAATGTAGGGCCCAGTGTGAGAAAGCTGGGTCTCCCTCAGAGGTCATGGGTCTTCCAGCAGGACAATGACCCAAAACACACTTCAAAAAGCACTAGAAAATGGTTTGAGAGAAAGCACTGGAGACTTCTAAGGTGGCCAGCAATGAGTCCAGACCTGAATCCCATAGAACACCTGTGGAGAGATCTAAAAATGGCAGTTTGGAGAAGGCTCCTTTCAAATATCAGGGACCTGGAGCAGTTTGCCAAAGAAGAATGGTCTAAAATTCCAGCAGAGCATTGTAAGAAACTCATTGATGGTTACCGGAAGCGGTTGGTCGCAGTTATTTTGGCTAAAGGTTGTGCAACCAAGTATTAGGCTGATGGTGCCAATACTTTTGTCTGGCCCATTTTTGGAGTTTTGTGTGAAATGATCAATGTTTTGCTTTTTGCTTCATTCTCTTTTGTGTTTTTTCATTTCAGACAAATTAAATGAAGATAATAATACCAAAGAATTTGTGTTTGCAATCATTTTCAGGAAGAAACTGAGTATTATCTGACAGAATTGCAGGGGTGTCAATACTTTTGGCCACAACTGTAGATATGCAAAAATGTAGAAAGAATGACACTCACCAGGTAAAGTAGTCAAGGCTTTATTTTAAAAGCATATTAACGGGAGAACGGGTGCTGAAAGGAAGTAACGGCGATCGTTTAGTACGGAGAAGGCGCTTCCACGGGTCACATGATGAGCTGAAACCAGCGGAAGAAGAAATACCCACAAACAGGAGCAAAAACACCTCCCACCAGTGCCGCTCACCTGCTAAGCAATCAACAAAATTATACCAAAAAACCATACCCATGTGAAAATCAAAAAATTAAAACATACACATAATACTTTAAATATAATAGCACTAGAGAATATAGGCAAAAAAAGAAAGAAAAAACAAAAACAAAAAACCCCACAGTGAACCATATTTCACAAGAAAACAGACATGTCAATCCTCTCATTGGGTCCCGTGCGTTCCAATGCACGAGTCTGTATAATCCACCTGGCCTCTCGTTTTAATAGGTTTCTATTCAAATCACCTCCCTGAGCAGGTAAAAAACCCTTTCAATACCAGCAAAATATAATGCACCAGGATTACCACCATGTTCCTCTCTCATATGATTAAGGGACCCCCTTGCCTGTTAGAATAGAATTAAAATGCTCCCTGAACCTAACATAGAGAGGACTTATAGTCTTCCCTATGTAAAAAAAACTTGCAAGGACAAAATATAACATAAACAACGTGAGTGGACTTGCAGGATATAAAATCGGAAACACATTGCGTTACTGCGCCTATATGTAAACAGCGGTCGATAATATGGTAAGAACAAAATGGACAGTGCCCACATCTGTGGTTACCTTTTGGGGCCATCGAATTAAGCTAATTACTGTGCGGATTTTCCATACGATTGTGCACAAGCACATCTGACACTTTTCCTACATGCAAATAAAGGTCCTCTCCCAACTACCTCTGATAAATCGGCATCATGGCTTAAAATGTGCCAATTTTTGCGAATTGCAGACCTCACAGCGCCATCCATTGGACCAAAATCAAAAGAAAAAACAAACCTTTTCTCATCTTTCTTACAATTAACCCTTTTATTCACCTCACCAGCAAAATTCTGATTTAACCTAGCTTGTGTCTTTTCCAACAAATTGTCAGGGTATCCCCTCTCCAGAAACCTATTGCATAAATCTCGAGATTGCTCAACAAAACCCTTTTTTGTATTATTTATGCGCTTTAATCTGAGGAACTGACTATATGGTAGGGAATTTTTCATGTAAGAGGGGTGATAACTGTCATAATGAAGCATGGCATTAGTGGACGACGGTTTACGATAGACCAAAGTAAAGAGAGAGCCCTCTCTAAGCTCTGGAAAAACATCTAAAAATTCAATTGAATTGCCCCCAAACTTAGAAGTGAATGACATATTCATATCCCCTAAATTATTGAGGTACGATACAAAGTCATCAAACGTGTCTGAAGGGCTGTCCCACACAATGAAAATATCGTCCACATATCTAATATATATTTTGATATGTTTCAAATAGACATTAGAATGTGAATAAACGTGCCTATTTTCAAATACAGCCAAAAAAAGATTGGCGAAAGTGCACGCCACCGGAGTCCCCATAGCGGTCCCAACCTGCTGCAGGTACCATGTGTCCTGAAATTTGAATGCATTATGTCTCAAGATGAAGATGAAGTCCTCTCTATATTAGGTTCAGGGAACATTTTAATTCTCTTCTAACAGACAAGGGGGTCCCTAGATTAATTAATCATATGAGAGAGGAACATGATGGTAATCCTGGTGTGTTATATTTTGCTGGCATTGAAAGGGGTTTTTTACCTCTTCGGGGAGGTGATTTGAATAGAAACCTATTAAAACGAGAGGCCAGGTGGATTATACAGACTTGCGCATTGGAACGCAAGGGACTTAATGAGAGGATTGACATGTCTGTTTTCTTGTGAAATATGCTTTACTGTGGTTTTTTTTTTTTGCCTATATTTTCTAGTGCTATTATATTTAAAGTATTATGTGTATGTTGATTTGTTTTGATTTTCACATGTGTATGTTTTTTTGTATAATTTTGTTGATTGCTTAGCAGGTGAGCAGCACTGGTGGGAGGTGTTTTTGCTCCTATTTGTGGGTATTTCTTCTTCCGCCGATTTCAGCTCACCATTTGACCCGTGGAAGAGTCTTCTCCGTGCGAAACGATCGTTGCTACTTCCTTTCAGCACCCATTCTCCCGTTAACATGCTTTTACAGTAAAGCCTTGACTGCTTTACCCAGTGAGTGCCATTCTTTCTACATTTTTGCAATCTCAATTTGCTTGTTTTTCATGAATGTGCACCTAAGGGTTAACAGTTAATTGCCGGCTGCGTCTCTCTCACACATACGAAGTACGGTTCGGAAGTGTGGATCTATGTGACGGTGCCCGCCATCTATCCTTGGATTTTGCAATATAAATAGATATCAATAAGTATCCAATAATACAATTAAAGTAGTAGTAGCATAAAATATAAAATCCTAGTACAAGCAGCAGTGGATTTCTAATAATAAAGTGCATATGTGCAAAAGCCAAAATCTGAAGGCTACAGGGTCATGCAG
This sequence comes from Dendrobates tinctorius, assembly GCF_039654945.1. Lineage (NCBI taxonomy): Eukaryota > Metazoa > Chordata > Amphibia > Anura > Dendrobatidae > Dendrobates > Dendrobates tinctorius. The sequence goes on along the minus strand of NW_027361703.1, from coordinate 14,361,434 downwards.
AAATATATTCATACGAGTAATAAAAGGGTCAAAGTGCAAGTGCACGGTGGATAACACCACCTAAATGTAACACGACCATAAGTAAATAAAATTCATATGCCACTGAGTCAATATGATAATGTCATTACCATGGTGCAGAGCTTTGTGAAAGTATTCGGCTCCCTGGAAATTTTCAACCTTTTCCCACATATCATGCTTCAAACTTAAAGATACCAAATGTAAATTTTTGGTGAAGAATTAACAACAAATGGGACACAATTGTGAAGTTGAATGAAATTTATTGGTTATTTTAAATTTTTGTGGAAATTCAAAAACTAAAAAGTGGGGCGTGCAATATTATTCGGCCCTTTTACTTTCAGTGCAGCAAACTCACTCCAGAAGTTCATTGTGGATTTCTGAATGATCTAATGTTGTCCTAAATGACTAATGATGATAAATATAATCCACCTGTGTGTAATCAAGTCTCCGTATAAATGCACCTGCTCTGTGATAGTTTCAGGGATCTGTTTGAAGCACAGAGAGCATCATGAAGACCAAGGAACACAACAGGCAGGTCCGTGATACTTTTGTGGAGAAGTTTAAAGCCAGATTTTGATACAAAATGATTTTCAAAACTTTAACCCCTTTCTGTCATGTGACGTACTATCCCGTCCATGTCCCCTGGGACTTAATCCACAGGGACGGGATAGTACGTCACAGCGATCAGCGGCGACCACGTGGTGAGCGCCGCTGATCGCGGCCTGGTGTCAGCTGATTATCACAGCTGACACCCGGCACAATGTGTCAGGGGCGGTCACAGACCTCCCCGACACGTTAACCCCTTGCACACCACGATCAAACACGATCGCGGTGTACCGGGGGTTAAAGGAAGCATTGGCAGGGAGGGGGCTCCCTCCGTGCTTCCCTGAGCCCCCCACAGCAGCGCAATGTGCAGCGCTGCTGCAGGGGGCTCCATCCCTGCAGGTCCCCGAATCCAAGATGGCGACGGGGACCTTCGGGAGCCTTCAGGGAGCTGGCTTCATCATGCCTGCAAAGCGCAGGCAAGGAGGAAGCCTTGTGCAGTGCCTGTGACAGACCGCTGATCTGTCACAGTGATCTGTGATGTGACAGATCAGCGATCTGTCACATGACAGCTATGTCCACCCTGGGACAATGTAATAAAGTTAAAAAAAAAGTTTAAAAATAATTTTAAAAAAATCGCTAAATAAATTAAAAAAAAAAAATATTCCCTAATAAATTCATTTTTTGGAAATAAAAAAAAACTAAGAAAAGTACACATATTTGGTATCGCTGCGTCCGTATATAAAAAAAAAAATAAAAGTACACATATTTGATATCGCCACGTCCATAACGACCCGCCCTATAAAACTGTCCCATTAGTTAACCCCTTTAGCGAACCCCTTTCAAAAAATAAAAATAAAAAACGAAACAAAAAATAATGATTTATTATCATACTGCCGAACAAAAAGTGCAATAGCGCGTGATCAAACAGACGCATATAAATATCCATGGTACCGCTGAAAACTTCATCTTGTCCCGCAAAAATCGAGCCACTATACAGCATCATCAGCAAAAAAATTAAAGTTATAAAATAAAAAAAAATTTTTTTTAATAAATTATAAAAGTCGCAGAATAAAGCGATGCAAAAATAATTATTTTTTTATATAAAATTGTTTTCATTGCATAAAAGTGCCAAAACATAAAAAAACTACTTAAATGAGGTATCGCTGTAACCGTACTGACCCGAGGAATAAAATCGCTTTATCAATTTTACCACAGGCGTAACAGTGTAAACGCACCCCCAAAAGAAATTCATGAAATGCTGGTTTTTGTTTATTCTGTGTCCCAAAAATCAGAATAAATAGTGATCAAAAAATGTCATGTGCCCGAAAATGATACCAATAAAAACATCAGCTCGTCCCGCAAAAAATAAGACCTCACATGACTCGGTGGGTCAAAATACGGAAAAATTGTAGCTCTCAATATGTGGTGATGCAAAAACTATTTTTACAATAAAAAGCGTCTTTTAGCGTGCGACAGCTGCCAAAAATAAAAACCCGCCATAAATAGTAAATCAACCCCCCCGTTATCACCCACTTAGTTAGGCAAAGATAATAAAATTAAAAAAGTGTATTTATTTCCATTTTACCATCAGGGTTAGGGTTAGGGCTAGGGTTAGGGCTAGGGTTAGGGGTGTGTTGGGGTTAGGGTTGGAGTTATAATTGGGGGGTTTCCACTGTTTGGGCACATCAGGTGCTCTCCAAATGCAACATGGCGTCTGATCTCAATTCCAGCCAATTCTGCGTTGAAAAAAAGTCAAATGGTGCTCCTTCCCTTCCAAGCTCTGCCATGCACCCAAACAGTGTGTTACCCCCACATATAGGGTATCAGCCTACTCAGGACAAATTGCAAAACAACTTTTGGGGTCCTATTTCTCCTGCTACCCTTAGAACAATAAAAATTGGGGGCAAAAATATCATTTTTGTGAAAAAAATGATTTTTTTATTTTCACGCCCGGGCGTTATAAACTTCTGTGAAGCACTTGGGGGTTCAAAGTGCTCACCACACATCTAGATAAGTTCCGTGGGGGGTCTAGTTTCCAAAATGGGGTCAATTGTGTGGGGGTTTCCACTGTTTAGGTACATCAGGGGCTCTCCAAAAGCAACATGACACCCGCTGACCATTCTATCAAAGTCTGCATTCCAAAACGTCACTACTTCCCTTCCGAGCCTCGACGTGTGCCCATACAGTAGTTTTCTCCCACATATGGGGTGTCAGCGTACTCAGGACAAATTGGACAACAACTTTTGGGGTCCAATTTCTCCTGGTACCCTTGGGAAAATAAAAAAATTGGTGACTAAAAGATCATGTTTGTGGAAAAATACGATTTTTTTATTTTCACGCCCGGGTGTTATAAACTTCTGTGAAGCACTGGGGGGTTCAAAGTGCTCACCACACATCTAGATAAGCTCCGTGGGGGGTCTAGTTTCCAAAATGGTGTCATTTGTGGGGGGTTTTTCCACTGTTTTGGTACATCAGGGGCTTTCCAAACGCGACATGTGTCCGATCTCAATTCCAGCCAAAAACGTCAAATGGCGCTGCTTCCATTCCGAGCTCTGCCATGCACCCAAATAGTGGTTTACCCCCACATGTGGGGTATCTGCGTACTCAGGACAAATTGCACAATAACTTTTAGGGTCCTCTTACCCTTGGAAAAATAAGAATTGAGGGTGAAAAGATCATTTTTTGGAAAAAATATGATTTTTTAATTGTACGGCTGTACGTTAGAAACTTCTGTAAAGCCCTTGGGGGTTCAAAGTTCTCACCACACATCTAGATAAATTCCTTGGGGGGTCTAGTTTCCAAAATGGGGTCACTTGTGGGAGGTTTCCACTATTTAGCTACATCAGGGGCTCTCCAAACGTGACATGGCGTCCGATCTGAATTCCAGCCAATTTTGCATTGAAAAAGTCAAATGGCGCTCCTTCCCTTCTGAGCTCTGCCATGCACCGAAACAGTGGTTCACCCCCACATATCAGGTATCAGCGTACTCAGGACAAACTACACAATAACTTTTGCAGTCCAATTTCTCCTGGTACCCTTGGTAAAATAAAAAAAATTGAACCTGAAGTATTTTTATTGTGAAAAAAAGTTTAATGTTCATTTTTTTTAAATATTCAAATAATTCCTGTGAAGCACCTGAAGGGTTAATAAACTTATTGAATGTGCTTTTGAGCACCTTAAGGGGTGCAGTTTTTAGAATGGTGTCACTTTTGGGTATTTTCTATCATATAGACCCCTCAAAGTGGCTTCAAATGTGATGTGGTCCGTAAAAATAAAATGGTGTTGCAAAAATGAGAAATCGCTGGTCAACTTTTAACCCTTATAACTTCCTAACAAAAAAAAAATTTGGTTCCAAAATTGTGCTGATGTAAAGTAAACATGTGTAAAATGTTACTTATTAAGTTTTTTGTGTGCCGTATCTCTGTGATTTAAGGGCATAAAAATTCAAAGTTGGAAAATTGTGAAATTTTCAAAATTTTTGCCAAATTTCTGTTTTTTTCACAAATAAACGCAAGTTATATGAATGAAATTTTACCACTAGCATGAAGTACAATATGTCACGAGAAAACAGTGTCAGAATCACCGGGATCCATGGAAGCTTTTCAGAGTTATTACCTCACAAAGGAACAGTGGTCAGAATTGTAAAAATTGGCCCAGTCATGAACGTGCAAACCACCCTTGGGGGTTAAGGGGTTAGGCTGTGTGCACACGCTGCGGATTAGGTGCGGATTCATCCGACGGATTTTGTAAAATCCGCAGGTGAAACCGCAGGTCAAAATACCTGCGGTTTTACCTGTGGATTGCTCTGCAGTTTTGCCCTGCGGTTTTTCATCTCCTCAATGGAGGAGATGGCAAACCGCAGCAGAATCCGCAGAAAGAATTGACATGTCAATTCTTTCTGCGGATTGAAAACCGCAGATAATCCGCGCGGAAAATTCCGCACCGTCTGTATTGCGGTTTTTGATTCCCATAGGGAATCATGGTACTGTACACCGCAGCAAAATCCGCAGCGTGTGCACACAGCCTTAAACATCCCAAGGAGCACTGAGCAAGTGATCAAATTGAAATGGAAGGAGAATCATTACACTGCAAATCTACCAAGACCTGGCCGTCCCTCTAAACTTTCATCTCAAACAATCAGAGATGCAGCCAAGAGGCCCATGATCACTCTGGATGAACTGCAGAGATCTACAGTGGAGGTGGGAGAGTCTGTCCATAGGACAACAATCAGTCGTACACTGCACAAATCTGAACTTTATGGAAGAGTGGCAAGAAGAAAGCCATTTCTCAAAGATATCCATAAAAAGTGTTGTTTAAAGTTTGCAACAAGCCACCTGGGAGATACACCAAACATGTGGAAGAAGGTGCTCTGGTCAGATGAAAACAAAATTGAACTTTTTGGCATCAATACCAAACGATATGTTTGGCGTAAAGGCAACACACATCATCACTCTGAACACACCATCTATTGTCAAACATGGTGGTGGAAGCATCATGGTTTGGGCCTGCTTTTCTTCAGCAGGGACAGGGAAGATGGTTAAAATTGATAGGAAGATGGATGGAGCCAAATACAGGACCATTCTTGAAGAAAACCTGTTGGAGTCTGCAAAAGACCTGAGACTGGGACAGAGCTTTGATCCCAAACATAAAGCAAAGTCTACAATGGAATGGTTCACAAATAAATATATCCAGATGTTAGAATGGCCAAGTCAAAGTCCAGACCTGAATCCAATCGAGAATCTGTGGAAAGAGCTCAAAACTGCTGTTCACAAATGATCTCCATCAAACCTCACTGAGCTCGTGCTATTTGCCAAGGAAGAATGGGCAAGAATTTCAGTCTCTCGATGTACAAAACTGATAGAGACATACCCCAAGTGACTTGCAGTGGTAGTCGCAGCAAAATGTGGCGCAGCAAAGTATTAAGTTAAAGGGGCCGAATAATATTGCACGCACCACTTTTCATTTTTTGAACTTCCACAAAAATTTAAAATATCCAATAAATTTCGTTCAACTTCACAATTGTGTCCCACTTGTTATTGATTCTTCACCAAAAATTTACATTTGATATCTTTATGTTTGAAGCATGATATGTGGGAAAAGGTTGAAAAGTTCCAGTGAGCCGAATACTTTTGCAAGGCAATGTATCTATCTATCTATCTATCTATCTATCTATCTTAAGAACACCTGACCAGCTCCTTCTTAATGTTAAGAGGTGCAAGCTGCAATGAATGCACAATATGTAACAAAAAAGGACAGCAGCACTCTGTGAGGGCTAAGATATATATATAGAAACACTGGAAACATTAAATCTAAGCTGTATTGTTACTCAGTAAGATGTACTTACAAAAAAACCAAGGCTCTTACTGCAAAAAATGACCAATACATGTGTGCCCATCAACCATGGCAAGGTGACCTTCCTCTGATGTGTCCTATCCTACTGTACATGCCACTCTCGGGCTAAAACATAGTAAAATAGTTATTAAGGTTGAAGGAAGACTTTAAGTCCATCTAGTTCAACCCATATCCTATCCTAACTTGCCCTAACTTGTTGATCCAGAGGAAGGCAAAAAAAACCCCATGTGGCAAGCAGTAAGCTTTACATTGAGGAAAAAAAATCCTTCCCGCCTACAATAATGGACAAACATGTCTCTCCCTATCTCTGAGCCTACAATTTGAATGGGAAAGTAGAATTGGTTAAAATTACCTGTAGGTTAATGGGAGGAGTGCAGAGTTCTTGACAAAGACCGTGCTGTGAGGTTGAAACGTTGCACCACTTGGTGCTGGATTAAAGTCCACAATTTTTCCTTGAACTGGAGTGCTGCCTGATTTTTTTTCCATTTTTTTAATGTTTGGTGTGGAATTATATCCAATTTGGCTTTAGGACAATTCCTTTTGTGTTTTTTCATTTAAGACAAATTAAATGAAGATAATAATACCAAAGAATTTGTGATTGCAATCATTTTCAGGAAGAAACTGAGTATTATCTGACAGAATTGCAGGGGTGTCGATACTTTTGGCCACAACTCTATCTATCTATCTATCTCAGCTATGTATCTATCTCATCATGTCATACCTCTCTATAATTTAATATTGATGCAGAAAAGTGAAGTGGAGCAAACTGTTCTAAAGTACTTCTACGACATATTCAGGTGACACCTGTTTTGTACTATCTGCTGCAAAAATACAATTCCAGAAGCCTGTGTTATTAATAGCTCTACAGACAGCATGAAGTTATTTGTATTTAAAAGAGGTGTATGAGAAAGGCAGTGAAGAGAAAAATAGTTCCCAGACAGTAGAAGGGAGAGGACAATACCAAAGCATACAGCACATCAGATAATGCACAAAGTAAAGAATGATACACACAGCAAGAGTTTTATTAACTCATCCATAACTAGAGCCCAATGAAAGCTTCACCACTTTCCATGGTTGGGGATCATTATATTTTTACTGAAGTAACAGTAAATATATATTCTCAGTAAACAGAATGGGCTTACAGAGAATTCACCTTATACATCTGAAAGAGACCAGTAAAAGTAAATGCTAAAGTAACCCTATTTTAAGAGATGAAGAGATGGTGCGTGAACATACCCTAAAGGTACTGTCACACTTAGCGATATACCAGCGATCCAGACCAGCGATATGACGCGGTCAGGATCGCTGGTACATCGCTAAGTGGTCGCTAGTGAGCTGCCACAAAGGCAGATCTCACCAGCGACATCGCTGGGGACGGGGGTCACTACTTACCTGTCACACCAGGCGATCCTGCGTCCTCCCGCCCGGCTCCACGCTTGTCGCTCGTCTCGCCACAGGAAGCGCCGCAGGAAGCTGACGACGAGAAACAGTCCAGGACGTTCTCGCGCGATCAGCGATAACCAGCGGGGGAGCCGGTCATAGGTAAGTATCAGACACAGCGATGTCGCTAGCAATATCGCTATAATGTCACAAGTTATAGCGATATTGCTAGCGATATCGCTTAGTGTGACAGTACCTTAATACTAGAGAGGGGATAATCTACTTAGAGGACTCTGATCCATCAGCCAGATCAGTAATCTTTGAACACTGCATGCGAGGCCTGCGAATTGCCCTACCGTCAGGCATTCCAAGTCTCTTTTTTGATTGGCTGAGCTGTCATGATGCATACATTTTATCCCGCTAGCCCTACTAATCAAAAGAAGAACCAGAAAAGTCAGGAGTTAAGGAGATTCACAGGTCTCCTGTCCAGTGGTCACAGATTACTGACCTAACAGTTGAGTCACATTCCTGTGAATCAATTTTCCCCTTTAAATGTTTTTATGTGCTGTCTGTTTAAAATGTATGTCACAGTTACAATAACAATGAAAGTGTGAATGAGGATTAATTGGCAGCTCATCTCTGTATATAATATGCATGTAGGTATAACCACCAAGTGAGACTTCAAGGTTATTGAAAGAGTTGTTTCATGACTGACATTAATAACATATCGCTATGATAAGATGGTTCCAACCGCCGGTAGTAAAGCAACTTACCGTCTTGTCTAGGCTTGGCTTTGGGGAATTTCCACTTTTTCCCCACACATTAGGGCTTATATATTAATGCTGTCCGATTCATGAACAGTTCAAACTTTGACTAGATGGCCTTAAATTGTGTTAAATTTATCAGATTTTATCATGCTGTTTGAAAAATTTGTTGCATGTTTGGATAATCTATTCTAAATTCATACCACCTATTAGCTCCGTTCCCAAAATGAGTATTTGGTGAATTTTTCATATTACAGATTTTCTGCATGTATTAGCTAAATTATGTTACTTGCATCTTTTTCATTGTGTTTGCATTTTTTACATGCACTTTTATTGCATTTTTGACGTTGCAGTTTTTTTTTCTTTTTGGTATTTCATGATTTAATTGGTATTTCATGATTTAAGTTAAGCTGCTTCCTGGTATTTGAACTGACAAAACTTTATTGATACAGTCATGTGTGGATTACAAATGTATAAATCCCACCCAGCTTTCTGGAACTGAAAAGTGCTGCAAAAAATGGGCAGCGTCAAAAACTCATTGTGGGAACTCAACCTGATTGGATTACATTGGGCCCGAAATTTGCACCAAAATGTTGACACATGGCATTGCATGATAAGTAGTGTTGAGCGATACCTTCTGATATCGGGAAATATCGGATCGGATTGGATCGGACCAATACCCCAAAAATATCGGGTATCGCCGATTCTGATACCGGAAACCCATGCAAGTCAATGGGGCACAAATATCGGAATGAAAATAAACCCTTTCTTTACTTGCACATCCAGTTCAGGAGGGGAGAAGAGTGAGGGGGGAAGAGTGAGGGGGGAAGAGTGTGGGCGGTGCGTGGGCGGACACTGTGCGAGTCTGTGTGTGCGGGCGGGGTCTGCACGGGCCTGCTGGGGGTCTGTGCGGGCCTGCCGGGGGTCTGCGGGCCTGCCGGGGGTTGTGTGTGTGTGCAGGCATCGTCCGATGGGACTACAAGTCCCATCGGGCTATGCCTGCTACAATGACAGTGATTGACACATTAGCCAATGATGGGACAGTAGAAGTCCCATCATCCGGCTAATGTGTTGAATGTAAAAAAACAAACAAACAAACATACATACAAAATACATGCATACATACATACTACATATATACTACATTCATACAACATACATACATTCATACAACATACATACATACATACTACATATATACTACATTCATACAACATACATACATACTACATACATACTACATTCATACAACATACATACATACATACTACATACACGCAGAAGCTATGGGACCCGCTTCAGTTTGCCTATAAGGAGAATCGTTCGGCAAACGACACTGTCAATCTGGCACTGAAGTACATTTTGGATCATACAGATGAACGGCACTCATATGTCCGGATTCTTTTCATGGACTTTAGCTCAGCGTTCAATACCATTGATCCGAATTTACTTCATAAGAAAATGGTAGCTCTTGGAGTCCCTCTCAACTTATGCTTGTGGATTTATAACTTCCTGACAGCCAGGATACAGAGTGTAAAAGTTGGACCATTCACTTCGGACACCTTGGTCACAAACATCGGGGCACCTCAGGGGTGTGTTTTGTCCCCGTTACTGTTTTCTCTCTATACGAATGATTGCATCTCTTCAGCAGACTCAGTAAAAATCTTGAAATTTGCCGATGATATGACACTGATTGGTCTCATCAGGGGAAATGCTGAAGACTTGTATCGGAGTGAGGTGGAAAGAATATGTGACTGGTGTAAAGCCAATAATCTTGTACTCAACACTAAAAAAACTGCTGAGATGGTTGTGGATTTTAGGAAAGATCAACATGAGATACTTCCAATCTACATCCATGACGAAGTGGTTCTTAGGGTCACAGAGACCAAATTCCTTGGTGTTATCGTCTCTCATGATCTTAAATGGGGGAAAAACGTGGATGCTGTTATAAGAAAAGCACAACAGAGGATGTTCTTCCTGCGTCAGCTGAAAAGATATGGTTTGTCTAAGAATCTGCTGATCTTATTCTTTAATGCTGTCATCAGATCTGTGATTTGTTCCTCTCTGATAGTCTGGTATGGGGGAGCCACTGCGCATGACAAACTCCGCTTACAAAGGACTTTCAGAACAGCAGAGAGAATTATAGGCTCCCCCCTGCCTAAAATCCAGGATCTTTATGATAAGAGTATTCAATCCCACGCATTGAAAATTTCATCCGATCCCTCTCACCCGGGACACTCCTCATTCCAACTACTCCCTTCAGGATGTCGCTTCAGAGTCCCCAAATGCAGTACCAACCGCCATATGAACAGCTTCTATCCACTCTCTGTTCAACAATTAAATCGTCATGTGTAGACTATATACTGTATCTGTCTTGTTAGATGTTACTTGTTGTATCTGTTGTTATATATTATGTTGCCTCTTTGCCACAAAGAATTCCTTGTATATATGTAATATGTACTTGGCGATAATAAATTTGATTGATTGATTGATACATACTACATATATGCTACATTCATACAACATACATACATACATAGTACATACTACATACATACTACAGACATACAACATACATAAAACATGCTACAGACATACAACATACATACTACATACATACTACATACAATACATTCATACATTCATACAATACATACATATAGACATACAGTACATATAACATAGACTACATACTCACCATCACTTGTCACTTTGATCCCCGAAGCCAGTGTCATCTGTAAAAAATATTAAAATAGCAAACAACCAATATACTCGCTGATCCGCAGAAATCCATGAGTGTCCCACGACGATCTCCCATGGAGAACAGCAGCATCAGCTGATGCGACCGCTCTCTAGGGGCACCAGGAATACAATGACGGGAGGTAGGTAACCTTCTGCACTGTATTTCTCTGCCATTGCTGTGTGAGAAAGTTCCCACACAGCTTTTGCCATAAAGTGAGACCAGTGGACGATAATAACCTCTCAGTGATGCAGTGCAGGAGATCGTCGTGGGACACTCGTGGATTTCTGTGGATCAGGGAGTAAATTGGTTGTTTGTTATTTTAATATTTTTTACAGTGAGATGACACTGGCTTCGGGGATCAAAGTGACAAGTTATGGTGAGTATGTACTCTGTTATATGTACTGTATGTCTATATGTATGTATTGTATGAATGTATGAATGTATTGTATGTAGTATGTATGTATGTTGTATGTATGTTTGCAGCATGTTGTATGTATGTTGTATGTATGTAGTAAGTATGTAGTATGCATGTATGTATGTTGTATGAATGTAGTATATATGTAGTATGTATGTAGTATGCATGTATGTTGTATGAATGTAGTATATATGTAGTATGTATGTATGTTGTATGAATGTAGTATATATGTAGTATGTATATATTATGTAGTATGCATGCTGCATGAATGTAGTATATATGTAGTATGTATGTAGTATGTATGTATGTTGTATGAATGTATTATGTATGAAGTATGTAGTATGTATGTATGCTGTATGAATGTTGTATATATGTAGTATGTATGTAGTATTTATGTAGTATGTAGTATGTATGTAGTATGTATGTTTTTTTTTATTTTTTTTTACATTCAACACATTAGCCGGATGATGGGACTACTACTGTCCCATCATTGGCTAATGTGTCAATCACTGTCATTGTAGCAGGCATAGCCCAATGGGACTTGTAGTCCCATCGCACGATGCCTGCACACACACACACAACCCCCGGCAGGCCTGTACAGACCCCCGGCAGGCCCGCACAGACCCCCGGCAGCCCGCACAGACCCCCGGCAGCCCGCACAGACCCCCAGCAGGCCCGCACAGACCCCCGGCAGGCCTGCACACCCCCCCGGCAGGCCCGTACAGACACTCAGCAGGCCCGCACAGACCCCCGGCAGGCCCGTACAGACCCCCGGCAGCCCGCACAGACCCCTGGCAGGCCCGCACAGACCCCCGGCAGGCCCGCACAGACCCCCGGCAGCCTGCACACCCCCCCAGCAGGCCCGTACAGACACTCGGCAGGCCCGCACAGACCCCCGGCAGGCCCATACAGACCCCCGGCTGGCCCGCACAGACCCCCGGCAGGCCCGCACAGACCGCGCATCATGATGACATCATTTCAGCAGCCAATCACAGCCATGCCATTAGTTAACATGGCTAACACAACTGGCTCATTGCATTATGGGAACTTCCGATTCCGGTATTCGATATTGTAAAAATATCGGTACTCGGTATCGGAACTCCGATACAGCGAATATCGGCCAATACCCGATATTTGCAGTATCGGAATGCTCAACACTAATGATAAGATCCTTAGCTAAGTCACCTCTTTTAGGCAAATCCACACTCTCTTGTCAAGTAAGATGTCTTAAATAAATAATCATTATGGTGCAAGTCATGAAAAACCTTGTTTACCTAAAATTGCACAGTATGGCACATTTGCATTCAATTTAATCTCCACCATTGTCTGTAAAGAGCTGATGTTACTGTTTTCTGGTCACGAGGTTGAACGTTAAGCCATATTCATTTTGTCCTAGTGATATGCCATTTTTTCATTAACAGCCTATATAATAAGTCATGTAATTGTCTTATGTCCATCTGATACACATTCATTAAATGAGATGTTTAGGATTAAAAAGCTATGGCTGCATTCTATCAGAAACAGTGAGACACCATTCTGTGGGATGCGTCTGGTGTTGTATCTCTGTTCTATTAAATTGAATGAGGCTCAGCTGGAATACCAGGCAAAGACTGTGAACAGGTTTCACACTGTTTTTGGTGGTTACAATGCTTAGTTTTTTAATCCTGAACGATCAAATTAACAATCCTTATTATGGTGTAAAAATATAACACATTTGAATAGGTAAATTTAAAGCAATTTATACAAATGCCTCCAGGTTGTAGGTTATATATGTAAAAAAAATAAACTTAAAGGGTGTCTATCAGTAACTAAGAGTGGGCAATCCTGAAATCATAATTTTTCTAAATATAGCCTATTAACAAAACTGCTCTAATGTAGTCCCCCCAGAAGGGCCCGACTTTCCACCAAAAGTCAGCCTCAAATTTTTGGGTTACAGGATACTGGCATGCAGATAGGGATCCTACAACCCTTCATGGCCCCTCTCACTATGCAAGAGTGAGATTCTATGATATCTTGCCATCTGCACAAACCAGCACTGGTGGTTACTTTACTAAGTTAAGGTCACCATTCAGTAACCACTTAGTAAAATACATGACAGTTTTTGGGTAAAGGCACAGAGCGAGACCAGCTCTTTCACAGCAAAAGGTGTCGTGGAGGATTGTGGGATTCCGCTTTGCATGTTGGGATTACACAACTCAGAAATTCTGAACCAATTTTTGCCTGAAAGGGTCTTTTCGAGGGGCATTAGAGTTACTTCTGGCCACTTTTCCTAATAGATGATGTTTAGAAAAATCATCAGTCTTTAGATACCAACTCTTCTGTTAAATAAAATGGTCATCACTACGTTGGTGATTGGACTTTAAAACACCAGTAAATGCAAGGCAATTGGAAAATGTGACAAATTGGTTTATAATGTAGCTTTAAATGATTGTTTGTCCTTTTGTGGATGGGTCAAGAAGACACTGCTTATTAAATGCTTCTAAATAGGAGCAGATGAAAGCTGGTGTTTGTCGGAATTGGACATCCCTGTGTCTTTACTAACTGCTTATTGATTTTAGAAAGCAAATAAAAACTACTGTTTAAAGGGTATTTTAAAATCACAAGGTCATGTTATTTATTACTTCATTGACAGTGTTTCTCTTCCTTTTCAAGTAAAGCAAAATGATTATTTCTTAATGCATACAAGTGACTCTAATCGTTTCTTAAAATACACTATTAATTTATAATATAGTTTTGTCTTTTACAGCCAAGTCAAACATTAGTCAGCCTATTGACTTTTAATAGGTCTTGAAGTTTGTGTATTTTTTTGTAAAATACATTATTTATTGTTACATCAATTGTATTAGAATGCAATACACCGGAACTGAGTCACAAAAATGTTGTTTTATATTCTAATGTCACGTGTGACTGGATACAATGCCTCCAGCAAGGCGAATTTCTATAACACCCATGAACCTGGATACACCGCCTCCAGCATGGCAAATGTAAACAGAGTTAAGGGAAACACGGGGGAAACCGTTACAATGGAGGGCCCTGCAATAGGGAACGGGGACGTGGAGACCTTCTGCACTCCCCTGAGTCAGTGTCCCTACACTCCTGACAATCCCTAGGCAGGTTCCGCACCTGTCGATGAGCTGGATACCTCAAATCCCTAGCTCGCCCTGCACCTATCCCTTTCTAGTGAACTGGACGGTGCAGAAACTAATCCCACCACTGCACTAATACACACACAAGGAAAGTCACAAACAGGGAAAAGCACCACTTAGCTTTGCTCTGTTACTATTGCTCCCAGCAACAGAGTACAACACCAAAGTTCAGCTTCACCCCTGAAGCTCGACACCTGAATTCAGCTTCCGCCTGAAGCTATTACACCAGAGCTCCCCTGAGCTGCCAGGAACTCCTCTCTGTAGTTCCTTCCTTCACCAGACTTGGTTGGAAATGAGCAATTTCACCAAAACGAGTGAGACCACCTGCAGCTCCTTTATAGGTAGGAGCCAGGGAATCACACCTGCTTCATAATCACGTGCAATAACACTAGCGGCCACTGGGGGCAACTAAATTAAAGTAACCAGAGTGCAATGACCCTAACGGCCACCGGGGGCAAAACTAGAACTGAAACAACCACAGTGTAATGACCCTAATGGCCACTGGGGGCAAAACTAACTTTAAACAAACAGCTTAAAGGGAAAAAAGGTTACTTGTGCAAAATCTGTCATAATCCAACCTGGATCATGACATATATATTATTGGAGCAACATTTTTAAATCATAAAATGATTATGTTCTGCACATTGTGAATGTTATTGTCTTTCAGTAACTGACACTGCAGCTGACCTGAATTTTATTGATTTATCTTAAAGGCATAGAGTCATCAGAAAATAACCTACTGTTAAATCAGGTTTTTATTTTAAATGTACATTTTTTTACAATTTGACAGTATATTATTTTATATCACAATCTGTATAAAAAAAGTCTGTAACTCACAATTTTCACTCTTGCCAATGGGGCTAATCTACAGTCATACACAGGCTATGTTCACACGTTGCTTTTTTGCTGTGTTTTTTTCTGTAGGCAAAACCTGCTCTCAGGCTGGTTTCACATTAGCGTTTTTTTGTACAGCGCATCCGTGCGCATGCGTCATGCGAACCTATGTTTAACATGGCGTATGCATGGTCTTGCGTTTGCATGTGTTCTTCTGCATTTTTGTGAGCATGAGTTTTTTCATGGTGTGCATCTAGATGCGCTAGACGCAACCTGTTGCATTTTTGGGTCTGTCCAAGGGCGACAAAAAAATACATGCATTTGCTTGTGCACGGAATGCGTCATAACAACGCATTCGTTTTACAAGTAAACGTGTAGACACTGGTTTTAACCCCTAGAGAACGAATGTGCATTAAAAATGCAAACACATGCAAAAACGCATGATGCGTTTTTGCATGTGTTTCTACTTGCGCACAATGCGCAGCGCACAAAGACGCAAATGTAAAGCTAGCCTTAACAGTAAAGAAGCTGCATACGAAAAGCAGTTTTGCTGCATTTCTCAGGATCACAAAGTTCAACTTTGCTTCCACCACGGAAACATGAACACAGATCAGCAATGCCAGACATATGTAAAACCATTTTGGAAAGAAGGGCAATTTGATCAAATTATTTAGTGGAAAAAGATTTTTATGTCTGAAAAAATAGTGACTATTCTGAACAAAAAGTTCACGAGTTCATGAAAAATTGCACAATTACATATGTAACAGTGCAGGGAGTTAAATTGGTTGGGAATAGTTTACCTAAGACATTGGCAGAGCATTGAGTTTGTTGGATATTGTTTACTTTCACACTATGGTGGGCCCTTTACAGCACCATGGTAATAGGGGATCTACCCTTCAAGAACAGGAAACCTACAGGATAAAAGGGCTGCACCTCTCCCATGCATCAGTTGGTTTCCTGTTCTTGAAGGAGGAACCTTTGTCTGGATGTATTGGCGGTACCGAAAGGAGAGATGAAGATTACCCAGGTCTGGATGGTCAGTCCAGGCAAGAGCTCTGTCCTTTCTGCCGCAAGAGCAGTGGTCTTGGAAATGCTGCAGCATGTCCAGGGGGCATTGGTTTTATGCAGGTGTTCTTAGTGGTGTGAAAACTATGCTCTCTCTGGTGTGAAGGGGAATAGCTATTCGGCCCAGTCTTGGACAACATTCTGAAGAAAGCAGGAGACCGCAAGAAAGGATTACCAAATTTGTCCATTCTGGCTTTCAAAAACGCCTATTGGATTAGCAGATATAACAGGATAACCTCCCAAAATATCAGGATGACTAGTGAAAACAGAGTAGAGGTTTTATGTTCTGAGGTCCCTCCCACAAAGGCAAGATATCCTCTCAGTAACTATTGTCCCCAGATAAGGGAAATGCTCTCCCTTCTTTTTCCTTGCCTGGGAAACATTTCTTCGAACATTTCAACTTAGTAAGATTTGGCCTAAGGCTGAAGTTTCAGGCTCTCTTTCCTCTGAGGTTTATACTGATGTCTCCTTGACTTCTCCAGCAGGAACATTACTAGCCTTGGATTAGAGGACCTAGAACTGGTACACAGATTTGTCCTCTTAAAGGTCCCTGTGCAAGAAGGGGAAGGATTTTATTCATCTCTCTTTTTGATAAAAAAAGCCAGATGGGACTTTCAGAATGATAATACATTTGAAGGGCCTGAACACATTCTTGAAAATTCAGGTGTTCAACATGGAATCCATAAGATCAGCCTTAAAGGTTATTTTCCATCAAATTCAATCAATGCCAATACATGTTGAATACCAGAAGTTCCTCAGAGTTGCCTTAACTATAAAAGGAGAAATCAAACACTTCCAATTCAGGGGCCTTCCATTTGGACTGTCAGTGGCCCTTTGTTTCAATACAAAAATAATAGCGGAAGTGACAGTTCATCTTCAAGAAAAGGATACACTAGTAGTTCCATGTTTGGACAATTTCCTAATTGTAGGAAGGTCAGCTCATCACTACAACTCCCAGTTAGAAGAGGTCAGTGTTCTACCTTGAAGAATTTAGGGTGGCTCTTAAATAAAAAAAAAATTGAGACTAAAGCCATTAAGAGTACATTTTAGACCTTAAGCTGGACTCCATAAATCAAGAATGTCATCATTCAGATGGCAAGATGGAAAAAATATGCAGCCAGGTATTAGAGGCTTAAAATTTCCCAACATTACTCTCACAGAAGCTATGTCTTTGCTGGGTTCTCTGACCTCATGTATCCCAGCTGGGTTATCAGCCCAGTTTTATACCAGAGTGTTAGAGTTGGACATTCTAATGAACAAATTCACTTTGAAAGGATGTCTGAAAGGGAGACTAACATCCCCAATAGCGATCCATTCCCTTCTTTGGTGGTTGAACATAGAGAATCTAGCCAGAGGGGTCTTTAGGTAAGCCAAAATATTGAACATAATTACCACAGATGAAAGCCTAAAGGGATGGGGAGCTAATTTGGAGAATCATCTGGTCTAGGGAGATTGGACAGGGGAAGAAAAGTAGTTTTTTTCAAACATGAAAGAGTTACTGGTGGTAGAACACACTATAAAGAAGCTGCTTATTTCCTTACGAGGGCACCAAGTGAGTATCCTCTCAGAGAATCGCGTAACAGAGGCCTATATCAATCTTCAAGGAGGAACTCGATCCAATTCCTTGATGGAGGTGACAAATTGGATATTTCAAATGGCAGAGAATCACGACCTTCCTCTAATAGCTCTACACATAAAGGGAAAAGAGAACTGCCAGGCAGAGCTTTTAAGCCACAATCTGCTAAAACAAGGAAAATGGGCTCTGAACCTGCTCATTTTCCATCAGATTATGGGACTGTGGGCTCTTGTGCATTATTAGACTCTTTCACTTACAAATCAGGACCTTGGACAGATTTGGAACCAAACATTCATAAGGTGACATATTTAAGAAGGTGATTTCTTTTTACCTCAATAAGACCTTATAAAGACATCAGGTTTTTTTTCACATACTACCAAAATGGACCAAGTTTCATCAGTGATTTTCATCAGAGTTTGATTAGTGTTCCATCAGTTTTTTTCACTTAGGTAAAACTTTTTTCTTCTCATATCGATCAGTGAAAAATGAACAGCACCTAGATAGCATCCAAATTCTGTCTGATTTTTCCCAGATCCATAAACTTTCATTGCTGAGTTTGATCTGACATTCAGATAAATATTGGACATGTTTCTGTGACTTTGCATAGACTATTTGGTCTGCAAAAAAATCACTGATGTGAACAGCCCCATGAAAAACACTGATAGCACTTGGACGTAAAAAACTGACGTGTGAATGAGCCCTAACATGTAAAAGCCATATACTGAAAAGAAAAATGGGTGGCACTCACCGTTTCTAAAATCCAATCTTTATTGCAACAAATTAAACATCTTCAGCAGGGGAGTAGAACGGGAAGAAAAAGTCAGACGACGGCTGTTTCGTGCTCCCTTGCGCTTCTACGGGTCCTGTAGAAGCGCAAGGGAGCTTGAAACGGCTGTCCTCAGACTTTTTCTTCCCTTTCTACCCCCCTGCTGAAGATGTTTTAATTAGTCGCAATAAAGATTGGATTTCAGAAACTGTGAGTGCCACCCTTTTTTTCTCTTCATTATATGGCTTTATGCCATTGTTTATATGGGTTGGCACCCGTAAATCCGTAAGGGTGGTGTATTTGACGAGGTAATCACAAGTGCGTATTTGGGCTCAGGTGTTGCAGCGGTGCAGGATTTACTCCTCTACAGTATTGATTCCTAACATGGTAAATTTGGTGTGTATTGATGAAAATAATGGAATAATGTTTCAAATATTTCATATTTTATAGACTAATAAATATAATTTACTGTGAAAATAAAATGTAATCTGTTAAATAAAGAATGATAAAAATACTTATCTAACAAGGATGCAATCCTGTGGTCTAAAGTTTTGGAGACATTTGGTACAATGAAGAAAACAGGAACAGATGGTATACAATTGTTCCAAGTCAATGAGAATAGAATGGAATTTGGAATTATAACTAAGATTATTAGCGGGATTTAAAATAATGTAAAAAAATAGAAGTAAAATATAATGGTCATGAAAGAATAGTACAGGCACTTAAATGAACCCTATTGCCACATGTTTGCTTTAGTGTTTAAAATAAAGTGACATGCTAGTAGTGTACAAAATTAATTTGCAAGTGCTTTCATTGATTCCTTTATTTTGTATATTCCTGGCTTTAAAGCCAGGAATATAACTGCCCCCTACACTCTCTGTACACCAGGAGACAGATGCTTTACAGTTCACATCATCAGTCCTCAGCAGACTGTCTTTAAAACGCTGCCAACTCTTTAGAAGATTCCTTTTGTATATTATCTGGATAATATAATATCTGGCATTTTGCTATTACCGTATATACTCGTGTATAAGTCGACCCGTGTATAAGTCGACCCCCCTAATTTTACCTAAAAAAAAGTGGGAAAAATGTATTGACTCACGTATAAGTCGAGGGTGGGAAATGCAGCCTTAGTGGGAGACAGCAGGAGGCTGAGAGAGACAGCGGGAGGCTGAGAGAGAGAGGCAACTTATGACAGGCTAACAAGCCTTTCACTTTATTGTTTTTTTAATACAGTATTTCATAACCTCATAGCAGGCTCCGTACGGGCCGTGCAAGAGGAAAACCCAGCCACCCACCTCACCTCCGCTCTTTTCAGCACGCAGCTGCGTATGAGAATCAGAGCAGGGAGGGAGTGGGGGGTGGGAATACAGGACAGAGGAATTGAAAGTTAGAGCTGCAGAGCCGGAGGGGGAGGCGGGCCAGAGCGGCCAATTGCATTTCTCCTAAGTTCTCTGACTGGTGATTCACCATTCAGAGAGAAAGCTTCAGCGCTGCAGAGCCGGAGGGGAAGGCGGCCCAGAGCGGCCAATTACATTCGTTGTACCTTCTCTGACTGGTGATTCACCAGTCAGAGAGAAAACTACAGCTCTGCAGAGCTGACGGGGGAGGCGGGCCGAACTGCGGCTACTCATAAAGAAGACATGGCGCCGGAGCAACGAGGAGGACATCGCCGTGTGCTGGCAGTGTGCTGGCCGGACTGCCGCGTCCCTGCAACACCTCCCGAAAAGTAAGTTTGACTTAAAAACTTGCTTGACTCGCGTATAAGTCGAGGGGGGTCTTTTTCAGCCCATTTTTTGGGCTGAAAAACTAGACTTATACGCGAGTATATACAGTAATCCCCCTCAGAACAAATTTTCTTTTTTTGTGCTTTAGATTTCATCCTTTTTTTCCCCAATAGCCATAACTTTATTTTTCTGTTAAAACAGCTGAACAAGGTCTTGTTTTTTCAGAATGACTTGTAGATTGTTAATGACATCATTATTTTATAAAATATTATACTTAAAAATAGAAAAAAATATTTAAGGAGGTGAAAAAAGCAGTTATGCAGGATTTTGGATTTAATTTTACAGTCTTCTTTGTGCAGTAAAAATGACCTACAAGGTAAAATAACACTCATGGTAGTCAATATCACAAAATATTCAATGTGACTATAATAGATTCACTACATAATAGCAGTAAAGCATGACCTGTAAACAATGATTCTGCAAATTAGTAGAATTTTTATTTAAAGAGAATCTGTCAAAATTTTGAGCTTTTTGAGTTATTAATATGGTTTTATAGCAACATAGTAACATAGTATTTAAGCTTGAAGGGAGACTTTAAGTCGATCTAGTTTAACCCATAGCCTAACATGTTGATCCAGAGGAAGGAAAAAAAAACATGTGGCAAACAGTAAGCTTCACATTGGGGAAAAAAATTCCTTCCTGACTCCACATACGGCAATCAGACTAGCTCCCTGGATCAACGCAATATTAAGGAAACTAGTGTATATACCCTGTAATATTATACTTTTCAAGAAAGGCATCCAGTCCCTTCTTAAATTTTAGTAGTGAATCATTCATTACAACATCATATGGCAGAGAGTTCCATAGTCTCACTGCTCTTACAGTAAAGAATCCGCATCTGTGAGTATGCTTAAACCTTCTTTCCTCCAGACGTAGAGGATGCCCCCTTGTCCCCGTCACAGGTCTAAGAGTAAAAAGATTATTAGAAAGGTCTTTGTATTGTCCCCGCATATATTTATACATTGTAATAAGATCACCCCGAAGCCTTCGTTTTTCCAAACTAAATAACCCCAAGTGTAATAACCTGTCTTGGTATTGCAGACCCCCCAGTGATCTAATAATCTTGGTTGCTCTACTCTGCACCTACTGTAGTTCAGCTATACACCGGAGACCAGAACTATACACAGTATTCCAAGTGTGGTCGCACTAGTGACTTGTATAGAGGTAAAATTATGTTCTCCTCATGAACATCTATGACTCTTTTAATGCATCCCATTTTTTTATTTGCCTTTGCAGCAGCTGCCTGGCACTGGCAACTAAATGTGAATTTATCAAAATGTTTGTTGCGCTGTTTGCTATATAAATGACTATCTTACATATAATGTATCCCAGTTGAGAGATGTGCTTAATTCAGCAATAAATTGATCAGAAAAGCACTAAACAAATCCAAATAAATAATGAAAAATGTACATTAATTGGTATTTATATACAAGAATGTTCCTGTATAAATATTAGAAATGATCTTGTAAAAAAACTTAATATTAGTATTTTTGTAGTAGTGCTGCACTTCTATACTGGCAAATATTTGTATTAGAAATGCAGTTGGTAGTAGAGTGCAAATGGAATATTCACATAGGAGAAAGTGGCCTACCATGCAGTTGCATCATTCAGGTGTGGTGGAGAAGGTTCTTCCTGTTTCTGGTGGTAACCAACTTGCTGCTGGAACTAGGTGTAGTGCGTAGTGGAGCGTCTAGTGCTGTACGGCGCGTGGAATGCACATGTAGAACCAGCTGCGCTCCCGCTGGCAGTGTCCCTGGGAACCAGGAAGTAAGATTTCCTACAATGCTGGAGATGGCGTGTGTCATCACAGGGGTACAAAGTCTCAGAAGGACCAAAAAGCTGTCCAACACGTTTTGGGGAATACATGGTTCCCCTTCATCAGGGTATCTGTACAGGGTAGACTGGTGCTTTATAGGCTGTTTCTCTGCCTCTTTCTCCAAGCAATTGTAGAAGGTTCTCCCTTGATCCATCAATGTTGAATTTAGTGCACACTGCATAGTGTTGCTATTAAAATAAGTTCTGATGGAATTTATTGCATAATATGTGAACTTATGTCCCTCCATTTATTTTAATTGTAAACTTTTTGGATATAACAAATACAGTATAATGTATAGTTTTTTTCATGCATAAAAAATATATTTTAACTTTATTAGATAGCATAATAGGAGTGGAGGGAAAAATAGGGGAGGAGAGAAAAGAAAGGAAAGATGATCAGAAGGAAATTAAAAAAACTCAAGCTTTTTTTAAATAAAGACAACAAATAAAGAAATTTAAAAAATAGACTAAAAGGAATGTACCTTATTTTTCGGACTATAAGCTGCACCAGACCATAAGACGCACCTAGGTTTTAGAGGAGGAAATTAGGAAAAAAAAAAACAAGAAAAAAATGTGGTCAATTCTGTACTTCATATCCCCTATCCTGGTAAATATGGTCCCCTCATCCCCATTCTGATACACATGTTCCCGCATCCCTATCCTGGCATGCATGGCTCCCTCATCCCTATCCTGGTATGCATGCCTCCTTATCCCTAGCCTGGTATGCATGGCCCCCTCATCTCTATCCTAGTAGGAATGGTCTCCCTCATCCTTATCACGTCCAAGTATGCATGGCCCCATCACTATCCTGGTATGCAGGGCCCCGTCCTTAACCTGGTATGATTGGCTCCCATCCCAGTCTTGGTTTGCATGGACCCATCCTTATCCTGGTGTTATTGGCCCCATCCCAGTCCTGGTATGCATGGCTCAATCCTTATCCTAGTATGATTGACCCCATCCTAGTATTGGTATGCATGGCCTCATCCCAGTTCTGGTATGCATTGTCCCATCCTTATCCTGGTGTGCATGGTCCCATCCTGGTCTTGGTATGCATGGTCCCATCCTTATCCTGGTATGATTGGCCCCATCCCAGTCCTGGTATGCATGGTCCCATCCTTATCCTGGTATGATTGGCCCCATCCCAGTCCTGGTATGCAGGGCCCTTTCCTTATTTTGGTATGATTAGCCCCATCCCAGTACTGGTATGCATGGTCCCATTTTTATTCTGGTATAATTGGCTCCACCCCCATCCTGGTATGCATGGTCCCATCAGAAAAGATAAAAAACCCAAACCTGTTACACTTACCTACCAGGTGCTCCCTTACAGTGTCCTGATCCGGTGCTAGCAACTGCTTAATGCTTGTAAGCAGTGCATGGCAGTGATGACATGCGCTGCTCACAAGCAGAGCACAGGAGCCAGAATACTCACCGGGACTGTTCATCACAGAGAGCTGTGAGTATTCATTGCTCTTCAGTAGCGCACAGTGTCAGCCACCCACTTCCTGCTGCTACCGGCGGTCACGTGTGTTGATATTTAAGAGAAATGAATATTCAGAATATTAATTTCTCTTAAGTATCAGCACACATGACTGCCGGTAGCAGCAGGAAGGCTCCGGCTGACATTGCGCTCTACTGAAGAGCAATGAATACTCACAGCTTTCTGCAATGAACAGTCCCGGTGAGTATTTCAGCAGCTGTGCTCTGCTTGCGAGGAGCACATGACGTCCCTGCCATGTGCTGCTAACAATCACTAAGTAGCTGCTGGCAATGGTGCAGGACACTTCAAGGGAATGGAAGAAGGTAAGTGTAATTTTTTTTTATCTTTTCTGATGGGGTCAAGCATACCAGGAACGGGATGGGGCAAATCATACCAGAATAAGGATGGGACCAATCATACCAGGAATGGGATGGGGTCAATCATACCAGGATGCCGAAAAGAAATGAATATTCATTGCCCTCCACACCCATGGGCTTGGAATGCAGTGAATATTCATTTCTCTTTAGCAGCGGGCACAGGAGTTAGCTGGAGCTGCAGGCTCCTGCCTCTGTTACCCGCTGCTTCGCCGAAACTGCTCCCCCACCTCCCCACCAGAGCCAGTACATCCAGACTATAAGATGCACCCCCATTTTTCTCCACATTTTGAGAGGAAAAAAGTGCGTCTCATAGTCTGAAAAATACGGTAATTCTAAATTAAAATTTAGACCTTTTGGAGCTAAACTATTTAATAAGAAAATCTATTTGGATTCTACCCGTGACATCTGGTTGATGTAATTTCCACCTCTCCAATGTTTATGTATAATTTGGATACCAAAAAATGTGAGACCCTTACAGCATTAGTTATGAATAACTCTAAAGTGTCTTGACAAGGGATGGCCTATATATAATTTTTTGATGTTGTTGAGGTATTACTTTGTTCTCTGTGACAGTTTCCTTATCATCCACCCCACATATATTTTGTTGTATGGGAATTTGATGATATATATTACACCCCATAGCGGAACATTTGATACTGTCTTTGATGCTGAACACTTCAATACCTTCTGTATTGCTAAAATTATTTATGTTTGTTCTACTGTTAGAACACTGTCTGCAACATGGACAGAAACTGCATGGAGTGAAACCCCCTTGTCTTGATGAAGCAGGTTTCCCTTCATTAAATATTGTGTTAATGCCTTTGTTAGTGGGGGCAATATTTAGACCTAAAGTTGCTGCCGGTCTATATACAAATTTGGGGTGTGGTGGCAAATAATCCCCCTATGATGTTGTCCTACTGGAGGATATGCCAAAATGTATTTATTAAATTCTTAAAACCCCATTATTTGT
This sequence comes from Dendrobates tinctorius, assembly GCF_039654945.1. NCBI lineage: Eukaryota > Metazoa > Chordata > Amphibia > Anura > Dendrobatidae > Dendrobates > Dendrobates tinctorius. The sequence goes on along the minus strand of NW_027361703.1, from coordinate 14,336,403 downwards.
ATGATATTAGTAACATAGTAACATAGTTTTGAAGGCTGAAGGAAGACCTTATGTCCATCTAGTTCAGCCTATTTTTAGTGCAGCTGTTCTGCATTATTGATCCTGGGGAAGGCAAAAAACCCACAGAGTAGAAGCCAATTTTCTCCATAGGGAAAAAAATTCCTTCCCCTAAGCTGGGTCAACCATCTACCTATAATATTGAGTAATGATTTAATGAATTAAGGAAAGACCATGCCCAAAGGCCCATCCCAGAGAAAAAACAGTTTGTCTCTCTCTGTCTCTATGATGAGGAACATGTTTGTGCTTTGGGTCGGGCCTGTGGGCAGGTCTTTCTTCCTTGGTTTCTCTGGCTTGAAGCAGGCAGGAAGATAAGACTCTGCCTACACTCCGGCCCCGGAGCACGGGCATCTCAGTAACTGAAAACATCTAATTCTGATTACACAAGAATCACAATATGGATTTCTTCTCCCCAGGTATCATTTTAATCAGTTTAACACTGCCAACTTGACAATTCCTGTAGTTTACTTAGCAAAGTCCTGCTGACAGGTTGGCTTTGACTGAGGCAAGTGCGGTTTGCAGTTCTTTGTTGTTGTGGAGTCTTTTGTGACCCCTTGGATGAGTTATTGCTTCGCTCTTGGGGTAATTTTAGTCGGCTGGCCACTCCTGGGAAGGTTTACCACTGTTCCATGCTTTCAGCATTTGTGGATAATGGCTCTCACCATGGTTCACTTGAGTCAGAATGCTTTAGAAATGACTTTGTAACCTTTTCCAGACTGATAGATCTCAATTACTTTGTTCCTCATATGTTTCAGAATTTCTTTGAATCACGACATGATGTTTAGCTTTTGAGGTTCTTTTGTTCTACTTCACTTTGTCAGGCAGGTCCTATTTAAGTTATTTCTTAATTGAGAACAGGTGTGGCAGTAATCAGGCCTGGGTATGGCTAAGGAATTTTAACTCAGCTTCCCAAAGATGTTATAAAACACAGATAATTCATGTTTTAAGGAAGGGGGGGCAATCATTTTTTTACATGGTGCCCTGTAGGTTTAAATTTCTTTTTCCCTTATTAATAGAAGCCTTCGTTTAAAAACTGAATTTTGTGTTTACTTCTGTTATCTTTGTCTAATATTTGTATTTGTTTGGTGATATAAAAGCTTTTCAGTGTGACAAACATGCAAAATAATATGAAATCTGTAAGGAACAAACACTTTTTTACACTACTGTATGTCTGTTGCTGCTCTCTGGGCTCATGTAGGCGAGCATATAAATTGGACATGGCCTGCCCGATTTTTGATCTGATAGCACAATGACAGTAAATTGACTCATGTTATTCAATAGGTCCGTTCAGCTGAACAATTTTTATCTCTGTCCGATTGTCCTTGAGAAACAAAAATGCACCATGCACTTTTCTCTTCCGAGTCTCGGTTGAGGCTCACTCATTCAAGTTTATGGGTACATTAAAAAAAATAGAATCCCACATAGAACGTTTTTGTAGCATTCAATATTTAGATATATTTCTATTATTAAGCAAGGAATCAGTATTTGATCATGTACATTTCTTATTGTACATGCATGAAAATGGATGGAATACAGATGTAAAAATCAGACACAGTTGGCACACAGATGAAAATTAGATGGAAATCAACCAAATTTTCCAGATAAAAGTTGGATGATTTTTCAAGAGCTCATCTGTAGCTGTCCTTAGGTTTATTTAATCATTAACAGTTTTTGCAGCAATTACAGTGGCTTGCAAAAATATTTACCCCCTTGGCATTTTTCATGTTTTGCTACCTCACTTGGAATTTCATTGTTGTTTTTGAGTGTTTGCTTCAGCTCATATAAAGAACATGCAAACTGTAAACCTTTGGTTTTCGTTTTGTTATATAGCAAACAACTTATATAGTACAAAATAACTGAAAACCTCAATGTGAATAACTACTCACCCCCTTAAAGTTAGTACTTTGTATAGCCTCTTTTTGTGGCTAATGGCTATTGCAGCTGCAAGTGGCATTGGATAAGTCTATATGAGCTTTCCACATCTTACCATTGTGATTTTTGCTAATTTCTCAAGGAAAACTGCACAAGCTCCTTTAAGTTAGCTGGTTTCCTCTGGTGAACAGCAATCTTCAAGTTTGACCACAGATTCTCAATTGGATTAAGGTCTGGGCTATAGGTTTCTAGGCCACTCAAATACACTTACACAATTCCCCTTAAACCACTCGAGTGTTGCTTTAGCATAAAGGCCCCGTCTCACTAAGCAATCTCGGTAGCGAGATCGCTGCTGAGTCACAACTTTTGTGACGTAACAGCGATCTCACCAGCGAGATTGCTGTGTGTGACAGCGATCAGCGAGCGGCCCCCCTGCCGGTATCGCTGATCGCTGCAAGAAATCTCTGGACATTTCTTTTGTCGCTGGTCTCCCGCTGGCCAGCACGCATCGCTGTGTGTGACAGCGGGAGACCAGCGATCAGGTGTAAAAAATAATAAAAAAAATAGTTATTCTCACCTTCCGACGTCCCGTTCAGCCATCCCGCCTCTCTCCACGCTCCGGTCCCAGTGATCCTTTGCACGAATGACCGCGAGACTTTGTTATCCCGCGAGACCGTGACATCTCGCGGTCATTCATGCAAAGGATCACTGGGACCGGAGCGTGGAGAGAGGCCGGAAGACTGCGCGGGACATCGGATGGTGAGAATAACTATATTTTTTATTTTGATTCTATTTTTTACAGGATGGCCAGCGATGCCGGGCGCTCGGCATCGCTGTGCTGATTGCTGGTGAAGCTGTCTGTGTGACAGCTCACCAGCGATCACATAGCGACTTACTAGCGATCCTGACACCTTAATATCGGTGTCGGGATCGCTGGTAAGTCGCTTAGTGAGACGGGGCCTTTAGGCTTTTGGTCATTGTCTTGTTGGAAGGTGAACCTCCATCCCAGTCTCAAATCACTGACAGATTGATACAGGTTTTGCTCTAGAATATTCTTATATTTCACATCATCCATCTTCCCCTTGACTTAGACCATTTTCCCTGTCCCTGCTGCTGAAAAACATCCCCACAGTGAACCATGCTTGTAGCAGCATTATGCTGTGTGGGTTTTTTGGGTGTTCTCGGGGTGATGAGCTATGTTGGTTGGGAGTTAGATATAGAGTTTATGTTAGTTTCCAAAAAGTTAAATTTTGGTCTCATCTGACAATGATACCTTTCTCCACACATTTGGAGAATCTCCTGCTTGTCTTTTGGCAAACTTGAGATGAGCTATACAGTTTTTCTGATTAAGTAAAGGCTTTTTTATGCTCTCTCTTCCATAATGGCCACCTCTATGGAGTTTATTGTTTATTGTGGTCATATGGACAGATATTCCAGTCTCTGCTTGAGAACTCTGCAGCTTCTTCAGGGTTACCTTTGGCATCTGTGTTGCCTCTCTAATTGATGCCCTCCATGCTCAGGCTGAGGGTTTTTGTGGGCGACCCTCTCTTGGCTGGTTTGTTGAGGTACCATATTGTCATGCTGGGTGAAGGTGCACAACAATGGGGAGGGAAGCACATACACTAGGGAAGGGGGGAGTGGAGACCCCTAGGCAGACTTAACAACACCCTGTCTTCCCTCAATGTCCCTAAATAGGTTCTGATCCTATTGTCAAGCAGGAACCTAATCCCTGCCTGACCCTAGCGATAGGCCTTGGATAGGGAGGGGATGGGGTGAGCGCTAATCAGCCCTCGCTACAACTAAAGACAGAGGGTGGATGAATGAGTGAATATACTTAGCTTGAGAAGACCATCGAGATGTCACGCCAGCAATCCTCCAAGAAGAAGGTAGCCAACTGCTATTACTTCCAACAAGACAGGTAATTTGAGCTCACACCAGCACCCTGCTGAAGCTACTGCAGATACTTAAACTTTCAACCAGAATGTGTTAATTAGCAGCAGAAGGTGGAGATAATTGTTGGGTCCTAGAGGGAGAAGGATATCACTCCATAAAAAAGATGCAAAAATCAAGAATGTGCTTGTAGAGCTAATTGCAAAGACTTTCTACAGGCGGATCCAGGATAACTGTCTGTCACACCTTGCACACCCGTGACACATATTCTTTCCATTGGATGGTAATGGATTTGATGGTGCTTTGATGGGGATCATCAGAGATTGAGATTTTTTTTAGAACTCCATCTTCACTAGTACTTCTCAACAACTTTGTACCTGACTTGTTTGGAGGTCTTCATGGTGTTTTTTAGTTTGTGGTGATGCTTGCTTAATGGAGTTAAAGTCTCTGGCCTTTCAGAAAAGGAGCGTATATACTGACAGACCATGTGACACTTAGATTGCACACAGGTAGACTTGGTTTCACGAAGCATGTGACTCATGAAGGTAATTGTTTACAACAGAAATTTTTAGGGGCTTCACAGCAAAAGAGGTGAACACACATGCCAATTTTTAGTTATTTCAGCTCTTAAATGTAATTTATGGCTATCATTTTCTCACGTCACTTCCTCACTTTAGACTATTTAGTGCTGATGCATCACAAACGAATTGGATTACAAAAATATTTAAACACAGGTTGAAGTGTAACAAAAAGCCAAGAGGGGTGAATACTTTCACTGCCACTGTAATCTTTTAATCCATTTCATGTGTTGTTTATAAGCATTTTTTGTGGAGCTTTATTAAGCATGCATAAAATAATTTCATGCTCTTTATTTTTTTTATACATATTCAAAAATCATATACTCTAGAACATGCTGTATTTGCCTCCCACCATACTCCAAGAACACAAAAATGTACTGTCTATACAGTCTTTTATTTTTTCAACTGATTTACAGTAAATATCTGACAGAAGTGCATGCCTAGCCAAGCCTTATCCAAGTTGATAGTGATCCAAGCATGTGTGCGATGTAGTGTTCCCAGGGCATTGGAGATGCGCAGGTGTGGTCTTGCCTATGAGAGAATGTAGCTTTTTGTGAAATTGTCCTATGTCTGCATGAAGGAAGTGATGTCACCTTTCCCACTTCCTTTTAAACTTGCATACTGGGCTCATTTCACATGTTGGCATCTGGATCAATATGTCTTGCTGCAAGACCGGTCTCCTAATGAACCTGTATTCCAAGGGGAAATGAGTTGAGGCGTCACCTGTGGATGATGAACGGACACATGCATTTGGATAAGTTTATCTTTTTTGTTCCTCCACTTTATATTGCACTTTGAATGACATTGATCTTATATACTGAAGACTTGGTTTATATATTTAGCTGATCTACCTTTCCCTTGTCTTCAGGGACATAGAGGATATCAGTTTAGAGAGAAACGACAACTGAGCGGGGGTGCCATTTGTGTCTACAATTAAGTTACCAACCTCTGTGGCTAGGTAGTAATCAGAAGTAGAGTGCAATAGGGTCAGATACATTGTGATCCCTACAGTCCTTCGGTATCTTTGGTCTTTTTAATTATTTTTTGGTGTCTGTTTTTTGTTATTTTAATATAATTTAAGTAAAGTCTTAGCCTTATTAAAGAGGATGACACCTAATATGTTATACTAAGCATTATTTGGAGCAAAAACCTATATGAAAAAGCAGAAATAAAGCAATAAGTGTGAAACCACATAGTAACTTTAAAGAAATGTATTGATTCTTCAGTCTGCAGCTGCAATACACCAGGTAACTATAAACCTATATTTGTTACACCGATGAATTGCATGATATGTTCTAGTGCGCCATCTACTCGTATTTTATGGCCATAGAGAGGGCAATAGAGTGTGCATGTTCGATCACAAGAACAAAAGAAAAGCCAGAGTCCTTTCATCAGTTGTGACAATCATAGATTAATGACAACAATCTAAAGAGCATAATTCACTGCTGGTCTATGATCTACACTGCTACCTTAGTAATTTTGAGGAACGCAGAGGCTCCTGGTAAAACGAAGATGTTTTGAGGATTCAGTTTACTATCATGTATACTATAAGGTGTGATATGTTCTAAGTAAAAATGAGAAGGAAAATGAGGCTCAGGAAATGTTTTATCATGGTCTGAATCTATTGAAATGTCATATGGAATTTTCTTTTGAAAGTGGAAGCCTTGAGGTGCATCCATACAACATCTAGAAATCGCTTCCTTTCCTTTAGAGTTCTGGATGGAAAATTCAAAACATAATACTGTAGCAACAAAGTACCCAAGATTATAACACATTATTCTCCACTTGCCAGGTCAATTTTCCATGTACAGTTGTGACCAAAAGTATTGACACCCCTGCAATTCTGTCAGATAATACTCAGTTTCTTCCTGAAAATGATTGCAAGCACAAATTCTTTGGTATTATTATCTTCATTTAATTTGTCTTAAATGAAAAAACACAAAAGAGAATGAAGCAAAAAGCAAAACATTGATCATTTCACACAAAACTCCAAAAATGGGCCAGACAAAAGTATTGGCACCCTCAGCCTAATACTTGGTTGCACAACCTTTAGCCAAAATAACTGCGACCAACCACTTCCGGTAACCATCAATGAGTTTCTTACAATGGTCTGCTGGAATTTTAGACCATTCTTCTTTGGCAAACTGCTCCAGGTCCCTGATATTTGAAGGGTGCCTTCTCCAAACTGCCATTTTTAGATCTCTCCACAGGTGTTCTATGGGATTCAGGTCTGGACTCATTGCTGGACACCTTAGAAGTCTCCAGTTCTTTCTCTCAAACCATTTTCTAGTGCTTTTTGAAGTGTGTTTTGGGTCATTGTCCTGCTGGAAGACCCATGACCTTTGAGGAAGACCCAGCTTTCTCACACTGGGCCCTACATTATGCTGCAAAATTTGTTGGTAGTCTTCAGACTTCATAATGCCATGCACACGGTCAAGCAGTCCAGTGCCAGAGGCAGCAAAGCAACCCCAAAACATCAGGGAACCTCCGCCATGTTTGACTGTAGGGACCATGTTTTTTTCTTTGAATGCCTCTTTTTTGCTCCTGTAAACTCTATGTTGATGCCTTTGCCCAAAAAGCTCTACTTTTGTCTCATCTGACCAGAGAACATTCTTCCAAAACGTTTTTGGCTTTTTCAGGTAAGTTTTGGCAAACTCCAGCCTGGCTTTTTTATGTCTCGGGGTAAGAAGTGGGGTCTTCCTGGGTCTCCTACCATACAGTCCCTTTTCATTCAGATGCCGATGGATAGTACGGGTTGACACTGTTGCACCCTCGAACTGCAGGGCAGCTTGAACTTGTCTGGATGTTAGTCGAGGTTCTTTATCCAACATCCGCACAATCTTGCGTTGAAATCTCTTGTCAATTTTTCTTTTCTGTCCACATGTAGGGAGGTTAGCCACAGTGCCATGGGCTTTAAACTTCTTGATGACACTGCGCACGGTAGACACAAGAACATTCAGGTCTTTGGAGATGGACTTGTAGCCTTGAGATTGCTCATGCTTCCTCACAATTTGGTTTCTCAAGTCCTCAGACAGTTCTTTGGTCTTCTTTCTTTTCTCCATGCTCAATGTGGTACACACAAGGACACAGGACAGAGGTTGAGTCAACTTTAATCCATGTCAACAGGCTGCAAGTGTGATTTAGTTATTGCCAACACCTGTTAGGTACCACAGGTAAGTTACAGGTGCTGTTAATTACACAAATTAGAGAAGCATCACATGATTTTTCAAACAGTGCCAATACTTTTGTCCACCCTCTTTTTTATGTTTGGTGTGGAATTATATCCAATTTGGCTTTAGAACAATTCTTTTTGTGTTTTTTCATTTAAGACAAATTAAATGAAGATAATAATAACAAAGAAATTGTGTTTGCAATCATTTTCAGGAAGAAACTGAGTATTATCTGACAGAATTGAAGGGGTGTCAATACTTTTGGCCACAACTGTAGGTCTGAACCTGTAGTCCAGATTTGTACTTTTCAAAAAAGTTGTGTATTGGTCTCAGATTTGTAGTTGATTTTTCCATGTGAGTTAAAGCTGAAGAGGGAAGTCAATATCCACAACTAACCCAAATTGTTGCAGATTTTACCGTCAAGGTCCTTTTCAAAATTTGCAAGCAGTGAAGAAAAATCAGACTTAAATTTTATGTAACTCCCCCTCCCTCCACCACTCTGGTGCGGATTCATTAAGATCTGCTATGTTCAAATCGATCTTGATAAGGGGATGTGTTGGAGTTAGATGCTCCTAATTCATTAAGAATGTCTCTTAATGAATCAGGAGAACCTGAGAAGTGGTGTGTGCCTTGCCACTAATCTTACTCCAGTCCAGGGTAAGGAACCATGAAAGTGCCAGGAGAGGTGAGTATAATCAAACCTACAAAAGCCACAAGAGTTCAAAAATGCCCCAAATTTAGAAAGCACTCCTTGTATAAATCACACAAAAAAGAGTTTTTTTGTGCAAAAATGTGTAAATATTTGTATTCATTAATAAGTTCATAAAACATGTATAAATACAGAACAAATGAGTACATATAAGGTGGAAGACTTAGCAGCAGAACCACTCAACAAAATCAGTAACAGCAAATACCATGTGGTAAAATAGCCAAGGGGCAAAGTCTAGCATGGGAATTAGGGTACAAGAATATAGGGGTGATCCCTAAATCCTAAAAAGACACTTGTGCACCTTAAAGTGCCTTAGTCACATCAAATAGTATCAAAACGTCATGTCAAACAGATAGAGAGAACATCCCACAGCAGGTTATGAACATGTAACCACCCTAGCTACCCAATCTATTTCAGCTATGCCAAATGGTTACACCACCCGTGTAAATGCAAAAAGGTGTATTTCTTACCCATGTGAGGGGTCGAGTGGTGCTGCCTCCATCCCGATGCGTTTCACTCTAAGGGCTAGTTTTGATACTATTTGATGTGACTAAGGCACTTTAAGTGCACAAGTGTCTTTTTAGGATTTAGAGTATAGAATTATTTCTCATATTCCTCATCCCAGAATAAGACCTTTTTATCCCTATAGTGGGCTGATGTTCATACTTTTAGATACAGTTTACACAATGAAATAATTCTGATTGGTAAACAGTGTTCCGGATGTCAGATCTGTTTTCTGGCCAATAAGTCAGATTTCAGTTAGAACAGTTACATACATTAATTTAGATTGCTTTTGGTATGACTGGAGGGAGATTGGTCAGCTATCTGTCTATGTAAAAGCAACCTTCTGTAAGTCATTTTTCTTTGATGGTATCTATTTTGTTTTTGACTTTCTTATTGCCTCAAATCATTCCATACTGAGATCATTGATATCAAGTTCTGCTGTATTCCTATGAACTAAACAATATCTGGCATATGCGAAAATACAAAAAAATATGAGATAGGGTTTAGAACCTCATCGAACAAATAATGGGTAAATTGTAGGGGCAGACATATCATTGGTGCAATCTGTACAGCCGCACAGGGGCCCAAGAGGCAAGAGGGCCCATTTATACTTCCAAAGTAGGTGCAATTTCACATTTTTAGGAGCTCTTGTGCTGCAAAGAGCCCCTATATTGTTCTTGCACAGGGGCCCTTTTCTGTCTCTGTCCGCCAGTTAATTAATAATTGTATTTTTTCTTAAAAATAAATTGTGCCAACTTTTGCTAAAAAAAAAAAAAAGACAACCAGGAAGTGTGATATATTTAACATTAAAATTTTACAACATTTCATCTTTGCGCTTTTCATATTTTTGCTGTAGCTACAAATCTTAACACAAAACTACTGTAATTTCATTCTGCAGGCAGCAAAGTCTTACTGGAAATGCTACAACATCCAAATATGTACTTTGTTGTGTTTTTTAACTTTATGGTAATAAACAAAAACTACTATAATTAGTTGGCAAAAATACTACTAGTCCAAATGTCAAATGTTTTCTTTTCATTTTATTTTTTTTTTCCATTTTTTAAAAGAAAAATATGAAATATTTCATTCAGATCATTAGAAAAAATTAAAAAAGATATTTCGTAAATTCATGGAATAAATTGATAAAGAGGTTATCCATCAAACATTTATTGCTATTGTTGCTTTTTATGCATTTAGAAGGGAAGAGCATATCTTGAGTGTATAGTCTTTCTTCATTTAACCCCTTAACCCCCAAGGGTGGTTTGCACGTTCATGACCGGGCCAATTTTTACAATTCTGACCACTGTCCCTTTATGAGGTAATAACTCTGAAACGCTTCCATGGATCCTAGTGATTCTGACATTGTTTTCTCGTGACATATTGTACTTCATGTTAGTGGTAAAATTTAATTCAAATAACGTGCATTTATTTGTGAAAAAAATGGAAATTTGGTGAAAATTTTGAAAATTTAGCAATTTTCCAACTTTGAATTTTTATGCTCTTAAATCACAGAGAACTTAATAAATTACATTTCACATATGTTTACTTTACATCAGCACAATTTTGGAACCCAAATTTTTTTTGTTAGGGAGTTATAAGGGTTAAAAGTTGACCAGCGATTTCTCATTTTTGCAACACCATTTTATTTTTACGGACCACATCACATTTGAAGTCACTTTGAGGGGTCTATATGATAGAAAATACCCAAAAGTGACACCATTCTAAAAACTGCACCCCCAAGGTGTTCAAAACCATATTCAAGAAGTTTATTAACCCTTCAGGTGCTTCACAGGAATTTTTTGAATGTTTAAAAAAATTGAACATTTAACTTTTTTCACAAAAAAATTATTTCAGGTCCAATTTTTTTTATTTTACCAAGATAACAGGAGAAATTGGACTGTAAAAGTTATTGTGCAATTTGTCCTGAGTATGCTGATACCTGATATGTGGGGGGAACTACTGTTTAAGTGCATGGCAGAGCTCAGAAGGGAAGGAGTGCCGTTTGACTTTTTCAATGCAAAATTGGCTGGAATTCTGATCGGACGCCATGTCACATTTGGAGAGCCCCTGATGTACCTAAACAATGGAAACCCCCACAAGTAACCCCATTTTGTAAACTAGACCCCCCCAAGGAACTTATCTAGATATGTGGTGAGAACTTTGAACCCACAAGGGCTTCACAGAAGTTTATAACATACAGCCGTACAATTAAAAAATCATATTTTTTTCCACAAAAATGATCTATTGATCCCCAATTTTTATTTTCCCAAGGGTAACAGGACTGTAAAAGTTATTGTGCAATTTGTCCTGAGTGCGCTGATACCCCATATGTGGGTGTAAATTACTATTTGGGCGAATGGCAGAGCTCGGAAGGGAAGCAGCGCCATTTGACTTTTTTGGCTGGAATTGAGATCGGACACCATGTTGCATTTGGAAAGCCCCTGATGTACCAAAACAGTGGAAACCCCCCACAAATGACACCATTTTGGAAACTAGACCCCCCAAGGAACTTATCTAGATGTGTGGTGAGAACTTTGAACCCCCAAGGGCTTCACAGAAGTTTATAAAGTACAGGCGTACAATTAAAAAATCATATTTTTCCTACAAAAATGATCTTTACACCCTCAATTTTTCTTTTTCCAAGGGTAACAGGACCCCAAAAGTTATTGTGCAATTTGTCCTAAGTACGCTGATACCCCACATGTGGGGGTAAACCACTATTTGGGTGCATGGCAGAGCTCAGAAGGGAAGCAGCGCCATTTGAATTTTTTGGCTGGAATTGGGATTGGACACCATGCCTCGTTTGGAAAGCCCCTCATGTGCCTAAACAGTGGAAACCCCCCACAAATGACACCATTTTGGAAACTAGACCCCCCAAGGAACTTATCTAGATGTGTGGTGAGCACTTTGAACCCCCAAGGGCTTCACAGAAGTTTATAACGCCCGGGCGTGAAAATAAAAAAATCATATTTTTTCCACAAACATGATCTTTTAGTCCCCAATTTTTTTATTTTCCCAAGGGTACCAGGAGAAAATTGACCCCAAAAGTTGTTGTCCAATTTGTCCTGAGTACGCTCATACCCCATATGTGGAAGAAAACTACTGTATGGGCACACGTCAGAACTCGGAAGGGAAGTAGTGACGTTTTGGAATGCAGACTTTGATGGACTGGTCTGTTACCTTTGGAGAGCCCCTGATGTACCTAAACAGTGGAAACCCCCCACAAGTGACCCCAATTTGGAAACTAGACACCCCTACGGAACTTATCTAGATGTGTGGTGAGCACTTTGAACCCGCAAGTGCTTCACAGAAGTTTATAACGCCCGGGCGTGAAAATAAAAAAATCATATTTTTTGCCACAAAAATGATATTTTTGCCCCAATTTTTTATTTTCCTAAGGTTAACAGGAGGAATTGGACCCCAAAAGTTGTTTTGCAATTTGTCCTGAGTAGGCTGATGCCCCATATGTGGGGGTAAAACACTTTTTGTGCACATGGCAGAGCGTGGAAGGGAAGGAGCACCATTTGACTTTTTCAACGCAGAATTGGCTGGAATTGAGATCAGACACCATGTTGCGTTTGGAGAGCACCTGATGTGCCCAAATAGTGGAAACCCCCCAATTCTAACTCCAACCCTAACCCCAACACACCCCTAACCCTAATCTCAGCCCTAACCCCAACACACCCCTAACCCTAATCTTAGCCCTAACCCCAACACACCCCTAACCCTAATCTCAACCCTAATCTCAGCCCTAACCCTAGCCCTAACCCTAGCCCTGATGGGAAAATGGAAATAAATACTTTTTTTTAATTTTATTATTTTTCCCTAACTAAGGGGGTGATAAAGGGGGGTTTGATTTACAATTTATGGTGGGTTTTTATTTTTGGCAACTGTCATACGCTAAAAGACGCTTTTTATTGTAAAAATAGTTTTTTCATCACCACATTTTGAGAGCTATAATTTTTCCATATTTTGACCCACTGAGTCATATGAGGTCTTATTTTTTGCGGGACGTATTGACGTTTTTATTGGTACCATTTTCGGGCATGTGACATTTTTTGATCGCTTTTTATTCCGATTTATGGGACGCATAATGAACAAAAACCAGCATTTCAAAAATTTCTTTTGGGGGGTGCGTTTACACCATTCCGCGTGCGGTAAAATTGATAAGGTGGATTTATTCTTTGGGTCAGTACGGTTACAGCGATACCTCATTTATGTCATTTTTTATATGTTTTGGCACTTTTATGCAATGAAAACAATTTTATATTAAAAATAATTATTTTTGCATCGATTTATTCTGCAAGCTATAACGTTTTTGCTGATGATGCTGTGTGGCAGCTCGTTTTTTGCAGGACAAGGTGATGTTTTCAGCGGTACCATGGCTATTTATATGCGTATTTTGATCGCGCGTTATTGCACTTTTTGTTCAGCGGTATGATGATAAAGCTTTATTTTTTGTTTTGCTTTTTATTTTTATTTTTTAATGGGTTCGCTAAGGGGGTTAACTAATGGGACAGTTTTATAGGGCGGGTCGTTATGGACGCGGCGATACCAAATATGTGTACTTTTATTGTTTTTTTTTATTATTTCCAAAAAATGAATTTATTGGGGAATATTTTTTTTTCAAATTTATTTAGCAATTTTTTTATAAATTATTTTTACACTTTTTTTTTTACTTTATTGCAATGTCCCGGGGGGACATAACTTTCATGTGACAGATCGCTGATCTTTCACATCACAGATCGCTGTGACAGATCATCGATCTGTCACAGGCACTACTGCAGGCTTCCTCATGCCTGCGCTCTGCGGGCAGTGAGGAAGCCAGCTCCCTGCAGGCCCCTGAAGGTCCCCATTGCCATATTGGATCCAGAGACCTGCAGGGAGGGAGGCACATTGCCCTGAGAGAGCCACAGGGAAGCACGAAGGGAGCCCCCTCCCTGCCGATGCTTCCTTTAACTCCCGGTACACCGCGATCGTGTTTGATCGCGGTGTGCAAGGGGTTAACGTGTCCGTGACTGCCCCTGACACATTGTGCCAGGTGTCAGCTGTGATAATCAGCTGCCACTCAGCCGCGATGCGGCGCTCACCACGTGGGCACCGCTGATCACTATGACGTACTATCCCGTCCTTGGGAATTAATTCCCAGGGCACACGGACAGGATAGTATGTCATATGGCAGAAAGGGGTTAAATCAGGGTTCCCCAAATCCGGTCCTCAAGTCCCACCAACAGATCATGTTTTCAGGATTTCCTTAGTATTGCTCAGGTGCTAATTGCATCTCCTGTGCAATACAAAGGAAATCCTGAAAACATGATCTGTTGGTGGGCCTTGAGGACTGGAGTTCGGGAACCCTGATTTAAATAACAGGAGCTTTTGAAACTGCTGATGAAATCCTTCTCATTGGCAATCTGGAATAAAACTGTCCCATTGTTGATAAAGAAGGTCTTTCAGTAGTTGGGTTATCACCAAAAAAAAACAAATAAAAAAAGTTAAAAATAGATTTCTATTAGCGCAATATGTAGAAATATCAGTTATATACTGTATCTCAGAGTGATCTGAACTAGGCTAAAATTAACTAAAATATCACAAGGTACTCCACTAAAGGGGCATGCAATATTAATTTCTCTGCATATGTTCTATTTTTCTATGCACTGTGTGCATAACTACCAAGAAAGTGAGTATTTTGACCAAGTTATAAAATTGAAGGCTTATTTAATGAAGCAGATCTGATGATGTGTATTTGTGTAATGAGGGATGGTGTGGCCTAAGGATTTCAACACTCTTTATCAAGATGTGCAGAATAATTAGCCAGCTTGTTTTCCTCAAAAATTGTTAAAGTCTCACAGAGGAATACAGGACTCTGGAAATTGCTAAGATCTTGGTGTGAGAGTGAAGAACCTTCAAAAGATTGTAGCGAATAGTCAACAGGGTTGCAAATAAAGTGTTGAGAAAAAAAGATGCACATTAACTGCCAAAGATTTGAGACGAATCAAACATGAAATGACCAGGAAGACATTATGCTCCAGAGCTGTCATATTCCAGAACTGCAATCTTCCTTGAGTGCCCAGAAGTACAAGGAATTCCGCGCTCAGAACCATGGCCAAGGTAAGGAAGGCTGAAACCTGACCACCACTGAACAAGACACAGAAGTAGAAACATCAAGACTGGGCCAAGAAATATATCAAGACAAAATTTTCAAAGGTTTTATGGACACATGACTTAAGAGCAACTCTTGATGGTCCAGATGGAAGTGCCTGTGGCTGAATGTGAAACAGACTCACATGTCAGCCATGTGTAGTTGGGATACTGCTTTGGGCTATTATTATTAAAAATAAGCTAGTTGCATTTTTCTTTATTGAAGATAGACTCAAAATCAACTCTCAAGCTTACTGCCAGTTTGTAGAAGACACTTTCTTCAAGCAGTGGTACAGGAAAAAGTGCATCTTTCAAGAAAACCATGATTTTTATGCATTACAATGCTCCATCACATGCATCGAAGTATTCATCTGCTTGACTAGTCAATGAAAGCATAAAAGCTGAAAGATTAGTGACATAGCCCCTTCTCTAACCTGACCTAAATCCCTTTGAGAACTTTTCGGCCCTTTTTAACCTCTTCCCAGTATGGCCAATTTCTGTTTTTGTATTTTTTTCCTCCCTTTCTTCCAAGAACCATAACTTTTTAAATTTTCTGTCCACATAAATATATTAGGGCTTGTTTTTTTGTGGGAGTTGTGCTTTTGATAGACACCATTAATTTTATTATGCAGTGTACTAGAAAATGTGAAAAAAAATTTCAGTGCAGTGAAATTACGAAAACCCCCCGCAATTCTGACTTTTGTTTTTTCTATAGCGTGTGGTAAAAATTACCCATCAATATTATTTTCCTCATTAGTACTATTAGAGTGATCTGAAACGTGTCAATTCTTTTTATTATGTTTTAGTGTTAAAAAAAAATTATCAGGAATTTGAAAAATTTTTTTTAATTGTGTCATGATTTTCCAAGGCTTATAACGTTTTCAAGTTTCTGTCGATCGAGTTATGTGAAGGCTTATTTTTTGAGTTTTGAGACATTTTTATTGATTCTTTTTCTTGGGATTGGTACAGCATTTTGATTGCGTAATACATCAGTGTTTTTGCAGTACTGCAGAGGCCAAAAAACACACAATTTTGCTATTTTGTGCTTTCATGTACGCAGCGATACCAAATTTGCATTTTTTTTAAACTTTTTTTGTAATGGGCAAAAGGATACATTTTTTTCATATTTTTAAAACTTTATTACTTTATTACACTTTGTTTTATTAAATATTCAGGGTTTTTAACCTTTTGCCTGACTCACAGCACTGTAGCTGTTCAATAATAGCATTAATTTTCAATACAAATTACTTAATTAGGCACACAATATGCAACAAAACCTATTGAGTCTAACTATGAGATGCATACTTTCACTTCTTATAATCTTTTTTACAGCTCAAATTACCACACTGCATTACCGCAAGTAAAGAGTCCACACTATGTTACCACTCACTATAAATACTGTATATATTAACACTCTCTGGTAACTGCTACACAGCCACAGGTTGTTTAAAATGTCAAAGTTTATTTGTTCAAAACAACTTTCAAAGCAAAGCAGCTTTTCTTCAGCTCCAAGCATATAATAATCCAAAAAGTCCTTTTTGTCAGGATAGACAAAGTACATTAACATGGTCGTATTCGCACCACAGCAAGTGCATTAGTTGTCTCAGACACAGTCTGTAAATTAACACTGGCTTCCCTTCAGCTCCACTGCTACAGACATATCTGAGCCAATTCAGGTGCCTCTTGTAGAAGCTGTAAACTTGGGATTGGAGGCATGGGAGCAGCCATTCCTACCAGGGACCTTATTTGCTGCTTTCCTACATCCCCCCTCCTTTGTCCAAAGCCAGGGTATCAGCATTCCCATGTAGCTTTCTAGGTCTATAAACTTCAGGGAAATTGAAATCCTGCAGAGTCAGAAATCATTGAGTTACTTTTTTTTCCATGATGGAATAGTTTTTCTCACACAGGGAAAGCTTTCTCCTCAGGTAAATTATCAGTTGTTCTTTCCCATTGCTTTTCTGCGACATCTCAGCCCCTAGCCCAACATCCAATACATTTGTCTGGACTATAAACTCCTTAGAGAAGTCCAGGGCTGCCCAGACTGGCTGTCTACAAAGGGCTAGTTTTAGCTTTTGAAAGGCCCCCTGAGCTTCCAGAGACCACTTAGCCATCACTGATTTTTTACCCTTTACAAGGTTGGTTAGGGAGACTGCTAGCATGGCAAAATTAGGGACAAACCTCTTGTAATAGCCCACACTGCCTAGGAACACTCTGACCTGCTTTTTTGAGGAGTTATGGCCTATTCTGTATCGCCTAAGTTTTGGAGATCATTTTGTCTTCAACTTGCTTAACTGTTCACAGTAACAGTACTTTAGACCAGGGGTCCCCAAACTTTTACATGCCGCTGTATTTTGCATATTACTCTGCCACATGAATTAGCTTTTATGTTGATTTAGCTAATCAAAGTCACTTAATGTAAAAAAAAGTCCTAATATGCTGCTTTACAGCAGTTGTAATTACCTTTACATAGCTGACTGTGGTGCTGTTTCTGGTAGAGAAAGAAAAGCATCTACATCTTCACAGAGGGAAGAGTTCAGACAAGATGTACTGTAGCCCAGAGTATATATGAAACAGCCTGCAGGGGAGAAGTGGATCACGCAGACTGTGTGCCTGCATCTGTATAGGTGAGAAGAAATTCATTAAAGGAGTTGTCCACTATGTACTCTATGAGATGAATATTAATAGTTCACAACATTCTATATCATATCCCCCTTTTTTCTTTTGTCTGAGTCTGTGTGTTTGTTCGTGAGCTTTTACACTTTATATACTTGAAAATGTTTAACTGAAAGTTACATTATTATTATAGAACAATATTGGTTGACAACCTATAAATGATAGTGAAAAAATTAAACTGGCTACTCTTTTTTATTTCCTGTAAAAATTTAAAAAAAAATTTCAATAAAAATGACAATATAAAAAAATTGTCCACTACTAGGGCAACACCTTCTCAGTCCCCATGTTTAGCCTCATTGAAATAAAAATGCTTTTACTCACCTCCAGTGTCAGTGTTGTTCCAACAGTGTCAACACTCATGTTCCAGGAACTCACTTAAGGTTGTTATGTCACGTGAGCCCTGTACCCAATCAGCGCTGGCATCACTGTCCCCTCCTTTAGACATATAAGTTATTAACAGTAAATGTTCAGCTACTGCTCTCACTTCCTATTAATTACAACCTTGCGTAATCCCCGGGAACTTGAGTGCCGACACCGCTGGAACGGCACAGACACCGAAGGTGAGTATAAGTGTTTTTATTTTATTGGGTCAAGTCCTTTTTAGGGGGTTTAACAGTGAATGAATGAAGAGTTGACTGATGAAAGCCAGTTACAGAACTCACATATGTTATCTATCACTAGCAAAAGGCATACACTGATGAGAAAAATCCAAAACTATGAACTAAATCTTTAATTAGATTGTAAACTCCAAATCAGAGAGTCTGAAAATAAAGAAATGTATATTGTCACCTGAAACTTAATACAACTTTTTAAATCAGCATCACCACTACCAGATCTAAAGGAATTTTAACCTTCCAAAGGTGTTTATTGCCTATAAAAGAAGCACTCCTCCCATCAAAATGTGTATCCTCTTAATATATTGCAATCATCATATTATATAGCAGTGTGTACTTACAATTGCTCATTTTGCCCTTCTACCCAGTTAATTATTCTCTTTCCTATTAGGTCTATGATATTAGGTGATTAAAAACTGACTGAATCCTTCTTAGCTCTATGTAGAAACTGGAAAACAACTTTCCCTGTATAAGTCATAATTTACTGCAAAAGTCCCTGGCAAGGGGAGCAGCTGGATCAGGAGTTGAAGAGGTGAATGATAAATGCAGGTAAATGTTTCTACATAAAGCAGAGAAAAGGAATCATTATCTGGGTAGAAATGGAAAATGAGCCATTGTGAGTACACTGTTCCATTTATTATGATGATTGCAATATATTAAGAAGATAAAAACTTTAGTGCTTCTGTAAAGAGCTGCATTTTAACCCCTTCACCCCTACATGATTTTCATTTTTTTTCACTTTTGTTTTTTCCTCCCCTTCTTCCAAGAGCCATAACTTTTTTATTTTTTCATCCACATAACTGTATGATCCTAAACATATCAAAATCCACAGTAGACTACCTCAAAAAGCAGCAGCTGAAGGTTTTACAATGGCTCTCACTGTCCCCTGATCTGAATATCATTGAAAATCTGTGGCTAGACCTCAAAATAGCAGTGCATGCAAGATGACCAAGGAATACTGTGTTACTTGCAAAAGTGGCTCCTACTAGGTACTGACCATTAGTACAACACAAATGTCCACTTAATTATGTTAATGGCGCTTCATAAGACTTTTATTTATTTTTCCTAATTTAATTAATTTTAAATGTATTATACTAAAGATTGATTTATCTTTTAACCATGGTTCTCTTTGTTTCTTGGGCTAGTTACCTTGCGGCTTGGGTGTTTAACTAACCATACAGGGTGCCCAAACTTTTGCATTAGCCCATCTTTCTTATTGTAATTTTTAGAATGTCAAAAAATGCAATTTTGGGGGGCTAAAATACAATGTAAATGTGTCATCTTTAACTTGAGCCCTTTTAGAGGTCATTTCATCTTCAACTTGCTTAACTATTCACAATAACATTAATTTTGACTAGTGGTGCCCAAACTTTTCATACCATTGTATCATGTACATGTGAATGGGGTCAAGCCTAGTGGTTTTGTATGTCTGTTATTATGAGGCAGAGAATAACTGACTATTAACATTTTGTAACTAATAAAAAATATTACAAAATCTTAACTGCTAAAACCAAAACATCTAATACAAGATAAAAGTTATGTTATGAAACTCATAAATACAAAATTTACCAGTTATATAATAAAGACTATGCTGAACTGCTGGAATGGTTTTCTGCGGAACCAATAAAGGCTATGAGATTAATTAAATCGGGAACGTAGCTGCCAGCCTACAAAAGTTTACAACATAAGGTTGTTTGTAACTTCTCGCAGATTTGATCTCATGACCCCAACATTATCTTGATCATGGTCTAATACTCCAATTACACCTTATGTATTTCATCTTTAGAAAAATAGCTTATGAAACTCTAATGCTAATGAGCAGAATTTAAATAGAGGACGCTTATTATCTAACCAATATTAATGATCGCAAGTCATTATTTTTTAGAGAAATGTCCAAGTCAGTCCTCATAGGCTAAAGGCCTGCCAAAATGTTAGGATGGTTGTAATGAATAGGCAAACTGACAAATTAACTTGGCTGAGCTCTTTATTTTTCTCATCAACGTCGAAACATGATCTGCTAACATTCCTTTCACAATAGTCCAAAACCAAGTGTGAAAAATATTCAGTCCAAGCATACTGCTATTATCTCCTACAAGTTGACCTCCAACAAGGTGTGCATATCATGCCAATTGTTAAGCATATTCATATTAACAAATGGAAACATCTACAAAATGCTTTTTTGAAATAATATATCTTGCTATATGGCGCAAATAAATCTTTGTTTGTAAATTAACTGCTGATTTATAAATGTCATCGTTTAGCAAGATAGAAATTATTGGAATCAAAGCCTTTCTTGTCATTGCAGCTGCAGCATTGCTTCTAGAAGAGAATATGTCTTTTAAATACACACGCATGCAAAACTTTTAAATTCAATGTAAAAAAAAAATCACCAGTGATTTGTCATTTTTCCTGGTGATTTTCATATCTAATCTAGAAACATTGGAAAAATGCCCAAGAAAAATATGCCATACCCAAAGTGTGATCTATTTTGTTAAAACACAACAGTCATTAAAAAACTGGCCTGGGCCTGGACTACACTTTGCAGGTTATATCCCTATTCTCCTTTATCACTCACAAATATTGCTAAAATGTGTTCTATACCTTTGCAACTGCATTCAGTGTATTAAGATTAAGACACCAATTTGATATTTTTAAACATTTCTCATGCACAGCACTTTGCTATTTTGGCCTAGGCCAATATATTAATCATGGTTTTCTTCTAAAGCTAGACTTTATACATTATATCCTTTTGCACTATGCCATGCACCTTATTCATTGCAATATTGATCATGCTTATTCCTTTAAAGTTGGACTTTATATATCCTTTGGTATTATGCTATGCACTTAATCCATCACAATATTGTTGTTCAGATACCTATCAGCAAATTTCACTGATGGGAGGATATAATCATCAAAGACTATATATT
This sequence comes from Dendrobates tinctorius, assembly GCF_039654945.1. Classification (NCBI taxonomy): domain Eukaryota; kingdom Metazoa; phylum Chordata; class Amphibia; order Anura; family Dendrobatidae; genus Dendrobates; species Dendrobates tinctorius. The sequence goes on along the minus strand of NW_027361703.1, from coordinate 14,315,271 downwards.
TTGAACTAGGAAAAATATTTAATCACGTTTCTGTCCTATGACTCTATATCTTTGGTGATTTATGCTCCATTATACTGTTTTGTGTCTATGGCTTTTGATATTCCAGCTATTTAGAATTGCATCCTAGGTGTATCAACCATATTTTCTTACCTATAAATTGTTGCACGTAAAAGAAATATGAGGTGACATTCCCTGCAAGTGCAGTTTTCTGCACTTTTTTCCCCAAATTTTATTCCATTGTTGATATTTTAAGTTGGTATATTTGTCAATAAAATTTTGATATTTACTCTTAGTGGCGTTAGCTTCTGTTTTGATATAGATTTTATTGGTTAATTGAAAGTGCTGGTACTTTAAGGGCTCAAAATAGGTACACTGCTTAATGAAGCTGGAGCTCTCCTTGGGATCTCTATCGTAGCGGGAAGGGAGCGAATGGTCAGACATGGTAGAGGTGGGAAATGGAGGATGACACAATGGTCAGATCCTCCAACTGAGTTGCCACCACATTGAAAGCCTGAATTAGCTGGTCTTGACACGTTGAAAAATCAATCTCCTCTTACAGCACTTGTACACTGATCTGAGGTCTCTTGGTCTGAATTTGTAAGCTGGCTCTATGGCCTGAACTTATTGAAATGCTGGTGGGTGTGGACCCACTGTGCCACGGGCCAGGATTACCCTGGAGGGTCATGACTAAGTGTCTACCGGGTATATACTAGAGCCTTTGATAGGATAGACTGGGCCACCACTAAACACCAGATACCACTCCAGGGCAGTCCCCAGGACTGTAGCAGTTGACCAGCAGATCAGAGACTTGGGAACTTGGTTCAGGTGGTCGAGAAAAAAGTGTAGTCAGATGGTCCAAGTTTGGGGCAGGCAGCACAGGTTCAAAGTTAGTAGCCAAGATCAAGATTAGAAAAATTAGGATAAACGAGAAGGCAAGCCAGTCAATAACAGGTGGGGCTAAACAGGAATAAAACAGTACAAGAACTAGAGACAGAGCTATTAAAAACCTAAGTTCAGGTGAGTAATGGAGGGTGGAGTCGCTTGATATATCACCTGCTGGCTGGTGATAGGCTGAGAAAGCAGATCTCTGCAGGACAGAATGGATGCAAATTTCTGCAGAGTTTGGCTACCCCCTCTATGACTCACAAACAGCAGAGCTGGAAGAGAAGCACCAGGCAGCTACGAGCAGTGGTCAGGTCCTGGGAGGAGTAGAATGAAACATGCGGTGAATAGGATGACGCTTATGAGAGATAACTACATATCTCTGTATAATGTGTTTACTTTTGTGTTGCCTGTGTAGATAGGTTACTAATTGACAGCCGATCAGTAACGGTTTACTGATCAGGTTTACTGATCAGCTGTTGTATTGTGCCACCTGTTGGTTCACATACATGCATCCATATACTAGATAGATGGTCTCAAAGCACACCGGATTTATTAAAGAGGCTCATGATGTTAAATCATTCTAAAACTACAATAAATGTATTAGTTCGCACCACCTTTTAGTTGGGTCACTTTATGTTAGAAATGTGCACCAAAATCTTGGCACTTTTTTGTTCATGTGGTCACATTTAGACCGCAGTCTTTAAAATAATTCTAACTGTAGAAAGAAAAATAGTCAACACACACCATATGCATTACCTTGCTTTTTTTAAATTAACCCCTTACCGTTAAAGGTATGGCAGAAGTTGGTAGCCGGTGTATGGAGCAGAGGTGAGCTCGCTTCATGCACACCAGGTCATGACTGTGTATTATAGCCAGGATCTGCCTCTAAAAATCACATCATTGAATGTGCACCCATGACATGGTCCCAGGTCACTGATGGTTTGATTTGACAGCCTGGGCTCTGTTTAAGACCATCGTGCTTGTTAATATGTAGTTCCCTTGAATCACTATCTGTGATCGGGCTTCAAAAGAGACTATGAATTTTACTATATACTGTATGCAGCAATACTGTGGTATTACTGTACATAGCACAAGCATTAAGATGATCGCAGTTTAAAGTCTAACTAAAGGACTAACAAGTACAGTGAAAAGTTAGAAAAAAGTTTTAAAGAAACTATGAAAGAAACCCCACATATATACATTGAAATCATCCCTCTTTCCCCTCACTAAAAATAAAGATAATAAAAAAATACACATGTGGTATTGCTGAATTCAGAAAAGTACCATCTATCAAAATATAAAAACAATTACCCTAATCAGTAAACTGAAAAAATTAAAGAACTCCAAAATTATTATTTTTATCTCTGCAATACCACAATTAATGCTGTCACAAATGATCAATAAGTCATATCTATCCCAAAATGGTCACAATAAAAACATTGTCTCACCTTGCAAAAATTGACACACAGCTTTTCGACCAAAATATGAAAATGTTATTGGGTTCAGAAAATGGGGGTGCAACCCTAAAATTTTTTTCATCACTAAAATAATTTAAAAAAACTTGACATTTTTGATATCACCGTAACTGTACTGATGAGCAGAATCATGTTGCAAGTTCATTTTCACGACAAAATGTATTGTTCACTATGTGGTAAAATGAATAATGTCATTCAAAAGTACAACTCGTCCCACAAAAACCAAGCCCTCATATGGTTATGTGGATGGAAAAATAAAAAAGTTATGGCTCTGGAAAGAAGAGGAGGAAAAAACAAAACTGCAAAAACAGAAATTGGCCACTTCAGAAAGGGGATAAAACTCTAATTACAAAAATGTTTGGACACTGTATAACATTTTAAGAAAACAAGAATGCAATGATTTGAAAATTTCTCGTAGCCAGATTTTATTCACAGAACATAGAACACAGATCAGAATCTGAAAGTTAGACATCTGTCCATTTCATTTGAAAGAATTAACACATTTGGAAATTGATGGCAGCAATTCACCTAAAAAAATGGGACACAGTTAACAAAAGGTTGGAAAAGTAATGCTATGTGTCCAATTTGTCTTTTACAGGCATTTTCCAAAAAGAATCTGCCTGAAAACACACAAATACACCCTATAGAATAAACATAATAAATAGCAATGTCGAAACAATATTGCTTTGTACATGTTCTACGAGTTATCTCCTGAGGTTTTAGTCCATGAAAATTATAAAAAACAGGCTTGGGAAGTTGTCCACACATGCTACCAACATTATAAATTTCCCCCATTATATGTAGCACATTTTACATAGCATTATAGACTTTAATGTAGCATCTGACTGTTCAGAAAGCAATTTTAAAGTCACAAAAAGCTTTACTTTTGTATTAAAAACTCTGTGTGAAATCAGCCAAATACAGCAGTGGGCAAAGGTTCCTTGCTGTTTGAGAGAATCTTTCAACAGCAAACCTAGAGTGACCACCTACTCTATGGCTGTTGTAGTATGGAAGCCAAAGTATGTGAAAATAGGAGAAAGGCATGTGTACCAGTGAAAGCTTTAGAAAACTGCAAGCTATCATTTGATGGATTCAAACTACCTATGACTACCAAATGTTCTGAATCTTTAAGTGTGTATCATTCAGTCTGCTAAGTTTTCTTTACCTAAGAAAATTGTGTTAGCATGGATTGTCTTGCATCTAGTAAATTGCATATTGGAATGTGGTAGTATAGGGTGCTCTCGTATGAATTGCAATGCACTTGTAGGCTAAGGCCTTATTCAGATATCTATACACATTTATCTGTGATTTTTCACAGTAATGTATTCTTTATAGTCTATGGTGCTACTCACATGTTTGCATTTATTGCGACGTTTGTGTTTGCAAAAAAATCACGGAGACCTGTACATTTTTGATCAGAGGCATGGGTAAAAATCATTCATACAAGCTTATTGGTGTGTGAAAATCACAGACAGCATGTGGAAAGCTTATTAATTCCATCCGTGTGTTGTCAGTGATTTTCATGGACCTGTAGACTTGTATGGGTGACTGTCATGCTTTTTGAGCCAGTGCTTTGTGGTCGGCTTCTCTATCCATTGAGCCACAGCACATATACCTTTTCTCCATGTGTTTAGTTTCTGTTATCATTGTTTCAGTCTTTTTAGGGTAACGGGAGTTTTAATTTAATCTTTTTTTTGCCCTATCACCTTTCAGGTGTGGCTTTATATGCTTTCCCTTTGCTGGTATTTCCTGCTGGTGATAGTCTCATTTGGATGTCCAGCCATGCTACTGTAGTTTATACTAGTTAGTGAAAGACCAGCTAGGGTTTATCTCTCTGCTGTTTTTAGTCATTACCCTGCACCTATTTTCTGTTTCTTTTTAGGAAGTAGGAGGCATATTCTCTAACAGTACATACTTAATCCTTTATTTTGTATTTCATGATTTGTTTTACTCACTCTGGGATCTCTTTCTAATTTAGCACACTTCCCTTCTGTAGGTAATTTGCACTCTGCTCTGCCCTGCAGTTCTTTAGGAGGAACATGAAGCACTTGATAGCCTTTCTGGCAGCACAGGCCCTAGTTGCCATCATCTAGTCTGTGGTTTTGGCTATCTCAGCTCACGGAGGAACCACTACGGACTGTGGGGTCAGGATCTCTTGTCTGTACATGAACTGGCAGGATCAGTAGCAGGTTTTAGTGTGTTTTCTATTTTCCCTAGTGAGTTGCTACACTATCATAAAGTAACTTTCACATATGAATCTGATCAAAAATGTACATGTCTCCCTGATTTTTTTAATTGATTTAGTTCTAGCATTTATTTATTTTTATGTGATAACCAATGATGAATCACTCATGGTAAAAACTGAAAAAACATAATAAACACTGATGAAATTGAAACTGTTTTTTTTGCATATATGAAAAATCACGCTGATCTGAATGAGGCCTAGAAGTAAATTTGATCTTTTTTTATGTTTCCAAATGACCGCTCTGAATTATGACTTTGTGCTTCGCATTGTATTGGGAATTATAACATGTTCATATTTAACCTGATTGTGAATCTCAAGAGCATGATTTTAAGCACTTGTGGAAATGTAAATATATGCTTGCTTTTATAGAAGCTGTTGATTCAGTGCAACTCTCACCTTTCCTGTTGACCTCAATAAATATGACTTGTGAGTAGAGATGTGAGCAAACTTGTTCGGAAAATGTTTGCCAATCTCAAATTCGGCACGAACGTAGCACATTCACAATTGCAATTGTTTTCGGATTCCCAAGCTTTTTCTCTCAAAGTCAACAAAATTCGGGCACAGTTTGGCAAATGACCACGTTTCCACTAATGCTTTTGCTAGGACTTTGGCTAGGAATATGGTGCTGTATGATGAGCGGGGGAGGATATCTTTGATGAGGGGAGGGATTAGGGAGAGGGGGAGTAGCAGGTGACTGTAATTTATTTTTTTTAACTTAATGGGTGGAGTTTCCAACAGCTAATCAAGGCGCTGAAACCATCCTGAACTTCCAGACACAAAAGTCTTCTGTGAATGACTGCCGAAGTCACTTATTACTCTCCATATAAAAAGCGGAAATGTTGTTTTGGTGCCATTTTATCACTCTGACAGCGCAGAGGCTGCTCCTGCAAGTAGTCAGAGAGTTAGATATGCTGTTTATTGTACACTAGTTCAGCTAGATAGGAAACTGTGAGAAATCAACCTTCCAGCATCTAATTTGTTCATGCTAATAGTGTGGTGCAGGCAGGAGGCCATATTTCCTAATCTGAATCATTTGTCTTAATATTGTGGTACAGGCAGGAGGCCACATTTTCTAATCTAAATTGTTTGTGCTAATACCATGGTGCAGGTAGGAGGCCACATTTCATAATCTAAATCATTTTTGATAATACTGTGGTGCAGGCAGGAAGCCACATCTCAGAATCTAAATCATTTGTGCTCATACTGTGGTGCAGGCAGGAGGCCATATTTCAGAATCTAAATACTTTCTGCTAATAGTGTGGTCCAGACACCAGCCCACATTTCTGAATCTATTCTGCTAATTTTGTGGTCCAGATACACTATCTCACCAAATAAATGCTGTTTGTTAATTTAGTGACAGGTGACTGATAGGTCTGGTCCCAGGGTTGTGAAACAGCTAGTTAAAAGAGGGGAAGGGTACATCCAACATGAGTGGGAAAAAGCAAGGTTGTGGTGGAAGGGGTAATAGGCTTGGTGTTCAACGTGCACGTGGGTTAGGTGGTAAGGTAACTGAATGCTCTACTGAATAAACACCGTCTTGTCTTACCCAAAGACAACTAACAACATCTCTTAATGGGCGGGCTACTCGAATCCCTTTCTTTGGCAGCCACACAGCAGTAAACCTTGTAGATGAGGATCAGAAAGAGCATGTGCTCCAGCAGATGGCAAGCGCTGCATCAAGTGGCCTTTATGTCTGTTCCTCCACCTTAACATCACATATAGTACAATCCTCAGAGGTGGCACCCTAATTACCCTTGTTTCCTCCCGCCTCACAACTCTCCAACCACCCAACTGACAGTGTGTAGCCCCAGAAGGGCGAGTCTGCAGAGCTGTTCACACATTCCATTCTATGGACATCAGAGGTCTGCTTGAAAGATTCACATAATCAAGAGGAGGAAAGCATCTGTACAGATTCCCCAAATTTATTTCAGTTGGATCTGGGACCTGATAAAATAGGGTATAAGTAGAATCCAGACCCTCAGCACCAGAGATTACCCCCCTCAGCAGCAGACATTAATTCCAGTGGGTGAAGGTGATCCTGATGAGCCTCAGATACCTGAGGCGCACGTGGACTGTACTGTTCTATCAGGGCAGGAAGAGGAGGAGAGTGATTCTTACGGTGAAGAGTGGGAGAACATGGAGGATGACAATGAGGTTATAGATCCCACTTTGTGTGAACTCAGAGGCACGTAACTAAGTAGCTCAGCAGAGGAGGTGGAGAAGGAAGACGAGGAGGTAAGGTTGTGGCTTACCACACAGACATGGCATAATGCAACCACGACAAGCACTGCATTGTCAGCCACAACTCTGGCAGTGGCCAATAGTGGACTCAGGTCTGCAGTTCACAGGGCAGCAAGGGTTGCTTACCCTGGGTCTTTTTTGACACCAGATAGGATGATCCAACTCATGTTACCTGCCAACTTTGAAAAAAAAAACTGAGTAGAGGAAAAAAGTGCAATAATTTGATTACTACAAGCATGACCCGGCATATGTGCAATCAACATGTGTTAGTCTGGGACATTATACTGCCCCAAAATGTGGACTACTGGGCTTCAACAACCACTGGCCATCCAATCAATCTCATCTGCTGCTTCTTCCTCTGTCACCATGGCATGTGTTCTCACACAAGTCTCGAGCACACAGAACCTCCACTTGTTTACCCTCATAGAGTCGGGGTGTGTGAGAGCCAGTCAGCTGTTATGGAAGTGGTGATGCTTGCTGTTTTTATTTCACCGAGCACACCACATCTTTCTCTATCCACCATAACATATCCGCCTGCATATCACTCACAGTCCAGCAATTTGTCGTGTTCATGGCTGGCGCAGTCCCGGAGTACCAGTATCCCAGTGGCCAAAACTTCCCTAAGAAAGCTGTGCCTGCACTACACCAGCATTTCTTTGAAAAAATCTGTCTGCCAGAGTGCATTTCACCACTGACACCTCGATAAGGAAACATGGCTAAGGGTGTTACATCTCACTGACTGGGCACTGGGTGACTCTGGTAGCTTTGGGGGCAGGCGAGCAAGGGGCTGCTCCACAAGTCTTCAAATCACCAAAGCTTGCATGATAAACCTCTGTATCTAACAGTTCCTCCACTGCTTTTGCATCCTCCATCTCCACTAGGGCCTCCACCTGCATCCTCAACCACTCCCTTAATGTGACATCCGTTCTAAAAGTGCAGAGAGAATTCCTTCCACCTCTGTCCTGTGGAGCCATGGATCACCTCAATCAGGCAGTGTTTAAATTAATTGAAATGGATATCAGAGTCACACAGCTCAAGAATTGTGGGATGCTATCCAGGCCCAGATTGAGCAATGGCTGTCTCCACTGATCTAGGAGCCAGGGAAGGCCTTGTGCGATAACGGTGCAAACCTGATGGCTGCCCTACGCTGGGACAACCTCACACACGTGCCTTGCATGGCTCATGTCCTCAGCTTGGTGGTGTAGTAATTTCTCCGCCACTATCCCTGCCTTGATGCACTTCTGCAGACAGAGCAGTCACTGTGTGCTTACTTCTGCCATTTGCACCCAGCAAGTCATCAACTTGTATTGCTACAGAGGTCTCTCAGCCTACAAGTTAACCGGTTGATATGTAATATGCCTACACAATGGAATTCCACTATGCACATGTTGCAGTGACTTTGGTGGCAGTGACGAGTCCTGGTGCAGTATATCCTTTTGCATAGCCTGGACAAATGCAGGCAGATGTGGTGCAAATCACGCTTGCGGAGTGGGCACAGATGAAGGACTTGCACCCTTCTGCGCAGTTTTGAAATGGCTACTAAGGTGGTTAACACTGATGATGCCATTGTCAGCATCACTATTTCAGTCACCTACATGCTAGAGCACACTTTGAATAGTCTGCGTGAGGAGGTCATGGTCCCAGAGTAAGCGGAAGAAGCAGAGGAGTATGTGGAAAGGATAACAATATTTCTAAGTTTCAGACTGTCGCAGCCCAGGCTGGTGCCATGGGAGGATGGATTATAGTGATCGAGGGGGGCTCATGATACCAGACAAACTGTTACTGAAGGTGTAGGAGCCGAGGAACAAATAGTGGAGGAAAAAATAGGGAGCACGCAACAGTCAGGTGATGAGGAGGATAATGATCCCCTCTCTGTTGTTTGCGGTTGGTGGGAGGGGGGATGAAGGAAGCAAGCTTGAGTGTTACCCCGCCACCAACATACCATGGACTTGAACCTCATGGAAGCGCCCAACATATGAATGCATTCTAGCTGCACTATCTGCAACATACAAAGAACCACATCAACCATAATTCCTAAAATCTTATTATAAATTTTATTAGATAAAAAGGGGGATTTCAATAATGAAGAAAAAACACAACAATACAGTGGGGCAAAAAAGTATTTAGTCAGTCAGCAATAGTGCAAGTTCCACCACTTAAAAAGATGATAGGCGTCTGTAATTTACATCATAGGTAGACCTCAACTATGGGAGACAAACTGAGAAAAAAAAATCCAGAAAATCACATTGTCTGTTTTTTTTTCATTTTATTTGCATATTATGGTGGAAAATAAGTATTTGGTCAGAAACAAGCAATCAAGATTTCTGGCTCTCACAGACCTGTAACTTCTTCTTTAAGAGTCTCCTCTTTCCTCCACTCATTACCTGTAGTAATGGCACCTGTTTAAACTTGTTATCAGTATAAAAAGACACCTGTGCACACCCTCAAACAGTCTGACTCCAAACTCCACTATGGTGAAGACCAAAGAGCTGTCAAAGGACACCAGAAACAAAATTGTAGCCCTGCACCAGGCTGGGAAGACTGAATCTGCAATAGCCAACCAGCTTGGAGTGAAGAAATCAACTGTGGGAGCAATAATTAGAAAATGGAAGACATACAAGACCACTGATAATCTCCCTCGATCTGGTGCTCCACGCAAAATCCCACCCCGTGGGGTCAGAATGATCACAAGAACGGTGAGCAAAAATCCCAGAACCACGCGGGGGGACCTAGTGAATGAACTGCAGAGAGCTGGGACCAATGTAACAAGGCCTACCATAAGTAACACACTACGCCACCATGGACTCAGATCCTGCAGTGCCAGACGTGTCCCACTGCTTAAGCCTGTACATGTCTGGGCCCGTCTGAAGTTTGCTAGAGAGCATTTGGATGATCCAGAGGAGTTTTGGGAGAATGTCCTATGGTCTGATGAAACCAAACTGGAACTGTTTGGTAGAAACACAACTTGTCGTGTTTGGAGGAAAAAGAATACTGAGTTGCATCCATCAAACACCATACCTACTGTAAAGCATGGTGGTGGAAACATCATGCTTTGGGGCTGTTTCTCTGCAAAGGGGCCAGGACGACTGATCCGGGTACATGAAAGAATGAATGGGGCCATGTATCGTGAGATTATGAGTGCAAACCTCCTTCCATCAGCAAGGGCATTGATGATGAAACGTGGCTGGGTCTTTCAACATGACAATGATCCAAAGCACACCGCCAGGGCAACGAAGGAGTGGCTTCGTAAGAAGCATTTCAAGGTCCTGGAGTGGCCTAGCCAGTCTCCAGATCTCAACCCTATAGAAAACCTTTGGAGGGAGTTGAAAGTCCGTGTTGCCAAGCGAAAAGCCAAAAACATCACTGCTCTAGAGGAGATCTGCATGGAGGAATGGGCCAACATACCAACAACAGTGTGTGGCAACCTTGTGAAGACTTACAGAAAACGTTTGACCTCTGTCATTGCCAACAAAGGATATATCACAAAGTATTGAGATGAAATTTTGTTTCTGACCAAATACTTATTTTCCACCATAATATGCAAATAAAATGAAAAAAAAACCAGACAAGGTGATTTTCTGGATTTTTTTTCTCAGTTTGTCTCCCATAGTTGAGGTCTACCTATGATGTAAATTACAGACGCCTCTCATCTTTTTAAGTGGTGGAATTTGCACTATTGCTGACTGACTAAATACTTTTTTGCCCCACTGTATATGATAAAAAATCAGAATATGCAGTAAAGGGTCAATCCTATCCAGGTAGCAGGTATACCAAGTTAATAAAGTGTTTAGAAATATTGATACAACAATCTCACTGCTGTGCAGTATAACATGATTTGCACAAAGAAAATGTTAGGGCTGGCAGAACGCACCAAATTATAAAATAATAGTAGGTGTGTTCGCGGCCCAGGGTCCACCGTGCAGAGGTGGTACACTGCTGCTAAGTAAAGGCGGAAGTATAAAGCGGTGTGGGAAGGTCACACGTGGGTTAACGTCACCCAGTGTGAACAGCAGCGACTCAGAGCTGCACTACCACTGAACATAAACACCGGAGCCTGTTTAACTAACAGAGCCCGGCCAAGAAGCACACAGAAAGTGGTCACAGAACCCTGCCCCAAGGACACAGGGTCAGAGTCCCTCTAGACCTTCTGAGTGCGCGGCGTCGCAACTGCAGATGCCTGTATAGACGCTGATTTCAGTGTGTAGAGTACGTGCACTGTGGCATGCTGAGCCACTGGTGGAGACCAATGCCTGTCACTGACTCTGACCTACCTACACCTAAGCCTGAGCGCTTAACAGGCTAGGCTGCACAACACATGCATACCAAGGGTAGGGGTTCTTAATGAGTCATTCACCAGAGACATTCATACATGCATACGACACACACTCTTGATAGTCAGCTAATGCAGTCTATACTAGTGCATGGCCAAGCGGCCATGCAAACCTTTTATAGCCGCGTGCTGTGTCATGACTTCAAAGCCCACCTGCGGGTCGGGTGACCGGGGTCACTGAAAGGTCACCTGACCTGCAGATACGGGGGGCTTTGTATTTCACCGCAGGGGGGTGGCTTAGCCCCCATGAGGCTACGATCGCTCTGATTGGCTGTTAAAAGTGAAACAGCCAATCAGATCGATACTAATATTTCATCAATGAAAATTGATGAAATATTACAATCCAGCCATGGCCAATGCTGCAGTAGCGTTGGACATGGCTGGAGACCCTAATCTGACCCCCCAACACCGGCTGGCGGGGGCGATTGGCCCCCGCCACGGACTGACGGCAGCGACTGGCTCCCCCTTTCCTCTGCACCCCCCACAGTCCAATCACCCCCCTCACCTTCCACGATGCCTCAGAGTCCCCCTCTGTCTCCCGGTGTCCTGCCGTCCCGACTCATGGGCGCCGCCATCTTGGAAAATGGCGGGCACATGCCCAGTGCGATTGTAATATTTCACCAATGAAATTTGGTGAAATATTACAATCAAGCCATGTCCAATGTTGCAATATCATCGGCCATGACTGCAGACACCCTTAGAGACCCCCCCACTGACTGACAGCACCGATCGGCTGCCGCCACCGACTAACGGCAGCGATTGGTCACCACAGTCAACATCAGCTCCCCTCCCCCTTCCCTCCTCTCCCCCCAGCCTTCCGATCCCCCCTTACCCACCCCGGTACCTCCTGTCCCTCTGGCCGTCTTGGTGTCCCGCATCACGGGCGCCGCCATGTTGGAAAATGGCGGGCACATGCACAGTGCGCCCACCGGATTCTGCTGGCCGGCAGATTCATTCATTTATTTTGATCACTGTGATAAACTCTCACAGTGATCAACATAACAAAAAAGGAAATAAACCCCCCGCTTATCACCCCCATAGGTAGGGGCAACTAATAAAATAAAGAAAATATTTTTATTTTTCAGTTAGGGTTAGGGCTAGGGTTAGGGTTGGAATTAGGGTTAGGGTTGGAATTATTAGGGTTACGGGTGGAATTAGGGTTAAGATTAGGGTTAGGGGTGGGTTGGGGTTGGGATTACGGTTAGGCTTGTGGTTAGGGTTAGAGTAGGGATTAGGGTTTGGGGTGTGTTGGGGTTAGGGTTGTGGTTAAGGTTAAGATTAGGGTTGGTATTAGGGTTAGGGGTGTGTTGGGGTTAGAGTTGGAGTTAGAATTGAGGGGTTTCCACTGTTTAGGCACATCAGGGGGTCTACAAATGTGACATGGTGCCACCATTTATTCCAGCCAATTTTGCGTTCAAAAAGTCATACAGTGCTCCCTCTATTCCGAGCCCCGACGTGTGCCCAAACAGTGGTTTACTCCCTCATATGTGGCATCAGCGTACTCAGGAAAAATTGCACAACAACTTTTGGGGTCTAATTTCTCTTGTTACCCTTGGGAAAATAAAAAATTGGGGGCTGAAACAATTATTTTTGTGGAAAAAAAATGATTTTTTATTTTCATGGCTCTGCATTATAAACTTCTGTTAAGCACTTGGGGGTTCAAAGTGCTCACCACACATATAGATAAGTTCCTTGGGGGTCACTTGTGTGGGGTTTCCACTGTTTAGGTGCATCAGGGGCTCTGCAAATGTAGCATGACACCCGCAGACCATTCCATCAAGTAGGCATTTCAAAACGTCATTACTTCCCTTCTGAGCCCCGACGTGTGCCCAAACAGTGGTTTACCCCCACATATGATGTACCAGCATACTCAGGACAAACTGTACAACAAGTTTTGGGGTCGAATTTCTCCTGTTACCCTGGTGAAAATAAAAATTTCCGGGCTAAAAAATAATTTTTTGAGGAAAAAAATGATTTTTTATTTTCACGGCTCTGCGTTATAAACTTCTGTGAAGCACCTGGGGTCCAAAGTGTACAATATGCATCTAGATAAGTTCCTTAGGGGGTCTAGTTTCCAAAATGGGGTCATTTGTAGGGGAGCTCCAAAGTTTAGGCTCACAGGGGCTCGCCAAACATGACATGGTGTCCGCTAACGATTGGAGCTAATTTTTCATTCAAAAAGTCAAATGGCGCTCCTTCCCTTCTGAGCCCTGTCGTGCACCCAAACAGTGGTTCCCCCCACATAAGAAGTACCAGCGTACTCAGGACAAACTGGAAAACAACTTTTGGGGTCCAATTTCTCCTGTTACTCATGAAAATAAAAATAGCGGGCTAAAAAATAATTTTTTGAGGAAAAAAAAATGATTTTTTATTTTCTCTGCTCTGCGTTATAATCTTCTGTGAAGGACTTGGGGGTTCAAAGTGCTCACCACACATCTAGAAAAGTTCCTTCGGGGGTCTAGTTTCCAAAATGGGGTCATGATTGGGGGAGCTCCAATGTTTAGACACACAGAGACTCTCCAAACGCGACATGGTGTCTGCTAATGATTGGAGCAAATTTTCAATTCAAAAAGTCAAATGGCGCTCCTTCCCTTCTGAGCCCTGCCGTGCGCCCAAACAGTGGTTTATGACCACATATGAGGCATCCGTGTACTCAGAAGAAATTGCCCAACAAATTTAGGATCCATTTTACCCTGTCGCCTATGTGAAAATGAAAAAACTGAGGCAAGAAGAAAATTTTTGTGCAAAAAAAAGTACTTTTTTAATGGATCAATTTGTGAAGCACCTGGGGGTTCAAAGTGCTCACTATGCATCTAGATAAGTTCCTTGGAGGGTCTAGTTTCCAAAATGGGGTCACTTGTGGGGGAGCGCCAATGTTTAGGCACACAGAGACTCTCCAAACGCGACATGGCAACCGCTAAATATTCCAGCATATTTTCCATTCAAAAAGTCAAATGGCGCTTCTCTTCTGAGCCCTGCCGTGCGCCCAAACAGTGGTTTATGACCATATGTGAGGTATCGGTGTACTCATGAGTAATTGCCCAATAAATTTTAGGATCCATTTTATCCTGCTACCCATGTAAAAATGAAAAAATTGCTGCTAAATGAAAATTTTTGTTGGAAAAATTAAAATGTCCATTTTTTTCTTCCATGTTGCTTTAATTCCTGTGAAGCACCTGAAGGGTTAATAATCTTCTTGAATGTAGTTTTGAGTAGCTTGAGGGGTGCAGGTTTTAGAATGGTGTCACTTTTGTTTTTTTTCTGCCATATAGACCCCTCAAAGTGACTTCAAATGTGAGATGGTCCCTAAAAAAAATGGTTTTGTAAATTTTGTTGTAAAAATGAAAAATCGCTGGTCAACTTTTAACCCTTATAACTTCCTAACAAAAAAAAAATTTGTTTCCAAAATTGTGCTGATGTAAAGTAGACATGTGGGAAATGTTATTTATTAACTATTTTGTGTCATATAACTCTCTGGTTTAACAGAATAAAAATTCAAAATTTGAAAATTGTGAAATTTTCAAAATTTTCGCCAAATTTCCATTTTTTTACAAATAAACGAAAAAAATTATCGACCTAAATTAACCACTAACATGAAGCCCAATATGTCACGAAAAAACAGCCTCAGAATCGCTAGGATGCGTTGAAGCGTTCCTGAGTTATTACCTCATAAAGGGACACTGGTCAGAATTGCAAAAAATGGCCAGGTCATTAAGGTCATAATAGGCTGGGTCATGAACGGGTTAAAGGGCCCAATGTAGCGAGGAGCAAACTTAGAGGACTCTACTCGCATCCTGATGTTACGGGCAGAGAGCCACACTAAGTCGCCAGGAGAGAAGGTTGGAACAGGATGCCGATGTGCTTCCGCGGAGGACCTCATTCTCTCCTTAGAGGCCCGAATGGCATCCTGGGTGCGGTCCCAAATATCACGTGCCTCCAACGCCCAGTCTGCCACCCTAGAGTCGGTGGACGACACGGGCATGAGCACAGGGACATGAGGATGTTGGCTGTAGTTAAGGAGGAATGGAGTCTGGCCAGTGGAATCGGCCACAGTGTTATTCAAGGCGAACTCTGCCCACGGCAACAAAGATGCCAATCATCCTGCCTGGCCGAGACAAAATGTCGGAGATATGTGACCAGGGTCTGGTTGTCCCTCTCTACCAACCCGTTCGTCTCGGGATGATAGGCCGAGGAGAGATTCAGCTCAATACTGAGCAAGCGACAGAGCTCTCTCCAGAAGCGAGACGCAAACTGGGGACCCCGGTCACTGACAATCTTGTCTGGCATGCCGTGTAAGCAGAAAACATGTTTGATGAATAGCACTGCTAAACCCCGTGCGGAAGGTAGCCGAAAGAGAGGCACCAAGTGCACCATTTTGGAAAAATGGTCGGTGATGACCCAAATAACTGTGCTGCCACTGGACTTGGGTGGACCCACCACAAAGTCCATGCCAACCATCTCCCAGGGCCTGTCCACCACCGGTAAGGGGTAGAGTAACCCAGCAGGTCATTGCCGGGAAGGCTTATTCTTGGCTCAGGAGACGCACACCTGAATGTAGTCTTTGATGTCACGAGCCATATGCGGCCACCAGTACGTCCTTGCCAGAAGCTCAACTGGCCGCTTAGTACCAAAGTGTCCACCCACGCTGGACGCGTGAGCCCAAGAGAGGACCTCTAGATGCAAACAGGCAGGAACAAGAGTCTTGCCTGGCGGTACAGACTCAAGGGCGACCGGAGCCACTGTCCTCAGACTCTCAGATGGTACGATTAACCGAGGCTCCTCCTCCTCCTCCGCTGATGCCATGGAGCTTGAGAGCACATCGGTTCGGACATTCTTCTCACCGGAAAGGAAATGTAGGGTGAAGTGGAACCGGGAGAAGAAGAGGGACCATTGAGCTTGGCGAGAATTTAATTGCTGGGCAGTTTGGAGATAGACCAAATTTTTGTGGTCATTGTAAACTTGGAAGGGATAGCGAGCCCCCTCCAGGAGGTGTCTCCATTCAGAAAAGGCCAACTTCATGGCTAGCAACTCCCTGTTCCCAATGGAATAGTTCCTCTCTGCCGGCGAGAAGGTCTTGGAAAAGAAGAAGCAAGGATACTTCCGACCTTGAGCATCATTCTGGAACAGGACTGCTCCAGCACCGACGGACGAGGCATCCACCTCTAGAATAGACGGCTTATCCACATTGGGGCGATGTAAAATGGGAGCTTTAGCGAAGTGAGACTTGATGGAGAGGAAGGCCTTAGATACCTCCTCTGACCACACTTTAGAATTCGCTCCCTTCTTGGTGAGGGCAACCAAGGGAGCTACTAAAGTCGAGAAGTGCAGGATGAATTGGCGGCAATTAATAAATCCCATAAAGCGCTGCACCGCTTTGAGGGAGTGAGGCTCCTGCCAATCCATTACCACCTGCAGTTTGGCAGGATCCATGGCCAACCCGTGGGCCGAGATTATATAGCCCAGGAAAGGCAAGGACTCCTGCTCAAATACGCACTTCTCCAACTTGGCGTATAGGGCATTTGCAGGTAGGAGATCGAAGACTTTGCAAACCTCTCTCCGGTGGGATTCCAAATCTGGAGAGAAGATGAGAATATCGTCCAGATAGACCACCACAGAAGAGGAAAGCATATCTCGAAAGATATCATTTACGAAGTCTTGAAAGACGGCCGGGGCATTACATAGGCCAAAGGGCATGACCAGATACTCATAATGGCCATCCCTGGTATTAAAAGCCGTCTTCCACTCGTCTCCCTCACGTATGCGTATCAGGTTGTACGCTCTCCACAGATTGAGTTTGGTAAATACTCTTCCTCCCCGCAGCCTATCGAACAGCTCCGATATCAGGGGCAGAGGGTACTTATTCTTAACGGTGATGGCGTTAAGACCCCTGTAATCGATGCAAGGCAGCAATTCACCGCTCTTCTTCTGCACAAAGAAGAATCCCGCCCCTGCTGGTGACACCGACTTCCTAATAAATCCCCTGGTCAGGTTCTCCTTGATGTATTGTGACTTGGCCTCCGTCTCCAGAAGAGACAGGGGATACACCCGACCCCTGGGAGGCTCTGCACCAGGCAGAAGGTCGATAGGACAGTCATAGGGGCGGTGCGGCGGGAGAGTTGCTGCTGCTCTCTTGGAGAACACATCTGTGTACTGCTGATAGTGTTTAGGGAGTGAAGAGAGATCTGCGGGAGCCGCAGTGGAAGCAACCTGAACACACTCACTCAGACATCTACCCTCACAAGACTTACTCCAATTAAGAATTTTCCCCGAGGACCATTCAATATGGGGAGAGTGGCAGCGCAACTAGGGAACTCCCAAGAGAACCTGATCATTATCCTCAGACATAATAAGGAGGGACACTGTCTCATGATGGGACAGAGACAGTGAGAGACTTAATGGAGCAGTCTGATGAGTAATCTGCGAGGGTAATGTCGAGCCGTTCATCACTCTGATGGTGACCGGTTGAGGTAACCTGGCCAAGGGTATCGCGTGCTGAAGAGCGAAGGCTGAGGACATAAAATTACCCTCTGCTCAAGAATCCACGCAAACCTCCACCGCCAGAGTGGAGGGACTGAACTCCAGCTCACCCTTGAAGGTTAGCTTGGAGGAAAATGGTGTGGAGTCACGTGACCCTTCTGCTGTTGCCACTAGACGCGGGCGGTTTTCCGAGCGCTGTGGGCATCTATTGGCAATGTGACCAGACTGTCGGCAGTAGGAATGAGCTTTGGAGGTTCGAGCAGGGCAGAACTTAGAGCCCGTGCGAGGCACCTCCATAACCACCGATGACTCGGACACTCGATCGGGTGGCTCCAGAAGTTTAGAGAAAGTTGGAGCCAACCTAAACCTCTATCTGAACTGGGAGCGCTCCAACCCTCGTTCTAGGAAGTGGAGATTAATGCGGGTGGAGATGGTAATAAGCTTCTCCAAAGTACCGAGTGTCATGTCCGCTATGTCTGTTATGCTGCAAGACCCCTGGAGCAGTGTGCACGTGCACCGAACTGTCATGCACGCCATGTCTGGTATGCCGCATGACTCCTGGAGCAGTGTGCACGCGCACCGAACTATCATGCCCGTTATGTCTTATGCTGCAGGATCCCTGGAGCAGTGTGCACATGAACCTCGTGACTGTTGTGCTGCAAGATGCCTGGAGCAGTATGCACGCACGCCTCATCTCATGGCTGCTTGCCATTGCTAGTGCGCATGTGTGCTTTACCTCATGGCTGCACGACGTTGCTATGTGACCATCCATCTCTGCTCTGCCTGCAGCAATCCTCCCTATGGTCCTGGACTCCCTGATCATGTGACCCTCTCTATGTCCAGCAGTATCTGATCCAGCAATCCTCTCAATGGTCCTGGAGGCCCTGATCATGTGACCCTCTCTATGGTCCAGCAGAATCTGATCTAGCTAGCCTCTCTATGATCCTGGAGGATCTGAACCGGAAGTCCTCTCCTGGTCCTGACCTGGAAGTGCAGGTGCTAATGCCCTATATCAGACCACCCCTTCCTATGGTCGGGGCCTGAGTATCGTATTGCTTCCCTGCATGGCTGCTTGGTCTGCTCGGTCGCTCCCTGTATTCTGTGCCCCTGCACTCTGCCCTGTAGTGCGTCTCTGCACACGCTCTGTGCTTGTATTCTGCCTCTTGTCTCATTCCATGTCTTGTGTTGTCTCTCGTGCTGTGCTTGTCCTCGTTATTCTTAGACTTGTAGTACTTCCTCTGTTTTCTGCCTTAGCCTGTTTTGCTGTGTCTTGCCTTTGTTATTCTTTGACTTGTAGTACTTCCTATGTTCTCTGCCTTTGCCTGTTTCGCTATGTCTTGCCTAAGCTCTTTGCCTTGTTGTTCAACCTATGTTTCGTGTCTCTGCCTTGACCCGGCTCTGGGCTTCGGCCTATGCTCCGCTGCTAGACTCTGTCCTATAGTGCTCTCTGGCATGTTTCCTGGCTAGTCTCGAGGCTCCGCCTTGACCCGGCTCTGGGCTTCAGCCTACGTTCCGCTGCTAGCGCTGTACTCTGCTCTATGTCTCTGCTATGGTGCTCTCTAGCACACTCCCTGACTAGTCTCAAGGCTCTGCCTTGACCCGGCTCTGGGCTTCGGCCTACACTCCGCTGCTAGTTCTATGTCTCTGTACCCGGCTCTGGGCTCTAGCATACGCTCCGCTTCTCTTCTCTTGTACCCGGCTCTGTGCTACTGCCTACGTTCCGCTCTCTGTCCTGAACCCTGACCCTGGCGTTGCCGCTGCACACGCAGAACCTTGCCTTGAACTCTTTCCCTGGCATGCCCTCTGCATGCGTAGGACCATGTCTTGAACTGTGTGTCTAGTCTCCATTTTTCGTGCGCTCCTGCACCTCTTCTACCAGGCTTTGCCGTGCTGTTTCGCACGCGTCTCTGTCCTGTACTTTTGCCTAGCCCTGCCTTGTGGCTCTAGTCGTGCCCGCCTGTCTGTGCCTCAGCCGTGCTCGCCGGCCAGTGCTATTGTGGTTTCCGCCTGTCTGTGCCTCAGCCATGCCGCGTCTAGTCGTGCCCGCCTTCCTGTGCCTCCAGCCATTACCACCTGCCAGTGCCCCAGTCATGTTTTCCGTGCTCCCTTGCACTCACGCTGTTTCTCACACTGTGCGTTTTCGTGCTACTCTTGCACAAGTCTTTCACTTTCCTTGCTCTGTCCTGAACCTAGTCTCTCTGTCGCGTTCTGATTTTCGTGACCTGTCTTGAATCTTTGTCTTGATTGTACCTTGCTTTGTGCTCTGCTCTTTGTCTTGAACTCTGACCCTGGCGTGCCCCTCTGCACGCGCTGGACATCTGTCCTGAACTTCAAAGCCCAACGTGTTCTCTAACACGTATGGGTACTGCCACTAACCTTGTACCTGGCGTGCCTCCTAGCACAGCCAGGATCATTCTTTGTACCGTGCCCCTGGCATGCGCAGGACCTTGAATCTTGAATCCTGGCGGCTTCTTTAGCGACCCCAGGACCTTGGACCTTGAACCCTGGTGTGTCCCTTATACACACACCATGCCTAGTGTGTTGAACCCTGCCTTGCTCCTTGCCTTGGACCCTGGTGTGTCCCTTGCATGCACCTTGCCCTGAACTTTGCCTTGGACCCTGGTGTGTTCCCTAACACGCATTATGTTTTGAACACTTTCATGCCTCCTTGTCTGAACCCTGGTTTGCTTTCCAGATGCCCGGATCCTGTCGATCACCATCAGAGCTCCGGAACCTGATGACCCTGTCGATCGTTGCCTGCTATCCGGAGTCCGACGTCATCATGCCCTTGCCTTTACCCACGCATGCCACCTAGCATGTACCATGCCATGGACTTTGGCGTGCCCTCCCACACACCTTGCTGTGTTTTCCCTGTGTTATCACGTCTTGCACCTGATGTTACCCTGAGTTTGCCTTAATGAAGATACCTTGAACTCACGTCTTGTCTTGTTTCCAGCACTTCACTTGTCGTTTGACACTCACACATAGTGTCTACCTGACCCGGCCGTCTGTTCCAGCAGTCATGGTGGCTCATCCCCTTGGTCTTGCCCCTGACATTCCCTGTATAGGGGGTGGTTCCTCACAAGGTCAGCTCGCCCTAGGTGGGTGGGTGCCACCACCCAGAGGGTCCACTCTAAAGAAAAAGTTGACTCAGCTGAAGCTGACTCGTCATACCGGGAACCTCCCGAGTGGCCTGAGTGTCCTTTACGTGGTCTGCCAAACCCCTCCAAAATATTGGTATTAGGGCCTTATAAAACCACTCCAACTCCAAACAGTGTCCAAAAATGGATGGCATACTGGCTGACCGGGGATGAACCCTGTGTCAGGGCCAACATCTGGAGCGCAGTATCGTGTGTGACCCGTGGTCCCAGAAAGACCTGCTTCAGAGAGCCTAGGAACTGAGAGGCTCTCTGAATCGTGGGGTCACCATGCTCCCACAGTGGGGTGGCCCACTCCAGAGCCCTGCCAGCCAGAAGGGAAACGATGAATCCAACCTTAGCCCGCTCAGTGGGGAATCGCTCAGCCAGCAGCTCTAACTGAATAGCACACTGGCTGACAAATCCCCTACAGGAGGCACTATCGCCCGAGAACTTCTCGGGCAGCAGGAGGTGGGATAACATCGGTGCAGGGATGGAAGTGGGAACACGAGAAACAGCCTCCGCAGCTGCCTGGGCAGCAGCCGCAATAACATTCGCAGCTGAGGTTGAACTCTCGAGAGTCGCCAACCTGCCCCCCAGCTGCCGAATGTGCTGCAGTAGTTGCTGTTTATCCACCATTACTAGCCAGACTCTGGCACTAGTATAATGTTAGGGCTGATGGAGCGCACCAAATTATAAAATAATAGTAGGTGCGTTCGCAGCCCGGGGTCCACCATGCAGAGGTGGTACACTGCTGCTAGGTAAAGGCGGAAGTATAAAGAGGTGTGGGAAGGTCACACGTGGGTTAACGTCACCCAGTGTGAACAGCAGCGACTCTGTTAACTCACAGAGCCGCACTACCGCTGAACATAAACACCGGAGTCTGTTTAACTCTCAGAGCCCTGCCAAGGAGCGCACAGAAAGTGGTCACAGAACCCTGCCCCAAGGACACGGGGTGAGAGTCCCTCTAGACCTTCTGAGCGCGCGGCGTCACAACTGCGGATGCCGGTATAGACGCTTACTTCAGTGTGTAGAGCACGTGCACTGTGGCGTGCTGAGCCACTGGTGGAGACTAATGCCTGTCACTGACTCTGACCTACCTACACCTAAGCCTGGGTGCTCAACAGGATAGGCTGCACAACACATGCGTACCAAGGGTAGGAGTTCTTAATGAGTCATTCACCAGAGACATTCATACACGCATACGACATACACTCTTGATAGTTAACTGATGCAGTCTATACTAGCGCATGGCCAAGCGGCCATGTGAACCTTTTTTAGCCGCGTGCTTCCGGGACCATCCTGGCCTTTCGGATGGACCAATCCTAGCTGGAGAAGGACCTGAGCATGTGACCTTCGATCTCCAATGGGAAATCACACCACGAGCATGCTCAGTGGACCGCAAGGAGGACTTAGTCCCTGGAGAGACTCGCTGCTGGCCAGCCTGCGTTGCTAAAGGTGGACCAGAGGTGGCAGCAACAAGCAAGCCCATAGTGCTGGTCTGAGCAGAGCACTGGGAACGACAAGTCCGCTGAGCAGGCTCCTCTGCGGCTGAAGGAGAATGGGAGACTGCCGAGTGCAAGGCTCGGGATTCCTGCTGTGCAGTGGCAGAAACCCCACACCTAACAGAAAATAACTAACATTAATATAAGTATCATGCAAACATGTGAAATCTGTGCAACATACAAAAGAAAAAAATAGTGAAAATATACTGGTAAAGTGCGTGTGCTACAAAACTCCACAAGGTGTCAATATACAGGTATACCTAGTAGCGGCAGGGACAGTATAACAGTGACACCTGTAGGTGTCATTGCAATAGCATATTGCATGATGACCAGTGCTAAGAAGAGTACTAAAAATAAGAAAATGTAGTGCTGAAATTATAAAGTATCTTACAGTATGAATAGCTCCTGGTCTCCTAGATAGGCGCCCTCCCCAATGCGCGTTTCGGCACGTTGCCTTCATCAAGCTTGAGGAAGCGCAAACATATGAGTGCCTTTTTGCTGCACTATCTGCAACATGATGTCTGTATTGTTAGGATTAGAAATAGTGCTGACTACTGGGTTGCCACTTTCTTAGATCCACGGTACAAGAGTAAATTTTGTTAGATGATTTCCCCCTGGAAAGGGACACGCTTGCTGCAATATTGAAACATATTTGCAAACAATTTTTAGAATGGTACTCCACAAGACTGCAGTGAGGCACACAGTAGGCATCACTGTTATATACTTCCAACCCCAGGAATTTTGTCATCAATGCCAAAACATTAGCCGCCGCAGCAGTGTAAGTGGCATATTCAATTTCTGTGAGTTGTTTCACACATTTTTTAGACCAACCAGTGAACCAACAGAGAAGAGTCTGACACGTTGTGAACAACTAGAGAGGATAGTGCAGGAGTATCTCGAGCTCAATATCAATGCTATCAGGGAGAATTTGGATCCTTTTGCATTTTGGTATTCAGTCTGAGCTCACCTATCACACCTTGGAGGTTTGTGATGCCCAGCAGCCAGCATTCTCTCAGAATGTGTCTTCATGACAGAGCATCCCGATGTCCCCTGAAAGTGCAGATCACTAAACTTTCTTTCAGATAAACAAGTCAAGGATCTGCAATGACTTTTGCACTTCAGTCACAGACTAGGCAATGGTGTACTTTTTAGTGTGCTGCATTGATCTTGCGTTATTGCAGTCTGTGACACCTTTGTAGTGGCTTCTGTGCCTGCTGTTGCTACTGCTGCTAATGTTACTAACACGTTTTTGAAATGTGGAGACTCCATGTTGAGTCTCCATCTGGTGGATGGCCTGTAGTGTAAGAGGTGTCAGAGCCCCATTATACTATTTCTAGTCTGGGGAAATTGATGCCACTTTAGTGGTGTGTGACAATATTTTTTTGAAATGCGGAGACTCCAGGTTGAGTCTTCATCTGGTGGGTTGCCTGTAGTAGAAGGGGTGTCCGAGCCACATTATACTATTTCTACTCTGGGGAAATTGATGCAACTTTAGTAGTGTGTGGCAATAATTGTTTTAAATGTGGAGAATCCAAGTTGGCTCTCCATCTGGTGGTTTGCCAGTAGTAGGAGTATCAGAGCCCCTTTATACTATTTCTACTCTGGGGAAATTTATACCACTTTATTGGTGTGTGGCAATAATTATTTAAGTGTGTAGACTACAAGTTGGATCTCCTTCATTTGTGATGCCTTTAGCAGTAGGGCTCCCAGACCGGCAGACCTGCCCTTACATTCAGTAAACTACCTATGTTAATATCCTTAAATATTTCTAACTTTAGCTGTCTACCAAGCTGGTATTTGTGCCACCTGAGTGTGACTGAGCAAAGAAAGCAGTTTGAGCTGTTGCATGAGGTATCAGGGCTCCCAGCACAGTAGGCTTACACTGGTCCATTATCCATCTTTTCTTAATTTAAAACTAAATTCAAAGCTCCAAATGCTAGCTCAGACCCTGATACCTCATGCATGGCCCATGGTTAACTGCTTCTTTGCCATTATCAAATTTCTCCTGTGGGTCAATGGAAGAGAGGCTGATGGAGTGCACCAGAGATGGTTGAGCACTTTATTTTTTGACTGCCATATCCCCTGATGACTCCATTTAGGAAGAAACGCATTGGGAGGCAGTCCTATCTAGGAATGGCATAGCATTGCATGCCTTAATGGATTCTTTTCCAAAGACTTATAGGAGGGTTTATTCAGCTATCTGGAAGTTGCACCTCTTACCAGATTGGTGAGAATGTTCTGGTTTTTATACATACACCCCCTATATGTTTAGACATTTACAATAAGATCATAAGTGTTACTGATTTATCTATGAATATATGTTATGTCTAATTTGCTTACTATTGCAACACTTTTAGGTAGTCTCTTTATCTATAATCAGTTCCCTGTCTAGTCAAATTATGTCTATAATTGTAGGGGATTTGTTTCTAATTGTTGTGTCGCACTATTTTACATTTATAATATTAAGGCTATGTCCACACGTGGCAGTTTTTTGCATTTTTGCGGTGGTTTTAACCGCGCGATTTTGCCGCAAAACGCAGAAAAATAAGAATCCCATGCATTCCTATGGGATTCCGCAATGCTGTGCTAATGCTGCGGTTTTTAACACAGCATGCTCATTAATTTAGAGGAATCGCGGCGATCCCGCACCCATAGGAATGCATTGTTCTGCTTACTTTCCGCATGTGGCTGTGCACACCATGCGAAAAATAAGCAGAATATTTGTGGATGGTACCCACGGTCCGGAGGAGAGGAGACTGTCCTCCGGGCTTTGGGTACCATATCCCTTAAAAAATAGAATTTAAAATAAAAAATATTGTTATTCTCACCTTTCGGCGTCCTGCGCAGCCTTCCCGCCTCTCTGCACGCTCCCGGTCCCAGTAATCCTTTGCCAGCGATGACGTCCGTTCTCGTGGGATCGCAAAATCTCGCGGTCATTCGCGTGACGTCATCGCGAATGACCGCGAGATGTCACGATCCCACGAGAACGGACATCATCGCAGTAATTCTCGCAAAGGATTACTGGGACCGGGAGCGTGGAGAGAGGCGGGAAGGCTGCGCGGGATGCCGGAAGGTGAGAATAACAATATATATTTTTTTTATTTTTTACATCCTATCTTTTACTATTGATGCCGCATAGGCAGCCTCAATAGCAAAAAGTTGGTCACACTCGTCAAACACTATGTTTGATGAGTGTGACCAACCTGTCAGTCAGTTCTCCAAGCGATGCTACAGATCGCTTGGAAAACGCTAGCAATTCTGCAAGCTAATTACGCTTACAAAATGCTAGTTTTTCTGTGGGAAAATTGCGGGAGTTTAAAATGCGATTTTCCCGCGGAATGGAATTCAGAATTCTCGCGGTAATTTCCGCGAGAGTTCCGCTACATGTGAACGTAGCCTAAATGTTAAGTTTTAAGTTACCTATTTCCTGCTAGTTGTCTATGATAATTTTGGGATCTGTGTGTGTGTGTGTATATATGTATATATATATATATATATACTGTATATACAGTGTATGTATATATATATATTATGAAAAATAAATTGCTTGCTTCTTTCAGTATTGTCAAGACCAACAATTTTAGATGAATTAACTTGTATTAATGTACAATTTGGAGAATAAATAAAAGAGAATAATGGTCTTGATATATTTAATACGTTGTACTATTAAAACAGTATTTTAGTAAGAATTGATGTTTTGTGCTTATGTCCTAAATATATCTGTGTTTTTACTACAATGATATATATGCTACTTTTTCAAGTTTGTTTGGGAGGAAGCCTGGTAGTATATTAATACTGGTTTGAAGAGATAAAATGATCAATGTTAAATATTCTCCTTTATGCTCTAATAAAGAACAATGTGGCAGCAGCAGTGCTCACTATTTGTTCAAGTCAAAGCCATCGTTATTTTAGAATGATCTTCTTTAGTTTATACTATAGGAGATTTAATTCAGTCTGAGGCTATATTTATTTGTTAATGCTAATCGTGTGTCTTTAATATTTCACTTGGGCATGATGAAGTCTAGTAATGTGTTCTACTGAAGCAAGCCTGCCTGCACTGCTTTCATTTATATGATTTGCAGCAATTCTGCTAGATCCATTGTATTCATTATGTGGAAAATTCAAGTAGTTAATCTAGTGCTGTGGTAAACCATTCCTTAGCTTAGAAATGTGTGAATAAGGACTGGTCTAGTGGCACTGAATAGACATTTTGCAGGTAAAAGTACCCACTAGATAATACAATTATAGTGGACGGGTTCGTAATTAAAAAAAATAGTTTTACACTGTTATCAGTGCTTTATAAGCAGAAATAAATCTCACATATTGGATGTATATAGATCTACAAACTGTATGTTATGATTGGGTCACAGAGGAGGAAAGCAAAGCCAACCTAAGTCACAGAAAACAGAGAGGTTGGCAACTACGCGGATTGCAGACCCCTGATCCTAGCCACACAACTAACAGTAGCCGTGGAGCATACCTACAATGATTCTAGACGCCTCATCACAGCCGGAGGACTAAATAAGCCTAAAGCAAGAATAGGGGAAATCTAAACTGCCCCAGAGCAGACCCCAAAGGAATAGACAGCCCCCACACATGTACTGACGGTGAAACAAGATGAAAGCACAAACACAGGTAGGAAAATAGGCTGAGCAAACGATGGGGCCCACACTAACTAGAAAGGACAGGATAGGAAAGATACTCTCTGCAATCACGCCAAAAAAACCCTGCAAAAAATGTCCAACACTTCTGATAGCAAAAAAAACCCTGAAATCACTAGACTTCACCCACTATATCAGCACTCTGGCATATTCTGAGAACAGAGCAAAAAGAGGCCAATCTAATAAGGCAAAAAAGCAAACTGGCACATACAGTAACATAATAGTGGAAATTCAGCACAGCCCCAGACGGGGCTGGCTGACCACACAAAAACTGAATAGACAAAGCCAAATCAAATGTGAACATTAGCAGAGAAAACTTAGCTTGAGAAGACAGGAACTGAGCTGGAAACCAAGACCTCAGAAGGCAAGAAAAAAATCACCAGCATGGGAATAGGGAGTCGGCTGTCTTAAATCAAGTCTGAGACTCAAGGTGTCCAATTGTCATCCTCATTTTCAGGTGGCAGGTCTCTGTTAATTAGATCAGCTTCATTACCTCCTGCCACCACCAGAAGGAGCCCGGAAAGAGAACTCACAATTCCTCTGTCAGCACAAACAGTTCCTGTTATTAATGGGTCACCGAGGAGAAAAAAGCAAAACACGCTAAGTCACAGAAAACCAGAGAGGTTGGTAACTATGCAGATTGCAGATCCCTGATCCTACCACACAACTAGCAGCAGCCGTGGAGCGTACTTACGATGTTCCTAGACGCTTTGTCACAGCCGGATGACTAAATAAGCCTGAAGCATGAAAAGGGGAAAACTAACTGCCCCAGAGCAGACCCCAAATAAATAGATAGCCCCCACACATGTATTGACGGTGAAACAAGATGAAGGCACAAACACAGGCAGGAAAATAGGCTGAGCAAACGATGGGGCCCAAACTAACTAGAGAGGAAAGGAAAGACACTGTCTGCAACCTGCAAAAAACCCTACAAAAATCATGTCCAACACTTCTGATAGCAAAATTGACCCTGAAGTCACTAGACTTCTCCCACTATATGAGCACTCTGAAATATTCTGAGACAGAGCAAAAGAGACCAAACTAGTAAGGGACAAAAAGCAGATTGGCAAAATAATAATAAATAAGAGTGGAAATTCAGCACAGCCCCCAGTCGGGGCTGGCTGACCACACCAATAAACTGAATAGACCAACAAAATCAAGTGTGAACATTAGCAGAAAAACTTAGCTTTAGATGACTGGAACAGAGCTGAAAACCAAGAGCTGACAAGCCAGAAGGAATCATCAGCAACTGAATAGGGCGCCGGCTGTCTTAAATCCAATCTGAGACTCCTGAGATCAATCGTCATCCTCATTCTCAGGTGGCAGATCTCCACCGATCAAATCAGCCTCACTACCTCCTGTTACCACCAGAGGGAGTCTGGAAGGAGAACTCACAACTGGTGTACCAGAGAATGAACTCACAACAGTACCCCCCCTTGAGGAGGGGTCACCAAACCCTCATCCACGCCACCAGGCCGATCAGGATGGGCCCGGTGAAAAGCATGAACCAATCTATTGGCATGAGTATCGGAGACAGAGACCCAAGAACTATCCTCCTGACTATAACCCTTCCATTTGACCAAATACTTGAGTCTCCGTCTAACCAAACGAGAATCCAGTATTTTCTCTACCTCATATTCCACATTGCCTTCAACCAACACAGGGTCAGGAGGTGCTGCCATAGGAACCACTGGCTCAACAAACCTCTTCAACAGAGATTTGTGAAACACGTTATGGATCTTGAACGTAACTGGAAGAGCCAATCGAAACGAAACAGGATTAAGAACTTCCAAAATCTTATAAGGACCAATAAATCTTGGCTTAAATTTAGGAGATGCAACCTTCATAGGAATATTCTTAGACGACAACCAAACCATATCACCCACTTTAAACCGGGGACGAATGGTCCTATGCCGGTTGGAAAATCACTGGGCCTTTTCCTGAGAGAGTGACAACTTATCCACCACTTGGTCCCATATCTGCTGCATTCTCTTAACCACAGTGTCCACACCTGGGCAGGACGAAGATTCCACTTGCCCTGAAGAGAATCGAGGATGAAACCCAAAATTACAGAAAAAGGGTGACATCAAAGTGGCAGAACTAGCTCTATTGTTCAGTGCGAATTCGGCCAAGGGCAAAAATGAGACCCAATCATCCTGATCAGCAGATATAAAACATCTCAAATAAGACTCCAAGGTCTGGTTTGTTTTCTCAGTCTGTCCATTGGTCTGGGGATGAAACACGGAGGAGAAGGATAACTGAATTCCCAGATTGGAACAAAAGGCTTTCCAGAATCTGGAAACAAACTGGACTCCTCTGTCAGACACAATGTTCTCAGGAATCCCATGTAACCAAACCACCTGTTGTAAAAACAAGGGCACCAACTCAGCGGAAGATGGCAACTTTGGGAGTGGTACAAGATGGACCATCTTCGAAAATCTATCACAAATCACCCAGATAACAGTCATTCTCTGAGCGACAGGAAGATCAGAAATAAAATCCATTGAGATATGGGTCCATGGCCTCTTGGGCACCGGCAAGGGCATCAGCAACCCACTAGAACGAGAACAGGGTTTAGACCGAGAACAAGTCCCACAGGACTGTACAAAATTCCTGACGTCACGAGATAAGGCAGGCCACCAAAAGGACCGACTCACCAAATCTCTGGTACCAAAAATACCTGGATGACCAACCAATGCGGAGCAATGAATTTCAGACATCACTCTCTTTCTCCACTGGTCAGGAACATACAATTTTCCCATAGGGCAACGCTCAGGTTTATCCTCCTGAAATTCCTCCAGGGCGCATCTCAAATCGGGCGAAATGGCAGAAAGAACTACCCCCTCACCTAGGCTCGGTCACACTAAGAGAATCGGCAAAGAAACTCCTAGAAAGGGCGTCTGCCTTAACATTCTTAGTGCCCGGAAGAAAAGAGACCACAAAATTAAAACGCGTGAAAAACATGGCCCATCTAGCCTGTCTAGGATTCAAGCGTTTGGCCGACTCCAGATAAATGAAATTCTTGCGATCGGTGAGGACCACAACTTGATGGCTCCCTCCAACCAATGTCTCCACTCCTCAAATGCCCACTTCATGGCCAACAATTCCCGATTCCCCACATCATAGTTGCGTTCAGATGGGGAGAACTTTCGAGAAAAGAAGGCACAGGGATTCATCTTAGAAGTCACAGGGTCTTTTTGGGACAAAACAGCTCCTGCACCAATCTCAGAAGCATCTACCTCCACCTGAAATGGAAGTGAGACATCAGGTTGCCGTAAAACTGGAGCAGAAGTAAATCTCTGCTTAAGCTCCTGAAATGCTGAGATAGCCTCAGGAGACCAATTCAGCACATCAGCGCCCTTCTTGGTCAGATCAGTCAGTGGTTTGACAAAAGCAGAAAAATTACCTATAAATTTATGATAGAAATAGCAAAACCCAAAAACTTCTGGAGGGCCTTCAAAGAAGTAGGCTGAACCTAATCATAAATGGCCTGTACCTTGGCCGGGTCCATTTCAATAGTTGATGGAGATAAGATAAATCCCAAAAATGAAATCCTCTGTACACCAAAGAGGCATTTCGATCCCTTAACAAACAAGGAATTCTCCCTCAAAATCCGGAATACAGTCCGGACGTGTTCCACATGAGAATCCCAATCACTAGAAAAGATCAAAATGTCATCCAGATAGATGATCAAAAACTTATCCACAAAGTCACGGAAAATATCATTCATAAAGGACTGGAAGACAGAAGGGGCATTAGTGAGCCAAAAGGCATCACCAGGTACTCAAAATGTCCCTCCGGAGTATTACACGCCGTCTTCAATTCATCCCCATGCTTGATGCGAATAAAATTATACGCCCCCTGAGGTCATGCTTAGTAAACAAGCAGGCACTCTTAATTCTGGAGAATAAATCAGACATCAGAGGTAACGGGTACTGATATTTAACCGTCATCTTGTTAGGGAACGATAATCAATACACGGTCTTAATGAACCATCTTTCTTGGCCACAAAAAAAAAACCAGCACCTAAAGGTGACGAGGATGGTCTAATATGACCCTTCTCCAATGACTCCTTAATATAGGATCGCATAGCATCATGTTCGGGTACTGATAAGTTGAAAAGTCGACCCTTGGGAAATTTACACTCAGGCATCAACTCAATTGCACAGTCATAACTCCTATGAGGAGGCAAAGACGCAGACTTGCTCTCACTAAATACATCAGAAAAATCGGCTAGATAATCAGGAATATCATGAGACTGATGAGATGTGGAGAAAACAGTAGCGTCTCTAAGAACACACTGACAACCCCAACTCACCACAGACCCAGATTTCCAATCCAAAGCTGGATTATGAGTTTGCAACCAAGGAAAACCCAGAACAATAGTATCATGCAAATTATGCAGCACCAAAAATTTACAATTTTCTTGGTGGTCTGGGGCAACTCACATTGTCACCTGGGTCCAAAACTGAGGTTTATTCTCCACCAAAGGAGTAGCATCAATACCCCTCAAAGTAATAGGCGTCCGCAGAGGCGTCATGGAAAAACCACAACGTTTAGCAAAGTCCAAATCCATCAGATTCAACGCTGCTCCTGAATCCACAAAAGCCTTTGTGGAAAACGTGGATAGGGAGCAGATCAGAGTAATTGCCAAAAGAAACTTAGGTTGTATACTGCCCACAGCAAATGTGTGTGCAAAACGTTTCTCTCGTTTTGGGCAGACAGAAATAATATGAAAGGCGTCTCCACAGAAAAAACACAGCTTATTACGCCTTCTAAACTCCTGACGTTGCGCCCTAGACAAAACCCCATCACATTGCATAGGTTCAGACGTTTGTTCAAAAGGTGGCAGTGCCTCCCGTGTAGTTTTACGTTCACGTAAACGCCGATCAACTTGAATGGCTAATGACATAGAATCATCCAGACCAGAGGGAACAGGAAATCCCACCATAACATCTTTTACGGTCTCTGATAAACCCATAGAGTAAGGACCACCCACTTTAGGAATTTTTGACAGTATAACTGCAGAATCCTGACCCTGGTTTAATGCCAACAGGGTTCTCTCAGCTTGACCAACAGCATTAGGTTCATCATACAACAACCCCAAGTCTTGAAAAAATGCATCCACATTAGTCAGAATAGGATTTCCAGGTGTCAGAGAAAAAGCCCAATCCTGGGGATCGCCGCGCAGCAAGGAGATGACAATTTTAACCTGCTGCACAGAGCTCCCAGATGAGTTAGGCTTCAAGGCCAGAAATAATTTACAATTATTAAAATTCAGAAATTTAGACCCATCCCCAGAAAACACATCAGGAGTAGGGATCTTAGGTTCAGCAGCATGTGACTGAATGAGGTAGGTGGAAATTCCCTGCACTTCAGCAGCCAGCTGCTCCACACGATCAGACAATTGCTTAATCCCCATTAGGAAAAAGAAAAAAAAATCCTCCTATGGCCCCAGGGAAAAAAGAGGAAAAAATATATATATAAAAAATTCTGACACTTTTTTTTTTTAACTTTTCCCTGCTTTTGAGTACCCTAGAATCTGCAGTATGGCTGGTGATTCTGTTATGAATGGGTCACCGAGGAGAAAAAAGCAAAACAAGCAAAGTCACAGAAAACCAGAGAGGTTGGTAACTATGCAGATTGCAGATCCCTGATCCTACCACACAACTAGCAGCAGCCGTGGAGCGTACCTACGATGTTCCTAGACGCTTTGCCACAGCCGGAGGACTAAATAAGCCGGAGGCATGAAAAGGGGAAAACTAACTGCCCCAGAGCAGACCCCAAAGGAATAGATAGCCCCCACACATGTATTGACGGTGAAACAAGATGAAGGCACAAACACAGGCAGCAAAATAGGCTGTGCAAACGATGGGGCCCAAGCTAACTAGAGAGGAAAGGAAAGACACTGTCTGCAACCTGCAAAAAACCCTACAAAAATCATGTCCAACACTTCTGATAGCAAAATTAACCCTGAAGTCACTAGACTTCTCCCACTATACGAGCACTCTGAAATATTCTGAGACAGAGCAAAAGAGACCAAACTAGTAAGGGACAAAAAGCAGATTGGCAAAATACTAATAAATAAGAGTGGAAATTCAGCACAGCCCCCAGCCGGGGCTGGCTGACCACACCAAAAAACTGAATAGACCAACAAAATCAAGTGTGAACATTAGCAGAAAAACTTAGCTTTAGATGACTGGAACAGAGCTGAAAACCAAGAGCTGATAAGCCAGAAGGAATCACCAGCAACTGAATAGGGCGTAGGCTGTCTTAAATCCAATCTGAGACTCCTGAGGTCCAATCGTCATCCTTATTCTCAGGTGGCAGATCTCCACCAATCAAATCAGCCTCACTACCTCCTGTTACCACCAGAGGGAGTCTGGAAGGAGAACTCACAACTGGTGAACCAGAGAATGAACTCACAACAAGTTCCCTCACCAGAAACCAGAGGCAGACCAGAAAATGAGTTCACAACACTGTACTTGGCTTTATTATCACCTTAGATCTTACACGGAGCATGCATCTCTAGTGATACATCACCAAATTGGCGACTGCTTTAGGCTAATTTCACACTAGCGTATGGAGGAGCTGCGGAGGGATGTGGACTTCCTCCATGAAGCTCCGTCCACTGCCGCGCCTCCTCCGTTCAGCTCCGCTTCCATTGGCATGCGGCCTGCATATCCTATCCTTAGGATTGGGTACACAGGCCATGCTGATGTATGCGGATGCCTCTGTATGTGTCGTTTTGATGGTGCGGCAATCACAACAAAATCCAAGTTGCGTTCGGCGCAGGTCACCGCACCATCAAAACGATGCATGCGGAGGCATCCGCATACATCAACATGGCCTGCGCACCCAATGCTAAAGATAGGGTACGCAAGCCGCATGCTGACGGAGGAGGCGCGGCAATGGGCAGAGCTTCACGGAGGAAGTCTGCATCTCCTCCATATTCTAGTGTGAAATTAGCCTTACCCTAACTACAGGGCATGTACTTAGTTTTATTAATTACTATAAACAGAAATGTTGTGCGCTTCTGTCAGCCACAGATAACGCCATAATAGTTAGTTGCAGATGTTCCAAAAACATCCAATAAAAATTAGGTGCAACTCATAGTCCGGTACATCTTGTAGTCTATAAAATATGCCTATGAGACAGTAAGTTCATGTCAGGATCTCCATGTGTTTCCTGGTATTGCAGTCTATACTGACCATCAAATACGGCCTTCCTTCTGAACCTGGCCTAAAGCTTATGTGCTTAAACAGCTACTAAGGTAGCATGTGGGGCTTTAATTGGGCCACAAGTAGCCATGGAAAACCAATGGCTTAGTTCCCACTAGTGTGGTGGAGGACAGCAATAGGATGGCTGAGGAGGCCCCTTGATTATGTAAAACTATATAGATGTCACATTTACTATTGACCTTGGCATTTGAGGGTGTTAAGCAGCCAAGATCTAAGTTTCAACAATCCTGGCCTTTGGAGTTGAATATTCATAGCTCATTACAGCCCACATCCTTAAAAACTAATCGTCATTTTATTTTTTATTTAATAAATCAATAGTACACATGAAAATAAGCAACTTTGGAATGTATGTTATCCGGGAAATCTGCTTCTCTATATAGATATGTTACAAAGTTGTTAATTTTCATGTGTACTATTGATTTATGAAATTAAAATGACAGTTATGCTATAAGTGATGACGGTGGCATAGATTCTCTTCCCCCACTATCAGTATGATATGCTATTACATGGCTTTGTATCTAGTGTATACCTGCAATATCATAATTCCACTTCAATTGTCAGCAAGAGGTTAACACTTTTACTAACTGCACCCAACTTCACTTTAGTTTGCTATATACATGTACAGTTTACATATGTTATCGTGCACTAAAAAAAAACACTCAAAGCACCTTACCTGAATGTCAAAGCAGCAAATGAACACATTTATTGAAGGCTAGAATGAATAGTGTGGATTTCCCTCATATTTTAATTAGAAAATCTGGGTATATAAACCTAATCCCTTACATTTTTCTCCTTAATATGGACACTTTTTACTATAGACAGTGTTAAGGCCCCGTCTCACTAAGCGATCTCGGTAGCGAGATCGCTGCTGAGTCACAACTTTTGTGACGTAACAGCGATCTCACCAGCGAGATCGCTGTGTGTGACAGCGATCAGCGAGCGGCCCCCCTGCCGGTTTTGCTGATCGCTGGAAGAAATCTCTGGACATTTCTTTTGTCGCTGGTCTCCCGCTGGCCAGCACGCATCGCTGTGTGTGACAGCGGGAGACCAGCGATCAGGTGTAAAAAAATAATAAAAAAAATATAGTTATTCTCACCTTCCGATGTCCCGTTCAGCCATCCCGCCTCTCTCCACGCTCCGGTCCCAGTGATCCTTTGCATGAATGACCGCGAGATTTTGTTATCCCGCGAGACCGTGACATCTCGCGGTCATTCGTGCAAAGGATCACTGGGACCGGAGCGTGGAGAGAGGCAGGATGGCTGAAAGGGACGTTGGAAGGTGAGAATAACTATATTTTTTATTTTGATACTATTTTCTACAGCGATAGCCAGCGATGCTGGGCGCTCGGCATCGCTGTGCTGATCGCTGGTGAAGCTGTCTGTGTGACAGCTCACCAGCGATCACATAGCGACTTACCAGCGATCCTGACACCTTGATATCGGTGTCGGGATCGCTGGTGAGTCGCTTAGTGTGACGGGGCCTTTAGGTTAGGTTCCTACTATGAGTTTTTGATGCTGTGTATGCTCAGTGTAAAAAAATGCAGCATTTTACAGTTTCATCAAAGTGGATGGGATTTATTGAACTCTCATGACCACTGTGCTTTTTTGTGTGCATAAACTGACCTTCACTTTAGAAATTCACAACATACCAATTTCTACTGGAGGTACGCTTAGTTTTATCTGCAGATTTTCCCCATAGAATTGCATTTATTTTGGAAAAGCCACAGGTAAAGAAGCCAATATGCATTTTTAGCGTGTTTATGCATATAGTCCACAAAGGACTGTGTCATTAAAATTTTGTCAAAGCCAAGTACCAGGAAGTAGCAAAAATCAAACAGATTTATTTAAAAGATGACATACAAAAAAGGTATAAAAACAATAAAAACAAGCCTAATTTACCAAGTAGGGGAGAAATTCTGCAACATTAAAAAAATAATCACCAAATATTCATCATAGGAACGTAGTATTGTTGCTATTTATATGTTTTTTTACTGATTGCACTACAGAACAGTAAACTACAGCTGTGAATATAAATCCTGAAGCTTGACTACAATGTTTCTGTTAGAATTAAAATATTCAAAAGTTTAAGCACTTCTAGCCACTTGCAACCAAACAAATGATGATAAAGGCAGTTAACTTGAGAAAATGAAGATGGCTTAAAGGGTATCTGTCAGCAGGTTTTTGTTACCTCATCTGAGAGCAGCCTGATGTAGGTAAAGAGAACTTGATTCCAATGATATATCACTTAGTTTTCTGGGTGCAGCCGTTCTGACACAATCAGCGTTTTAGATTTAGTTATGCAGCAGAGCTGAGGAAGCTAACCCTGCCCACACCAGACTTTGTATAGGGACAGTGAAGTGTTCATCACAGGAGGGGCCGGTGTCGGACTACCAGGCACAAAATTCATTACAAGTAAACAACCACATAGAGCCTGATAAGAGAGGCATCACTGAAATCTGTGTTTTAACCCCTACAGCATGTTGTTTTCAGATTACATTGCAAAAACCTGCTGGTAGATTCCTTTAATGCCACGTCTATATTCCTGAGTCTGGTTTATTAAAGAATGACCTGATCAGCTGCAGCTTTTGGACTGGAAGAGATATATCCTTGGAGAAGACAATTACCTGCAAGCACTGTATATACTTCTCTAGTCTTATTTTCATAGTTCTAAATAATCTGTTATTTGTCAGGTCTTGGTGTTATCGTATCTTCTCATTTACCTGTATAGCTTTCATTCATCTTTTAAAAAAGTTATACATAAATATATTCTTTCATATATTCTTGTTAACAGAAATGAAGAAATTTCAAGTTCACAGGTTATTTAGTCCATCTAGAGCTAGTTACTTCTTTTCAGCCATTAGCTCTGATCTAATTTGAGTGAGCAATAAAGCACTTACCTTTAACTGGCAGAATATGACCTGTTTTCTGCTGACCTTTAATGGGAGTAACAGTTCCTCCAAGAGTCGAAAAAAGTGAAGGGCAGCTCTTCATTCTTCTTGAAGCACTGAAAAATATATCTTTACTTCTTAGACATTATAGTTTTATTGTATGTCATAAATGTATTGGATACAAAGAAATTATAAAAAATAAAGGAAAATTGGTTGTTCTTCATCTACAGTGGTCAAGATTGGATGACTACAAAATTTGGTTGTTAATTTATGAAGGAGAAAACTTGTCTTTGTAATGTTATAGGTAACGGTAAAATAATGCATGTTCCAGACAGGCACATTTTAGCTTTCATATGATATCTACAAATCTTGGATTTCCATTGGACCTAAACTGGACCAAGATCACCACAGGAATCAGTTGAGCAGCAGGTGGATTAAGTTGTATGGCCATGTTATGGGATTTTTAAAGTGATCTAAGAATGGGAGATTATCTCATAAATTAAGCAACTTTAGCTCTAAAAAATGTATCATAACTGTCCTGTTAATGACTGCAGGGTGGAATAAATTTTTTTTTATTTCCCATCTACATTGCGGAGATATTATCAATCAAAGTATTTGGCATCTAATGGGTTAACTTTAGTTAAGTTCAAGAGGGTGTTTTCATTGGCGGCATTTACCTCTACCTGTATGAGTTGCTATCTGCTAACACTCACCTGGACTAACAAAAATTAACTTATTATGTGTATAATACTTTGATTGCTAACATCTCTGCAACAGAGAGGCAAAATTATATAAAAAATGTATTTTTCTGATCTGCAGCCACTATTGCACCGTTTGTCCAGTTCAACATGAAAAATTTGGTGAAAGGCCCTATTTAAAAAAATGTGAAACATTGATGATAAGGCATAATAGAATATTGACCCCTTAAGAAAAGCCAAAATGGTGAATGAGCATTGGTAGGAATGCCAGTTCTCGACTGTTACCTGACAAAATTGCAAAATGCTCACTTGTCATGTGATCATCGCAACACATTGTCCTATATAAACAGGAGATATTCTGCTTATAACATCATATTCCATGCACACAGACTGACTGTATTAATGATAGGGAAGGGCGAATTTATTCAAGTGGAAGTTAATTATAAAGATTATTTTACAAATACGAATACAACAAAATGGTGCCTTTTGGTAATCACTCGTCCGCTCCTCACTCTAGAACAAAACTTCAAACTTCATGACGTCACGACACACCGTGATCTTCAATGCCTGCTTATAGCCTCAAGTCTTGATCTAGAGTAAAGACGTGAGACTGTGGAAAGATTAGGTCTTGAGATCTGAATGAGTGGGCAGCAGGAGTTCTGCGACAAGTAATCTATGAGGTGAGTATTAGGCTTTTTATTTCGTACATACTACATGATCTTTATTATGTTCTGGGGTCTGGAGAGACCCCAGAGCATATTAGGGAACATTTAGTTCAAAGAATAATTTCTCTGAGAATCAAATTTCCTGGCAAACTCTAACCAATTTGGTGAATTTTAATCCCGCCACATCCGCTCATCTCTAATTAATGCTCAATCTTTGCATATCAAAGGATGGAAGGAAAGGTTTGTGGATGGTTTCTGCATTTGCTGACAGTTAATGAGACGTATATCCCAGGATATAAAACAAAATTGTGGTTTATTCTATGCGTTTCTTATACTTATGGTCTTTCCTGATGAAGATGTCATTTGTACTTTGAAACGCGTAGCATAAACCACCATTTAATTTTATATCTTGGGATACATATCTCATTAACTGTTGGCAAATGCAGAAACCATCTACAAACCTTTCCTTCCATACTTTGATGTCTTATGGTCAATTGCTGACCCGTGGATCTGCTGCAGCTGAAATTCCAATTGACATGCTTTTTGAATATGTCTAGAAGGTGAGTGTAATCTGATTTTCCCACCTGTCATATCTCTTGGATAAGACCCTATTTTTGCGCTGATCTCTCCTACAGTTCTGTGATTAATCTTTGCATATAGAACAATCATCTGCCCATTTACATAGGTCAGTAAATGACTGGCAATTAGTTTATACATAACATAGGTGATCGGCAATCATTTAATGTTTCTCCCTTCTAAAATGTGTATTACACTCTCTCTTTCCATCTTTGCTGCATAGATTTTGAAAGAATAACCCAATATCAGTAGAGGGATGACAAATCAGTCACTGCTGCATTATACTTTTAGGAGCAAAATAGCAACATTATATAAACTGATCTAAATAAGGTTCTGTATGCTTTTCTGCTGTCCTTCCCTGTTCTCTAGGTTAAGGGGATTATATTCCATAACTTCTTGGTAGCTGTAATAATCTATAACATTTCTTTGTCAACTCATATTTACTTCAGCTGCCAAAAATACACATGCTTTGCTGTATTCTCCTCATAGGAAATCCAGAAAGGAACTATGTGTCTTTCATATAGCTGTTCTGTGATAACTTTTTAAAAATGACTAGTGAAAACATTTGAAAAAAAACCCCAAAACACAAATTGGGTATCTATTTATAAATCCACAAGTAGAAAACTAAAATCAAATACAGATATTCTCTTTGTTTATACTACTAAAAGAAATTGGTCCTTAGAATAGGTCATCTATACAAGGTTTTTTGGAGGTACAGCACAACACTCGGCACCTCTGCCAATGCTGTTCCCGGTGTCGGCAGTGGCCGGTTGTGATCAGTTGTGGAACTTTACAGCATAAGCCAATCAACTGTATAGTGACCACTGTGTTAGGCGTCAGGTTCCGGACGCTGCACAGCGGTCTCCCGTGCCTCTACATCCATTCCCATCCCGACATTGTCCCGTCTCCCGTTACCCGACAAGTTCTCGGGCAACAGCGCCACCTGTAGGAGTTTTGTGAGCCAGTGCTCTATCCAACTTGAGTTACTGGCCAAGCGATTCCCTTCAGAGCAGGCGAAGGTGGGGTTTATCATCTCGCTCCTGTCGGGCAGGGCTTTGGAATGGGCCACTCCACTGTGGGAGTGTGGTGACCCCATGGTTCTGAGTGCTGCTCAATTCCTGACCTCCCTAAAGCAGGTCTTCTTGGGTCCGCGGGTCACACATGACACCTCTCTCCAGTTGTTGGCACTAACACAGAGATCCCTTTCGGTCAGCCATTATGCCGTCCGCTTCTGGACACTGGCTTCCGAGCTGGAATGGCCTGATAAGGCACTCGTCCCTGTGTTCTTGAGAGGTTTGGCGGAGCACGTTAAAGTTGCTCTAGCCACCAGGGAGGTTCCCGTTAGTCTGGAGGAGCTGATTACCATTTCCACCCGCATCAATCTCCATTTTACGGAGCATGGGATGGAGCGTTCTCAGTCCAGACGAAGGTTTAGGTTGGCTCCTGCCTTCTCTAAACCCCTTGAACCCCCCGCTCTGGGAGTCATGTCCCCGGATGCCATGGAGGTGTCTCGCACTGGCTCCAAGTCGCGCCCGGTGCGAATCTCAGCGCGCTGTTTCCAGTGTCAACAGCCTGGTCATCTGGCCAACAGGTGCCCTCAGCGGTCGGGAAACGATCGCGTCTAGTGGTAGTCAGCGGAGGCCTACTAGACACTGGAATGTTCTCCTCCAAACTGTCCTTCCAAGGGACGTTAGAGAGTGGTGCTTCCACCTGGGCGGTAGAGGTCTGCGTGGACTCCGGGGCAGAGGGAAACTTTATGTCCTCGGCCTTTGCCCAACGGCACACAATTTCCTTGGTGCCACTTCCTCACCCCATGACCATCAGGGTGGTCAATGGTTCGACCTTACCATCCCAAATTACACACCAGACAGCACCCCTTGGACTCTCAATCTCGCCGTCCCACCATGAGACGTCTCTGCTCATTATGTCCGAGGGCATCGACCAGGTTCTCCTAGGAGTTCCCTGGCTCCGTTGCCATTCTCCTCATATAGAGTGGTCCTTGGAGAGAATACTGGGTTGGAGCAAGTCCTGTGAGGGTACATTCATGAGGGACTGTGCTCAGGTAGCCTCCGCCGAGGTGCCTGCGGATCTCTCTGCACTCCCCAGACACTGCAAGCAGTACACGGATGTATTTTCTAAAACATCTGCAGAGACTCTTTCGCCCCATTGTCCCTATGACTGTCTATACCTTCTGCCAGGCGCAGAGCCTCCTCAAGGCCGCGTATATCCGCTGTCCCTCCTGGAGACGGAGGCCATGTCACAATACATCTGGGAGAACCTGGCAAGATGGTTTATTAGGAAGTCGGTGTCACCAACGGGGGCAGGGTTCTTCTCCGTACAGAAGACGAGTGAAGAGCTGCGCCCTTGCATTAATTACAGAGGTCTCAATGCCATAACCATCAAAAGCAAATATCCTCTTCCCCTGATCTCTGAGCTGTTTGACAGGTTGCGAGGGGCCCGGATCTTCACTAAGCTAGATCTACGGGGGGCTTACAACTTGATCCGCATACGTGAAGGAGATGAGTGGAAGACAGCCTTTAATACCAGGGATGGCCACTATGAGTATCTGGTTATTCCCTTCGGCCTCTGTAACGCACCAGCTGTCTTCCAGGACTTCGTGAATGATGCCTTTTGTGATATGCTTTCCACCTCGGTAGAGGTCTATCTGGACGACATCCTCATCTTCTCTCCAGATTTGGCCTCTCACCGGAGAGACGTCTGCAAGGTCTTCGACCATTTGCGGGCGAATTCTCTCTTTGCCAAGTTGGAGAAGTGTCAATTTGAGCAGGAGTCTTTGCCGTTCCTGTGCTTTATCTTCTCGGTCCAGGAGTTGGCTATGGATCCTGCGAAATTCCAGGTGGTAATGGACTGGCAGGAACCCCACTCTCTTAAAGCGATGCAGTGTTTTTTGGGGTTCATTAATTACGACCGCCAGTTCATTCCCGACTTCTCCTCACTGGTGGCTCCTTTGGTCGCCCTCACCAAAAAGGGAGCTAATCCTAAGGTATGGTCGGAAGAGGTCTCCACGGCCTTCTTATCTCTTAAGAGTTAAGACCCATTTTGCTGGCGCTCCTATCCTCCATCGTCCCGATGTGGAT
Source organism: Dendrobates tinctorius (assembly GCF_039654945.1). Taxonomy (NCBI): domain Eukaryota; kingdom Metazoa; phylum Chordata; class Amphibia; order Anura; family Dendrobatidae; genus Dendrobates; species Dendrobates tinctorius. The sequence goes on along the minus strand of NW_027361703.1, from coordinate 14,273,150 downwards.
AAACCCTTTATCCTAGAGGTAGATGCCTCATCAGTCAGTGCAGGAGCAGTCCTTTTCCAGAAGGATGCTTAAGATCGGAAGCATCCCTGCTTCTTTTTCTCCAAGACCTTCTCACTGGCGGAGAGGAACTATTCCATCGGGGACAGGGAGCTGCTGGCAATGAAGTTGACCTTTTCCAAGTGGAGACATCTCCTGGATGGAGCCCGGTTTCCTTTTCAGGTGTACACCGACCATAAAAACCTGGTGTACTTACAAACAGCCCAGCGGTTGAACTCTCGCCAAGCCAGGTGGTCGCTCTTCTTCTCCCATTTCCACTTCACCTTGCACTATCTGTCCGGTGAGAAGAACATCCGGGCTGCTGCTCTCTCTCGCTTGGTGGTGTTAGCAGAGGAGGAGGAGGCTGAGCCTCGGCTAATCGTCCCCTCTGAGAGTCTGAGGACCGTGGCCCCGGTCGCTCTTGAGTCAGTGCCGCAGGGCAAGACCTTTGTTCCTCCCCGCCTGCGGCCAGAGGTTTTTGCGTGGGCTCACTCGTCCAGGGTTGGTGGTCACTTTGGTACTAGGTGGACCACTGAACTCCTGGAAAGGACTTATTGGTGGCCGCACATGGCTTGGGACACGTCTCCTGTGCTCGGAACAGGTCCTCTAGGCAGAGGTCTGCTATGTTACTGTACCCCTTGCCAGTGGCAGACAGGCCCTGGGAGATAGTTGGCATGGATTTTGTGGTCTGCCTGCCCAAATCCAGTGGCAGCATGGTAATCTGGGTGGTCACTGATCATTTTTCTAAAATGGTGCATCTGGTGCCATTCGCGCGGCTTCCTTCTGCCCATGGTCTCACCGCGCTGTTCATAAAGCACGTATTTTGTTTGCACAGTATGCCGGACAAGATAGTTAGTGATTGGGGTCCCAAATTTGCATCTCGGTTTTGGAGGGAGCTCTGCAGTCTGTTCAGCATTGAGCTAAATTTGTCCTACGCCTATTACCCCGAGACGAACGGGTTGGTTGAGAGAGCTAACCAAACTCTGGTCACATACCTGCGAAATTTTGTCTCTGCCAGGCAGGATGACTGGGCATCCTTACTACCATGGGCAGAATTTTCTCTGAACAACACGGTAGCTGACTCCACCGGTCAGACCCCATTCCTCCTTAATTACGGCCAGCATCCGCGCGTCCCCATCCCGATGCCAGTGTCTTCCACTGATTCCAGGGTGGCAGATTGGGCAGTGGAGGCTCGCGACATTTGGGATCGTACTCAGGATGCCATCCGAGCCTCTAAGGAGAGAATGAGGGCGTCCACCGACACGCATTGGCGTCCCGCTCCAACTTTTGCCCCTGGTGACTTGGTGTGGCTCTCTGCCCGAAACATCAGGTGCGGGCCGAGTCAACCAAGTTTGCACCGCGATACATTGGTCCCTTCTAGGTCCTGGAGCAGGTCAACCCTGTGGTCTATCGCCCGGCTCTTCCTCCCCACTTGGCCATTTTGGACACCTTTCAAGAGTCCCTCCTTAAGCCTGCTCACTTGTCCCAGTTTTCCGAGTCATCTGCAGGGACATCCGACCTGTCTTCGGACGAGTTCGAGGTCAATGCCATTGTGGGATACAGGGTGGTGCGTGGCAAAAAAATTTATTTGGTGGACTGGAAGGGTCAAGGTCCTGAGGGTCAGACCTGGGAGCCAGTGGAGAATATCCACACCCTGCTCCTTATTGCGGCATTTGAGCGCAGGGAGGCTCAGAGGGGAGGGGGCCCTGGGAGGGGGGTAATGTTAGGCGTCAGGTTCCGAGTGCTGCACAGTGGGAATCTAGAGCCTTGCAATCGATGGTCTCCCATTCCCCTACGGCAGCAGTGCAGCCTGCTCAGCAGACTCCATGATCCCGGCATTCTTCCCACACCAGCATTGTGGGTTTGGTTGCTGCTGCCACCTCTGGTCCAGTTATGGCAATGCAGCCTGGCCAGCAGCAAAAGACTCCCTTCATTCCACTGAGCATGCTCATGAGACGATCTCCCATTGGGGATCGGGAGACACGTGCTCAGGTCCTTCTCCAGTTCTGATTGGTCCATCCGGAGGATCAGGAAGGTCCCGGAGGGGCACGGCTATAAAAGGTTTGCATGGCCACCCCGCCATGCACCCCACCATGCGCTATGATAGACTCTGAGGCTATAGTACTTAGTGTATGTGTGATGATGGATGAATGAGCCTGGTGACTGACGCATTATAATTCCCCCTCCTTGGATATTACGCATGAGTTAGGGTTAGGAATTAGAGTCAGCACGGTAGCTCTGACACTGCATAGTGCCGCAGTGTTCCTCATTGTCTTCCTCTAGCGCCCTGGGCGTCGGCCAGTACAGGTCTCTTGGACCACTGCTATCGCAGCGTCCAACTAAGTAATGCGGTGCGCTTTAGGAGTGCTTTCCAGCTCAGTTGTTAGGCTGGTTAGTGGCGTCCATCATGGCGGACATTGCACCCGTATTAAGCGGTGGTTCACACTACCGTGACCTGTGACGTTAACAGGTTGCGGTTGTTCGTCGGCTGGTACGTGCTTTGTGAAGCAGCGGGGTTCATGCCTGCTAACATCAGGTCAGTGGTTATCCACCGGTGTCTGGCTTTCTCCCTCATTGTTTAGCTGCAGTTAGTCACCTCTGCACGGTGGGCCCAGGCTGCGTACGCACCTCATATATTATTTCATCTTTATTTATTTGGTGCGTTCCGCCAGCCCTTAACACACTGCTGGTTACTGGCTGGTGGCTCAGTGGTTAGTACTGCAGCCTTGCAGCACTGGGGTCCTAGGTTCAAATCCCAACAAGGAAAACATCTGCAAGAACTTTGTTGTCCCTGTATTTGTATGTGTTTCCCTGTTTACTCCCATATTCTAAAGACATACTGATAAGGAATTTAAATTGTGAGCCCCATTGGGGACAGCGATGATAATGTATTTAAAGTGCTGCTCAATATGATGGTGCTATATTAGCAATGCATAATAAATAAATAAATCTGCCCTATTCAAATAGATCATAGTGTATCTGCAGTACAACACTGTGGCCACTATGCATCTGACGAACCTGTGCTGTTCTCCCCAACTTATTCCCTTTAAGGTACTGTCACACTTATCGATGTACCAGCGATCCCGACTAGTGATATGACGCGGTCAGGATCGCTGGTGCATCGCTAAGTGGTCGCTAGTGAGCTGCCACACAGGCAGATCTCACCAGCGACATCGTAGCGGTCGGGGATCGCTACTTACCTGTCACACTAGGCGATCCTGACGTCCTCCCACCCGCGTCCACGCTCGTCGCTCGTCTCTCCACAGGAAGCGCCGCAGGAAGCTGACGATGAGAAACAGTCCTGGACGTTCTCAAGCGATCAGCGATAATCAGCGGGGGAGCGGGTCGTAGGTAAGTATCGGACACAGCGATATCGCTAGCAATATCGCTATAACGGCACAAGTTATAGCGATATTGCTAGCGATATCGCTAAGTGTGACAGTACCTTTAGAAACAAGAATATACTCTTAAGTACATAACAACTAATTGAATCAGTAAGTTGAAATAAATGGCCTTTATGCCTTTTTTATTTAGGTTTTTCTTATAATAACTTAAAACTTTAGGACTATAAATTAGTAGTGTGACTATTTGTTTCATAATGATATGGCTTTAATTTCCACAAGCATTGTTCATTGATGAATCTACTGCATAGCTTTAAAGTGTTGCTGACAAATAATGCTAAATCATTCAACATATGTCTAGTTGTAATTGATTTTGTAATTTAAGCCTTTGGCTTTTTACAACTATCACCGCCCTGCACGCATCTTCTGAAATATGTTTCATCCCCTAAGATATCTCAGAATAATTGCAGATTTTCTACCATTATGGATCATAGCTTTGACCAGAAAATGAGTTAATGAAGGTAAAGCTGTAAGGAGCTTTTGATTTTTCGTTCCCTCAGCAGATTGAATTTTTCTTTGTTGGAAATATGATGACTGAAAATTGCATCTGACAAAAATGACATCATGAATTATAAAGGACACAGATTTTATCTCACATCAAGGCAGTTGCATCTGTTTCTTTAATATATGTTTGGAGGGAAACAAAGGGAGACTAATTAATGTGCTTATGCAAATGTGACAAAATACAATGCGTAGACCTGGCAATATCTGTTTTATTTATTTGTCCAATTATAGTTTACACAAATGTTTTGGCGGCAAATGGTATTTTGCTGCACGTTTGAAGTTAGGTTACTAAGTGGTACCTAAGAACAATAGTGGAAGCTATTTAAGGAGTTGGCTAGGATTAGAAAAATATTGTTTTTTCTTTCAAAATACAACACTAAACCTGGCTATGGGTTGTGTGTGTGTTATTTCCGCTTTGCTTCACTAGCTTACGTTCCTTTGATGAGTTCTTACAGTTCCAGCAAAGTGGATGGGATTTATGAAAATATTATGTGCAGAATTTCCCCATAGAATTGCATTAGATGCTGTAAGTCTGTAGATGAAAAATGCATATTCCTTTTTTGGTGTGATCCAAACATGACGGTATCAATAAAATTTTGCCAAAGCCAAATATCTGGAACTATCAAAAACAAAGCAGCTTTATTTTAAACATGACATACCAAAAAGAGACAAAAACCACAGTATTAACTAAAGGATGTACAGTAAAAACCGCTCTAAAAAACGCAATGAAAAAATGCAGGTAACCTAATATACCCAATTGGTGCATAAATGCTGGAGACAATCTACAACACTAAAAATTCATCAACTACTGATTGTGAGACCATAGCCTTAAATTAGTGAATAGGGATGAGCTGCAATACCTTACACAACCAGTAGACAAGCGTGCCATGTTTTAAAAAAACAGCCATATTTTTCTACTTCCAGACAACCCCTTTAGTATTGCTATGATACTGTAGCAGGATTTTCCACGGCAATGGGCTTCTTTTCTGTCCTTCGAGCTCGTAGGACAGTAGGCTATCCCTGCTCTCAAAATTACCCCGGATGATGGAGATGCTGGGTCTCATATTTGCTATACTCTTATGTGAATACTGATCTGTTTCCTCCCCCTCCCAGGGAGGTTTGGGACAGAAGTGTATAGGATAACACAAATATGACAGACAGGGGAAATATCCAGGGGTAAAAGAAAACTACAATCATACAGATACACTCACAAAACAACCCAGTGGAAATCAACGTAACAGTAGGAGAGGCAAACCAAATGAGCAGAGGATTAGGATAGCCCACGATACCAAATCCACATATATTTTGTATTGCATTTGCAATGACCCAAATGTATTTTTCCCAACTGATTGTAAATTGATGCTTGACACTGTGTGTATTAAATTGTTTATTAAAGAGTAAAGGGCCTTTCTCACATAGCGAGACCGCTAGCGAGATCACTAAAGCGTCTCCAATTTTTTGACGCAACAGTGATCTTACCAGTGATCTCATTTTGTATGACACGTACCTGCGACCAGCCCCCCGCTGGATATCGCTGATCGTGCTCGAATGGCCTGGGCCATTTTTCATCATTGGCGTCCCACTGGCCGGCATGCATCGCTGTGTTCGGTGTCGACTAGCGGCGTCGTTGGCGACGCAGAACTCATGGATGCAGGCGGAAGTCGTCAGAATCTCTATGGTGTGACAGGTAACAGTGACCCACGACGGATCGCCGTATTCCTGCTGCGTTGCTGGTGAGATCTGCCTGTTTGGCAGCTCGCTAGCAACCATTTAGCGATGCACCAGCGATCCTGACCAGGTCATATCATTGTCGGGATCGCTGGTGCATCGTTAAATGTAACGGGACCCTAAGGGTAGGATGATGGCTTAGTGGTTAGCACTGTTGCGTTGCAAAGGTACAGCTACAACACAGCAGTTTCTAACACATATGTGGTGCTGTTCATTGGCAATAGCAATTTTGTTCAAATTCTTAACAATAAAATCTGCATCTATAACCATCTTTAATTTCTAGGGGCAGGGGAAGTAATGCACATTTATATTTAACCTCGAAAGATAGGGCGATTCTTCAATCTTGCACATTCACTTTTTCCTTCCCTTGTTCCAACAGCCAATAGTAATGTAAAGTTACTGGCTTCTTCCGAAGCTCAGCTTCACCATAGCTATGAGATTTACAGGAGGTAAACCTGAAACCAAATATCTCTGAATAATTGCAGATTTTCTACTTTTACAGACCATAACTCTAACGAAAAACTATGGAATTTATTAGAGCTATTTTCAGTAAGTGTAAATAAAATGTTTCCATTTGATTCCACTTCACTTTCCTGATCTCTGCTGCAATAAATAATAGTAAAAGGCATTAGGGTAACATGCACTGCTTGTATCACTTTAACCCTCTTAGTTTAACTGGTGCCTTGGGGATGAAAAGTAAGATTGTCTAATAACATTGCTTGCAGGGAGGACAACAGTCAGCATTACAGTGCACTGTGTGAGATCAGTACTATCAAATGTGGCATTCATTTGTAATAAAGAGGATTTCTTAACACTTCTGTTTCCCACTACTTATTGCTAAGGCTTCCCTATAAAGCCTTTTGAAAGACTCATTGATTTTATACATGAATTTATTATCATTAAATATACAAACAGACTTTTCACAGTTGGCAAAGTTATTCTTCAGAAATGCATTTTTTGTTTTATGCATCTTTAGTAGTCAGACATATCATTTCACAAATTGTACTGTGAAATCAAAGCCAATATAGTTATTAATATAGCTACTTTATTGTGTACCTTGAAGATCTATAACACTCACAGATAACCAAGACTTTTGTCCTGATGTTTTTTCATCTAGATAAAAACGTATTATGAACTGTCATTGTTGGCATGTCTAACCTATGACAAGGTGACATTTTGCCATCAGTGTTTCTCTATTAGGGCTCATACTCATCTGTGAGGAAAACGCACTAGTGAAATCCAAAAAAAAAGCTTGATCAATGTTAATTTATGAGTACCTGCTCATCTGCTTTTTTTCTCAGCTCAGATCGGGATGAGAAAAAAATCACAGCATGCTGAGATTGTCCTCATATCTCAGACCAGACTCAACAATGCAAGTCAAGGGGAGTGATAAAAAAAATTGCACGGCACTCAGACCATACAAGTACCATCCGATTCTTACACACCCATGTCCTTTGAAAAGCAGGCAATTCATCTGGCTCGTACAGTGAAATCACAGTGTGACCTGATAAAATAGAATAGATTTATGCACATCAAATAATTAGATATAAAGATGTCAGTAACATATATAATTAGTACAGTGCTTGTACAGTTTACTGTACATTTATTTTATTACTGGTTTATTTTCAGAAAAAAATAACATGGAATCACCTAAATTTTATTAACCAGCAGTGGGAAAGTGGACAGCTAGGGGCACATGCTCATAGCTTGGGAAAGGGGGTAATGCTGATGGAGCTTCCCAGGCTATTGACATCAGCTCACATCAGCTCACTGCTGCATACTTAGCATTTCCTAGTTACTAAAATGGAGGACCCAAAAACAAAAATGACACATGGCCCCCCTGTAATTAATAATCAGCAAAGGCTAGGCAGCTGCGGGACGATATTAATATCCTTGGAAGGGGCCATGGATTTTGGCCCCTTCCCAGACTAAAAACATCAGCTCTCAACTGCCCCAGAAAAGGTGCATCCATGAGATACACCAATTGTAACACTTAACCTCGATCGTCCCACTTTCCCTGGTGCAGTGTCAAGTGGGGTGAAATTTGAGGGGGTTGAAATCACCTTTCTATAAGACACCCCATTACTAACCCCATAATCACATTGTACAAAAAAGGACACACCCAGAGTAAAGTCCATTAATTGAAATAACACAAGCTCCTTTAACTGATCTACATTTAGCTAAAATATGTATACTCACTACAACACCCAATCCACTGAAGCCTATGTCTTCTGTAACAAAATTAAAATAATAAACAACCATATTCCTCACCTGTACACCTAGAAAATAATAATCCATTTGTCCCATGACACATCTAGCTCTGCTTCATGTAGATGGCAGGCTGCATTGTTGTATGATGTGACTATACAACCTGCCATCCAGCAGAGACTCTGAGCTGCGCTGTGTGCTTGCTCAGATCAGTGTCTCGCAGTGAACTCCTTTCACCTCAATGACATCACCATAAGCAAGAGAAAGTTCTCAAGCTCACAGTGCTGTCAGAAAGTTTCTGGGAGTTCACCGCCAATAAACTCAATACAAATCACTGACACAGCACTCACGGACTTTATTCTGGGTGTATGTTTTTTATACAATATCAATATGGGGTTAGTAATGGGGCGTATTCCAGATACCTTTCTATTACTAACCTCTGGGCTTGATGTCACCTGACATCAACCCACCCAACTGTCGCCACCGCACCAGGGCAAGTGGGAAGAGCGAGTCTAAGTGCCAGAAATAATGCATCTTATGGATGTGCATTTTCTGGAGCAGCTGAGAGCTAATGTTTTTAGTCTGGGAAGAGGCCATTGTCCATGCCCCCATAATAGGCTATTAATATCAGCCCGCAGCTGTCTGCATAGCCTTTGCTGGTAATTTTTTTGGGAGTTCCCCCATTTCAGTACTCAGTAAATGCTAAGTATACAGCTGATATTAATAGCCTGGGAAGCTCGATTGGTATTACCCCCTTCCCAGGCTATAGACATCTGCCCACAGCTGTCCTCTTTCCTCCTGCTGGTTAATAAAATTTAAGAGATCCAATTCCTTTTTTTCCAAAAGGAATTTATTTACTAAAAAAAAATACAGTAAGCTACACATACAAAACAATGATTATATATCTCACACACATATTTATATCTGTGTTTTTGTATCTTTCTATTTATCTATCTCTGTCTATCTGTATATCTATCTAATCTCTCTCTCTGATTAATTTGAGCCCTTAGGGTAAATTAATGTTATCAAGGGGGTCCAGCTGACTTTATAATCCAGAACAGACATCCCAAATATTGGTGGAACCGAAACAGAAAAAAATTATTGGAATGCCTGGTTTTCCAAAATAGGATACGTAAAAAATAATACATAAACAAGGTAAATACTGAGCTGAGGTTGGAACGAAAATATGCATTACCCAAAATGCTATGGAATGTGGCAGAAAGAGGGAACGCAATCTAAAGGATGTACAGATGAGTCACAAATAAAGGACAGTCAGACATCAAATAAATGATGACCTGGTACATTTATCTACATGATATAGGGTGAACATATTATACCAGACAAAATCAGCACAACAGCCTAGATCTTAAATAGCATCCCCTGTTCTCTCGTTTGGCTGATAGAATGCACTATACACATTGCACCACTGCACTGGCTAGCCATGCTACAAAAATCAAAGACCGTTTCAAGTAACTTCTATGAATGACCTTGTCCCCTCTATTTCCCTCTCTGTTGCTTGGTGTGTTTACTCACCATTCTTCTACCTCACAATTTTCTATCTATCCATACTACCTGTTTCTGACCAAGCTACGTGATCATTCCTGCCAGCCAGGTCCCAGGCCAGCAGATGCTCTGAGGACTCAAACCAACGTCCCTGTATATCTCCACCTTGCTGTACAGGGGTTAAAGAGTGAAGGTCAGAGCTCCCTTGGGACTTTATAGTAATAGTACCTAAATTAAATCATGTCTGTTTTACAGCTGCCATGTGACCTTGGACAGAGCCACTGTATATTTTCATTATTTTCCATCCCTTAACTCTCTTGGTTAATTCTTATTTACATGTTTAAAAACCATATGCCACTGTCCGTTATTCTAAAGTCTTTTCTTTAGTGATCACTGTGAAAAATAATTTGATTTAGTTTTTTTCAGTTTGTATGTGGGATGCTTGGTATATGGTAATACATATAATTTTAACTTTGCTTCTGTCCATTATGCCAAGTCAAATGATAATGCTAGGTAGAAGAATCATAATATCAATAATGGATGAGTTTAAAACCCTTAATAGCCATGGAATTTGCTCCTTTCCTTTTAGTCCGCTTCTCTCTGATTATGAAGGCTACTACAGTGACAGTTGAATGCATCTTCTTAAATTAAAGGACTCTGAGCCAAGTGTCATTTTTTAATTTTATATTCTGGTGTCCAACAAATTTATATTAGTTCATATCTCACCTAAATATTAATGTATGTCTGGGGAAGGAACTTCAGCATACAATATAATAAAATGACCCTCAAGATTGCCATAAAATTCTGGCACATAATCAAGTGAGCTGCGTTTGGGTTAGCAATTTTCAAATAATGTTCTAAAGTGGTTCCTGAGCTTGTGACAAGTTCCATCTCATCCTGCTTCCACTGTCTGGCTGGTCTCAGTGAGTGCGAAATGAATCAGACATCTCCTGACAGAATAAATGTTTCAAAATATCTAATGAAGTTAAACTGCTGCTCAAAGTGTGTAATAATTTACATTTGTGCCTTTCCAGAGAATTCTTTCAACCGGTATAACATTATTTTATATAGCCCTAATATTGCAATTGTCTTTTAAAGTACTGTAGCTGTCATATGCTAATAGTCGACATCATTTCATTCACCTACTAATTCATTTGGATATTAAAAATGAAATCCTGCGAGGTTAGTTAGGGGCCATAATATAACTGATGTGATGTAGAATAAAGTGCTTTCTTGGATATAAGATTGTAAGGTGTATAATCATGCCTATAGTTTTTCTATACTGTACTATACGAGATAAAAAAGTCAATAACCGTAAGACAAATATCAGCTACTGCTCATGTTACATGTGCCACTATGAGACTATGTAATATTTACTCTGCTATATTTCAAGGGTTAACAAGTTTGCAGCTAAATCATCAAAATATCATAAATGTGTTTAACATTAGCAAAGATGCACTAGGGTACTTATACTTAGAGGCTGTCCGGGACTTTATCATTGATGACCTATCCTCAGGATAGGTGTCATGGGTGTATCAGATGCTACAGACAGTCACTCTGCATCTGGCTGCAGAAGGTCTCTGTGTTTTGCATTGCAGACACCTTCTTAATCCTTCTAACTTTTGGACCCAGTGGCAACCTCCCTCTGGCTCTAATTGATACCCCTTGGTGTTTATAGACTCTCAGTCTGCTTCAGTGCTCACCCCTCCCCTTCCCTATTCAGGGCTTATCTCTAGGGATATACTGGGCTTAGGTTCCTGTTCGGTGATTGGTGTGTAACCAATATAGGGATGGTAGGGGAGGCAGGGTGCTATTAGATCTGCCTAGGGGTCTCTACTCCCTTTCTCCAGCATTTGGGCTTTCTTCCCCTCTTTCCCTCGTGTTGCACTTAGTCTTTCCACACTGTGCATGACAATAGGTCATCAATGTCTGATCAGTGCGGGTGTGACACCTGGCACCCCCACCGATCTGCTCTTCCCTGTGACTATGGCAGCCAGAACTACTCAGTTATGGAGCTGCACAGCTCCATCAATGGTATAGTGGCCGCTGCCATTTACTACACATCTGCCACCTATTCAAATCAATGGGAGGTGGATGTGCAGTGCCTGACCTCTGCTACTATTCCATCAAAGGAGCTGTGCAGCTCCATAAGTGAGCAGTTGCAGTTGCCACTTGCATCGGGAGCTGCTGATCGGTGTGGGTGCCGGGTGTTTGACCTCCACTGATCAGATATTGTTGACCTATCCTAAGTTTACACTATCAATGTCAATATAAAAGTCCTGTTCAACCCCTTTAAGAGATTTTTCAGCAGGTGAAAATTATTGATGTTTTACAACTAATTTATTCCTTATGCTCCCTACTATTTGGCTTTTTTATTTTTTAAAACCCACCATATTGTCCAGAGATATGGGCCATTTTATTTAGTGCCAAATTTTATTGTCTTTATTCTGCTCTGCATTAATAACCCTAATGTAGGGGAACAGCAGAAATAAAATTAGAACAAAAACTGGCCACTTTTGACCTTGTGACCTTAACTTAAGTATGTGCACATTGTGGAGACATAAGGGTCTGTAGGTGTTCTCGTTCACTGGACTGGCTGTCTTTAGGAAGAATGCACAGGCCAAGGCTCATCTCAATGAACATCCATACTCCTTCTACAGGGGCAGAACATTATTCAGACAACACAGGGTGAGGGTGCACACTCCGGTAAGACGTTACTGGGTCACCAACAGTTAACAGCATATATTACATTCTCAGCAAGGACACAAGATGGTGCAAGTGACAGAGTTTCGCTCTTTCTCTGGCTCACCAGGGATTAGAATCTCCTCGACTTTGGGGTATCCAGGGCCAACTACCCCAATCAGCAGCATCCCGCTTTTGGTGGACACCCACTGAGAGGAGGTAGCAGCAAGTTTAGGAGGCTGACAAAGCACAGGTAGGTATGTGTCCAGGTGACTGGATTGACCCAACCTGATTATCCAAATGAATTCATAGGCTCAGTGTTGGGCAGTGGAGAACTTCTGTAATCCACCAGCTTGAACCATTGTCCCTAGGCTGAAATCCTGTAGAATCACACCAGTGACAGGAGCAGGCCCGTTTTTATATTCCTCTGCTCCCATTTCATGGCATTATGTCCCACAGGATTGGGCGGGGAGATAATCATGGCTGTTACCTTATTGTTTGCTAGTTCAATTAGACTGCATAATTGTCATCCACATGATGCAGACAAGTACACTGCAGGGAGATGATGCAATATATAGTCAGCGGGCATTCCACAAATTAGCATACAAAAAGGGGCACTGGACAGTCTCACATGAAAAAATGTTACATGTCCCTTGAATACTGAACAAAGCAATAGTACATCTGGCATAATTAAAAGTAGTTCACACCCTGCACAAGTGGCCAGATTTTCTTCTTTGATGCTGAGTCATCACATACATGTTTCCACCTCAGACATCCCAAAGTAAAAATCTATCAGGGATTATCACAGCAGTATATAAAATTATATGTTAATTGTTTGCACATCTCATATGGTATATGTGAAATTGTACTCATAATTCTCAGTGAGTATACAAGTCAGAACACTGTGTTATCTTGCAAAGCAATGACATGCCTTCTATACTGTGTCACCATTTCCGTTAATAACTCCATTAAATGATTTTATTACTTAGTGGTATTAAAAGGGTTGTCTGGTCAAAACCGATAAGTCTGCAGATACTCTGTGAGACTGCAGACTTATGAATCCCCCAGCGCTCACTGTTGTGAGTTCATTTTCCCCTTCGTCACTGAGGTCTGGTGAACTCCCTATTCTGGTAAAGGAAGGTAATGAGCCTGATTATCAGGCACCTGAGCCTAATGAGGATGACTGGCTGAGTGGAGTCACGGACTGGATATAAGGCTGCCGACGCCCTTCTGCCCTGCGGGTGATTTCTCTGTGGACTTCTAGGACACCAGTCTGTTTCCTGCTCCTCTAAAGCTGTTTTCTGCTTTGCCTGTTAGCATTTGTGTTTTGTTTTTGTTTTCCTTGCTTTTCTGGATTCTGCCATTCCCTGCTGGGGTGAGCTGAATCTCCTTTTGCCTGTTGCTCTGTCTTCAGAATATTCCTGAGTACTGACATAGCTTTTTTGAAGCCTAGCGTCTTCAGGGCCTTTTTCACTGTCAGTCTGTTGGCTCTTATTTTCATAGGGTTTTTCACGGATTGCAGACAGCAGCCTTCCTGTCCTTTCCTATCTAGTTAGCTTGGGCCCCGTCTTTGCTCAGTCTATCTTTCTGTCTGTGTTGGTGTTTTCATCTTGCTTCACCGTCATTATATATTGGGGGCTGCCTATTGGTTTGGGGTCTGCTCTGGGGCAGTTTAGATTTCCCCTTTCTTTCTTTAGGCCTATTTAATTCTCTGGCTGTGATCGAGGGGTCTATGGCATCGTAGGAACCCCCCACGGCTACTGTTAGTTGTTGTGGATAGGATCAGGGGTCTGCAATCCGATAGCTGCCAACCTCTCTGGTTTTCTGGACTTAGCTAGCATTTCTGTTTTTGCCTCCTATGGTGACTCAATCATAACAGAATCACCCGCCATACCGCAGATCCTAGGGTACTCAATTGCAGGAAAGAATTGTGTTTAAAAAAAAAAAGTGTGCATATTCTTTCCTCTATATCTCTGAGGCCGTAGGAGGAATTTTTTTTTCTCTCAATGGAGATAAAGCAATTGTCTGATCGTGTGGAGCAGCTCGCTGCTGAAGTGTGGGGAATTTCTGCCTACCTTGCTCGTTCGCATGCTGTTGAACCAAAGATCCCTACACCTGGTGTATTTTTTGGGGATTGATCTAATTTTTTGAGTTTCAAAAATAATTGTAAATTATTTTTTGCCTTGAAGCCTAACTCGTCAGGGAGCTCTGCGCAGCAGGTTAAAATTGTCATCTCTTTGCTGGTGGCGATCCCCAGGATTGGGCGTTTTCTTTGAAACCAGATGATCCTATTCTGACTAATGTGAACGAATTCTTTCAAGCTTTGTGGTTGTTGTATGACGAACCTAATGCTATTGATCAGGCTGAAAAGACCCTGTTGGCATTGAACCAGGGTCGAGATTCTGCAGAGTTGTACTGTCAAAAGTTCCGAAAGTGGGTGGTCCTTACTACCTGGAATGATAATGCCTTGGCTGCTCTCTTTCGGAAGGGTTTGTCAGAAGCCGTAAAAGATACTATGGTGGGATTTCCTGTTCCCTCTGGTCTGGACGATTCTATGTCATTAGCCATTCAGGTTGATCGGCGTTTACGTGAACGCAGGATTGCACGAGAGGTGTTGCCACCGGTTGAACAGACGTCTGAACCTATGCAATGTGATAGAGTTTTGTCTAAGGCGCAATGTCAGGAGTTCAGAAGGCGTAATAAGCTGTGTTTTTTCTGTGGAGATGCCTCGCATATTATTTCTGTTTGTCCTAAACGAGAGAAACGCTTTGCACACACGTTTTCTGTTGGTGGTGTTCAACCTAAGTTTCTTCTGGCAATTACTCTGATCTGCTCCCTGTCCACACTTTCCGCAAAGGCTTTTGTGGATTTGGGAGCAGCGCTAAACCTAATGGACTTGGATTTTGCTAAACATTGTGAATTTCCAATGACACCTCTGCAGACGCCTATCCCTTTGAGGGGGATTGATGCTACTCCTTTGGCTAAAAATAAACCTAAGTTTTGGACCCAGGTGGTCATGCGGGTCGCCCCAGACCATCAAGAAAATTGCAGATTTTTGGTGTTGCATGGCCTGCATGATGCTGTTGTTCTGGGGTTTCCCTGGTTGCAAATTCATAATCCAGTTTTGGATTGGAAATCTGTGTCTGTGGTGAGTTGGGGTTGTCGGTGTGCCTTTAGTGAGGCTCCGGTTTTTTCCACCTCTCCTCAGTCGCATGATGTTCCTGACTATTTGGCGGACTTTTATGATGTATTTAGTGAGAATGAGTCTGCGTCCTTGCCTCCTCATAGGAGTTATGACTGTGCTATCGAACTAAGCCCGGGGTGTAAATTTCCCAAGGGTCGGCTCTCTTCAATTTATCTGTACCCGAGCACGAGGCTATGCAGTCCTATATTAAGGAGGCGTTGGAGAAGGGTCATATTAGACCATCCTCTTCACCCTTAGGTGCCGGGTTTTTTTTTGTGGCCAAAAAGGATGGTTCTTTAAGGCCTTGTATTGATTATCGTGCCCTCAATAAAATTACTATTAAATATCAGTATCCGTTACCCCTGATTTCGGATCTATTCTCTAGAGTTAGAGGTGCTTGCTGGTTTACCAAGCTTGACCTCGGGGGGCATATAATCTTATCCGCATTAAGCAGGGGGATGAATGGAAGACGGCGTTTAATACTCCGGAGGGAAATTTTGAGTACCTGGTGATGCCTTTTGGGCTCACTAATGCCCCTTCTGTCTTCCAGTGCTTCATGAACGATATTTTCCGAGACTTTGTCAATAAATTTTTGATTATCTATCTGGATGATATTTTGATCTTCTCCAAGGATTGGGATTCTCATGTGGAACATATTCGGACTGTGTTCCGGATCTTGAGGGAGAATTCCCTGTATGTCAAAGGATCGAAATGCCTTTTTGGAGTACAAAGGATTTCATTTTTGGGATTTATTTTGTCTCCGTCAACTATTGAAATGGACCCGACCAAGGTACAGGCCATTTATGATTGGGTTCAGCCCACTTCTTTGAAGGCCCTCCAGAAGTTTTTGGGTTTTGCTAATTTTTATCGGAAATTTATAGCAAAATTTTCTAGTATTGCCAAGCCATTGACTGATCTGACTAAGAAGGGTGCTGATGTGTTGAATTGGTCTCCGGAGGCTGTTGCTTCCTTTCAGGAGCTGAAGCGAAGATTTACCTCCGCCCCGGTTTTGCGGCAACCTGATGTCTCACTCCCGTTCCAGGTAGAGGTGGATGCTTCTGAGATTGGTGCAGGAGCTGTTTTGTCCCAAAAGGATCCTGTAACATCTAAAATGAATCCCTGTGCTTTCTTTTCCCGAAAGTTCTCTCCATCTGAACGTAACTATGATGTGGGGAATCGGGAACTGTTGGCCATGAAATGGGCATTTGAGGAGTGGAGACATTGGTTGGAGGGAGCTAAACATCAAGTTGTGGTCCTCACTGACCACAAGAATTTGATTTTACCTAGAGTCGGCTAAACGCTTGAACCCTAGACAGGCTAGGTGGGCCTTGTTTTTTACACGTTTTGATTTTGTGGTCTCTTTTCTTCCTGGAACTAAGAATGTCAAGGCAGACGCCCTCTCTAGGAGTTTCTTTGCTGATTCTCCTGTGGTGACCAAGCCTGCTACCATCTTATGCGAAGGGGTAGTTCTTTCTGCCATCTCGCCCGATTTGAGACTTGCTCTGCAAGAGTTCCAGGAGGACAAACCTGAGCGTTGTCCCAGTGGAAAGTTGTATGTTCCTGACCAGTGGAAGAAGAGAGTGATGTCCGAAGTTCATTGCTCTGCATTGGCTGGTCATCCAGGTATTTTTGGTACTAGAGATCTGGTGAGTCGCTCTTTTTGGTGGCCCACCTTGTCTCATGATGTCAGGAATTTTGTGCAGTCCTGTGGGACTTGCTCCCGGTCTAAATCTTGTTCTCACTCTAGTGGGTTGTTGATGCCTTTGCCGGTCCCCAGGAGGCCATGGACCCATATTTCAATGGATTTCATCTCTGATATGCCGGTCTCTCAAAGAATGACTGTTATTTGGGTGATTTGTGATAGGTTCTCTAAGATGGTTCATCTTGTACCACTCCCTATGTTGCCATCTTCCTCTGAGTTGGTGCCCCTGTTTTTGCAACAGGTGGCTCGCTTACACGGGATTCCTGAGAACATTGTATCTGACAGAGGAGTTCAGTTTGTGTCTAGATTTTGGAGGACCTTCTGTTCCAAGCTGGGAATTCAGTTGTCCTTCTCCTCTGCTTTTCACCCTCAGACCAATGGGCAGACAGAGAGAACAAACCAGACCTTGGAGTCGTATTTGAGATGTTTTATTTCCGCTGATCAGGATGATTGGGTTTCATTTTTGCCCTTGGCCGAATTTGCTTTAAATACTAGAGCTAGTTCTGCCACTTTGATGTCACCTTTTTTTTGTAACTTTGGGTTTCATCCTCGATTTTCTTCAGGGCAGGTGGAGCCTTCTGCCTGCCCAGGTGTTGACACTGTGGTGGAGAGAATGCACCAGATCTGGGACCAAGTGGTGGATAAGTTATCTCTCTCCCAGGAAAAGGTCCAGCGGTTTTCCAATCGACATAGGACCATTGGTCCCCAGTTTAAGATTGGTGATATGGTGTGGTTATCATCAAAAAATATTGCTATGAAGGTGGCTTCTCCTAAGTTTAAGCCTAGATTTATTGGACTTTACAAGATTTTAGAGATTATTAATCCAGTCTCTTTTCGTTTAGCTCTTCCTGTCACATTTAAAATCCATAATGTGTTCCATAAGTCCTTGTTGAAGAGGTTTGTTGAACCAGTTGTTCCTGGGGTGGCACCTCCAGACCCTGTATTGGTTGAAGGTAACATGGAATATGAGGTAGAGAAAATACTGGATTCCCGTCTGGCTAGACGGAGACTCCAGTATTTGGTTAAGTGGAAGGGTTATGGTCAGGAGGATAATTCCTGGGTCTCTGCCTCTGATATTCATGCCAAAAGATTGGTGCGTGCCTTTCATCGGGCTCACCCTGATCGCCCTGGTGGTGTGGTTGAGGGTTCGGTGACCCCTCCTCAAGGGGGAGGTACTGTTGTGAGTTCATTTTCCCCTTCGTCACTGAGGTCTGGTGAACTCCCTATTCTGGTAAAGGAAGGTAATGAGCCTGATTATCAGGCACCTGAGCCTAATGAGGATGACTGGCTGAGTGGAGTCACGGACTGGATATAAGGCTGCCGACGCCCTTCTGCCCTGCGGGTGATTTCTCTGTGGACTTCTAGGACACCAGTCTGTTTCCTGCTCCTCTAAAGCTGTTTTCTGCTTTGCCTGTTAGCATTTGTGTTTTGTTTTTGTTTTCCTTGCTTTTCTGGATTCTGCCATTCCCTGCTGGGGTGAGCTGAATCTCCTTTTGCCTGTTGCTCTGTCTTCAGAATATTCCTGAGTACTGACATAGCTTTTTTGAAGCCTAGCATCTTCAGGGCTTTTTTCACTGTCAGTCTGTCGGCTCTTATTTTCATAGGGTTTTTCACGGATTGCAGACAGCAGCCTTCCTGTCCTTTCCTATCTAGTTAGCTTGGGCCCCGTCTTTGCTCAGTCTATCTTTCTGTCTGTGTTGGTGTTTTCATCTTGCTTCACCGTCATTATATGTTGGGGGCTGCCTATTGCTTTGGGGTCTGCTCTGGGGCAGTTTAGATTTCCCCTTTCTTTCTTTAGGCCTATTTAATTCTCCGGCTGTGATCGAGGGGTCTAGGGCATCGTAGGAACCCCCCACGGCTACTGTTAGTTGTTGTGGATAGGATCAGGGGTCTGCAATCCGATAGCTGCCAACCTCTCTGGTTTTCTGGACTTAGCTAGCATTTCTGTTTTTGCCTCCTACGGTGACTCAATCATAACAGCTCACATTGTGCGCTATAGGGATTCAACACTTTCAGACCTGGGAATGGAGGGTATGTGTGAGTTACTGCGTGAACTGTCGGGATTTATACGTCTACAGTCACACAGAGTGACTGCAGACTTAATGGTTTTGACCCGACAACCCCTTTAAGGTTGATTGATAGATATCAAAGAGAGCCTGCCTCTGACAATACTGTCCTTTCTATGGAGAGAATAAATCCAGTTATATCCACATCCAGGACTCCTGTATTCCCTTAGTGAGGCAGAACTCCTAATATCCCCAGCAGGATCCAGTGCTGAGCCCATAGTATCCATGCTGGGTGATGAGGAAGCAGTGCTATGCAGGGTCCCACAGGCTGAAGGGCATCCTGCAGCTGGCTGGCTCTCAGCCCCTCTGCGCACACCTTTCTATGGGGAGTAACTTATTTAGCAAGAGGTTCATAGCTGTCCATTTTATGTTAAGGATCACAATTGGCAGCTACTGTTTGGTCAACAAATAGCATCTATTCAGATATAAGGCATTCATACTTGTCAATCACTGTTTGGACTCCTAAGCCAATATAAGTAGGAATATAAGTGAAGTTGCATTGAATCTTTTCCCTCAAAACTGTTTATCCTGCTCTTAACCACGTTGCAGTCCACTTAAACTGCATGTTAAATGCAACCTTTAGGCATATAAAAATATTTTAACAACAGAATATCCATAAAAGTCAAGTGTGCTAAAGGCAGAAAATTTGGAGACTTTAGAAAGAGCTGGTCATGAATGTGTGTAGCTCTCCATCATACTCTGTGGGAGTTACAGAAACAGCGGAGTGGCGTCCTGATGACAATTACTGGCCAACAAGGGTTGAGGCAACCTATTTGTTCTATTAGTGGGGGTCTCAGAGCTGGCCCCCCACATGTATGGCATATGACAGAAATATTATAGATATCAGGCTGAAAGACCCAGTTAAATGCTTTGTATCCTGCATGATATTATAAATATCTTATAATTGCTACGAATGCAACATCATAAAGAACTCTTCCGATAAAAGAGATAGAAATCATGTTCAGTAAAAAATGAGTTTGTAACATTTATAAATACTGCTGATCAATCTAGATTATGGACAGTGTTAATATTTGGAATATATGAACTTTGGTTATAGTCCATTATTAAATATGTGTCGTTGGGATCACTTGTTTGCTTTATTCATGTGGAAACATAATTTTGGTAAATATTTTGGCGTTGTTCTTACATCATATAATTCCTTTGTAAATGTCAATGGATTATTTGTGCTGCCTCCTTGAGTTGGCACAAGACTGATCAACTGTGCGATTGTCAGACCACAGATGCATGTTAATTATTTCTGTATGGAAGAGCTCAGCTTTTAACCCATTCATAATTACTGCATTATTTTTAACTAAATGAGTTTGACTCATGAAGACAGCCTCTTTCTATTTGTCCTATTGGAGCATATGGATGTTAGAGAGAGGGGTCCCCCATTCTTGACTTCTTCTATGAGCCAAAATGAGAAATGCTTCCATTTTGTGAGGCTCTAGTTTTTTTTTCCATGGATGGCAATTTATTTAAATAGCTGCCTTATAGGGGCAGGGGAAGAGCAGCAGGCAAATGCTTTGCTAACTAAGCTATTTGCTGGGAGTCATGGAAATGGGATCAGTTGGATGCCATGGCAGCCACATGTTAACACTAATTATAGGTGCAATATTACAACAATTAAAGTATTTAAATATATACATTTTACATACATTAGAGCCTAAAGTTTTGAAACTGCCATAGATTTTGGTTTCCACAAAGTTTGCTCCTTCATTCTTTATAGATCGTTTAATCAGATGATTCTATGAATGCTGAAGAACTATTAGGATTTCATACGCTTTTATATTTTTATTGACAAATACATAAAGTTTATGCAATCACTCAACATTAACAGTGTTGACTTTTTTTCAAGACTTCTTCAATTTGTCCAGACTTGTTGGCTATCAGCTTCTGGGCTACAACCTGACTGATGGGAACGTTTTCTTGTCTAAAAAGTGCTTGGAGTTTATCACAATTTTTGTATTTTTGTTTTTTCACCCACTTTTTGAGACTTAACTCCTTCGGGTGTTAATGGTAACAGGATGCTTTACTGTTGGTATGACACAAGACTCGTGGTAGCGCTCACCTTTTTTCCAATCCTTATTCCAGATCTCAAAATTTGTTTGAAGGCGCTTCATCAAAACATATAATTTTATCCCAGTCCTTTGCAATCCAATCACTGTACATTCTGCAGAATATAAGCCTGTTCTTGATGTTTCTTGAAGAGAAGTGGCTAATTTGCTGATCTTCTCGACTCCATCCAATATCTTTCTCTCACTGGGTGTGCAGATGCCCTGACATCTGCCTGCTAGCATTCCTGAGCAAGCTATGCACTGGTGTTGAACTGATCCTGTAGTTGAATCCTCTTTAGGATCTGCTTTTGGCATTTTGTGGACTTTCTTGGGTGCCCTGAACTTTCTTCAAAGCAAATTAATTTATCTTCACTGAGAAATGATAAAGTAAGTTCCCCAAAAAATTGTTAACCAAGTGACTCTTACTGAATTAAGAATCTTTTAAAACATAACCTTTACTGGGTATTCATGAAAAAGAACTAGCACAAAAACATAAATATTAAATGGTGAATACTAAAGACAGCCAATAATTTCATATATGTATCAAGCAGTGGTATCATAACCAATGAACGCCATTGCCCCATCTTGTCTTCAATAATTAATCAGATGATGTGCAATAATCTAATAACCTCACTGAATCCTACAGGTAGTGGAGATATGTTACCTTCCGCTGTAGATCTAAGATGTTGAGATGTATAATCCCAAACACAACACAGCTTTCTGTTTAAATTGTGTAATGACAGAGAGCTGTTAATCAGTGGTGTGAGTGTGGTTGGACTGGACGCATGAGACACCTTGTCTTCTAGTGATAATCTTCTTCTGATAAAACTCTAACTTTATTGAACCAGAAAACACATCCTGGTAAGAGACATATCCCTGTAATCAGGGTCCCTGCTCCCACATTATGGTGCTCTCAGATCACATGGCATAAACCTGCTGATATATTCCTTTTTAAGCAACGGGTCTGCTCTTATAATTAAATCAGAATGACAGAGTGATATCGGATGCCCTGTCTTCATTTGCACGTTCTCCTGAGCTAACAAGACCACTGAAAGGATGTGAGCAGGTCAGTTTGTGGCAGGGCTGAAATTCAGTGGAATTTGGGGTTTTATAATTGTTGATTTTCATGGCAAGGAATGACTTTGCAATTTTGGCAATTCATCTGATCGGTTTTCATAATTAAATAATAAGCAAATTGCCACTATTAAAACTGAAGCAGCAGATGTTGTGAAAACCAAAATTTGTGTTGGTGTCAAATGTTTTGACTATGACTGTAAGATAGGCTTACACCATAGTTGAAGTGTTCCACCATAATATGCCTCGGTCTTATACAAATGTATGCTTGAGCAGTTTCATTCTGCCATTGACTGTGTTCGTCTTTGTGTAAATGTGTATGGAAAAGAATAGTTGAGTAAGCTTTCAATATAGTCGAGGCAGGGATTTACTGATACATGAAGTTGGAAAAACAGTAAGTAAGCCCATAGGAGTCACCTATATTTCTGCATTCAAGAATAATAAAATGTAGGCCAATTAGTATCTAAGTCCCAATTATAGACAGACACAATCTTATTAAACTTATAGCATTTAGTTGTAGTGTTCATGTCTTTTCTTTAGCCCATTGATTAAACGTCCTCAATGCAGGTAGAAAAACTAAGTGAATCCCTTGACCTTAATAACCTATAGATCCCTTGTCAGCAGCAATCTCTTCCACTAAATGTTTCCTGTAATTGTAAATAAGATTTGCACAGTTTTAAGGAAAAATTCTGGGCCGTTCCTCACTGAAAATGTGTTTAATTTCATAAATGATTCTGATATATCTTGCGTGTATTGCCTTATAAAAGCTTGGCTATTGCAAAAGGAAAATAACTCTGAGTTCTGCAAAAGTTTTGCAACAATTGGCATTGTGACTCCTGTTTTTCCCAGCACTTCCAACATGGGCAAAGCTGGGGAGTACAAGAGTGCGGCAGGAGATGACGACCCAGTTCATTTAATTAATGAGAAACTTTGGCGTTCCCTTCACCAGAAATTTTACTCCAGTGAGAAACCTGAGTTTCTGGTGTGGGCCATTCGTCAGATAGTCTAGATTAATGAAGATGTGTGCAATCAGGAGTGTCAGACTCCATCACGCACTGGTCTCCACGTTATGCTGGTCTCCACATTGTGATGGTTTCCACGTTATGCTGGTCTCCACATTATGCTGGTCTCCACATTATGCTGGTCTCCACATTATGCTGGTCTCCACATTATGCTGGTCTCCACGTTATGCTGGTCTCCTCATTATGCTGGTCTCCATGTTATGCTGGTCTCCGCATTTACTGGTTTCTGATAAGGTGATAACAACCGGGTGACAAATGTTCTTTGCAACCTCATACTTTTGTTCAACACAATTGAAAGATCTCTCTGCCAGCAGAGAATGTAACATATTAGAATAAAATGAATCCTTCTGTGCTGTGCATGATTTCTATGACTCTATGAAAATCCAGCTGACTTACAGTTTGTGTAAGCAAGTTTATTTGATGTTCTTTAACCCTTTCCTGACATCCGACGTACTATCCCGTCCATGGGATCCGGGCCCCTATGCCCATGGACAGGATAGTACGTCTACCGCGATCAGCGGCGCCCACGTGGTGAGCGCTGCTGATTGCGGCCGGGTGTCAGCTGATTATCACAGCTGACACCCGGCACAATGTGTCAGGGGCGGTCACGGACCGCCCCCGACATGTTAACCCCTGTGTACCGGGGGTTAAAGGGAAGCATCGGCAGGGAGGGGGCTCCCTCCGTGCTTCCCTGAGCCCCCCACAGCAGCGCAATGTGCAGCGCTGCTGCGGGGGGCTCCTTTCCTGCAGGCCCCCGAATCCAAGATGGCGACGGGGGCCTTCGGGGGCCTGCAGGAAGCTGGCTTCCTCAGTGCCTGCAAAGTGCAGGCATGAGGAAGCCTTCTGCACTGCCTGTGACAGATCGCTGATCTGTCACAGTGATCTGTGATGTGACAGATCAGCGATCTGTCACAGGACAGTGATGTCCCACCTGGGACTATGTATAAAGTTAAAAAAAAATAAAAAAAAGTGTTAAAATAATTTTAAAAAAAATCGCCAAATAAATTAGAAAAAAAAAAAATATTCCCCCAATAAATCCATTTTTTTGAAATAAAAAAAAACTATAAAAGTACACATATTAGGCATCGCCGCCTCCGTAACGACCCACCCTATAAAACTGTCCCATTAGTTAACCCCTTTAGTGAACCCCTTAAAAAATAAAAGTAAAAAACGAAGCAAAAAATAATGATTTATTATCATACTGCCGACCATAAAGTGCAATAACGCGCGATCAAAAAGACGCATATAAATATCCATGGTACTGCTGAAAACGACATCTTGTCCCGCAAAAAACAAGCCACCATACAGCATCATCAGCGAAAAAATAAAAAAGTTATAGCTCGCAGAATAAAGCGATGCAAAAATAATTATTTTTTATATAAAATAGTTTTCATTGCAAAAAACCGACAAAACATAAAAAAAGACCTAAATGAGGTATCGCTGTAACCGTACTGACCCGAAGAATAAAACCGCTTTATCAATTTTACCACACGCGGAACGGTGTAAACGCACCCCCCCAAAAGAAATTCATGAAACGCTGGTTTTTGTTCATTCTGCGTCCCAAAAATCGGAATAAAAAGCGATCAAAAAATGTCACGTGCCCAAAAATGGTACCAATAAAAACATCAACTCGTCCCGCAAAAAATAAGACCTCACATGACTCGGTGGGTCAAAATACGGAAAAATTATAGCTCTCAATATGTGGTGATGCAAAAACTATTTTTACAATAAAAAGCGTCTTTTAGCGTGCGACAGCTGCCAAACATAAAAACCGCCATAAATAGTAAATCAAACCCCCCGTTATCACCCCCTTAGTTAGGGAAAAATAATAAAATAAAAAAAATGTATTTATTTCCATTTTTCCATTAGGGTTAGGGTTAGGGCTAGGGTTAGGTCCAGGGCTAGGGTTAGGGCTGAGATTAGGGTTAGGGGTGTGTTGGGGTTCAGGTTGGAGTTAGAATTGGGGGTTTCCACTGTTTGGGCACATCAGGGGCTCTCCAAATGCAACATGGCGTCTGATCTCAATTCCAGCCATTTCTGAGTTGAAAAAATCAAATGGTGCTCCTTCCCTTCCAAGCTCTGCCATGTTCCCAAACAGTGTTTTACCCCCACATGTAGGGTATCAGCCTACTCAGGACAAATTGCAAAACAATTTTTGGGGTCCAATTTCTCCTCTTACCCTTAGGAAAATAAAAAATTGGGGGCAAAAATATCATTTTTGTGGAAAAAAATGATTTTTTTATTTTCACGTCCGAGCTTTATAAACTTCTGTGAAGCACTTGGGGGTTCAAAGTGCTCACCACACATCTAGATAAGTTCCGTGGGGGAGTCTAGTGTCCAAAATGGGGTCACTTGTGGGGAGTTTCAATAGTTTAGGTACATCAGGGGCTCTCCAAATGCACATGACACCTGCAGACCATTCCATCAAAGTCTGCATTCCAAAACGTCACTACTTCCCTTCCGAGCCCCGACGTGTGTCCATACAGTAGTTTTCTCCCACATATGGGGTGTCAGCGTACTCATGACAAATTGGACAACAACTTTTGGGGTTCATTTTCTCCTGTTACCCTTGGGAAAATAAAAAAATTGGGGACTAATTGATCATGTTTGTGGAAAAAATACAATTTTTTTTATTTTCATGCCCGGGCATTATAAACTTCTGTGAAGCCCTTGGGGGTTCAAAGTGCTCACCACACATCTAGATAAGTTCCTTAGGGGGTCTAGTTTCCAAAATGGGGTCATTTGTGGGGGGTTTCCACTGTTTAGGTACATTAGGGGCTCTCCAAAGGCAACATGACACCCGCAGAACATTCCATCAAAGTCTGCATTCCAAAACGTCACTACTTCCCTTCCGAGCCCCGACGTGTGTCCATACGGTAGTTTTCTCCCACATATGGGGCATCAGCGTACTCAGGACAAATTGGACAACAACTTTTGGGGTTCAATTTCTCTTGTTACCCTTGGGAAAATAAAAAAATTGGGGACTAATTGATCATGTTTGTGGAAAAAAAATACGATTTTTTTATTTTCATGCCCTGGCATTATAAACTGCTGTGAAGCCCTTGGGGGTTCAAAGTGCTCACCTCACATCTAGATAAGTTCCTTAGGGGGTCTAGTCTCCAAAATGGGGTCATTTGTGGGGGTTTCCACTGTTAAGGTATATTAGGGGCTCTCCAAAGGCAACATGACACCCGCAGACCATTCCATCAAAGTCTGCATTCCAAAACGTCACTACTTCCCTTCCGAGTCCCGACGTGTGCCCATACAGTAGTTTTCTCCCACATATGTGGTATCAGCATACTCAGGACAAATTGGACAACAACTTTTGGGGTTCAATTTCTCCTGTTACCCTTGGGAAAATAAAAAAATTGGGGACTAATTGATCATGTTTGTGGAAAAAATACGATTTTTTTATTTTCATGCCCTGGCATTATAAACTACTGTGAAGCCCTTGGGGGTTCAAAGTGCTCACCTCACATCTAGATAAGTTCCATAGGGGGTCTAGTTTTCAAAATGGGGTCATTTGTGGGGGGGTTCTACTGTTTAGGTACATTAGGGGCTCTCCAAAGGCAACATGACACCCGCAGACCATTCCCTGAAAGTCTGCATTCCACTACTTCCCTTCCGAGCCCCGACGTGTGTCCATACAGTAGTTTTCTCCCACATATGGGGTGTCAGCGTACTCAGGACAAATTGGACAACAACTTTTGGGTTCAATTTCTCCTGTTACCCTTGGGAAAATAAAAAAATTGGGGACTAATTGATCATGTTTGTGGAAAAAATACGATTTTTTTATTTTCATGCCCTGGCATTAAAAACTTCTGTGAAGCCCTTGGGAGTTCAAAGTGCTCACCACACATCTAGATAAGTTCCTTAGGGGGTCTAGTCTCCAAAATGGGGTCATTTGTGGGGGTTTCCACTGTTAAGGTATATTAGGGGCTCTCCAAAGGCAACATGACACCCGCAGACCATTCCATCAAAGTCTGCATTCCAAAACGTCACTACTTCCCTTCCGAGCCCCGACGTGTGCCCATACAGTAGTTTTCTCCCACATATGTGGTATCAGCATACTCAGGACAAATTGGACAACAACTTTTGGGGTTCAATTTCTCCTGTTACCCTTGGGAAAATAAAAAAATTGGGGACTAATTGATCATGTTTGTGGAAAAAATACAATTTTTTTATTTTCATGCCCTGGCATTATAAACTACTGTGAAGCCCTTGGGGGTTCAAAGTGCTCACCTCACATCTAGATAAGTTCCATAGGGGGTCTAGTTTCCAAAATGGGGTCATTTGTGGGGGGTTTCCACTGTTTAGGTACATTAGGGGCTCTCCAAAGGCAACATGACACCCGCAGAACATTCCATCAAAGTCTGCATTCCAAAACGTCACTACTTCCCTTCCGAGCCCCGACGTGTGTCCATACGGTAGTTTTCTCCCACATATGGGGCATCAGCGTACTCAGGACAAATTGGACAACAACTTTTGGGGTTCAATTTCTCTTGTTACCCTTGGGAAAATAAAAAAATTGGGGACTAATTGATCATGTTTGTGGAAAAAAAATACGATTTTTTTATTTTCATGCCCTGGCATTATAAACTGCTGTGAAGCCCTTGGGGGTTCAAAGTGCTCACCTCACATCTAGATAAGTTCCTTAGGGGGTCTAGTCTCCAAAATGGGGTCATTTGTGGGGGTTTCCACTGTTAAGGTATATTAGGGGCTCTCCAAAGGCAACATGACACCCGCAGACCATTCCATCAAAGTCTGCATTCCAAAACGTCACTACTTCCCTTCCGAGTCCCGACGTGTGCCCATACAGTAGTTTTCTCCCACATATGTGGTATCAGCATACTCAGGACAAATTGGACAACAACTTTTGGGGTTCAATTTCTCCTGTTACCCTTGGGAAAATAAAAAAATTGGGGACTAATTGATCATGTTTGTGGAAAAAATACGATTTTTTTATTTTCATGCCCTGGCATTATAAACTACTGTGAAGCCCTTGGGGGTTCAAAGTGCTCACCTCACATCTAGATAAGTTCCATAGGGGGTCTAGTTTTCAAAATGGGGTCATTTGTGGGGGGGTTCTACTGTTTAGGTACATTAGGGGCTCTCCAAAGGCAACATGACACCCGCAGACCATTCCCTGAAAGTCTGCATTCCACTACTTCCCTTCCGAGCCCCGACGTGTGTCCATACAGTAGTTTTCTCCCACATATGGGGTGTCAGCGTACTCAGGACAAATTGGACAACAACTTTTGGGTTCAATTTCTCCTGTTACCCTTGGGAAAATAAAAAAATTGGGGACTAATTGATCATGTTTGTGGAAAAAATACGATTTTTTTATTTTCATGCCCTGGCATTAAAAACTTCTGTGAAGCCCTTGGGAGTTCAAAGTGCTCACCACACATCTAGATAAGTTCCTTAGGGGGTCTAGTCTCCAAAATGGGGTCATTTGTGGGGGTTTCCACTGTTAAGGTATATTAGGGGCTCTCCAAAGGCAACATGACACCCGCAGACCATTCCATCAAAGTCTGCATTCCAAAACGTCACTACTTCCCTTCCGAGCCCCGACGTGTGCCCATACAGTAGTTTTCTCCCACATATGTGGTATCAGCATACTCAGGACAAATTGGACAACAACTTTTGGGGTTCAATTTCTCCTGTTACCCTTGGGAAAATAAAAAAATTGGGGACTAATTGATCATGTTTGTGGAAAAAATACAATTTTTTTATTTTCATGCCCTGGCATTATAAACTACTGTGAAGCCCTTGGGGGTTCAAAGTGCTCACCTCACATCTAGATAAGTTCCATAGGGGGTCTAGTTTTCAAAATGGGGTCATTTGTGGGGGGTTTCCACTGTTTAGGTACATTAGGGGCTCTCCAAAGGCAACATGACACCCGCAGACCATTCCCTGAAAGTCTGCATTCCAAAACGTCACTACTTCCCTTCCGAGCCCCAACGTGTGCCCATACAGTAGTTTTTTCCCACATATGGGGTATCAGCATACTCAGGACAAATTGACCAACAACCTTTGTGGTCCAATTTCTCCTGTTACCCTTGGGAAAATAAAAAAATGGTGACTAAAAAATCATGTTTGTGGAAAAAATACGAATTTTTTATTTTCACGCCCAGGAGTTATAAACTTCTGTGAAGCACTGGGGGGTTCAAAGTGCTCACCACACATCTAGATAAGTTCATTGGGGGGTGTAGTTTACAAAATGGTGTCATTTGTGGGTGGTTTCCACTGTTTAGGTACATCAGGGGTTTTCCAATCGCGACATGGTGTCCAATCTCAATTCCAGCCAAAAACGTCAAATGGCGCTGCTTCCCTTCCGAGCTCTGCCATGCGCCCAAATAGTGGTTTACCCCCACATGTGGGGTATCAGCGTACTCAGGACAAATTGCACAATAACTTTTAGGGTCCTGTTACCCTTGGAAAAATAAGAATTGAGGGTGAAAAGATCATTTTTGTGGAAAAAATATGATTTTTTAATTGTACGGCTGTATGTTATAAACTTCTGTGAAGCCCTTGGGGGTTCAAAGTTCTCACCACACATCTAGATATGTTCCTTAGGGGGTCTAGTTTCCAAAATGGTGTCATTTGTGGTGGATTTCCACTGTTTTGGTACATCAGGGGTTTTCCAATCGCGACATGGTGTCCGATCTCAATTCCAGCCAAAAACGTCAAATGGCGCTACTTCCCTTCCGAGCTCTGCCATGCGCCCAAATAGTGGTTTACCCCCACATGTGGGGTATCAGCGTACTCAGGACAAATTGCACAATAACATTTAGGGTCCTGTTACCCTTGGAAAAATAAGAATTGAGGGTGAAAAGATCATTTTTGTGGAAAAAATATGATTTTTTAATTGTACGGCTGTATGTTATAAACTTCTGTGAAGCCCTTGGGGGTTCAAAGTTCTCACCACACATCTAGATAAGTTCCCTAGGGGGTTTAGTTTCCAAAATGGTGTCATTTGTGGGGGGTTTCCACTGTTTTGGTACATCAGGGGTTTTCCAATCGTGACATGATGTCCGATCTCAATTCCAGCCAAAAACGTCAAATGGCGCTGCTTCCCTTCCGAGCTCTGCCATGCGCCCAAATAGTGGTTTACCCCCACATGTGGGGTATCAGCGTACTCAGGACTAATTGCACAATAACTTTTAGGGTCCTGTTACCCTTGGGAAAATAAAAATTGGGGTGAAAAGATCATTTTTGTGGAAAAAATATGATTTTTTAATTGTACCGCTGTACGTTATAAACTTCTGTAAAGCCCTTGTGGGTTAAAAGTTCTCACCACATATCTAGATAAGTTCCTTGGGGGGTCTAGTTTCCAAAATGGGGTCACTTGAAGGGGGTTTCCACTGTTTAGGTACATCAGGGACTCTCCAAACGTGACATGGCGTCCGATCTGAATTCCAGCCAATTTTGCATTGAAAAAGTCAAACGGCGCTCCTTCCATTCTGAGCTCTGCCATGCGCCAAAACAGTCGTTCCCCCCCACATATCAGGTATCAGCGTACTCAGGACAAATTGCACAATAAGTTTTGCAGTCCAATTTCTCCTGTTACCCTTGGTAAAATAAAAAAAATTGAACCTGAAGTATTTTTTTTGTGAAAAAAAGTTAGATGTTCATTTTTTTTTAAATATTCAAAAAAATTCCTGTGACGCACCTAAAGGGTTAATAAACTTCTTGAATGTGTTTTTGAGCAGCTTAAGGGGTGCAGTTTTTAGAATAGTGTCACTTTTGGGTATTTTCTATCATATAGACCCCGCAAAGTGGCTTCAAATGTGATGTGGTCCGTAAAAATAAAATGGTGTTGTAAAAATGAGAAATCGCTGGTCAACTTTTAACCCTTATAACTTCCTAACAAAAAAAAATTTTGGTTCCAAAATTGTGCTGATGTAAAGTAAACATGAGGGAAATGTTAGTTATCAAGTTTTTTGTGTGCCGTATCTCTGTGATTTAAGGGCATAAAAATTCAAAGTTGGAAAATTGTGAAATTTTCAACATTTTCGCCAAATTTCCATTTTTCTCACAAATAAATGCAAGTTATTTGAATGAAATTTTACCACTAACATGAAGTACAATATGTCACGAGAAAACAATGTCAGAATCACCGGGATCCATGGAAGCGTTCCAGAGTTATGACCTCATAAATGTACAGTGGTCAGAATTGTAAAAATTGGCCCGGTCATGAACGTGCAAACCACCCGTGGGGGTGAAGGGGTTAAATTTCAAAGGCTGAAATGGCCTAAACTGTATACCATCAATATATAGTTCACGCAATTGGTGGGTATATGGACATGTGGCTTCATGTTGCTTAATTGCCATCAAACCATAATGATGTTTCTCACTTTACAGTCCCAGTAAAGCAAATATATACTGTCTATTAGGCCTCTTTCACACTTCCATTTTTGACAATCAGTCAAGATCCGCCAATTTTGAAAAAAAACGGATCCGCCATTTTTCTTTGCGGATCCGTTTTTTTCCCCATTGACTTTCATTATTGGCGGATCCTGACTGATTGCCGTCCATTGCATCCGTTTTTTTGAGGATCCGCCAGAATGTTAGTGTCCGTCAACATCCTCAAAGATTTCCAAACGGAGCTTGCAATGTTTTTTTGTCCGGCGGATCCTCCACACACTGAATTAACCCCAAAATCTGTCTGGGTGCCGGACAAAAAAATTCTCTCTCTCTCTCTCTTTCTCTCTCTTTCTCTCTCTTTCTCTCCCCTTCCCGGCCAGCGGTTCCTTTAAATTTACTCATTTTCAGGATCCGTCTAAAAACGGATCCTGTGCCATCCGTTCACATCAGTTGAGAACGGATCCGCTTGTCTGCCTTTTTGGCGGATTGTAACTGATGCAAATAACTGAAGTGTGAAAGAGGCCTTAGATGTAAGATGTATAAGATCACAATATGTAAAAGGGAAGATGCGCCCAGAGAATGTTATTTTACGGCTTAAATTGTGTCCTTGGATAGGGACAAACAATAACTGATTATCTCGGCATATAAAAAAATGAAAACAGATGTAAAGTTGATGGCTTTTAAAGGATTTCTTTCTCACTTACCTCTCCACCCACAAATTCCGCAGCCTGAGCTTTCAGTATCAGTCTGCTTCGCTATAATGATGAACCCTTCATTTCATTAAAATATTTGCTGTGGTCTTATAGCAATTATAACTGCTAAATTAAGTGAAGACTGATCTACATTAGTTGATAAGTTTGAGTATTTTTTCTGGGTTTATATTAATAATATTATAGATATTATTTCTTCCATAGACCATGAACCTCTGAGTGCAAAATGATGTACCTGCACATCAGTGCTAGTTTTACCATGTGTGGAGGTGGCTCAGGAACCAAGCTCACACATGCGGTAGATGCTGGCTATGCTACTGCTGACATCTGTGCCTAACAGCAGTGATTAGACCTGAGCTCTGATCATTACTCTTAAATATTTCAATGCTGGCGTAAGCATCTTTTAAATGGATCAGATGCCAGTGTGCATACGCATCAGCTTCCATCACCCTCTTGTGATCATGAGGTACTGATAAGTTACCATGGCAGCAGGGGCTTGCTGAAGACCCCATTGTTGCCAACTTAATACTCCTGTGATGCTCATTCACATTCCCAATTGGTAATAAAATATAAAATAATAATATACAATAATAAAGTTTTCAAAATTATAAAAATTTAAATAATCTATTTCCCCATTAGAAATTAGGAAAAAAGTTAACATATTAAATACCACCACATTCATAATCATCTGGTCTATCAAAATATGAAATTAACCCATACAATTAACCCCTTACCTACAATTGACGTAATATTCCGTCCATGTGACCATGGACCTAATTACCATGGACGGAATATTACGTCATCGCGATCAGCGGCGCCCACGTGTTGAGCGCCGCTGATCGCGGCTGAGTGTCAGCTAATTATCATAACTGACACCCGGCACAATGTGTCAGGGGCGGTCACGGACCGCCCCGACACGTTAACCCCTTGCACACTGCGATCAAACGCGATCGCGGTGTACCGGGGGTTAAAGGGAAGCATCGGCAGGGAGGGGGCTCCCTCCGTGCTTCCCTGAGCCCCCCACGTCAGCGCAATGTGCAGCGCTGCTGCGGGGGGCTCTTTCCCTACAGGCCCCCGGATCCAAGATGGCGACGGGGGCCTTCGGGGGCCTGCAGGAAGCTGGCTTCCTCAGTGCCTGCAAAGCGCAGGCATGAGGAAGTCTGCAGCAGTGCCTGTGACAGATTGCTGATCTGTCACAGTGATCTGTGATGTGACAGATCAGCGATCTGTCACAGGACAGTGATGTCCCACCTGGGACAAGGTAATAAAGTAAAAAAAAAAAAAAAGTGTTAAAAATAATTAAAAAAAAATCGCTAAATAAATTAGTAAAAAAAAAAAAATATTCCCCAATAAATCAATTTTTTCAAAATAAAAAAAACCAAAAACAATAAAAGTACACATATTTGGTATCGCCGCGTCCGTAATGACCTGCCCTATAAAACTGTCCCATTAGTTAACCCCTTTAGCAAACCCCTTAAAAAATAAAAATAAAAAACGAAGCAAAAAATAATGATTTATTATCATACCACCGAACAAAAAGTGCAATAACGCGCGATCAAAAAGACGCATATAAATATCCATGGTACCGCTGAAAACGTCATCTTGTCCCGCAAAAAACGAGCTGCCATATAGCATCATCCGCAAAAAAATAAAAAAGTTATAGCTCGCAGAATAAAGCAATACAAAAATAATTATTTTTTATATAAAATTGTTTTCATTGCAAAAAACCGACAAGTTTTTTGTGTGCCGTATCGCTGTGATTTAAGGGCATAAAAATTCAAAGTTGGAAAATTGCAAAATTTTCAAAATTTTCGCCAACTTTCCGTTTTTTTCACAAATAAACGCAAGTTATTTGAATGCAATTTTACCACTAACATGAAGTACAATATGTCACGAGAAAACAATGTCAGAATCACCGGGATCCATGAAAGCGTTCCAGAGTTATGACCTCATAAAGGTACAGTGGTCAGAATTGTAAAAATTGGCCCGGGAGTTAACTTGCAAACCACCCTTGGTAGTGAAGGTGTTAATATCACCACTGCAGAAAACAAACCCTCCCACAGCTCTGTTGTTGGTAAAATATAGTCATTATGGGTCTTGGAAAATGGTGACACTAGCAAAAATATATTTTTACAATAATGTCGGCAGGTTATTTACTATGAATGCCATAAGAACAAAACCCCCCAAAAATGTTGGTATTTGCATTTTTTTGCCCGCACTTGAAAATTTTTTTTCCGTTTTTTAGTACAGTGTATTGTTAAATTATTGATGTTATTGAAAACTGCAACTTAAGGCAAGTAAATCGAAAAATAGTGACTCTTGGAAGAAGAGGGGCGATACAAAAATAGCAGAAATTGGCAGCAAAGACAAGTGGTTAAGAGCCAATGGTAGCAAAATGTCAAATGTTTGTAGCCATTTTTCCTTTTCTATATACTTTTCAAAACTAATGATGTTGTTGATAATAATGATGTCTAAACACTACAAATTTTCCATATGGGTTTCCCTGATTTGGCTAAAACCAGAATCATGTTTCGAGCCTATTAGGTGAATTCTTCTCTCCTGTCATCTGGACAGGACGGTACATCTTTGCAAGGTTGCTATTTTGCATACTTTATCCCATTATGCTAAAGACACTAAGCTGCCTGGATCTCCTCAAGGAGCATTAGTATCTTCATGAGGATGTAAAGCATCCCCTTGAGCCAAATATGTATATTTTTTCATTTTCTTAAATTTTAATGGTGTAAAAGAAGGGGCCTTGAACTTCTATATTCTTTTTTTTTTCATGTTTTAAAACCTTTTTTTACTTTTCACTTTATTTTGTAATCTCCTTACGGGACTTCAACCTGTTATTTTCCTGTTGCTTTTGCTATATACAGCAATACCATAGCATTGTTACGTATAGAAAAAAATCACGGTCTCCATTGAATGACAGGCATGGGCTGACTATTACAGGAGTATGTCGTGACAGACATGGGGGTCTTCACTTAACCTCTGACTCTTCTGACAACCCATCTGCACCCCCACAAGTCAATAAATATTTTTTAAGTGATCTGGCGCTTGTTTTTTTTCCTTTATGATGATAAGAACTTACCAGCAGGTAGTTTCTAACAACCTACCTGATCTGCCCTGCAATGGCCTTTTCCAGTTCAGGTGGTAACTCTCCTTCATGTCAACAAAGCAGCTCTTTTCTTCCTGTCTGCTCAGTTGACAAGATGTCATGCTTATTGACAGTCTTGTTCCCGCAGTTAGGGCCCCGTCACACATAGCGATCTTGCTAGCGAGATCGCTGCTGAGTCACAAGTTTTATGACACAACAGCGATCTCACCAGCGAGATCGCTGTGTGTGACAGCGATCAGCGACCGGCCCCCCTGCCAGTATCGCTGATCGCTGCAAGAAACCTCTGGACATTTCTTTAGTCGCTGATCTCCCACTAGCCATCACGCATCGCTGCGTGTGACAGGCGGGAGACCAGCGATCAGCTGGTAACTAATGTATATATCGGGTATCCAAGGGACGCGCGTCCCTTAGATAGCCGATGTGTACGTTAGTTACCAGCGCGCTGATGCAGGGAGCTGGTAACTAACGTACACATCGGGTATCTAAGGGACGCATGTCCCTTGGATACCCAATGTGTACGTTAGTTACCAGCTCCCTGCATCAGCGCGCTGGTAACTAACGAACACAGCGACGCCGCGCGCTCGGCGTCGCTGTGCTGATCGCTGGTGAAGCTGTCTGTTTGACAGCTCACCAGCGATCACATAGCGACTTACCAGCGATCCTGACACATTGATATCGTTGTCGGGATCGCTGGTAAGTTGCTATGTGTGACTCCAGCTTTAGGCAGCTCTCAGTGCAATAGTGGATTAATGCAGAGCCAGCTGTCAGTCAGTGCCAGGGCATTCTTACAGCTGCCATTCTCAGTGCTGTGAGCGGTGACTGTAATTGCTATGGGCACGCCTTCATAACTGAAAGCTAGCAGCTCCCAAGAGAAATAGTTAATTTTTTACCCGGATGCCGCACTTTCAGTACCGTGGCTGAACCTTCATAACGCTATTAACCTGCAGATTAACCCTATATCTGTAGGTTAATTGTGCTATCATATATTACAAGCTCCCTTTAGTTAAGATTTTTCTTTTGTTCGCTCACTTTGCATTTTGT
The DNA here is from genome assembly GCF_039654945.1 of Dendrobates tinctorius. Lineage (NCBI taxonomy): Eukaryota > Metazoa > Chordata > Amphibia > Anura > Dendrobatidae > Dendrobates > Dendrobates tinctorius. The sequence goes on along the minus strand of NW_027361703.1, from coordinate 14,236,744 downwards.
TAAGTGATGAAAATAAACTATTCTATTTTTGAAATCATCCTTACTTTGCGGCATTTTTTCCACATCCGCCCAAAACTTTTGCACAGTGCTGTTAACAACTTGCAGTGCACTTAAGTTAGACACTTACTGTAGATACTGCTGTGTGTACTTGATCTCCATGCCAGATGTTCATAAATAGTGCCACTCTTGTATCAATGCTTTATTTTATGAAAACACTGACAAGCCTCCATAATTGTTTCCCTTTGAAGCCCTCTGTACTGTATTTGAATGAAATAAATGAAATAACATAATAGCCCCTTCAGCTCGGATAGTTCTACTTTTCATTTCAACAGAAATTCCCGTAAAATGGACTGTTGGACACAAGGAAATCCAAGTGGTTTGTTTTTGCTATTAGGAAAAAGTCAAAGTGTACAATGCTACAAAATGTGCAAAGTATTTCTTTTCTGTGCAATCACATTTGCCCATGAACACAAACAAGTAAAGAATGGGGGGATACTATTTTAAATATTGGGACACCTCTAAAGCTCAGTATAGAATTTTTGACAGTTTGCAATTACAGGAGTAATAATTTAGAAAATATGTTTGGAAGTCTCACTCTCTGCTAAATTAGATTTCCTCTTTGAACTCTGTTGATCCCTTTCTTAGGTCAGCTTGGGAATACTTTTCCATATTCATTCCCCAAATCTTGTTTATTTTGTCAGCAGCTGAATGACACACTATTTGCTGTGGAGAAATTATGATCCCCATGATGACAACAATTCAATTTTCTCATCCACATATCTTGCAGACACACAGCTAATAAATCCCACCGCATCATTTTCTTTCACAAAACACAACAAATGGAAGCTAAATATTGAACTGTTTGCATTTTGATATTAATGTGTATAGAGCATACCATTCAGTGCTGTTAATCTGTGTCAAACTGCATTCTAATGTTCTGCTAAATAGTGTAAAAATTGTATATAAAAAATTACAAGACAGTATTAATCTCTTGGTGACCTGTGATAGTATTTTCATCTCAAATCATTGCAAGGTGTGTGGTGCAAGCCCAGGAGCTGAGGCCACTTCATACATGGCATATGCTAACTGTGTTATATAGCCACAATTTACCCGTAATAGCAGATAGCAGCGACTGGACGGGGCTCAATCTCTGACAGTGTCTTTTAAATGGCATCAATGCCTTTTACTTGCATATCAGCTCCTATAGGCCCCCTGTTATTGTGTCGATAGGTTACTAAAGCATCCAAAGGCTTACTGAAGGCCCTGGGGAAGACATTGTACTATGTACTGCTGACTGTAACATATAGTTTCAACGATCATGTTATCTCAGGTTCAAGTCCCTAAGAGAAATACAAGAATGAGGTAAAAATACACTGCTCAAAAAAATAAAGGGAACACAAACATCAGAATATAACTCCAAGTAAATCAAACTTCTGTGAAATCAAACTGTCCACTTAGGAAGCAACACTGATTGACAATCAATTTCACATGCTGTTGTGCAAATGGAATAGACAACAGATGGAAATTTTTGGCAATTATCAAGACACCCTCAATAAAGGAGTGGTTCTGCAGGTGGGGACCACAGACCACATCTCAGTACCAATGCTTTCTGGCTGATGTTTTGGTCACTTTTGAATGTTGGTTGTGCTTTCACACTCATGGTAGCATGAGACGGACTCTACAGCCCACACAAGTGGCGCAGGTAGTGCAGCTCATCCAGGATGGCACATCAATGCGAGCTGTGGCAAGAAGGTTTGTTGTGCCTGTCAGCGTAGTGTCCAGAGGCTGGAGGCACTACCAAGAGACAGACCAGTACACCAGGCAAAGTGGATTGGGCCATAGGAGGGTAACAACCCAGCAGCAGGAACGCGACCTCCGCTTTTGTGCAAGGAGGAACAGGAGGAGCATTGCCAGAGCCATGCAAAATGATCTCCAGTAGGCCACAAATGTGCATGTGTCTGCACAAATGGTTAGAAACCAACTCCATGGGGATGGTCTGAGTGGCCGATGTTCACATATTGTGGTGTGCTCACAGCCCAACACCGTGCAGGATGCTTGGCATTTGCCACAGAACACCAGGATTGGCAATTTTGCCACTGGCGCCTTGTGCTCTTCACAGATTAAAGCGGGTTCACACTGAACACATGTGACAGAGTCTAGAGATGCTGTGGAGAGTGATCTGCTGCCTGCAACATCCTTCAGCATGACCGGTTTGGCAGTGGGTCAGTAATGTTGTAGGGTGGCATTTCTTTGGAGGGCCGCACAGTGATGAGCTGTGAGCACAACCCTCATCTGTAGATGTTGGGCTCTTAGACCATCCTCATGGAGTTGGTTAATAACAGTTTGTGAAGACACATGATTTAAAAATGGAGTTAAAAATCTTATCATGGAAACAAAGCAGTTAATAATGTGGGATAAAAAATAAATTCAGGGTAGTATGAAATAATCTTTACAGAAAAGAAATGGGAAAATGTGGATATAATCTGAGCTGCCAAATAATTGAAGGTCCGGACGTATTCTCATAAAGAAGTGTGGTTTATAGAGATGAGCGACTTTCCCTTTTTTCGGGTCGAGTCAGGTTCGGACTACCCGACTTTCGCAAAAGTCGAGTCGAACACAATCGGCTGATAGTCGTGAAAAGTTGAAGGCCGACTGAAACACGAAACCCAATGCAAGTCAATGGGGAAGAAAAGTCGGCAGTGAGTGGAGGACAGGAAACACACCTACAGTGTCCATTTTAATGCCAAAAACATCAATTCTTATTACTTAAGCTTGTCAACCTTAATTTACTTTATAATAATAGTTAGGCATTGAAAACTGGGGGTTATTTGGCTAAAGTTGTGGGGGAGGGTAGGGCTGGCTCCAGATTTTCGTGGGCCCAGGGCCAAAGAGTGTCACTGGGCTCCTTTAACACATGCCACAATTCATGATCCTCTGATACGGCAGAGAAATAGCGGTATAGTACAATGAAAAATACTTCACTTTTTACATCACATGACTGAAATCCATTTTAAATTCTCCAATAGCTCCAAAAATGGACAGTATATTACTCCATACAGTATTATGGCCACCGCATAGTGCGCCATACAGAGTAATGAGGCCCATATATTTCTCCATACAGAATCATTGGTCCCATATAATGTTCGATACAGTATATGATGAGCTCCACATAATGCTACTGTATATGTTGGTCCCCATGGAAGCTCCACTGTCTTATGGGCCCAAATAATGCTCCATATATAATGGGCCCCATTTCTAATGCTCCAGTGTATAATGGGCCCTGTAAATGCTGCTCCAGTGTCTGATGTTCCACATTTGGAAAGCTCCAGCATATGATGGGCCTCACGGATGATGCTCTAGTGTACGATTGGTCCAAATAATGCTCCATATATAATCTGCCCCATTTACAATGCTCCAGTATATGATGGGCCCCATGCATGATGCTCCAGTGTCTTATGGGCCCAAATAATGCTCCATATATAATGGGCCCCATTTCCAATGCTCTAGTGTATAATGGACCCTGTAAATGCTGCTCCAGTGTCTGATGTCCACCTTTGGAATGCTCCAGTGTTTGGTGGGCCCCATATATCATTCTCCAGAGTATAGTGCTCCCCAAAAATTGCTTCCAACCTTTAAAACAATTAAATAAGTAACAATTAACTCCTCGCTAGGGAATCCCTGTACTCTGGACTCCTCGTCGTCCCCATCTTCCATCTCTCTGCACTTGGACTGTTTAGGCAGAGGGCATACAGATGTGATGTCATCGAGCTCTCTGACCAGAATGTCACTGTCAGGAAATGCGGAAGACGTCACGGCGGTGGAGCTGGGAGAGGTAAGTATTTCAACTTTGCAAGTGCTGTGATCCTGAGCAAGCAGGGGGCCCACTCGTTGGCAATGGCACTGGCACAGGGCCCCTCATAGTACAGCAGTGTGTCTGACGGCGGGTGCGGCCTCCCACCGGCAGAGACACTTTTGCGTACTATGAGGGGCTCTGTGCCAGTGCCGTCGCCCATGAGTGTTCCCCCCACCTGCTCAAGGAACCTGCACTTTCATCTGCACCTTCCTCTTTGTCACCGTGAAAGGTGTTATAGTATGCGGGAAGGGGAACCTGAGTTTCATCAGGGTCAGATTCTGGCTCAGTACACTTCGAGGACAATGTAGTGCTCTGAGTGAATGTACCAGCAGAAAAATCTAGAAGTGGCTGTGTATCAGTGCACTCAATGTCAGATTCATCTTGGACTGGGGAATTCACGATTTGACTTGATAACCCAGGCATGGTATGTGAAAAGAGCTCCATGGAGTAATCTGTAGTGTGGCCTGCCGCATCCTTCACTTTTGGTAGGGGTGAAGGACACAATGAAAGGTGTTGTTCCTTCCCAGGAGCCTCCACTGACGACTCAGTGCTTTTATTTTTTGAAGCTTCAGAACAGGAGGTGATAGAGCTGGAGGCTGTGTCAGCAATGTAAGCCAAAACTTGTTCCTGAAGCTCCGGCTTTAAAAGCGGTTTACCTACTCCAAGAAAAGGGAGCCTTCGAGGCCTTGTGGAGCCAGATGATGATGCAGGCTCAACACCTCCTGCCTTAGGTGCTATTGTGCTTTTGCCACTACCAGCAGATGCACCACCACCATCAGTACCAGCTGGCAACCCCTGCCCATGTCCACGGTCTCTTCCACCATACTTCCTCATTTTTGGGAAAATGTACCCAAAATACCACCAGCTATATGATACTGTAAAACAAGGTACAAGGTGTATATAGTACTAGCTGAAGAGCCCGGCGCTGCCCGGGCATAGTAACTAACTAGTGCCCATATACTCATCATACATATCCACGATCCCATAGGCCCGTGCCCATATACCCATTATACATATCCTCCATCCCATAGTCAAGTGTCCATATACCCATCACACATTCTCCATCCCATTGTCCCATGCCCATATACCCATCATGCATATTCTCCATCCCATAGTCCCATGCCCATATACCCATCATACATATTCGCCATCCCATAGTCGAGTGCCCATATACCCATCACACATCCTTCATCTAATAGTCGCATGCTGATATACCCATCATACATATCCTCCATCCCTTAATCCCGTGCCCATATACCCATCATACATATCCGCCATCCCATAGTCCCGTGCCCATATACCCGTCATACATATCCTCCATCCCATAGTCCAGTGCCCATATACCCATCACACATCCTCCATCCCATAGTCCCGTGCCCATATACCCGTCATACATATCCTCCATCCCATAGTCCAGTGCCCATATACCCATCACACATCCTCCATCCCATAGTCAACCATTATTACATCATAATGAGCGGCAGGGCTTGCAACCTATGATGACATCAGCGTCGCCATGGCAACCATTATGACATCATAATGAGGGGCGGGGCTTGATACACACACTTTTTCCCCATTATGTAGATAGGGGCAAAATTGTTTGGTGAATTGGAACGCGCAGGGTTAAAATTTCGCCTCACAACATAGCTTAGGACACTCTCGGGGTCCAGACGTGTGACTGTGCCAAATTTTCTGGCTGTAGCTGCGACGGTGCGGATGCCTATCCCGGACATACACACACACACACACACACACACGCATACATACATATACACTTTGAGCTTTATATATTAGATTGGGGAGAATTTGAATCTCCCTAGAGATTTTAGGAGGCTGAACAATTATCTCAGGCCCACTATAGATTACACCTCAATTTAACAGGCTGAAATTGGCTGGTGTATGACAACGTACAACGTGTATATAGTATTGGGGAGAATTTGAATCTCCCTAGAGATTTTAGGAGGCTGACAATGATGCTCTCAGTCCAAGTATGGCAGTAGGCAGCCTAATAAGCAGGACTGCTGCACACAAAAGTGTGGAAAAATGAACGCTTGGTAACTGTGCAGAAAAGAGGAAGAAAAGTATTTTTGCTTTTTAAAAAGCAGTTTGCACAGCAGTGTGCAAACAGCAATGCAGCTATCAGGGAGCCTTATAAGGCAGCCTAATAACCAACAGAGCTGATGCACAAAAATAGAGCCTCCCCTGTCACTGGACACAAAGTGTTGTGTTGTACAGTGAAAATCGCTACCAGCAGAAGCAGTATTTTTTTTCTTCTTCCCTGCCAAATGCTCTCCCTTATTCAGAATCAGCAGCAGCAACCTCTCCCTATGCTAAGATCGGTAGAAGTAAGATGGCGGTTGGCGTGCACGCCCTTTTATAGCCCCTGTGACGTGACACAAAGCCAGCCAATCACTTGCATGCCCTTCTCAAAGATGGTGGTGACCGCTGCCCATGTCATCGCGTTGCCCACAGTGTGCGTCCTCCATTATTGGCTGAAAAAGGGCGCTGGAAGCATCATTTGAAGCGCGACTTTGGCGCTCTGGTCGCCGACCTCATCGCCGACCTCACGCTATGGTCAGGTTTCATTTCATGAAACCCGACTTTAGCAAAAGTCGGCGACTTATGAATTTGACCGACCCGTTTCGCTCAACTCTAGTGGTTTATTCTATGTGTTTCGAAGTTCTATGACTTCTTCATCAGGAAGTACCACAAACAATGTTTGAATACGTCCGGACCTTCAGTTATTCAACAGCGCAGATTATATCCATGTTTACCCATTCGTTCTCTACAGCTTGGTCACTTGTGGACCTGTGGATCTGCTGCAGCGGATAATCCTACATGCTATGATAATATCTCTCTCTGGTGAGTACAATTTAATTGTATTAACCCCAATTGTCTTGGATAAGACCCTATTTTGCGCTATTTTCTCCAGCAGTATTCACAAGAAATGGGATAAGGCAGAGGATAACCCCTTGAACTGAAATGATCTATTCCCTCCTAATTATTTAACACAATAGATACTTACAATCTTATGTTTGCTCCAGATAAATATAGTATGTTCAGGGCTCTGAAGTATTTTGAGAAAAATTATCTCAATTCTTCTAAGATAAATGCGAGTACATATTCAAAAAGATACGAATTGTAGTTACCAATTACTGTTCTTAGTTCTATTTACAGGATTACAGAATTCTACACAATATCCCACATCGTAAAAATAATTCTAAATGTTTGATTGTGTACTGTGATTATAAACCAGTAGTCTCTTAATTAAATATCAGTATTAATTAATTTCCTTGCATATACAGCAATCATGTTGTTAAGATAAAACTTTGTAACAAAAATGAAATAAAGCTCAGAGATAGCAGACTATTTGCATCTTACTAAAATGCATATTATATATTGAATAAAATTCATTAAAACTGCTACTTCTAAGGAAATGGATTACTGTAATATCCAGGCCATATATGTCACCCTAACCCCAATAGGTTAGAGTACAAAAAAAACAGCTAATGACTGAGTTGGGCCACATTCACACACCCGTGTGTTGCAGTCTGAGTGCAGACCTCAATGCATGGATCGAATTGTGTTTTCTGACCCTAACTTGACAGCTTCATGTGTACCTATGAGGCTGTTGAGTTTAGCTCATGAGAAACACATCTGGTCCATACATCACAGACTGTTACACACAGATGTGTGTGTACAGACTTTTCAAGGGAAATATCTAAACTAGACTGCACTTCTTAGGCTAGTTTCACATTTGCGTCTTTGGGCGCAACGCATTGTGCGCAAATAGAAACGCATGCAAAAACGCATCATGCGTTTTTGCATGCATTTGCGCTTTTATGCGCATTCGTTCTCTAGGTGTTAAACCTGTTTCTGCACATGTTTACTCGTAAAATGTATGCGTACGCAAACGCAGGCGTACGCATGTTCATGCGCACTCCTGCGTTCCCAGAGACTGTAATGCGTTGTTATGATGCATTCCGTGCGCAAGCGAATGCATGCGTTTTTTTTATGCCTTTGGGTGGACCCAAAAATGCAACAGGTTGCGTCTGGCACATATAGACGCACACCTTGAAAAAACGCATGCACATGGAAACGCAGACGAATGCATGCAAGAGCAAGACAATGCTTACGCTATGTTAAACATAGGTACGCATGACACATGCGCAAGGATGTGCATCATGCGCTGCGCACAAAAACGCTAATGTGAAACCAGCCTTACCTATGTAAATCTGCAATTTTGTTTGAGGTTGTGGTATTCTCTTGACTGACCTTAGTGCACATTACTCGTCCAGTGAAAAAAATAACATTGAGAGTCTTTAAATTGATATTCCCATCTCTAAGATCCTATACCAATATGTAGTAGGTGTATTAATAATAATATTAGCAAATATCTCCAACTAGAAATCTAGTACAGTTCTCCTGATAACCTACGTTGCATACCTAATGTGCAGGACAATGCAGTAGCCTTATATATCCATGGTATAAAGACTAAAGGCCCCTTTACATTTAGCGATGCACCAGCGATCCCGACCACGATACGACCCGGTCAGGATCGCTGGTGCATCGCTAAATGGTCGCTAGTGAGCTGCCAAACAGGCAGATCTCACAGCGATGTAGCGACGCAGCAGCGGTCGTTACTTACCTTTCAGACACGGCGATCCTGACGTCCTCCCGTCCGTGTCCACGCGTCGCTCGTCGGCGCCAGCAAGAAGCCCAGCAGGAAGCGCCCCACGAGAAATGGAGCTGCGTGATCTCGTGCGATCAGCGACAGACAGCGGGGGAGCCGGTCGGAGGTAAGTATCACACATAGCGATATCACTGCTGCGTCACAAAATTGTTGACGCTTTAGCGATATTGCTAGCGATATCGCTATGTGTAAAACCCCCTTTACAACTAACTATCACTATATGAGTGGTTGTAACCATGGAAACCTAAGCTACTGAAGAGATAATGAAAAATAGCAAGCTTTCGAGAATACTTATTTCATGCAATAAAATGCAAATTATTATGTAGAAATCATACAATGTTATTTTCTGGTTTTTATTTTTAGATTCTGTCTCTCACAGTTGAAATGTACCTACTATAAAAATTACGGACCTCTCCATTCTTTGTAGGTGGGAAAACTTGCAATATCGGCAGTGTATCAAATACTTTTTTCCCCACTGTAGGTGTCTTCATTAGGCATGTTTTAACACAATGTCTGCGGTCGCGTAAAATTTTTATACACAACAAGACAGATATATTTTTCTTTTGTCCAGTTGCTGATTCTTTAGGCAATGTGGCTAGAAACCAAGGAGAGGAACATAAAGCAATAGATGGTTTTATAGCTGTCAAGAAAGGTCAAAACTATGAAAATAGATGTAGGACAGGGAAAACAGAGTTGAGGAGTTAAAGGTGTCATCCAATTCTTGGAGAAGCTCTTTTTTTATGAAGTTCTCCCCTTATAAAATCAAAATAACAGTTACTCACCTCCCTGTTCAAGCGATGCCTGCCCTGGGTCTTCCATGATTTATTTGACCTTGTTATGCCTTGTGTATATCTTTTGTATGCGTAAAATATAAAATAATTTGAAATTATGTAATTTAATTATTTTAAAAAAATAATAATAGATAAATTTGAAGACGAATGTATATTGTATCAAATGAAAACGATAGCTCTGTTGCACATGTCTTAGGCTGGTTTCACATTTGCGTTTTTTTTGCACTGCGTTTTTGCACATGCGTTTTTTCCCTATACTTAACATGGGTGTGCATTCGCATGTGTTTGTACGCGTTTGTATGCGCATGCGGTTTTTTGTAGTGTGTGCCTGGGCACGCAAAATGCATCCTGTTGCATTTTTTGCGCGTCCGATCTGTCTAAAAAAACCGCATGTGCACGCAATGCGCACAAGATTCACCCAAAAACACATTAAAGTCTATGGGAGCGCTGACGTGTGCATGGTCATGCGCACGTCAGCGCAAAAAAAGCATGCGTTTTTTTGAGAAAAACAAGAAAACGTATGCGCGTTGCACTGCGCACGCAGCACAGCGCAAAAAAAATGCAAGTGTGAAAGTAGCCTTACAGAAAGGAAATAAAAAATTTGCCTAAGTACAAAAATTACATTGATTAATATCCCGTATCACGCTTAGTGGTGTAGTGCTTAAAATATTCAAGTCTGCAACAGCAGGTCATAAAAATACGCTTACAGCAGCAGAGTATAATGAGTGCAAAAATGCTAATTACATTTTTTTTTTTTTGGTTAAAAAAAAATTCCGAGAGAGCCAGTACAAGAAACCAGAGTATTATTAGTAGAAAGTGAAATACACATTAGCCATGTCACAGCGAATGATCAGTTCTTGACATTTAGTTTCTTTCCACTGTGTCTATAGCAGGTTTCTTCAGAATGTAAAGAATGTTGTTTTGTACTTGTTAAATAGTGTGATGTCTCTTTATGGAAAGATGGAACATGCTTGTCTAATGACTTGCTTGGCCTCATTGCCTTCTAAAATGGAAAGTAGAAAATTGATTTTCCTGCTCCCTTATATGTCCTTTTTTGCTTCAGCAAGCAGATGGATAGTCTTTATTAATATTTCCACCACCTATGAGCATTATAATGAGTGATGGAGAGTGCAACATTTTATTGAACACACATGAGGCTCTTCTATTTAAAGTGCACCTGTCATATATAGAAGAATTTACAAGATATCCATGTAAGACTTTAGATGCACGGATGTACAGAAGTGATATCTACAATGTGGGCACCCTACTGTAGCCCCATATGACATGGTTCTATCATACGTCTGTGTGCAAGATGGGAAATACAACCGTTCATTGTGAAAAAACCTAAGCGCTCCATGGCCACGGCATATAGTGAGACCATCAGTACATATCCATATTATTAACTGCAAGCACAGACTGTGTTTATACAGTAACAAAATCTATCATGCAAGCTTTAGCACCCATATAGCAACCGAACTGGAAATCATGTATTCTTGATAAATTATCTAATGCATCAGACCTATATATCCAAATATATTTTTACTGATGTGAGCTACTACATCTACTTTCTGCAAGTATCTCCGAGCTTAGGGACTGATCTTATGAAGTTGGAGCACAGCCCATGAATATTTTTATAGGAAATCATATATGGCTTTTTGTTTTTAGTGTGTTTTTGGACTTAATATATTAATTAGCGCATAACTGTGATGATTTTTGCATGAGTGACAATGAGTGCTGAAAGCGACCATTGTGAGTGTATGGTACTGTAACATAATGTTGGCGGTAGTGGTAGTGTAGATATGTTATTTGTTTTCCTGGTTTATCCATCCTAAATTCTAAACTTTGGAACATCTTAGCATTTAAAAAAAAGGTTGTTTGAGTATTGAGAGAGTGTTTGTGTACTTTTGTCATTGAGCGGTTTGGATGAAATTTCATATTACATTCATGTTACACTGCTATGGTTTGTGAACCCTGCTACTTATATTATTGCACCTCAATGTTGCAGAACACTTAAAGTTTTAAAAATGCGTTAATTGAAGCTTAACCCCTTAACGACCAAGCCATTTTGTAGGTTAAAGACCGGGCCTTAATTTTGAAATCGGACCACTGTCACTTTATATGGTTATAACTCTGGAACGCTTCAACGGCCCCCCTGATTCTGACATTGTTTTTTCTTCAAATATTGTACTTCATGTTACTGGTAAAATTTCTTTGATATGACTTGCGTTTATTTATGAAAAAAAAAGGAAATATGGCGAAAATTTTTAAAATTTTGCAATTTTCAAACTTTTAATTTTTATGCCCTTAAATCAGAGACATATGTCACAAAAAATAGATAATAAATAAAATTTCCCACATGTCTACTTTACATCAGCACAATTTTGGAACCAAAATTTTTTTTTCTTAGGAAGTTATAAGGGTTGGAAGTTGACCAGCAATTTCTAATTTTTTCAACAAAATTTACAAAACCACATTTTTAGGGGCCACCTCACATTTGAAGTGAGTTTGGGGGGTCAATATAACAGAAAATACCCAAAAGTGACACCATTCTAAAAACTGCACCCCTCAAGGTGTTCAAAACCACATTCAAGAAGTTTATTAACCATTTAGGTACTTCATAAGAATTGAAGCAATGTGGAAGGAAAAAATGAACATTTAACTTTTTTCCCAAAAATTTTTATTTGGACACGATTTTTTTTATTTTGTCAAGGTTATCAGGAGAAAATGAATTACAATATTTGTTGTGCAATTTCTCCTGAGTACACAGATACCCCATGTGTGGAGGAAGACCAATCTTTAGGCGCATGGCAGTGCTCAGAAGAGAAGAAGCATCATTTGAGATTTTGAATGTCAAATTGGCTGGAAACAAGAGCGGACACTGTCGCGTTTGGAGAGCCCCTGATGTACCTAAACAGTGGAAACCCCCCATAAGTGACCCCATTTTGGAAACTAGACCCACCAAGGAACTTATCTAAATGTGTGTTGACCAGTTTGAACCCCCAAGGGCTTCACAGAAGGTTATAACGTAGAGCCGTAAAAATAAAAAATCATATTTTTTCCACAAAAATGATCTTTTCACCCCCAATTTTTATTTTCTCAAGGGAAACAGGACCCCAAAAGTTATTGTGCAATTTGTCCTGAGTACGCTGATACCCCATATGTGGAGGTAAATTACTATTTGGGTGCATGGCAGAGCTCGGAAGGGAACGAGTGCCATTTGATTTTTTTGGCTGGAATTGAGATCGGAAGCCATGTCGCATTTGGAGAGCCCCTGATGTGTCTAAACAGTGGAAACCCCCCACAAGTGACCCCATTTTGGAAACGACCCCCCAAGGAGCTTATCTAGATGTGTGTTGAGTACTTTGAACCCCCAAGTGCTTCACAGAAGTTTATAACGTAGAGCCGTGAAAATAAAAAAATCTTTTTTTCCACAAAAATTATCTTTTTGCCCCCAAATTGTTATTTTCCCAAGGGTAACAGGAGAAATAGGACCCGAACAGTTGTGTTGCAATTTGTCCTGAGTACACTGATACCCAATATGTGGGGTGGATCCACTGTTTGGGCGCATGGCTGAGCTCAGAAGGGAAGGAGCACCGTTTTGGAAAGCAGACTTTGATGGAATGTTCTACGGGCGTCATGTTGCATTTGCAGAACCCCTGATGTGCCAAAACAGTAGAAACCCCCCTCAAGTGACCCCATTTTGGAAACTAGACCCCCCATGGAGCTTATCTAGATGTGTGGTGAGCACTTTGAACCCCCAAGTGCTTCACAGAAGTTTATAACGCAGAGCTGTGAAAATTAAAAATTCATATTTTTTTCCACAAAAATGATCTTTAATGAGCTATAATTTTTCCATATTTTTGCCGACAGAGTCATGCGCAGGGTTGATTTTTGCGGGAAGAGCTGTCGTTTTTATTGGTACCATTTTCGGGCACATAACGTTTTTTGATCGCTTTCTATACTGATTTTTCTGTTCATTTTTTGAATGAACAAAAACCAGCAATTTAGGAATGCTTTTTTCCCCCTCCGTTCCGCATGTGGTAAAATTAGTAAGGCAGCTTTATTCTTCGGGTCACTACGATTACAGCGATACCTCATTTATATCTTTTTTTATGTTTTGGTGTTTTTTACACTATAAAAACTTTTATAGAAAAAATATTTTTGCATCACTTTATTCTACGAGCTATAACTTTTTTATTTTTTCACAGATGATGCTTTATGGCAGCTCGTTTTTTGCAGGACAAGATGACGTTTTCAGCGGTACCATGTTTATTTATATCCATTTTTTTGATCGTGTGTTATTGCACTTTTTCCAAGCGGTATGATGATACCGCTTGGAAAAAGTATAATTTGCTACTTTTGTGTTTTATTTTACGGCGTTCACTGCAGGGGTTAACTAGCGTGACACTTTTATAGATGGGATTTTTACGGACGTGGCGATACCAAACGTGTATGTTTTTGTTTATTTTTTTATCTTAAAAATGTGTAATTTTTAGGGAATTTTTTTATTATTTTGTAATAATTTTTTTACATATTTAAAAAAAAAATGGTTTTTTTACCTTGTCCCTTTATGGGACCTTCACTTTCGCTTTGACTTTAGGTATAATACATTGCAATGCTCCAGCATTGTAATGCATTATACCAATGCTGAAAGCTGGTGACACCTTGCTGTGAGCATGGTCTCACCAGCTTTCAGTAGGTAAATGACCCAGAGGTTGTCATGACACTTCCGAGTCATCATGACACAGGTCGGGCTCCGCGATTACATCGCGGGGATGCCGACCAGAGGCAGAGGGAGCCCCCTACCCTCTGCCTCCCCCTCTAAACGCTGCGATCATGCTCGATCGCAGCTGTGAGGGGGTTAACAGCCAGGGGCGGTGGGGGCTCAGCTCCTAGCTGTCAGTGCAGGACACTCAGCCACTGCAGCGCTGAGCTCCTACACTGATATAGGGCAGGAGAGGCTCAAATTTCAGCCTCTCCAGCTCATCGCTGCTGTGCTTGGTATGTCAGATTGACTGACCAATCACAGCGCTGTGGGTGCAGGGACCGAGTGCAAGGGTCCCTGCCCCCCTTGCTGTGCCTCTCAGCTGTCATAGACAGCTGTCGGCACTGAACTGAAACTGCGCGTTTACACGCAGTGACAGTTCAAAGGCAGGACGTGCAGAGTCCATCATGGTGCGGGAAGTTACCTCCTGCCATGACGGACTCTGCACATCCATAGACATTAAGGGGTTAACTTAGAAACCCAGATTTACTGGCTTATGAACTTCTGCTTGTATATTGTGTGAATTATTACTATTCATACAGATAAGGATTTTGAACTACATCATTCAGCAATATCTTTCCCAGCGTGTTAGATACGCTTATGAGAAATAGGGGAAATGCATTATTTTGACATCTGAATCAAGCGTTTTCTCAAAAACCTGACACAGTGCTTCATGTTTTTTCATTTCCCCCTCCACTTACACTTTGATAAATGATCTGCCTAGTCTTTCATTTTGGGAGTTGGCCAGATATAACAGTAATAATGTCAAGTTGCGAATTGAGAGCCATAATTTTGCTCTAAAATGAAGCTGGAGAAATTGTGAAATGGAAATTCTCTAGTAATCATTACATGCAAATTAGCTATAGCTATGCGTGGATCTGAATCTCATCTCTGTTTTTCCAGAATAGTCTATATATAGAGACCAATTATTCTGTGAACTGTCTGCCTGACCATTAAAAACAAAACCTTCTTTTGCAGTGTTTGAAATTGTTTTTATTACTTTGAAAAAAAGGGCCATGACAACTTTTTGCACCTGTGTTCATTTTAGTATAAAATGCAGTTTTCGAAAAATGCTGTATAATTGAAAAATGCTGTTTAAATGTATGGATATAATATTTTTTGTTTTTATGTTCTTTTACAGATAGAAATTGAGCAGGGCTTGTCCTCACACCTGTCCTATTGGGTCTCACAAGCTACATGGCCTAAATATAATACAAATTATGTGTTGTAAGCATATTAAATGTAATTAATACAAGGTGCAGTACATATAAAGACAAAAAACATTTTAACAATTATTTTCTAGACTGCATGCATTCTACACTACGTATGCTGGCTATTACAATGATTAAACAGCATATATAACAAAAGGCTGCATTCATAACTGCATACTAACATCAATAGCAGATCTATTACATGATATAGAATGTAATAGTCCCAATGACTTATGGTCGATTTACATGAACTGACCAGCAGTGCTAAACGATCACCGATCGGTAAATCTGTACTGATCAGCAGTCATTTAACAGTCGGTATACAGAGAAGAACTTGATAAACGGTATGCACTGAATGATAAGTAGTAGATCGCTCAGTGTGCAAAGTGTGCCATTGTTCACAGCAGTCCGGTTTATATAGAGTTATGCACCGCCAAGAATGATGATTATTTCTGCTGTACAAAAGATAATTTCACTTTATAAGCGAGTGTATTGCTTGTTCATCAGGTGATTGGTAATCTGTTCATGATAATTTTTCAGTGCAAATACAGCTTTGGAATGGGATCTACTGGATTACACTGAATTATGTTTTCGATTAAATAAATAGTGTTCCGTTCAGCCTTATATTTCCTTAAACCACAGGGTTGCTTTTGTAATATAACGCTCTAGTAGCCACACATGCATTAACTTCCAATTTCATCAGGTTGGACTGGATGATTAGTGCTATTCTTTTTATCAAATTGATGGCTATAATGCGACAACTCGATGGAACCTAGTAGCCAAGGATAGCTTTACCTTTTGTTTTAGTTTTGTCATTGTCATGCTAGTGGTTGTAGAACCACTGCGCCATAGACTGGGGAGAGCCTGGAGGGACATAATTAAACAACCACCTGGTTCTTCACTAGAGCCCCTGAGAGTGTGGTTAGATTTGGCCGCAGGTGGATACCAGGTATCACTGCAGGATAAAACCCAGAGAAGCATCAGTTGACCCCGAAGGCAGCAGGAATGTAGGGATGGTCTGAGAGAGTCAGACCAGCAAGGAACTGGTTAACAGAAGGAATGGATGCTGTATGACCTGTTAACAAAGCAGGTTCTGAGTAGGACGTCATGGCTGATGGACAGAATGTATACTGGATCAGGTATGACTGGGATAGGTTCAGGAATACAGTGTGAGCTCGGGTGTATCATTACAGCAGGAGGTTCAGACTGGACAGGTGAGGGTAATGGTACAGTTGCAGACTATCCAGATCAGGATTAGGACTAGTTATAGGCAGAATGGGTTCAGGAACCAATTCAGCAGAAGGGACTGGACCAAGTTCAGACCAGACGGACAGGATCAGATGCAGGGAGCAGAGATACAGGGACCTTACAACAAAGTAGCAAATGTATATCTCCCAGCTATTGGCTGGGGTCATTTTTAAAAGCATGCATGGTGTCCCTTTAAGAATGAGGAGCACGCATGTTCTCTAAGCACACTCCCAGGAGACCTGCGTGTCATGCACAAGTCCTGGGAGGAAACAGACGCGGCCATGATTGAAGGAAAGCGAGTGCATGGGTGAGCATGTCGGCGACTCTGCCAGGAGGAGGAAGAGGTATCAAGTTGGGACGCCAGTGCTGCTATTACACAGTCATAGCCTATATAAAGAACTGGGTGTATACTTTATATTGCAAAGACATAAGGACACGGGACATTGGTGATTGGTTGTGGTGCTGTGAAAATAACATGCCTCTTTTTTCCTTCAATGCCACACAAAAGGTAATTAACCTGTAGATAGGACTGATTAGTAGGGATGAGTGTATGTTTGGGTTCTGTCGAACCTTAGTTCAAAGTTTGGTTCTGGTACCAGCACTCTTCCTGAACTTAAATCAGAACCTAAATCCTGTAGAAACAAATCTGGACCCAAACTTTGGTGCTGTAAAATGATCGTAGTAAAATCTAGGGGGCTGCCAAACGAAGTAGAGCTCTCTTTCTCTCTTCCCCTCTATCTCTCAGTCTCTCTCTCCATCTCTTTACACTGAAATGGACGGAAGTCTGTGTTTGGAGTTCAGCACTGGGCACTGGTTGTCAGGTACAAACCCCAAACTTTACAATTTGGGTTCTCTCATCTCTGCTGATAAACTCTTCTGTTATGTACATATTGGTAATTACACCTATTCTGGAGCATTTTTCATAGATCTCTGCAATGTACCTTTACGCTCTGAATTCCTTCTGGAAGTATAGGACTGAACAGTGTCACAGCTTGTAGGGACATATCATTATATTATACTAAGTGTTATCATTCAAATGCCAATTTATTCATACATTTTCTGGAAAAATAATAGTTGAATTAATGAAAAGGTTATCATTTATCAATTTAAACATAATTTAAAGATAAAATAGAATTTGACCTATTGAGCATCAGACTATTAGTTGTCCGGCTTCCCATATCTGGTTATACATTTTCCCACTATCATCTGCCACTGCACAACCAATCATGTAATGTAAGGGAAGGAAGGGCAGGTCTGTCAGAGTGAAAGGTTTTCATTCTGGCTAATAGACAAGATGCTAAAGGTGTCCATACACATAAGATAACCAACATACAGCAATCTTGTCTCACCTTTCCATACATGAGCAATCGTGTTCCTCATGGCAGTGGAGTAAGTCACCTCCAGACTTATTTGTCAGTGTTTCATCTGGCAGGAGATTAAAATTATTGAGCATTTGCATTTTAAACTACCAAATCCATACCCCCCACATTATCTGTCTGTGGAGTCGAGTGCCCCCTATTTACGTTAGATAGGTGGCTGATACCAATATTGGTTTGTTTGACTTTAATCTAATGCGTATGGGGAACTTTAGAGTGGGAACCCTACCTCTATGGTTTCCTTTTGCCTTAGACAGTTGCTATCATTTTTATTACTGTGTTTATTTGATTCAGTATATGCTTTCTACTTTGAGATATTCTATTACTGGCATATCAGATGGAAAAGATACTCAAGACTTTATATACATCATAATACAGAGTTAGTTGTAGTTTAGTTGCTTTGCTATCTTTTTTATTCTTTTATTCATTCTCCACAGTCTTAAAAATTTAAAAGGTTGGCTACTTTTTTGTTAGTACAGATTTACTCACGTCAGCCAGCACTTCCAGCACTTCTGTCCATAAAATGGCTGCAGGTAGAGGAACATGTGACCAGACCAATACATCAGCCGCCTCTAATAGAAAAGCCATTTTCCCATGTGAAGTTTTTTACTATTGAAGGAGATTGATGGACTGGTCTGGTCACATGTTCCTCCATCAGTGGCCATTTTATGGCCAGAAGTACTTATCAGTTTCTGAGAAAGGTTGCGCTAATAAGAGAAAATTTCAATCCCCTTTAAGTTGATAGTAAATTAGTGGCTGACCTGATGCAGCTCTAAAAAAGGCTTTTGTATCATGTGAATACAAATAATATTAGCATTATTGTTTGAAATCATGGTTCATTAATGATTAATCTATAATTTTAAGTTAATGTTATGCAACTTTGAAAAAAGTATATTCTTTTAAGGCATTCTCTATCTTCTATTTTAAATCTCTATCTAGTGGAAGACAAGACTGTAGAGTTTCATATTGCGTGATTATTTCAAATATTAGGTAAACAAGAACAACAGGTTTTCAAAGAAGTACTGTTCATTTTTCATCTACTTGCTGTTTTGATTTTCTACTTGTTTTTTTATCATGAAAAAATGCATTGCGGGAACAGTTTATAAAACTAAGCTATAAGGCTGTATGGGTGACAGCAAAATGGAGCACATGTGTACATGACTGGATGAAAAGCAAATGTGAATATCTGTATTTGTCGGTATTTTGAAATTACCTATCTTCTATGAGATATAAAAATCCTATTCCTGCTTTAAGTAGCTGATCTTTGAGTATCCTTACTTGTGAAATATCTATAAATCTTCCTCTCTGTGTGTCTATACTATTTTATCACACTTGGGCTTGAGTGAAAGAATGAAAGCGTCGCTGCCAAATATCTCTTGCGGCGGCTCATCTGATAAAGAACTAAAGAACCGACAGTCTGAACTCGGACAAGCCACATTCTTAACAATCATCTGTATGGGGATCTCATACATATTAGACTGTCGACCAAACACATTGAAAACGGTGGGTTTGGTCAACATTAGTCTAATATGTATGGGTGCCCAAAGATTGTAGGCTCTGTTTATCTGTAAAGGATTTTATAACTTACAGAATCACATAACGTACAGTAGCTAGATGCAGTATTGCTATATTGTAGATAACCCTCACTTTAGAAGAAGAGATTTTCATAGTAAATATTATGTGGCTATGAATTTTACATTTCTGAAGTTACCCAATTATGTTAGAACTCGATACATTTTCACTTTATATTTTCCTGTAGTTTCTAAGGGCTGAGATTTCCATGAATCAACTTCAATTGTTTTACATTTATTTCCCTGAGCTAGACGAAGCTCAGAGTCCTATTTCTAAGCAGTGTCCCAAAAGTCCTTTTATATAAAGCCACAGGGAGAATGAAGTCTTACAGATCAAATCCTTTGCAACATCTTTTTAAAATTAACTTTTCTGATCTTCAAATGTTAACTAGATCAAAAAGTTGAAAGAAGTGCGAAATCACTGTGCAGATGCGAGGATGCCCTGAGATCTTGTGCACTCATAGATGGTTTGATAATGGCGATGTCCCGGCCATTTCAATCATTTGGAAAGCCAGTACGGAATTGCTTCAATCTTAACCCTGAGGAGTGTAGAGGTAGAAATCTTTGAAATACAAATAAGATTTGTAGTAAATTGCAACAAAACTCTTCTTGTAAGCCAGGAGAATTGTCACGAACAGTGTAGTCATAAGATACTTCAAGTTACATTTAAAAAAAAGAAAAAGTAGGGCTTCTGGATATATAATGCTACTTTTGTACTACTTGAATAGTGCAACTTTTTTCCCTGTCAGTTTTTATTTGCAAAAGTTGCATTTTAAATCTTGCAATTCAGAACATCAGTATTTATCTCAAGCCACTACCTTGCATTCAAGGGAATTTGCATCCATTTAGTTTATTTATTTAAAGATTACATTTTTTGTTTTAATTGTCTTCTTGTTTGTATATATGTGTATATATATATATATATATATATACTAGATGGTGTTCCAATTCTAACGCATCGGGTATTCTAGAATATGTATGTAGTTTCGCAGGCGGCCGCGAATTGGCATGGAATTCGAACGACGCACACCACCCCTACTGTCGGGAGATCTGTGGCACTAGCCGCTGATCTCCTGACGGTTGCTGCGGGTCATCTCCTGCCGCACGAAGGTCAGCAGCGACGCAGCTGGGAGATGACCGGCGCTAGCCTGATTGGTCACGGCCGGCTAAGCACGACCAGTCAGCGAAAGGTGCAGTACGCCCGCAAAACTACATACATATTCTAGAGTACCCGATGCGTTAGAATCGGGCCACCATCTAGTCTACTATATAATCGCGACCACGACCAATCAGCGACGTGGGATTTCCGTTACAAACAGAGAGACAGACAGGCATAATTAGACGATTATATAGTAGATGTTGTCTGTTGAGGAACTGAGCATTTTTAACACACTCTGGGCACAAAATTGATAGCTTTTTATTACAAATTGCTTATTATTTTTCACTTCAGGTAGTCACAGCTCGACCACTCATGTCTGAGAAAGGAATACCAATCTATATAGCGATGACAGACGATGTAAAGAGCTGAGCGGCTGTACAATTATGTTGTTTCCGTAGATCCTATAGAAATAAATGGTAGTTACAGAAACAGCGTAAGCACAGAGAGGTACGTAATTTTAGTAACTTAAAGGTTATGGAATTACCGTATCTCACCACAGTAACGCTGTTTACATATCTGCCATTCACGTCCACTATACAGAAATGGCAAAGTAGTAAAGCCCGCTCGGCTATTTCCATAATACCGTCCACTTGTGCTAGACACCGTCATTTACACACTGCAGACCCCAGAGCGGAAATGTTGCAGGGACGAAGCATGTGACCTGCCTGTGTCACGTGGTTCCTATGTCATCGTCAATACCTAGCAGGAGCTGCTCCTCCGGTGCAAACGCGGCCAAAGCTCCCTGCTCCACCGAGTGTCCTCCGCCAGCTCAGTGCTGTGTGCCTGATCCTCAGTCCGCTGCAGCCGGTGTGGGGGAAGGAGGGCGGCCTCGTCTAATTCTGTCTGTCTGTCTCTCTGTAACGGAAATCCCATGTCGATTATTGGTTGTGGCCAGCCAGGCACGACCAATCAGCAACGTGGGATTTCTTTTATAGACAGACAAACAGAATTAGACAATTATATAGTAGATGTATACACTATCTATCTGTCTACTATCTATCTCTATGTATATATTTATCTATCCATCATTATTTTATTGTTTTTGCTTGTTAGCTAATTAGCAAAATAAAATAATTTTATAGCTCCTACTGTTGGTCAACAAGGAGACAGCTATATTGAAAATGTATGTGTCTGAAAAGAGAAATGTGGATGTGCTGTGCTGCTGGTAAACGGACTTCTTTCTTAGCGGAACCACTGACAAAGAGGTCTGTTCAACCTAGAAATGTGTTTGGAATAAACTACAATCTATTTGTATTCATCTAAATCCTGTGAATTTGTGAATTCATTATTAGCAGCACAGCGCACCCACATTTCTTCCTTTGGTTCATATTGACATTAGTCTAGCCAACCAGCGAAGCAGCAGCAGTTGGGGTACTGCTATGTACGGCTATTCAGGTGCGTTGAATTTACAGTATTACACGGTGAGCCCCAAAAAAGCTAAAAAACACATGATATTTGATTAATGCCATGTGTGCGCTTTTTATCAATCCCTACCCTAGTTTACAATGAAAATGTGATGAAGATCAGCAGCAATTATAGTAGTTGCTGCAAATTTGGCCTGGCCCCTCTCCGTGCTGTTGACCTTCCTTTTAGTTCTGTCTAAATGAAGGGTAGATGTTTGATTTTTATTTTACTGCACCATTTGTTGGTATCTGCAATGCAGTAAATCCTTCAGAGTCTAAGGCATGAGTTGTGGAAATTGTGGGGGCTTTAAACGGACTATTATAAAACATGGGAATGTGAATAAAAATGTTAATGGATTAATTATTGTTAACTGCATGTATTTGGATAGCTGAGTGACCAATAACAAGAAATGATACATTTACATGCTTTTTCTTATAATCAATTTGATGCTGTGACTGTGTGGAAGGAGCTGCATCGCTTTGTTGGAGCTCAGTCTGACATAATACCCAAACTCATACAGTTGTGGCCAAAAGTATTGACACCCCTGCAATTCTGTCAGATAATACTCAGTTTCTTCCTGAAAATGATTGCAAACACAAATTCTTTGGTATTATTATCTTCATTTAATTTGTCTTAAATGAAAAAACACAAAAGAGAATGAAGCAAAAAGCAAAACATTGATCATTTCACACAAAACTCCAAAAATTGGCCAGACATAAGTATTGGCACCCTTAGCCTAATACTTGGTTGCATAACCTTTAGCCAAAATAACTGCGACCAAACGCTTCCGGTAACCATCAATGAGTTTCTTACAATGCTCTGCTGGAATTTTAGACCATTCTTCTTTGGCAAACTGCTCCAGGTCCCTGATATATGCAATTACTGCATATTGTAGTTATAGGACTGCTTTACTTGCAAAAACGTGGGGGTCATTACCATCGGCCACATGGTCTTGCTTCGAGACATCTGTTTTCCTTCAAAATTAAGTGATTGTGCCTGGAAACAGTGGAAAGACAACACTGGAACAAGGCACTATGTTTTCAACCATAGTGTGATGCAGCCTTAACCCCTTTCTGCCATATGATGTACAATTCCGTCCATGTGAACTGGGACTTAATTCCCATGGATGGAATAGTACATCATACGTGATCAGCCGCACTCACGGGGGAGCACGGCTTATTGCGGCCGGGTGTCAGCTGCTCCTGTCACATTAACCCCTGGCACACTGCGATCAAACATGATCGCAGCTTTCCAGTGGCATAGAGAAGCTTCACGCAGGGAGAGAGCTCCCTGCGTGCTTCCCTGAGACCCTCAGAACAACGTGATGTGATAGCGTTGTTCCGAGGGCCTCTTCCATACAGGCCCCCAGGTCCAAGATGGCCACGGGGTCCTTCCGGGTCCTGCAGAGAGGTGGCTTGTCAGTGCCTACTGAAAGCAGGCACCTGCAAGCCTCCTGCACTGCCCGTCAGATCGCTGATCTGACACAGTGCTGTGCAAAGTGTCAGATCAGTGACCGGACACTACATAGTGATGTCACACCCTGGGACAAAGTAAAAAAGTAAAAGAAAAAGTTAACTTGTAAAAATATTTTTAAGAGATTCCTAAATTAAGAAAAATAAATATTGTTTCAAAAATACATTTCTTAATGTAAATTAAAAAAACAATAAAAGTACACATATTTAGCATCACCGCGTCTGTAACGACCCACCCTATAAAACTATCCCACTAGTTAACCCCTTTAGTGAACCCCTTAAAAAAACCAAGGCAAAAAAACAATGCTTTATCATCATACCGCCGAACAAGAAGTGGAATAACACGTCATAAAAAACACGGATATTAATAATCATGGTACTGCTGAAAGCATCATCTTGTCCCACAAAAAATGAGCTGCCATACAGCTCCATCAGTGAAAAAAATAAAAAAGTTATAGCTCACAGAATAAAGCGATGCAAAAATATTTTTTTATATAAAATTGTTTTTATTGTATAAAAGCACCAAAACATAAAATATAAATGAGGTACAACTGTAATCGTACTAACCCAAAGAATAAAACTGCTTTATCAATTTTACCACATGTGGAATGGTATAAACTTCCCCCCAAAAGAAATTCATGAATTGCTGGTTTTGTTCATTCTGCCTCCCAAAAATAATAATAAAAAGTGATCAAAAAATGTCATGCGCCCGAAAATGGTGCCAATAAAAATATCAACTCGTCCCGCAAAAAATAAGACCTCACATGACTCTGTGGGACAAGATATGGAAAAATTATAGCTCTCAAAATGTGGTGATGGAAAAACTATTTTTTGCAATAAAAAGCGTCTTTTAGCATGTGACAGCTGCCAAACATAAAACCCCGCTATAAATCATACCCTGCTTTATCACCCTCTTAGTTAGGGAAAAATAAAATAAAAAATGCATTTATTTCCAACTAGCTGAAGAGCCCGGCGCTGCCCGGGCATAGTAACTAACTGTGGTTAGTTATAGCAAATTATAATTATCCTCCATCCCATAGTCTCGTGCCCATATACCCATCATACATATCCACAATCCCATAGGCCGGTGCCCATATACCCATCATACATATCCTCCATCCCATAGTCGAGTGCCCATATACCCATCATACATCCTTCATCTCATAGTCCCATGCCCATATACCCATCATACATATCCTCCATCCCATAGTCCCGTGCCTATATACCCATCATACATATCCTCCATCCCATAGTCCCGTGCCCATATACTCATCATACATATCCGCCATCCCATAGTCCCGTGCCCATATACCAGTCATGCATATCCTCCATCCCAGAGTCGAGTGCCCATATGCCCATCATACATCCTTCATCTCATAGTCCCATGCCCATATACCCATCATACATATCCTCCATCCCATAGTCCTGTGCCTATATACCCATCATACATATCCTCCATCCCATAGTCCCGTGCCAAAAATACCCATCATACATATCCGCCATCCCTTAGTCCTGTGCCCATATACCCATCATACATATCCTCCATCCCATAGTACCATGCCCATATACCCATCATACATATCCACCATACCATAGTCCTGTGCCCATATACCCATCACACATCTGCCATCCCATAGTCCTGTGCCCATATACCCAAAATACATATCCTCCATCCCATAGTCCACTGCCCATATACCCATCACACATCCTCCATCCCATAGTCAACCATTATGACATCATAATGAGTGGCGGGGCTTGCAACCTATGATGACATCAGCATCGCCATGGCAACCATTGTGTCATCATAATGAGGGGCGGGGCTTGATACGCACACACTGTTTCCCCATTATGCAAATAGGGGCATTATGACATCATAATGAGGGGCAGGGCTTGACGCGCACACACTTTTTCCCCAGTATGTAGATAAGGGCGAAATTGTTTGGTGAATTGGAACGCGCTGGGTTAAAATTTCACCTCACAACATAGCTTAGGGCGCTCTCGGGGTCCAGACGTGTGACTGTGCCCAATTTTGTGGCTGTAGCTGCGATGGTACGGATGCCAATCCCGGACATACACACATACACACATACATACACACATACATACATACACACTTTGAGCTTTATATATTAGATTTCCCGTTAGGGCTAGGGTTAGAGTTAGGGCTAAAGTTAGGATTAGGGCTAAAGTTAGTGTTAGGGTGTTAGGCTTGGTGCTAAAGTTAGAGTTGGGGGCTAAAGATAGGGTTAGGGTTGGGGTTAAAGTTAGGGTTAAGGTTAGGGCTAAAGTTAGGGTTGGAGCTAAAGTTAGGGTTGTGGCTAATGTTAGGATTAGGGTTGGGAATAGGGTTAGGGGTGTGTTAGGGTTAGGTTTGTGGTTAGGGTTATTGTTAGGGTTGGGATTAGGGTTAGAGGTGTGTTGGGGTTAGGATTGGAGTTAGAATTGGGGGGTTTCCACTGTTTAGGCACATCAGGTGCTCTCCAAACACCACATGGCGTCTGATCTCAATTCCAGTCAATTCTGCATTGAAAAAGTCAAACGGTGCTCCTTCCCTTCTGAGCTCTGCCATGCGCCAAAATAGTGGTTTACCCCCACATATGGGTATCAGCATACTCAGGACAAATTGCACAATAACTTTTTGGGTCCAATTTCTCCTGTTACCCTTGGAAAAATAAAAAAATTGGACCTGAAGTGATTTTTTATGTGAAAAAATGTTAAATGTTCATTTTTTTAAACATTCAAAAAATTCCTGTGAAGCACCTGAAGGGTTAATAAACTTCTTGAATGCGGTTCTGAGCACCTCTAGGGGTTCAGTTTTTAGAATAGTGTCACTTTTGGGTATTTTCTCTCATATAGACGAGTCAAAGTGACTTCAAATGTGATGTGGTCCTTAAAATAAAAAAGGTATAAAAATGAGAAATCGCTGGTCAAATTTTAACCCTTATAACTTCCTAACAAAAAAAATTTTGGTTCCAAAATTATGCTGATGTAAACTAAACATGTGGGAAATGTTGCTTATTAAGTATTTTGTGTGACATATCTCTGTAATTTAAGGGCATGAAAATTCAAAGTTGTAAAATTGCATAATTTTCACCAAATTTCCATTTTTTTCACAAATAAACACATGCTGTATTAAATAAATTTTACCACTATCATGAAGTACAATATGTCATGAGAACGCAATGTCAGAATCACCAGGATCCATGGAAGTGTTCCAGAGTTATGACCTCATAAAGGGACAGTGGTCAGAATTGTAAAAATTGGCCCGGTCATTAACGTGCAAACCACCCTTGGGGGTAAAGGGGTTAAACTTGTATGTTAACTGATACACTATAGAAATCCAGAGTAAAAAGCTTAACTTACACTATTTTTATTAAATCCCACTGTTTAAAAAACACACACTGCCTCACATCAAACAGTGGTTTTCAGTAAAAAAAAACTGTATACTTTAGGTATGCACTGTATGCTTTAATTTATATATTTGTTTAGTTATGAGAACCAAACTTTATTTTCACAAGGATATCAGGAGAAAATGGACCACAAAATTTGTTGTCTGTATTTTTTATTATAGACACACTTCAACTATGAGAGACAGAATCTAAAAATAAAAACCAGAAAATCACATTGCAGATTTTTAAATAATTAAATTACAGTTATTGCATGTGTAAAATGTTATTTATTAACTATTTTTTGTGGCATAACTATATGATTTACTAGTAGAAAAATTAAACGTTTGAAAATTGCAAAATTTCCAACATTTTTGAAAATCTTTGATATTTTAACAAATAAGTGCAAGTCATATCAAAGAAATTTTTCTACTATCATGAAGAACAATATTTCCCGAGAAAGCATTTGTTACTGCCCATCAGTATTGGAAGAGTTAGCAGAGTTTTAAACAATCTCCAAACAATTTGGACGTCATCATTCTACAGTGAAAAAGATAATTCACAAATGGAAAACACTCGAGTGTTTACAATCTTCCTTGGAGTAGACGTCTCAGCAAATTCACCTCAAAGTCAGACTGTGCAGTGCTTATGAAATTTGCAAAAAACCCAAAGCTTACTTCATAAGGAAGTCACGTCCCCCTGGAAGACTTGGAGTTAGTCGGTTACATCGGGTAATGAGTCGCAGTCCTCTTTAGAGATGGTGTGATTCATGTCCTTATTTAAATTGATTTCCCTTTCATTCAGTGCTGAGAGGGTTAAAGACTCATTCCTTGTTGGACGAGACCATACAGCCTGGTTGTTCCCAGCTGCAACTTACCCTTTACTCACTCTATATATACAGGCTCTAGGTATTTAGTCCCTGGCGGTGAAAGATTTATCTTCCTGTGCAGTGTGCTAAAGCTAAGTAGTTAAAGTTTAGCGTTGGAGTTGTAGTGTTCTGTAGTTTACTGTTGTTCATATGTGTTTATCTCCTGGTACCTTTTTCCCTGTTTAGTTTAAACCTCCTAGTCCTTACCCTCCTTCCTAATGTTGGTTAATGCTTTTGTATGATTGAAGTTTTCTGTTCCCTGTTTTGTCTTTGTGTCTGGTTTACCTTTCATTTCTGTTCCATTCCACATGGGATGAGGAGGGGACAGATTAGGGTTTTTAAAGGAGCATAGTAAGGTTAGAGACTTGGGCCTCTCTACCTTTAAGAGTACCTTCGGACAGGGATAGTTAGGATTCCAGTGCCATGGTTAGTTTGAGGCCCCTCTTCCTTACTGAGGACCGACACAGCATGACACTTACAGCTCAGTCTCTAAAAGTCTCAGTAAACATGTTAAAATATCAAGTTTATGGCACTTCAATTAGAAACAAATTGTACAAGAGTGACTTGGAAAGGTTACCAGGAGATAAGCACATGGCAGCATGACTAAAATTTGCACAGTTGCATCTAAATCAACCCCAAGATTTCTTAAAGGGAACCTGTCACCAGGTTTGGCATATATGAGTTGCGGCCATCACCTTTCAGGGCTGATATACAGTATTACATAGTGCGGTATATAAGCCCCAACCTGACCTGTAAGAGTAGAAAAATAATTTTTATTATACTCAACTGCGGGGCGGTCCGGTCCGAGTGGTGTCGCTTTAATTCATTTAGAGCCTCCCATCTTCTTGCGATGCCGTCCTCCTCCTTGGTTTGTGTGGATGATACTTCCTTGCATCATCCACAGTCTCCTTGGCATTTCTGTCCTGTACAGGTGTAAGTATATGCCATGCTGAGGGCAGAGCAAAGTACTGCAGTGCGCAAGCATCTGGACTCTCACTGACCTTTCCTTGTGCCTGCTGTTACTGTTAGACAGTTGCAACACATGAACACCAGAAAAAATATATCAGAATCGCTAAAAAAAATGTGTTACAATGGGCTACTCGAAATCTAGACCTCAACCTGATTAAAGTGCTGTGGCTGGACCTTACGAGAGCTGTCAATTATACACATGCTCTCAGACTTCAGTGAACCTAATCAACATTGTACAGAATAGGGGGGCAGAGTTCCTTCAAGGCTTTTTGAGAGACTAATGTAATCATACAGAAAACAAGTTATTGCTGCTAAAGTTGTTTCTTCAAGCTTTTGGTTCATTGGATGGACTTAATTGTTAACACACGAATTCTGAATTTTGACCTAGTTTTTATTAAACACATAATGATATGCTGTAATATGTCATGTGTTATTGTTCATCTGAGGGTGTACTTGCCTAAGGCATTCTAAATGCCAGATTTTTTATCATTATTATTATGTCCTGATATGTATTGTGCGTTAGACATGATAAATCATTGCACCTGTGATATGTGACCACTCCAGCAGATTATTGGAAAGGCAAGCTATTTTCTAGTTTAATGTCTCATTCACATGTCTGTGATTTTTCTTTTGTTTAAAAACATGAACGAGTGCAGTGTTTTGGATCATATTTTCATCAACATTTTGTCCATGATTCAGGGTTTACTATCAGTGTTTCTTCAGTGATTTGAAAACTTCTTCTATCCTTTACATATGAACAACACATGTACTGCATACTGATGGAATGTGTGCTGTGATTTTTCACAGACCCATTGACCTGTATGGATAATTTTGCTCTCAAACTCACATCAAGAATAGATATTTTTAAGCTATGTGGACACGATGCGGATATTGTTGCAGATCCGCAGTGTTTTTGACGGGCGGATTTGCACCAAATCCGCACTGTAGTGCCCAACCAATGATAATCAATCAGATTCCAGAATTGGTGTGCATATCAATTCTTTTTGCAGATCTGCAGTATTTCTGCACCCATTGACTTCCATTGAGTCAGTCAAATGCACAGCAAGACCTCAGATGTAAAAATGTTTGTGGATTTGCTGCGAATGTGCATGCAAAAAACACTGCAGAAAGGCAGGAGGAAGAGCGTTGTGGATGGAGACTATGTGTGAGAGGAGAATATGTGCATGTCTGTCTGCGGGTGTCAGTATGTATCTGTGTGTCTGCAGGTGTCTGTGGGTGTGTGCGTGGCTGTGTGTGGGTCTGTGTGTGGGTGTCTGTGTGTAGGAAGGCATCGTCTGATGGGACTCCTGCTCCCATCCGGCTTTGTCTGCTCTCACATATACAGTGACAGCATGAGTTGATGATGGGATAGTAGTCCAATCATCAGGCAACTGTGTTGAATAGTAGAAAAAAAACAAATTCATACTCACCAAACAGCTAGTCGCTGATGCCCTCGATCTCCTGCAACAAAAATAAAATAATAAACCAACCTATACTTACATTTCCGCCATAGTCCATTTAATAACGATTGTCCCACGGTGATCTTACATGTAGAACAGTCTCATAGAGAGATGTGACTGCTCTATAGGGCCTCTGGTGATACATTGACAGGAGATAATCCTCCCGCATTGTATCACTCCGCCTCCATGAGTTCACCGGAGTTCATGCTGTCACTTGCCGCAACACAGCGTGAGAAAATTCTTACTCAGCGGTAGTGCCGTAAAGTCCTGTCAGTGTGTCACCAGAGGCCGTGTAGGGCAGTCACATCTCCCAAGTGTCCCAAGACAATCTCACGTGAGATTGTCATGAGATTCTTGTTATTTAGGACTACATCAGACAGGAAGTATTTGTGTTGGTTTATTTTTTTAGTTTTGTTGCAGGAGATCGAGGGCGTCAGGGAATTAGGCGATGCAGTAAGTATGGTTTAAGTAAGAATATTAAAGGAGTCTGTGTCTTTATTTCAATTAAAGGATTTTTTACTGTGTTTTATTTACTATTTGACTATGGGTTAGTAATAGGGGTGTCTTATTCATTCCTCTCCATTACTAACCCCCCAACTATTACCCCAACTGCCACCGCTACAGGGAAAGAGGGAAGAGCAAGGCTAAGTGCCAGATTTGGCACATCGATAAGATGCGCCATTTCTTGGGTGGCTGAGAGCTGATGTTTTTAGTCAGGGGGGCCAATATCCATGGCCCCTTCCTAGGCTATTAATATCAGCCCGCAGCTGTCTGTATAGCTTTTGCTGGTTATTAATTATAGGGGGACCCAACGTCATTTTTTGGGGGGCTCCAATATTTTAATAGCCAGTAAAGGCTAAGTATACAGCTGAGAGCTAATATTATTAGCCTGGTACAAACCAGACAGGCCTAAATGCATCTGCACTAATACAGGGTGCAGCAGACCCAAGTAAAATGGCAGCTGCACAGGTGCATAAATACCAAATGATACAGCCAGCCTACAATCAGGGATTGGCTGTGTGGTACACTAGTGCAGAAGAAATAATCTGCATGTGGCAGTGTTCACACAGGGAATGCAGGGCTTCTGGTTCACAACCTCTTAGTAACACCATATAGGGGGGCTGCCCAGTGCCAACTAGAATGCATCCCATGTGAACAGAGGCCACAAGTTTGCAGAACCATTTGGGCCCAACTGCACCCTGAAAGAAATCTAAAAAGTGCACAAAAAGCATATCAATATATGTAAGGTTTTGGTTGATATTAAGGCCTTAATACGGAAGCTGGCAAACTGCGTCAAAGTTCCTTACACTTGCCAGTCCTACTCTAACATGAAAACCTCAAAAAGAGGAAAAAATCCTCCAAAAAATTCAGATACAAACCAGACAGGCCTAAATGCATCTGCACGAATACAGGGTGCAGCGGACCCAAGTAAAATGGCAGCTGCACAGGTGCATAAACACCAAATGAAACAGCCAGCCTACAATCAGGGATTGGCCGTGTGGCACACCAGTGCAGAAGAAATAATCCGCATGTGGCAGTGTTCACACAGGGAATGCAGGGCTTCTGGTTCACAACCTCTTAGTAACACCATATAGGGGGGCTGCCCAGTGCCAACTAGAATGCATCCCGTGTGAACAGAGGCCACAAGTTTGCAGAACCATTTGTGCTCAACTGCACCCTGAAAGAAATATAAAAAGTGCACAAAAAACATATCAATATATGTAAGGTATTGGTTGATATTACTGCCTTAATACGGAAGCTGGCAAACTGCGTCAAAGTTCCTTACACTTGCCAGTCCTACTCTAACATAAAATCCTCCAAAAAATTCAGATACAAACCAGACAGGCCTAAATGCATCTGCACTAATACAGGGTGCAGCGGACCCAAGTAAAATGGCAGCTGCACAGGTGCATAAACACAAAATGAAACAGCCAGCCTACAATCAGGGATTGGCCGTGTGGTACACCAGTGCAGAAGAAATAATCCGCATGTGGCAGTGTTCATTATTAGCCTGGGAAATCCATGGGTATTACTACCTTCCCAGGCTATGAATATCTGCCCCCAGTCGTCGGCTTTCCCGCTGTTGGTGACCCCACGCAATTTTTTTTTACAATTTTTTTTGAAAATGAAACAGATATTGCGTTTCATGCATATTTTGTGTGTGTGTATCTTTGTTTAAATATTTATGTACCAGTTTATTATGTTAATTAATAAACCTCTGGCTTAGTATTATATATCTATTTATCTATATATTATATATAGTATATACATATATATATTATATTCAATTATATTTGTTTTGTGTGTGTAAGCATTATATTTGAACATGGTATGTAATGATATTATGGTCTTCAATGGAGTACGTAAAAGAAGAGGTTGGACAAGGAAATGAGACCAACATTTTTTTTTAAAGGATATATCTTTATTTAGGTTACTAATCCGCATGAAAATCCACATCAAATCAGCATTAAAAACACATCAAATCTGCACAGATTTTCATCTACATTTTCTGCCAAAAGAGGAAGAATTTGCACAGATTTGTACAAAAGCGAATCAGCAACGTGTGCACTTACCCTTATGCTGACACACTCAAAAAAACATGGACATGTGAATAGCTCCATAGAGCTTAATGGACTGGTATGCTATTGTGGATAGAACACGTATGTGATTCACGGATGTCTAAATGAGACCTGATCTTATGCAACAGAGTGAAATAAAATAAAAAGAATACAAATATATATATATATAATATACTTACCTAAAACGTCCTCGAATCCCACAATCCACCGCGCCACACCGGAAGTATGCGGACAGCCATATTGGAACACCCAAGTGATGGGTAATCCAATATGGCACCCGCTGGTGGTATCAGGCCCTTCCGCAGTACCACCAGTGGGACACTGCCAAGACAACCACGCCGGACCCCCCGCCACCGCCACTGGAGTCCCTCCAGGACCCACCACCAGACCCTGCTAGGACCCGCCGCCGCTTGACTACATGTACCGGATCCCGCCACTGCCTGCCTACCCACCTCCGTGCAATCACAGCTGGCAGGCAAGACCACGACTTGTGGCCTGTGCTGGAGATAAGGTGCGGGCGTGCTCTGGTGGCACTGCACCCCATCTCCAGCCCAGGCCGCAAACCACCATCTTTCCTGACGGCTGTGACTGCATGGAGGTGGGTGGGCAGGCAGCGGCTGGACACACACCCCACACACACACATTGCCCTCCCGATGCGATAGCATCTGGCCTATATCTAGTATATATATAATTTCTTATAATTTCTCTCTTTCCCTTTATATATATATACTTAAATATATATATATATATATATATATATATATAGTAATAAATCGTGACTCAAGACAAGTAATAGGGTATGCCATGCATGTAGCCTTGTTGCTACTTTGTTGGCACAATATTTGGGATAAGGTTTAATTTTACTGCAATACATTTAGAATTCTATTTTATATAAAGGGCATTTTACCTTCTCTACACTGTTATTTTCTGGGTCTAGTTAAAACTTTTTTTTGTAATCAGTAAAATTAAATTTGGATTTGTTTTTGCCTACCATCTCCCAAATTACCCATTCAGTGTTTTAGAGTAAATTGTGTATTGGAATTTTCTAGCTATTTATATGTAAATAACCCCGTCTTTTGATATCAGCTAAAGAATGGTATGCTAGCATTCCTAGTAATCCAATCTAAGTTGCATTTTTTTTCTGCCACTCTCCATTCATAATGGCACTTGAGGGCAAACAGTTTGATCCTTCTGTCAACATAATTTTCCTATGCAATAACGGAGAGTGGAGGAAATCTTGCTTCAAGGATTGAATGTTGCTATTTTCCAAGTCTTACAATACCAGACATGACATAACAGCTGAGCAGGGAGCAGGCACAGTTCTATCGAAATGCCAGTGAAGCTTTGTAATGTCTATCTCCCTTTCAACATCACAGATTGTCATTTCTAATCAAATACTTAAAAAATGAACTCATTTTTTTTAAATGAATCTGCAATCAAAATGTAAGTATTAAACTGTTACTATGAAGCTTTGTTTCAACTAAACCATATCTGTCATCACAATCTACGTAATGATTCAAACATGGCAACTGGGCCTAACTAATTTGTAGTTTATTGTTTTATGTGTTTGGTGAGTGAGAAATTCTTTCTTTATGTACAAGCATATTTACAGCATTATCTTATTATCTTTATGCACCATCATTACCACATTTTAGAGTTTTACTTTGGTTGAACTTACATTATATCCATCTCAGAAAGTTGTATAAAAGGCAATAGAGATCTATCCATGGCAAAAAAATATTGGCTGAGTTATGCTGGTTATGTCACAACCACAGTAAGAGCATAGTACAGCGAGTTATGCAAACATCAAAGCTTGCTGTCCTATATGGTTTTCATAACATCCATTCATTTGTATGTGAGATACTGACTCAGCATATCTCAGTCACTCTCAGTTGTTTCCACAGCTGCAATGGTCAGAGCCTGGACCGTGTTATTGCCGAAATCAGTCATAAAAGTCTGAGATTGGAATAACACTTTAATTTCTGCATTGCTCTCCATAATAGCCTGATAATAAGCTATTGTATGTTCTGCACCACTGACCCCAAACTAGTGTTACTCTACAGCTTTACCATGAAACATCAGCTGCCTGTAGGATGCACAGCATTCAAGCAACAAAAGTGAATTTAATTTTTTTAGGGTTATGATTTTTTCTTTGTGATGTTACATCCTGATGCTGTAGTGTAGATAAAGTGAACATATACCTTTTAAGTAGGATAAATCATTTGCTTCAAGTTGAAACAATAGCTCATACAATAACTTAGCCAGCTCCCTTCCTCGTCATGGCTTATGTAAAATAGAGAAAGGGGCTTACTAAGCTACTAAAATTAACTTTCAGCCAGCGCACTGCTACGGCATCACCAATGCAGAGATAGGAGAAGAAGCTTTCTTTTTCCAAATCAGTTCAGAAATGAAGAGATGCAGAATTGGGGAAACAGAAAGGCATTAAGGCACATATATATTAACAAACATTGATTGTTCAATGACCCTGCATCCCTTCCTCCAAAGATAGCAACACAATAATCAATTCAAGAGTCAACGTTTAGGCTTATATGAACAATGGCCTATGTCTCTTGACCCACAGAAGAAAAACACATTTATTCAAGAGTCCACGTTTAGGCTCTTATGAACAGTGGCCTTTGTCTCTTGAACCACTGAAGAGAAAGACTTCTAGCCTAATTAAGAATAAATGCTGTGTTGTCACAATAGTCTATATTCAATCGACAAGGGTATGGTGGGAGCAAGAGGGCAACATAAGATAGTATCCATGTGGATGGCTCGATTTGGTTACTGCTACCCCCCCCCCCCGGATAGTGGGGGGCCACACTGCCTCAGTTTTCTTTTTTTTGCACTTTATAAAAAATGGAAACTTTTTTTAATCTGCAGGAAAATCACTCTAATAGGTTTTTAGCACTTCACTAATTAATTAATACAGATCATATTGTATATAGAGGTAAAATCATTATTGTAGAAGTAATGTCAAAGACAGTCATAAATAAGGTTATTTAGCTATTTTTAATATGCAGTACTGCTTCTCATCATCTTAACTTTTAAATTCTCATAAGAGCAAACTATGCAAAAATTAGCACATTAAATTGATTAAATTTGCTTACTTAGCTAGCTGAAGCATGTATCATTTATTATTATACAGAATGACCTTCATTCAATGTTATATAAAGATGTACAATGTTAATGGAATTAAAGGTTTAGCCAATGTAATACGTGTGAGGACTTGGACTAACATTCTCAGGAAGTGGAAAAGTCTGAACTTTATATCTTAAGACTTTTTACTGTCACACAAATTTATAATCTGATCAGTTGTGATTTGCTGTGATATTAACTTTACATTTAAAAAGTACCTATCAGGAAAATGTACCCCTATTTTAGTTTAATATGTTACAGGTAAAAAATAAACTAAATTGACAATATAAGTAATTCAAAGATCATTAAGGAAAAGACTTTTAATACTGTAAAAGAAAGTTGCTCAAATTAATACTACAGCTATCATTAAAAAGACGCAGCCATATCCTGAAATACCTAAGATCTAAGGGGTAATGTTTTTCCTTGTGGAGAGTGACATGCCTGACATGCCATTATAAGAAGGCTTATAAGTAGAGATGGGCAAACCCAAACAGTAAAATTTGGCGTCCGTACCAAACACCGATCACGGACTTCACCAGGAAGTCCGTGAAACTGTTCTGGTATGGCTGCCTGAACAGTGGGTGTGTTTGTCTCGCTGTCATGTGCATGGCAGCGCAGCGCAGCAAACACCACTTCTGATCGGCGGTGAAATCATCCCCACCGGTCAGAGAGCCGCGGTTCCCACGTTGTCAAAAGATAGCGTGAGCGCTCAGCTGTGATCGAAGGTATAAACTTTACCTCTGCACACTGTTGTCAGCTGATAGGACTACTGATCCCATCACCCGACACCTGGTACCGCTAATAACAGTGCGAGCAGGAGCGTCAGACTGGGGGTATTCATTAGCCACTCCTGCGCTATAAATAATTAAAAAAAAGGCATGAGTTCCCCTTAATTTTGCTAACCAGCCAAACAAAGCTCACAGCTGGGGTCTGCAACCCTCAGCTGTCAGCTTCAGCAAGACTAGTTAACAAGGATACAGGCGCCCATGCTGTTTTTTTTATTTAAATAACTAAAAAAATGGTGTGGGGTCCCCACAATTTTGACAACCAGCCTTGCTAAAGCAGACAGCTGGGGGCTGGTATTCTCAGGCTGGTAGGGGATACTGGCCCCCAGCCTAAAAATAGCAGCCTGTAGTTGCCCAGAAAAGGCACGTCTATTACATGCGCCAATTCTGCCCTGGTAGCAAGTGGGGTTCATATTTGTGGGTTGATGTCACCTTTGTATTGTCCAGTGACATCAAGCCCAAGGCTTAGTAATGGAGAGGCATCTATAAGAAAGCTATCCATTACTAATCCTATAGTTGCATGGTAAATAAAGACACAGCAAGAATAAATTCCTTTATTAGATATAAGACTAAACACAGCTTTCCATTTTTATTGAAATGCCTAATTACAGCAAAGCCGTTGTTCTCCTGTTATAAAAGTAAAATTAAAAAAAATTACCATACCTGTCTGTCGTTCTGTCCCACACCAAAATCCATGTCTGTGGGATAAACAGTTTTCATTTATTGACTGAACTGCTGCATCCGCCGCTCCTGCTCTCATTATAATTAGCAGCAGCAGGTGTTGGATGATGGGATCAGTAGTCTTATCCATTGACACCAGTGACTGGAGGTAAGCTTTATACCTCCAATCACTGCTGCGTGCTCACGCTATGTTTTGACAGCATGGGATTTGCGGCTCTCTGACTGGCAGGGATGATTTCACCGCCAATCAGAAGCGGTGATTGCTGCGGTGTCATGCACATGACAGCGCAGCAAACTCTGGATGTTTGGGCTCCCCATTCAAGTGAATGGGGTCCGGTTTTGGGTCCGGGTACTGTTCTGGTACCCGAACTCAAACTTTTTGTTACTTTTCGGCTGAACCCGTCGGACCTGAACGTCCTGGTGTCCGCCCATCTCCACTTATAAGCCTTTCAAGAAATTAAATATCCAAATAGTCTCTTCAGAGAGATAGAGGGCTAGAACTCCAGCGCCACCTATTGGAAGTAGCAATCCTAAAAGTCAGTATCGAATTTTTAAGGAGCCTTGCCACATGACTTAGCTAAAATAACCCTTTATCCTAAATCAATTTACTACTGCATTTGTATAACTAGTGGTGTTATGTTACTCCACAGCATGCAAGGAAAGTATCAGAGCAGGTATCATGTTCACTGTTGTGGATTGAGCGCATGCTTCTAAGAGAAATCTAAGAGAAACCTGAAGTAACAAGAGGTATTCCAGTTTATTATTGGACTAAAGGTCTGTGGCCTATAGGAAATCACTATTGTGAACCCTGTACACAGATGCAACCACAGCTTTTATGTTGTCAGTTTTAACTGCTGTTCAATACTAAACTTATTTCTATAAGTAAAACTGCAGCAATAGGCGCTGCAATGTAGTGTGCAGTAGTACTGTATCAGATGGGGACCATTCAGATGATTGACAGTCCATGTACTTCATGAAGAGCTTGAGTTTGTCTGCGTGAGTCTGGCCCATAGGGGTATCAAGCAGGGGACAATAGCTTTTTACTGTAGATGATGATGTGCTTTATTATGGCACATAGCTATGGGTTAGCTTCATTAAAAAAAATCTCTTATATTGGCTCATCTGTTTTCCATTCAGCCACATTTGCCAGAACATTTGGCATCTAATTACTGAAAATTGTTGGAAAATATTGTAAAAAAAGTGCACCCTTCTGAAGTTCTGGCATTTAAAAAAAAAAAATACTGAAAAATGTCAAAAAGTGGTCTAAAGTCTTCATTAATGTTGAATGAAGTGCACCCCACTAGTTTTAAAGTGAATGGAAAAGGAGGCAAGGATTAAAATGTGACACAACTCAGCTAAAATTGGGGGACAAAATCTTCATCCACAGTAAGCCAACCAAAGGTGGCATAATGCTGAGAAACCGGCCAAATCACAAAGTCACCTTGATAAGCGCTGGCTGGCATGTCTTCTATCTGCCCTGTCTAGGTTAAAGCTAAGTTTAAGACCGTAATAAGTCAAGTCACAGTGATTGTTTAAAAAATCTTATTTGAAAATATAATGGGCAAACCATTCTGTTACTTTTTTAAGTCGATGCTTAGCATTGTTTGGACATATAATATACTACTAAGCAAAGTATTTTTATTTTCCTGGTTGTTTGGAGAGATGACATGAATAAGATTTGATGTGACCTTTTTTGCTCTAGAGAAATCCACCCATTCACATTCCTTATTGTCCGTATTGTTCATTTTCATTTTTCTTACCTTCCTTCCGTAGTACTGTCAGGAGTGCTATAACAATCACTGGTCTCAACTGGAGCAGCTGTGTAAAAATAGTACATCTAGCAGCTATCCGGGCTGAGAAAGGCATAAAATGTTTATATACAAGAAATACCTTTGATCTCTTCTCAGAGGTTTCCTGAAGTTTTTTTTCTCTGAGTTTTATATACTTGTCAGTTTATGGTGTAAATGCAGATTTCTTTACTATGAAAAGCAGCAAAGCTCGATGTTCCCATCACTTCTCATAAGTAATTATTTCTTAAAGTCCAATAGACAATGAATAGAGTGAGATCAACCATGCACACCTCCTTCTCATTTGGTTGAGCTCTACACCCTTCTTGGTTCAGTAGGGCTCCCAGAGACCAGAACTCCAGCGATAAGTAAGTTATCCTCTATACTAGGAAAAAGGGATAAGTTAGTATCTTGTGGAAAAACCCTTTCACTCTATCGGGTACTGCAGCGTAGCCTCACTTGCTATGGGCGTGGATACTTTCTACAAGGATTAGAAAGATATCAATTGCACTTAGCATTATAGTAATGAGTGGATTTTCAGCCAGCGCAACATCAGTAGTGACTTTGGATAACAGAAAAATAAATTTCCTTCATACTTATTCAAGAGTATCAACCATCAATGCTTTACTTTCTGATGTCTCTTTTGCAAAAAGGTTGCCACAGTTGAATTAAAAAATGGAATTGCCAAACTTTTGTTATCACACTAATTTCTTTTTTTTGTTACTTGGATTTTCTTTGGTTCAAAATCTTTATTATGTCTATCTTATATATATTTATTGTTAAAAAAAGAAATGTTAGGACCTTAAAGAGAACCTGCCTGCATGATTTTGTAGTTTAAAGTAAAGACATTGATGTAATGGGGCCGATTACATTGATGCTTTTGGCGAAGAAATCCTTTTCGTGGTTCTTTTTAATCACTATTTCAAGTTTTCTGCTAATTAGATTTTGGTACATAGGGGCTGGACTGTCTACTGGGTCTTCTCCTCCCGGTCTGTAATTCCTTGACCCCACCACCTATTTTCCAGTGACCTGCCTCCTCTGTTTGAAATGTCATGCTGGCACCTCAGTGCAATGGGCAACATGGGTCAAGATTGAGTTCCTGGCTGGTCTTCAATAAAATGGCATCATTTTATTGAAGAGCAGCCATACACTCAAATGGTGGAGACAGGTCACTGAAAAAAAGTGACTTGCTATTTAAAGACCGGAGGCAGGTGGAGAGGCCGGGTGTCAGAGACACCGCACTGAACTTGCTCACTGAGCCAGTGCGCGTGCCCTGAGTAAAGCGAAAGCGTGCTCAAAGCTACCTGTGGAGCGGGCAGCAACCGAATAGATGCGTACTTCAGAGCCGCAGGACCTGAAGCACGTGACTCCTAGAGGCGTGGCCTAAACTCCACAGAGCTAGGAGCTGCAAGACTATTCCTAGCAGAGTAACTGTGAGACAAAGTTACCAAGGGGCATAGACAGGGAGAATAGTCAGGACGTAGCCAATGAGTCACACACAGAGATAGCTGCAAAGGTACCAGAGGGGCGAGCAGAGAGTAGTCAGGTCACAGGCATTGAGTCATACACAGATAGCTGCAAGGTACAAGAGGGGCGAGCAGAGAGTAGTCACGTCACAGGCAATGAGTCATACACAGATAATAACGCAGTACAAAAACAACAGGCAAACTCACAATGGGAAACACAGCCGGGTCAGAACCATATAAACAAGCTATAGCAACAAACAGGCACACGGGGGTCAGCACACTAGGCCAAAGGCAAAAGTATAACTGGCAGGGATTGAAGCTACCCAGAGGTTTATGAAGCTCTCCCAGAACCAGAAAAAGGCCACAATCATTAACACCAAGTGTGCAGGTCAAAACCTGCACAGAGCTCCAGACATTAACCCCCGGTGTGCAGCTCAAAAACCTGCACTGGGATCATGACAGTACCCCCCTCTCAATGGGGGGCCTCTGGACCCCCAGGCTTCCCCGGGTACTTGCCATGGAACGCCTGAACCAGGCAATCTGCATGTACCGAACGAGCAGGGACCCATGAGCGCTCTTCTGGTTCATATCCCTTCCAATGGACCAGGTACTGCAAAGAGCGGCGCACCCGCCGAGAGTTCACAATATGTCCCACCTCATACTCCAATTGACCCTCCACCAGCACTGGAGGAACAACAGTCTCAGAGTTCTCTTTGACAGATCCTGCTGGTTTCAACAGAGACTTATGGAACACATTAGATATTTTTAAGGAGGCGGGGAGACACAACCTATATGCCACAGGGTTGACTATCTCCATAATCTCGTACGGACCAATGAACTTTGGTCCCAACTTAACTGATGGTACCTTTAAGTTGATGTTACGTGTGGAGAGCCAAACCTTCTCTCCCACCTGAAACATGTCTCCCGAGGCTCTCTTTTTGTCCGCAAAATATTTGCATCTCCCCTGGGCCCGAGAGATATTACGCCGGACTTCAGCCCAGAGGTTTTTTAACCGTTGAACGGACCCCTCTGCTCCTGGACAACCGGAATCCACCCGAGAAAACTCCCCAAAATGCGGATTAAAGCCATAGTTAATCAGGAATGGGGACATGTTGGTGGACTGACTCACCCGGTTGTTAAAAGCGAATTCAGCC
The DNA here is from genome assembly GCF_039654945.1 of Dendrobates tinctorius. NCBI lineage: Eukaryota > Metazoa > Chordata > Amphibia > Anura > Dendrobatidae > Dendrobates > Dendrobates tinctorius. The sequence goes on along the minus strand of NW_027361703.1, from coordinate 14,194,927 downwards.
AACGGTAACGCATCACACCAATCCTCCTGTCTGGCGGAGGTCAGACACCTGAGAATTTGTTCCAGGGATTGATTGGTGCGTTCCGTCTGACCATTGCTCTCCGGGTGATATGCTGACGAGAAGGAGAGTGAGATGCCCAATTTCACACAGAACACCCTCCAAAATTTGGCCACAAACTGCACACCTCTGTCAGACACCACATTCAGGGGTACCCCATGCAATCAGACCACATGCTGCACAAACAACCTTGACAATGTTTCTGCTGAAGGTAATGCTGCCAAGGGAATGAAATGGGCCTGTTTAGAAAACCAATCCACCACCACCCAGATCACGGTATTGCCCCTGGAAGGTGGAAGGCCGGTAATAAAATCCATGGAAAGATGAGTCCATGGCCTATCAGGAACCGGTAAAGGTATGAGTTCCCCAGCCGGTCGGTTATGCGAGCTTTTGGAACGGGCACACATGCCACAAGCAGAAACAAATTCCTTAACATCAGACCTTAATGAAGGCCACCAAAAACCCCTGGTTACTGCCTCTCTAGTGGCCGTGATACCTGGATGAGCACTCAGCCTAGAATCATGAAACTCCTGCAGAAGTCTAGGCCGCAATGAATCTGGAACAAACAGTTTATCGCTTGGCCTGGTTGCCGGAGCTAGGGCCTGAGCCCTTAGGATTTCTTGTTCCAACTCAGTTGAGACCCCCGCCACTACCACCCCTGGGGGAAGAATGGAGGACGGCGGCTCAGGGGGAGACACTGGATCAAAACTTCTGGACAGGGCATCCGCTTTAACATTTTTGGACCCCGGTCGAAAAGTAATTGAGAACTGAAATCATGAAAAAAAAAGTGACCAACGGGCCTGTCTAGGAGTAAGCCTCTTAGCAGATTCAAGGTATGCCAAATTTTTGTGATCCGTGACAACCGTGATAGGGTGAGCCGCCCCTTCCAAAAAGTGCCTCCATTCCTCAAATGCCAGCTTGACCGCAAGAAGTTCTCTATTGCCTACATCATAGTTTTTCTCAGCTGAAGAGAACTTCTTGGAGAAGAAGGCACAGGGTTTGAGATTGGTAAGGGTGGCCGGACCCTGGGACAGCACAGCCCCCACCACCACTTCAGAAGCATCCACCTCCACAATGAATGGTTTGGACGGGTCAGGTTGCACCAACACCGGGGCAGACATAAAACATTTCTTAATTGCTGAGAAGGATTCCTTAGCGAGTACAGACCAATTTTTTACATCAGCTGCCTTCTGGGTAAGATCCGTGAGTGGTTTAACCACTTGTGAGAAACCTTTAATTAATCTCCGGTAATAGATTGCAAATCCTAAGAAGCGCTGGAGCCCCTTGAGATCTCGAGGCTGAACCCAGTCAGCGATCGCCAGCACCTTCTTAGGATCCATACGAAACCCCTCACAGGACACAATCAACCCCAAAAAAGACAGGTCCTGTACAAAAAACGAATATTTTTCCAATTTGGCGAACAATTGGTTCTCCCTGAGTCTCTGGAGAACTGTCTTTAGATGTTGCAAGTGAGATTGACTGTCCGGGGAATACACCAAAATATCATCCAAATAAATAATAACAAAATGGCCTATCAGATCAGAAAACACAACATTGATGAAATTTTGGAAAATAGCGGGTGCATTAGTTAACCCAAATGGCATTACCAGGTTCTCAAAGAGTCCTTCTTATGTGAGGAATGCCGTTTTCCACTCGTCCCCTTCCCGAACCCTTATCAGGTTGTAGGCCCCCCGCAGATCTAACTTGGAGAACCATTGGGCCCCAGCTAACTGGTTACATAAGTCTGGGATGAGGGGAAGCGGGTAAGAGTTCCTAACCGTTATCTTGTTCAGTTCCCGAAAGTCGAGGCACGGCCGCAAACCACCATCTTTTTTCTTCACAAAGAAGAACCCTGCTGCCACAGGTGACACAGAAGGCCTGATATGCCCTTTGCGGAGACTCTCAGCTATGTACTCCTTCATGGCTTGGCGCTCAGGCCCAGACAAATTGAACAATCGAGCCTTAGGTAACTTGGCTCCGGGTACTAAATCAATGGCACAATCATAGGGTCTATGTGGTGGCAGCGCCTCAGCCTCACTTTCTGAAAAAACGTCTTCGAAATCTTTCAGGTACTCCAGAATACCTTCCAGATCGACAGACGACACAGACACAGATTTAACAGCGTTAACAAGATGTCCCCGGTTACCACATTTACTATTGCATCCCCATTGAGTGATTTCCCCTGTAACCCAATCAATGGTAGGATTATGGCGTTGAAGCCAAGGCATCCCCAGTACCAGTCCTGCAGGCAAGTTATCTACCACCAGACAACTTAGTTTCTCCACATGAGTGGAACCCACTTTTAGAGAAAAAGTTCAGACCTGCAACAGATACCGTCTTGGGTAAGAGGAAATGAGTCAATTGCCACAAGTAGAGTTGAGCGAAACGGGTCGAAAAATTTCAAAAGTCCCCGACTTTTGGCAAAGTCGGGTTTCATGAAACGAAACCCGACCCTAGGATGAGGTCGGCCACGAGGTCGGCGACTTACGCGCCAAAGTCGCGTTTCAAAAGTTTGTTTTGCGCTCTTTTTCAGCCAATCAGGATCCACGGACACTGTGGGCAACGTGATGACATAGGCACGGGTCATCACCATCTTTCAGAAGGGCATGCTAGTGATTGGCTTGCTTTGGTGGGCGTCACAGGGGGTATAAAAGGGCGTGCACGCCGACCGCCATCTTACTTCTGCTGATCTTAGCATAGGGAGAGGTTGCTGCTGATTCTGTAGGGAGAGCGTTAGGCAGGGAAGAAGAAAAAAAAACTGCTTCTGCTGCTAGCGATTTTGCCTGTACAACACACCAGTCACTGTGTGTGCAGTGCAAGGGGAGGCTATATAGTGGTGTATCAGTGGTGTTGGTTGTTGGGCTGCCTTCTAAGGCTTCCTGACATTCCTGCATTGCTGTTTACCCACTGCTCCGCAAACTGCTTTTTTAAAAGCAATCCCAATTTTTTTTTTTGTCCTGCTGAGGTACTGAGCGTGCATTTTTTCACACCATACAGCGGTGTATGCTCCTCACACAGTACTGTGTAACGGCTGTTATCACAGCCACAGTGAAGCTATCAGTGTGTCACTCTGTGAGAATAAAACGAGGACATGTTCCGTTCTTACAGACCTGCACTCTAGGGAGATTCCTATTCTGCCCAATTCTACATACACCTTGTAGTTTGTGATACACTAGCCAATTTCAAAAGTGTCCAGTGTCCACAAGTGTGTGCAGAAATTCAAAATCTCACTTATCCTCTAGTCACTTTGGTCACAGCTGTGCCATCGAGCCTGTCACATAGCGCTCAGATATTCATTGGGCCTCACACAATCCAAAAGTGTCCAGTGTCCACAAGTGTGTGCAGAAATTCAAAATCTCCCTTATCCTCTAGTCACTTTGGTCACAGCTGTGCCATCGAGCCTGTCATATAGCGCTCAGATATTCATTGGGCCTCACACAATCCAAAAGTGTCCAGTGTCCACAAGTGTCTGCTGAAATTCAGAATCTCACTTATCCTCTAGTCACTTTGGTCACAGCTGTGCCATCGAGCCTGTCACATAGCGCTCAGATATTCATTGGGCCTCACACAATCCAAAAGTGTCCAGTGTCCACAAGTGTCTGCTGAAATTCAAAATCTCACTTATCCTCTAGTCACTTTGGTCACAGCTGTGCCATCGAGCCTGTCACATAGCGCTCAGATATTCATTGGGCCTCACACAATCCAAAAGTGTCCAGTGTCCACAAGTGTCTGCTGAAATTCAAAATCTCCCTTATCCTCTAGTCACTTTGGTCACAGCTGTGCCATCGAGCCTGTCACATAGCGCTAAGATATTCATTGGGCCTCACACAATCCAAAAGTGTCCAGTGTCCACAAGTGTGTGCAGATATTCAAAATCTCCCTTATCCTCTAGTCACTTTGGTCACAGCTGTGCCATCGAGCCTGTCACATAGCGCTCAGATATTCATTGGGCCTCACACAATCCAAAAGTGTCCAGTGTCCACAAGTGTCTGCTGAAATTCAAAATCTCACTTATCCTCTAGTCACTTTGGTCACAGCTGTGCCATCGAGCCTGTCACATAGCGCTCAGATATTCATTGGGCCTCACAAAATCCAAAAGTGTCCAGTGTCCACAAGTGTGTGCAGAAATTCAAAATCTCCCTTATCCTCTAGTCACTTTGGTCACAGCTGTGCCATCGAGCCTGTCACATAGCGCTCAGATATTCATTTGGCCTCACACAATCCAAAAGTGTCCAGTGTCCACAAGTGTCTGCTGAAATTCAAAATCTCCCTTATCCTCTAGTCACTTTGGTCACAGCTGTGCCATCGAGCCTGTCACATAGCGCTCAGATATTCATTGGGCCTCACACAATCCAAAAGTGTCCAGTGTCCACAAGTGTGTGCAGAAATTCAAAATCTCCCTTATCCTCTAGTCACTTTGGTCACAGCTGTGCCATCGAGCCTGTCACATAGCGCTCAGATATTCATTGGGCCTCACACAATCCAAAAGTGTCCAGTGTCCACAAGTGTCTGCTGAAATTCAAAATCTCACTTATCCTCTAGTCACTTTGGTCACAGCTGTGCCATCGAGCCTGTCACATAGCGCTCAGATATTCATTGGGCCTCACACAATCCAAAAGTGTCCAGTGTCCACAAGTGTCTGCTGAAATTCAAAATCTCACTTATCCTCTAGTCACTTTGGTCACAGCTGTGCCATCGAGCCTGTCACATAGCGCTCAGATATTCATTGGGCCTCACACAATCCAAAAGTGTCCAGTGTCCACAAGTGTGTGCAGAAATTCAAAATCTCCCTTATCCTCTAGTCACTTTGGTCACAGCTGTGCCATCGAGCCTGTCACATAGCGCTCAGATATTCATTGGGCCTCACACAATCCAAAAGTGTCCAGTGTCCACAAGTGTCTGCTGAAATTCAAAATCTCACTTATCCTCTAGTCACTTTGGTCACAGCTGTGCCATCGAGCCTGTCACATAGCGCTCAGATATTCATTGGGCCTCACACAATCCAAAAGTGTCCAGTGTCCACAAGTGTCTGCTGAAATTCAAAATCTCCCTTATCCTCTAGTCACTTTGGTCACAGCTGTGCCATCGAGCCTGTCACATAGCGCTAATATATTCATTGGGCCTCACACAATCCAAAAGTGTCCAGTGTCCACAAGTGTGTGCAGAAATTCAAAATCTCCCTTATCCTCTAGTCACTTTGGTCACAGCTGTGCCATCGAGCCTGTCACATAGCGCTCAGATATTTATTGGGCCTCACACAATCCAAAAGTGTCCAGTGTCCACAAGTGTCTGCTGAAATTCAAAATCTCCCTTATCCTCTAGTCACTTTGTTCACAGCTGTGCCATCGAGCCTGTCACATAGCGCTCAGATATTCATTGGGCCTCAAACAATCCAAAAGTGTCCAGTGTCCACAAGTGTCTGCTGAAATTCAAAATCTCACTTATCCTCTAGTCACTTTGGTCACAGCTGTGCCATCGAGCCTGTCACATAGCGCTCAGATATTCATTGGGCCTCACACAATCCAAAAGTGTCCAGTGTCCACAAGTGTGTGCAGAAATTCAAAATCTCCCTTATCCTCTAGTCACTTTGGTCACAGCTGTGCCATCGAGCCTGTCACATAGCGCTCAGATATTCATTGGGCCTCACACAATCCAAAAGTGTCCAGTGTCCACAAGTGTCTGCTGAAATTCAAAATCTCCCTTATCCTCTAGTCACTTTGGTCACAGCTGTGCCATCGAGCCTGTCACATAGCGCTCAGATATTCATTGGGCCTCACACAATCCAAAAGTGTCCAGTGTCCACAAGTGTGTGCAGATATTCAAAATCTCCCTTATCCTCTAGTCACTTTGGTCACAGCTGTGCCATCGAGCCTGTCACATAGCGCTCAGATATTCATTGGGCCTCACACAATCCAAAAGTGTCCAGTGTCCAAAAGTGTCTGCTGAAATTCAAAATCTCCCTTATCCTCTAGTCACTTTGGTCACAGCTGTGCCATCGAGCCTGTCACATAGCGCTCAGATATTCATTTGGCCTCACACAATCCAAAAGTGTCCAGTGTCCACAAGTGTCTGCAGAAATTCAAAATCTCCCCTGTCCTATAGACACCTTGTACCTTGTTTTACATTACTATATAGTTTGTTGGATTTTGTCTACATTTCTACCAAAAATGAGGAAGGCTGGTGGAAGAGGCCGTGGAATTGGGCGGGGGTTGGCAGCTGGTAATGATGGTGTTGGTGGTGGATCTGATGGTAGTGGCAAGAGCAAAATAGGACCGAATGCAGGAGGTGTTGAGCCTGCATCATCGTCTGGCTACATAAGTCCTCGACCGCTTAGTTTTCTAGGAGTTGGCAAACCGCTTTTAAAGCCAGAGCATCAGGAAAAAGTTTTGTCTTACATTGCTGACTCAGCCTCCAGCTCTATCGCCTCCTCTTCTTCAGTTGTAAAAAGTAAAAGCACTGAGTCGTCATTGGAGGCTCATGTTCATGAACCACACCTTTCCTTGTGTCCTTCACCCCAACCAAGATTGAAGGATGATGCAGGCCATACTACTGATTACTCCATGGAGCTGTTTTCACATACCATGCCTGGATTATCAAGTGAAATGGTTAATTACCCAGGCCAAGATGAATCTGACATGGAGTGCACTGATGCACAGCCGCTGATGGATGATTCTGCTGGTACATTCACTCAGAGCACTACATTGTCCTCGCAGTGTACAGAGCCAGATTCTGACCCTGATGAGACTCAGGTGCCCCTTCCCGCACACTATACCACCATACACGGTGACACAGAGGAAGGTGCACATGACATAGAAGAGGAGGTGATGGATGACCCAGTTGTTGACCCAGATTGGCATCCATTGGGGGAAGAGGGTGCTGCTTCCAATAGCTCAGATGAGGAGCATCCACCGCAGACATCGACATCGCAACAGCTGTTATCTGGCAGGCCCGGAGCACTCCAAAGACAGGTTCCAAAATTCAAAAGAGTTTCAGCTTGTCCAGAGGGTCAAAAGATCACAGCGTGCTAGACCGCAAAATGTCTGCCAAAGTAGGAAGAGTGCAGTGTGGCACTTTTTTGACCATGATCAGGCCAAGGTTATCTGTAAGAAGTGCGCAAAGACCTTTAGCCGAGGGAAAAATCTGAAAAATTTGAATACCAGTTGCATGCTTAGACATTTAACCAGCATGCACTTGCAAGCGTGGACACAACACCAAACCTCAAGTGCCACATGTGCAACTGATCACAACGAAGGTAGTCAGCAACGCTACATTGTTTCCCCCACTGTAAGCCCACCGGTTAGCACAGCAGCAAATGTTGAGGTGTCGTTGCAAGGCCACAGCAGTCAGGGAATCCCACTGTTATATCAACGAAAGACTGATTCTAGGCCATCAGAAAGAACAACAACTCCATCACCATCATCAACCCTCTCTCAGTCCGCCCTATCCACCGCTACTTCCACCATATGCAGCTCTCAAGTCCAGCTCACCCTCCCAGACACTATGAGTAGGTCAAGAAAGTACTCAGTCTCTCATCCGCGTACACTGGGTTTGAACGCCCACATTGCCAAACTAATCTCGTTTGAGATGATGCCCTTTCGGTTGGTGGAAAGCACAGCTTTCCGCGAACTCATGGCCTATGCAGTACCACGCTATGACCTACCCAGTCGCCACTTCTTCTCTCGCAAAGCCATCCCAGCCCTCCACCATCATGTGAAAGACCGCATTGTCCATGCACTCAAGCAGTCAATGAGCGGAAAGGTGCACCTCACAACTGATGCATGGTCCAGTCGGCATAGCCAGGGCCGTTACGTGTCCATCACTGCGCACTGGGTTAATGTGGTGGATGCAGGGTCCACAGGGGACAGCGGTGGTGGGACAGTGCTGCCTAGCCCACGGTATAGGAAACAGTTGGCTGTAGGCGTTCGACCCTCCTCCTCCTCCAGAAGCGAAAGCTCATCCACAGAGCGCAGTCGTACGAGCACTCCATCTGCAGCTGCCACTGTTGCACACGATGTGTCCCCCTATCGAGCAGCTAGTGGAAAGCGTCAGCAGGCTGTGTTGCAGAAGATGTGTTTGGGCAACAGACACACCGCCGAGGTTCTGGCCGAGTACTTGAAGCGACAAACTGAGTCATGGCTGGGCAGTGTACATCTTGAGGCAGGCAAGGTAGTTAGTGATAACGGCCGTAATTTTGTGGCAGCCATAGCCCTTTCAAAACTCAGCCATATACCTTGCTTGGCTCACACCTTGAACCTGGTGGTGCAGTGCTTCCTCAAAAATTATCCGGAGTTAACAGCCCTGCTCCAGAAGGTGCGAAGACTGTGCGCGCACATCCGCCGGTCGCCTGTACACTCCGTTCGAATGCAGAAGCTGCAGCGATTGCTCCACCTTCCCAACCACCGCCTCATTATCGACATTGCAACAAGGTGGAACTCCACCCTGCACATGGTGGAGCGGCTGTGCGAGCAGAGGCAGGCCATAATGCATTTGTGGGAGGATACACGGCCAGGTTCTTTGAGAGCAGACATGGAGTTGACAGGTGTGCAGTGGTCGAAGCTGAAAGACCTCTGTAAAGTCCTTCAGTGTTTTGAGGAATGCACATGGCTGGTAAGCGCAGACGACGCCATCCTAAGCATGAGCATCCCACTTATGCGTCTGCTCGTGCAAACTTTGACGCACCTTAAGGAGCAGGCGTCTGCAGCCAATGTTGATGAGGAGGAAGAGGAGGAGGGAATCCTTGATGACATTCAGCCATTGTCTGCTCAGGGACCTCTCCTGGACGAGGTGGAGGAAGAAGAGGAGGAGGATGACGGGGATGATTACTTAGGGGAGGAGGATGCATCTCGTGGGGCAAGTGAAAATGTTGGCGTGGCAAGGTCTGGTACAGGGTTTGTGCGTGACTGGAGGGATGTGGATTTGCCAGAAAGTGCTCCTCCAACCAGCACTCGCAGTGCATCATTGACACCGGGAACATTGGCCCACATGTCAGATTATGCCTTGCAGATCCTAAAAAGGGACCCACGCATTGCCAAAATGATGAACGATGACGACTACTGGTTGGCCAGCATCCTGGATCCACGCTATAAAGGCAAATTACAAAACATCATGCCACAGGAGAACCTTGACCTAATATTGGCTAATAAACAAGCAACTCTGGTAAATCGGTTGCTTGAGGCATTCCCAGCACACAGCAGCGGTGATGGTTCTCACACGAGCCGTACGGGCCGGGGGCAGCTTGGCAGAGGTGTTCGTGGTGCACACAGCAGAAGTGGCGTTGGAGACAGGGGTTTCATGACAATGTTGTGGACTGATTTTTCAAATACCGCTCACACAACTGGTAATACTGCATCGATGGAAAGTGACAGGAGACAGCAGTTGTCAACTATGGTTACAAACTACTTTTCCTCCCATGTCGATGTTCTCCCACACAGGTCATTCCCCTTTGACTATTGGGCCGCTAAACTGGACACCTGGCCTGAATTGGCCCAATATGCCTTACAGGAGCTCGCTTGCCCAGCTGCAAGTGTGCTATCGGAAAGAGTCTTCAGTGCAGCTGGATCAATCCTGACAGAAAAAAGGACCCGTCTGTCAACCCAAAATGTGGATGATCTAACCTTCATTAAAATGAACCATGCATGGGTTTCCAAGGATTTTGTCCCACCTTCCCCTGATGACACATAGGGTGACAGAAAAATGGCTTGCTTTGGTCCACCTCTTCCTGGGACTTGACCTATTTCGCCTTTTGCATCAGCTGAATGTCCAACATCAACATATGCCACTTTCGAAAACTCCCTAACTGTGCTGCCTCCCCCCCCATGGCCGGGGTCACCACCTAGCGCACGACACCGTGCGAGTGCCGTTGCCCTGGACAGGTGGGTAGGCCGACTCTTGGGTGCGGGCACTGGCACAGGGTCCCTCATAGTGCAATCAAGTGTCTCTGACGGTGGTGGTGCACACCCGCCGTCAGACACACCGCTGTACTATGAGGGGCCCAGTGCCAGTACCGACGCCCACGAGTGGGCCCCCCTTGCTTGGGCAGGGCCCCAGCATTTGCAATCTTTACCTCTCCCTGCTCCTCCGCTGTGTAATCTGGGCCGTCAAATCCATACTGTGCCTGACACCGTCTGAGCCTGCCTCCTGATGTATAGACATATTTTGAATGTGTACGCTATCCATACATGTTATCCGGGGATACGGTACCCTTTCTAACCTTTGTGCAATCACGTGCAATCCATACTGGGCCTAACACCGTCTGAGCCTGCCTCCTTATGTACAGACATATATTTTGAATGTGTACGCTATCCATACATGTTATCCAGGGATACGGTACCCTTTCTAATCTTTGTGCAATCACGTGCAATCCATACTGGGCCTAACACCGTCTGAGCCTGCCTCCTGATGTACAGACATATATTTTGAATGTGTACGCTATCCATACATGTTATCCGGGGATACGGTACCCTTTCTAACCTTTGTGCAATCACGTGCAATCCATACTGGGCCTAACACCGTCTGAGCCTGCCTCCTGATGTACAGACATATATTTTGAATGTGTACGCTATCCATACATGTTGTCCGGGGATACGGTACCCTTTCTAACCTTTGTGCAATCACTTGCAATCCATACTGGGCCTAACACCGTCTGAGCCTGCCTCCTGATGTACAGACATATATTTTGAATGTGTACGCTATCCATACATGTTATCCGGGGATACGGTACCCTTTCTAACCTTTTGTGCAATCACGTGCAATCCATACTGGGCCTAACACCATCTGAGCCTGCCTCCTGATGTACAGACATATATTTTGAATGTGTACGCTATCCATACATGTTATCCGGGGATACGGTACCCTTTCTAACCTTTTGTGCAATCACGTGCAATCCATACTGGGCCTAACACCATCTGAGCCTGCCTCCTGATGTACAGACATATATTTTGAATGTGTACGCTATCCATATATGTTATCCGGGGATACGGTACCCTTTCTAACCTTTTGTGCAATCACGTGCAATCCATACTGGGCCTAACACCGTCTGAGCCTGCCTCCTGATGTACAGACATATATTTTGAATGTGTGCGCTATCCATACATGTTATCCGGGGATACGGTACCCTTTCTAACCTTTGTGCAATCACGTGCAATCCATACTGGGCCTAAAACCATCTGAGCCTGCCTCCTGATGTACAGACATATATTTTGAATGTGTACGCTATCCATACATGTTATCCGGGGATACGGTACCCTTTCTAACCTTTGTGCAATCACGTGCAATCCATACTGGGCCTAACACCATCTGAGCCTGCCTCCTGATGTACAGACATATATTTTGAATGTGTACGCTATCCATACATGTTATCCGGGGATACGGTACCCTTTCTAACCTTTGTGCAATCACGTGCAATCCATACTGGGCCTAACACCGTCTGAGCCTGCCTCCTGATGTATAGACATATATTTTGAATGTGTACGCTATCCATACATGTTATCCGGGGATAAGGTACCCTTTCTCACCTTTGTGCAATCACATGTAATCTATACTGGGCGTGAGAATGGCTGGCGAGCTGTTAAGCAAGCTACAGCACCTGTGGTTTGCACACGTAAGTTTTTCATTTTTTCAGGAATAACGGTTAGGCCTAATTCCGGAACTGCGGTTGACCTGCACTTACTGGGAAATCATCGTTCGCGGGTAATAATTGTAATCAGTGATCCCCATCACTAACGTTGTTCAGTGGGTTATCTGCACCTGTAAGCGACAAACGCTGGCCTTTTCAGTGTAGCGCACATGCAGCCACGGACATGTAAGGGCATGACACACCAGTTATTGGCCAATCTCATGTGCCAGAGCCTCACGTGTCCCTCTAGTAAGCCGGACTCGGACCGCGGGGCATGACGGAGTCTCGTTCGTTAACGGAATTAAGCTTGCAATGTGTGCATCTTTTCTGTAGCTGGCATGGTTGAGGTTTCCCAGGTGGAGTCGAATTTAACCGTAGGCTCCACTCCTGGTGGTGCCCTTCTGGACATTCCTTTAAGGTTCAGCTTTGCAACCATACTGCCCACGTAAAACAAACACTTTGCCTTCATGAACGCTGTTTGGAGGGTCATGACTCGTGGGAATAATGCCGCCCAATCAGTTAACCTGCTAGAGAGATCCTTCGTTGCTCCCAAGCATGACATCACACTCCCTAGGAGGAAGGTAATGCCACTGTGGCGACCGTACTCCTGGGGGCGACACAAGTGCACTGATGCCCAGCCACTGCTCGATGAATCTGCTGGTACATTGACCCAGACCACTACATTCCCCTCGCACACTACACGGCCTGAATCTGACCCTGATGAAACTCAGGTTACCCTTCCCATATACAGTTCCATCTTACACGGTGACAAAGAGGAAGCTGCAGATGAAAGTGCAGGTTCGGCCCACCCGCCATCAGACACACCACCGTACTATCAGGGGCCCTGTGCAAGTGCCGTCGCCAACAAGTGGGCCCCCCTACTTGCTCAGGATCACAGCACTTGCAAGGTTGAAATACTGTGCAGTGAGATGGAAGATGGGGATGACGATGAGTCCAGACTACTACAGGGATTCCCTAGCGAGGAGACTTATTTGATTGTTTTCAATGTTGGGACAGCAATTTTTGGGGAGCACTATACTCTGGAGAATGATAGATGGGACCCACCATACACTGGAACATTCCAAAGGTGGACATCAGACACTGGAGCAGCATTTACAGGGCCCATTATACACTAGAGCATTAGAAATGGGGCCCATTATGTTTGGAGCATTATTTGGGCCCATAAGACAGTGGAGCTTCATCCATGGGGACCAACATATACTGTAGCATTATGTGGAGCTCATCATATACTGTTTCAAACATTATATGGGACCAATGATTCTGTATGGAGAAATAGATGGGCCTCGTCATGAGATGTAAAAAGTGAAGTATTTTTCATTGTACTATACCGCTATTTCTCTGCCGTATCGGAGCATGATGAGTTGTGGTATGTGTTAAAGGGGCGCTCTTTCGCCCAGGGCACATGAAAACCTGGAGCCAGCCCTACCCACCCACAACTTTAGCCAAATAACCCCCATTTTTCAGTGCGTAACTTGTATTATGAAGTTAATTAAGGTTGACAAGCTTAAGTAAGAAGAATTGATGCTTTTGGCATTCAAATAGGCACTGTAGGTGTGTTTCCTGTCCTCCTCTCACTGCCGACTTTTATTCCCCATTGACTTACATTGGGTTTCGTGTTTCGGGACGACCCCAACTTTTCCCTATAATCGGACGATCTTGCTCGACCCGACTTTTGGAAAAGTCGGGTTTCACGAAACGAAACGCAACCCTAAAAAACCAAAAGTCGCTCAACTCTAGCCACAAGTTTAACAGGATCGTGAAGCCTGACTGTCCCTATCTTACAAAGAGTCATAACCTTGGTATCAATCAGGTTCACAGCCGAACCGCAGTCAATAAAAGCAGTAGTCTGAACAGGACCATAACCAAGTTCCAGTTCCACCTGCAGCACCATTTTTGCACATGAGGAAAATTGTACCTGAAGGTCTGGGTAGCCTCCTCGATTACTACCCAGACCTAGTCGTTTCCCGCCATCTTGGAGGATGATGGACAGGAGGGGCAGTCCTTCTTCCAATGTCCAGATTTCCCACAATGGAAGCACAACTGCTTTTCCCGGCGGTGTCTTCTTTCCTTTCCCTCACAGGTGACAGCGCTCACCTCCATAGCCAAAGGAAGAGTCTGGGTCTCATCTCCACTGAAGAATATGGGCGTTTCCCATTGCATAATGCCTCTAGCCTGCAGCCTGCGATCCATGCTAACCGCTTGGACCATGGCATCCTCCAGGGAGTCAGGCGGAGGATGAAGTGCCAAAGCATCCTTCAGACATTCACACAGGCCTCTGTGGAACAGCCCCCGCAGGGCGGCGTCACTCCAGGAAATCTCCGCTGCCCAACGTCTGAATTCAGTACAGAATCATTCGGCCGAGTGCTCCCCCTGACAGACACTCATCACTTTGTCCTCAGCCAACCGCACTCTATCAGGCTCATCATAAATAAGCCCAAAGGCTTCAAAAAATGCATCCACAGACATTCTCTCAGGGGCAGAAGAGGAAAGCGAGAACGCCCAGGCTTGTGGGGACCCCCTAAGCATGGACATCACCACCCCCAACCTCTGTTTCTCATCCCCAGAGGAGCGGGGTCTCAAAGAAAAAAAAAGCTTACAGCCCTCCTTAAATGCCCTGAAATCATCCTTGTTACAAGAAAATATATCTGGCAATTTAACCGGGGATTCAGGTGGGACTAAAATGACATCTCTATTCCCCACCTGCTGGAAGCCAGCGGAAAGTACCCCCTGAACTGAGTCCTCAACCCGCCGTTGGGACTGGGCCAGAGCTTGGTGTTCCAAACTAAGCTTCTGCAGTGACTGAGTCAAGCTTTTCACCTGCTCAGATAAAGCACACATTGGGTCCATGCTGCAGAAGTGAGGAGAGAAAAAAAATTGTAGGCCAGTTATAATGTCAGAGACACCGCACTGAACTTGCTCACTGAGCCAGTGCGCGTGCCCTAAGTAAAGCGAAAGCGTGCTCAAAGCTACCTGTGGAGCGGGCAGCAACCGAATAGATGCGTACTTCAGAGCCGCAGGACCTGAAGCACGTGACTGCTAGAGGCGTGGCCTAAACTCCACAGAGCTAGGAGCTGCAAGACTATTCCTAGCAGAGTAACTGTGAGACAAAGTTACCAAGGGGCATAGACAGGGAGAATAGTCAGGACGTAGCCAATGAGTCACACACAGAGATAGCTGCAAAGGTACCAGAGGGGCGAGCAGAGAGTAGTCAGGTCACAGGCAATGAGTCATACACAGATAGCTGCAAGGTACAAGAGGGGCGAGCAGAGAGTAGTCAGGTCACAGGCAATGAGTCATACACAGATAATAACGCAGTACAAAAACAACAGGCAAACTCACAACGGGAAACACAGCCGGGTCAGAACCATATAAACAAGCTATAGCAACAAACAGGCACACGGGGGTCAGCACACTAGGCCAAAGTCAAAAGTATAACTGGCAGGGATTGAAGCTACCCAGAGGTTTATGAAGCTCTCCCAGAACCAGAAAGAGGCCACAATCATTAACCCCAAGTGTGCAGGTCAAAACCTGCACAGAGCTCCAGACATTAACCCTCGGTGTGCAGCTCAAAAACCTGCACTGGGATCATGACACCGGGGAATCAGAGATAGAGAGAAGATCCAGTGTCCAGCCCCTGTGCACCAAAATCTAATTAACAGAAAACTTCAAAGGATGATTTAAGAACCACAAAGCAAATTTCTTCACCAAAGGTATCAATTTAATCAGTGTTATAGTGCCGTGATAGCCATGTCTTCCTGCACCTTGCAAAATTGTGCTGGTTCTTTTAAAGGCTTTTTTGTTTGATAGATAGCTAAGTAGAAGTAGAGTAATAGAATCAATAAGTAGAGGGATAGATATGGAAAAAGATATAAATGTAGTTTAAGTATCTGTGCTCCTGCCAAACATATATTGTGCAGTTTCTTAAAGTATTAAGAAAGTGATGTTTAACATATTTTTTGTAGTAATTAGGCAGTTAACTTTAACTCTATGGTATTAAAATGACAGAGAGAACAAATGAGTTATTTAGAATTATAGTCAGTGAGAATTTACACTGAACATTGTGTCAGTAAGAGATTTTTTCAATTATCTAATGAGGAAATAATGAATAATGAATGCTTGGCTGGATTAACATAGCATGACTCATTGTTCCTTGAACCGTGATGGTTTAAAAAAATCTGATAAAAACTTTCTGTTGGGAAATATTAGAGTGCTATATATAAGAAATCAGAAATATGAAAGCACTTTTCTAATATGCACATACATTTTTTAAACTTAGTTTTTTTAAATGTTACATATTTAATTTTATCAATCAAAGGGAACTATACAGTAGTAAGAAAAAAGCAGGAGCTTGATGGGGTAAGTGATCTGCACAGGGAAAGCAATATATCCTGGAAAGATGTCCAAATACATCACTGTGGTAGAACGTAGAGAACAGGTCGCTATTGATGGCTCATCCCAGATTCACATTGCTTGTTGCTCTGCAGATGCAAGATGCTCCAGTAAAAAAACATTGCCAAATATTGTAAAGGAGTATGATGTACAGTAGAGAAACTTTAAGTGAGGTGGAATAGCAATGTTTTTAAAGGTTTCATGCCCTTTTTCAGACCTGAATCTGTCAATCAAACCTGTAATTCCTCCAAAGTGTCATGAGAGCTGTTTTTCAATACGAAAACACCAGGACTCATATTTCTAGTGCTAGTACAAACAGGCTATGTAGTCTACATATACTACCTTGGCCAGGGCTGCCATCAGAGCATTACTGTCCTTACTACAGGGCGGCACGGTGGCTCAGTGGTTAGTGTTGCAGCGCTGGGGTCCTGGGTTAAAATCCCACCAAGGACAACATCTGCAAGGAGTTTGTATGTTCTCCCCTTGTTTGCGTTGGTTTCCTCTGGGCACTCCGGTTTCCTCCCACAATCCAAAGACATACTGATAGGGAATTTAGATTGTGAGCCCCATTGGGGACAGTGATGATAATGTGTGCAAATTGTAACGTGCTGGGGAATACGTTAGCGCTATATAAAAATAAAGATTATTATTATTATTACTGGCATATGGGGCCCAATGAGCAGAGGGGTCCTGCAGCGGGCATGATCAGTTAAAATCTGTTGCCATGCAGGAAATTCCTCCAGCACAGCAACAGTTAACAGCCGCCAGCCAATCACAGGTCGGCAGTTGACGGCAGCGCACACGTCGCCGACGTATAATGTCACTGTCATATGCCGGAAAGACGCTGCGCATTTCAGCTGATTCGTAGGGAAGGACACTGCTAGACTTCGGCAAGGTAAGGACAATTTTTTTTTGTTAAGCTGCAGTATGGGGTGCAATTTCCTATGGGGTGCATTACATGATATATGACACGGGGATGCATTGTACTACTATGGAGTGCATTTTAATATGGGGTGCATTATACTACTATAGCGTGCATTATAACACTATGGGGATGCATTATGCTGCTATGGGGCTGCATTATATTGCTATGGGGCTACATTATACCACTATGGGGGAGCATTATACCACTATGGGGCTGCATTATACTATATATGAAAAGGCGATGCATTATACTATGGGGGTGCATTATACTTTTTATGACAAGGGGGTGCATTATACTATGTGGTGCATTATACCACTATGGAGGTGCATTATTCTATATATGACTGCATTATACCGCCTTGGGGTGCATTATACCGCCTTGGGGTGCATTATACCGCCTGGGGGGTGTATTATACCACCTGGGGGGTGCATTATACCACCTTGGGGGTGCATTTTACCGCAATGTGGATGCATTATACCACCATGGCACTGCTTTATATCACCATGGGGCTGCATTATACCGCTATGGGGCTGCATTATACTGCAATTGGGCTGCATTATACTGGTATGGGGGTGAATTATACTGCTATGGGGGTGCATTATACTATATATGACTGGGGCTACATTGTACTATAGATATGACTGGGGGTGCATTATAATAATATGGTGGTGCATTATACTATATATGACTTTTGAGTACATTATACTACTATGGGGTGCATTATACTGCTATATATGACTATGGGGTACATTATACTATTATGGATGACTGTGCAGACATGAGGCAGAATGAAAGGACATGTGGGGTCCAGAATGCGATAAAATATGCTGTCCAGGTTGTGGTATATTATTACTGTAGGGGGTAATTAAAGGATATTATTTTTGAGGATACTGTTTTCAGTGTGGGGGATAAGAGGTGCTTTTACTGTGCAACGTGACACGGTCGCTTTTTTCTTCATCTGGTGTAGTGAAAAGGTTGGGGGAAAACTGGGGAATGTGCTCTAGATAACTGTTATTTACAGAGACAAGTTCTAGCTGGAAGACGTGATGGCAGTTTGAACTGGATGAAGAAGAAAAGTGAAGATGAAGGACTTCAACTAGAGATGTCCCCGGTGAGTCAGTGTGTTACCTGTACACTGATACTATACACTGTATACTATTTAGAGAGTTCTTGTGTATAATGTCACTGGTAATCGCTGTATATTACCTGTACAGTGACACTATATATGGAGCTCCTGTGTATAATGTCACCGGGGATCACTGTATTGACTGTACTCTGTCACTATACATGGAGCCTCTGTGTATAATGTCACCAGTGATCACTGTAATATCTTTGCAGTTACACTATATACAGAACTCTTGTGTATAATGTCACTGGTGATCACTGTATTACCTGTACACTATACACTATATACTATATATAGAGTGTTACCGCTGCTGCCCGGGTCTCCCGCATTGGTGATGTGGGCTCACGTTGGGTGCCTCCGGGCTTGCGTACCTCCTGGGGTGTCCGTGGACCGCGCATGCACTGTGTGCCTCCTTAGGCTGCGTGCGCACGCTTGCTTAGTTCCTTTGTTTGGTTTCCAGGTGACCCAACCCAGAAGTGCTCTCTTCCTGTGTCTGGCATCAGTATTTCTGGTGCTCTCTCTCTCACATTGGTGCCTGGTGATTCACTTGGGTTCATACCCTGTACTGGTGTGTCTCAGGCCCCTGTGCTCTCCCCATGGTGCATGCTTTGCTTTCTCTCATATCTCCTGTACTATATCCTGTGCGTACCCTGCTCTGTCCTGGTCTCCTGTACTTTACCCTGTGCATACAATGCTCTGTCCAGGTGTCCTGTACATTACCTGGTACGTGCTCTGCTCTGTCCTGATCTCCGTCAAATTTCCCTGTGTGCAACCTGAGCCGCCTTGGTCTTTGTCTCCTACAAGCCGGTCCCTGGTACTAGCCATTGCATTGTGCCTACCCCTGGGCATGCTCCTAATGCTCCCTGTATGGGGGGAAGTTCCACCTGGTCAGCTCTCCAAGGACTAGTAGGTTCCGTGATCCAGTGGGTCCACTCTAGGAACCATGACACAGAGCTTCTGTGTATTATGTCACTGGTGATCACTGTATTATGTGTACACTGACACTATACACTGTGTACTATATACAACGCTCCTGTGTATAATGGTGCTTATGGTGAAATTACTACTTTTTATTAATTATCAGTATTGTAGTATTCAGTCACTATGTGGTTGAAATGGTTGTAACATGTGGTCTGGTCATAGTGTGGCCATATTTGTCCCTTGTATGTGGTATTATTAGGTCACTATGTGGTGGCAATATGTGGTATGGTCATGGTGTGGCCGTATTTGTCCCTTGTATGTGGTATTATTTGTTCACTATGTGATTGTAATATGTTGTCTGGTCATGGTGTGGGGGGTATTTGTCCCTTGTATGTGGTATTTTAGGTTACTATGTGGTGGTAATATGTGCTCTGGCCATGGTGTAGTGGTATTTGTGCCTTGTATGTGGTTTTATTTGGTCACTATGTGGTAATAATATGTGGTCCGGCCAAGGTGTGACAGTATTTGTCACTTGTATGTGGTGATATTGTTCATTTTAAAATTTGTATGTGACACATTCCCTTAAAGAAACAAAAAATAAAATATACATAAAAAAGTATTGGATATTTTAACAAATATTTAATAGGTTAGAGTAGAGTACAGCCCAGTCAAAAGTCTACTTAATTGTCATGGCTGCTTAAAATAAAAATCTTTAAGTCAAAACAAAAGCTTCTTGCTGTGTATGTGATCTGGTGTTAGATGGGAACTCATAATATGTGATTGGTTAGGACATGGTGCAGATGTGGAGTTTCTCTATGACTGGGCAGTGGGACTGTGGAAGGTTGAAGGCAGAGCAGGGGTGGAGCCTGGGTAGAGTCTCAAGGGGCTCCCCTAATTTTGCCAGTATGGGGCCTCGAAATTCTTGGTGGCAGCCCTCACCATGGCCTTCAGCATCTCGGCACTTGTCTCCAACCAGGCACATTTTGGGTATCATTGGTTGGCAATTACAAAGTGAGCTTCCACTGATCTTGATAGTTTAATAATAGAATCCTTATGCAACCATTATTAACGCCACTGATAGCATGTAAGGCATGTAAATATTTTTCTGTACGTAGTGCTGATACTTGATACTGAATAAATCGAGATATTTGAAAAATGTTTCAATTTTTTCATCATTTGCATATCATTAACATTTTTATTAATTCTGGGATTTCCATAATTCAATGACCTTCCCTTCTTGGCAATTTCAATGTTGAGAACTCCGAGTATAGGTTGGTTATCATCTTTAAATCAATATTTTTCCCATCTTTGTAATTTTACAATATAGTTATTGAGACATGAAAAAAACTTAAGTTCCCAGTAATTTGGGCACTTTACTGTGTACCCAAGAAAATGACACTTTCATTCAGATTTTCCAGACTCTACAGTGCTGTGCAAATTAATTGGGACAAAGCATTTTTTTAAGTAAAATCGTAAGTTGGTTACCAGTCAGTGATTCAAACCAGTTTTAACTGCTTTGAACAGGCACTCACACCTGTTCAAAGCAGTTAAACCTGGTTTGAATCACTGACTGGTAACCAACTTACGATTTCACTTAAAAAAAAGCTTTATCCCAATTAATTTGCACAGCACTGTAAGGAGACTACAGTCACACATCTGTTTTTCAAATCCGTATGCTGTAGGTTTTTAAAACGAAAAGCACACTTACCCAAAGAGTTTAGTAACACCATTCACACATCCTTTTTCTTTTAACAAATCCATGTGTCTGTTCTGTTAAAATTAGTGCATCGCTCATTGTCATTCACTTTTGTGGATAAGACTCATCAGGCCATAAGGATTCTATGTAGATGGAAAAAGGGAGGAGCTAGAGACTGAGCTCCTCCCCTTTCTTCTGTATACACAGAATCTGATCAGCAGCAGCTGCCATCTCCAACCTCAGTAATGGGAAAATCTGTCTGCACTGAATACAGATTTTACATCAGAATTGAGAATTTTGATAATGAATGATCAATGCATAGGTCCATTTTTACTTTTTACAAACCACAAGATTGACGTCAAAAGCAGCTGAAATTTGCAAATGTCTTAAAATTCATGGAAATTAATTGAATGTATTACAGCTAAGGCTGTGGATGTATACTATTTTAAGACATTTTTTATTTATTGCTCTTTTTTCAAATTATATTTTTTCTATAGGCTTTTTTAACGCCTACTTTACATACACATCATTTTGGTTGTGGCAGCTTTTGTTCAATATTTTGAAGTTTTAAAAACAATTGAGAAAAAAGTGCTTGAGGGAGCCCTATGGCGAAGGCAATATGGCAACATAGTGCACCCTATATTGGGATGCAAAGCTCTAGGAGATTGTAGTGGAATAATAAAAAGAAGTGAAAGACTTCAATTAAATTTCTGTCAAAATCTAAAACATACATTGAATTTTTTTTCAATTATATTATATTGCAAAATTGACAATGTTGTGTGTCCATCTAGACTTTGGCAAGGAAGATATCACTCTGCTTCTTATAATAAACTTGCTTGTATGATTAATGGTCATGATATGTTAATGTTTATCCATGGTCTTACTAGGAAAATAAGATGGGATCAGCAAGCTATATCACACTGTTAGGGGCCAAACTAATCTCTTTGGCCTGTAGGTAACAAGATTTCTTGAACAATATATAAAACAGGATGCAGTAGTCGAGTGACCTGTCAATTCATTCTCTCAAAGGATAAGCTGGCAATCCTTGGCATCCCAGTGGAATGAAAAGGCATGTGTTTCTGCTCTTCTTTCAATATCATGCACCTAATGCCGTGAAAAATCCTTTTTTTTTAACCGTGTAGACAAAGGAAGAAGTCCAAAATCTGGAAATGAAAAGCAAGAACTGCAGGCAAGTCAATAACAGAGTCATCAAATAAAATTTCCAAATGAAGTACTATGTCAAAGCCAAGTTCCTGTTCGGATATCAATTCATTTTTTTTTTAATCTTAAGGGCCAAGCATACAAACATCTATTTTTATAAATGTTATTATGATGTCAGAGGCATTCATCTAGCTTTAGCATAGTGATTTAGGAAGAAAAAAGAAAGAGGTTCGTAAAGGTTCAACCTTTATGTGTTACTCTGTAATTTCTTTATTGTCTGTGCAAGTACCCTCTGAATTGTAAAATGTTGTGGAACATGTTGGTGCTACAGAAAAAAATATCATTCTTGATCAATACATTGCAGTGGTATTTAAAAGTTTGGACACCCCTGGTCAAAATTACTGTTATTGTGAACGATAAGCTGAAATGATCTCTAAAAGGCCTACAGTTAAAAATGCAATATGCTAAAAAAGAGAATGGACCGCACATCTGAAAGATCGTGCATTGATATACTGTAATGCTGATAAGCAAAAATATACATTACTGAAAATGAGGTTCTTGGTTTAACATTCTGATCCAGCTGTATGAAGCCCACTGCCACATCACGGTGAACCTCTCAGTGGGTCCTAACGTTAATTGCCTTAAAGAAGCGGCTTTGTGCACTAACCACAGTCGCAGCAACAATGCACCAGCAGGGTGGGCAGCCTAGTGCCTCAAAACACTCATGCTGCAAGACTGAGTCCCCATGACTGCGTAACAAAGCATTTACCGAGGTAAGCTTATTAAAAGCACTTGTAACAATAGTGTCGTCCTTTACCTCAAAACCTGACATCTAAAGCCCCCATTACACACTGCGATATGGCTAGCAATATCGCTGGAAAGTCACCGATTTTGTGACGTTGCAGCGATATTGCTAGCGATATCGCTGCATGTGATACTTACCTCCGACCGGCTCCCCCGCTGGTTATCGCTGATCGCGCGAGAAGCTGCTGGACCATTTCTCGTCGTCAGCTTCCTGCGGCACTTCCTGCTGTAACGACGGGCGACACGTGGACGCAGGCGGGAGGACGCAGGATCGCCGCGTCTGACAGGTAAGTAGCGACCCCCGACCCCAGCGATGTCGCTGGTGAGATCTGCCTGAGTGGCAGCTCACTAGCGACCACCCAGCGATGCACCAGCGATCCTGACTGCATCATATCGCTAGTCGGGATCGCTGGTGCATCGCTAGGTGTAACGGTACCCTAAGTATCCCATGAACTGCCCCACAAGCACAAAACTGCAGCACCAATGGCCACCATGCAACACTAATACCAAATGAAATGAGCCATGTTACTCACCTTGCTCAAGTTCTCACGCTGTGAACAGAGAGCAAAAATAGGTAGAACCCCTTTGTAGTTTCCTGCTAATTAATTCTATCCCCTTCTTGGACCAACACTCCTCCCATTTGGCACAGGTGTTTTCATTTAGCAGGAGACTGCAAAGGGGATTTCCACCTATTTTTGTTCTTAGTTCACAGTCATAGTCTGAGAGCTTGAGGAAAGTGAGTTACATGACTCCTTTCATTTAGTGTTGGTTCATTTAGTGTTGGTGCTGTGTGATGCCATTGCTGCTATGGTTTTGTTCTTGTGGGTTTGTGCAGCCTGGAGTCATGGGGACTCAGTCTTGGAGAATGGGTGCTCTGAGGCACCATGTCACCCATGCTGGTGCATACTTGAGGCTACAGTGGTTAGCGCACAACACCGCTCCTTTAAGGCATTAAAAGTTAGGACACACTGAGAAGTTTTCCGTTATATAGCAGTTCCTTGCCATTCCTCAGTTCAAAATGTAGTTAAGAAATTGCAGTTAATAGTAACATTAGGCAACAAAATAAAGTCTAGAAGACCAAAAAAATTCAGTGAGAGCCACTTGTAGGATTGCTAGAGAGGCAAATCAGAATTCACTCAACTGCAAAAGACCTTCAGAAAGATTTAGCAGACTCTAGAGTTGTGGTACATTGTTCTACTGTTCAGAGGCACCTGCACAAATATGGCTTTCATAGAAGAATAATCAGAAGAAAATTCCTGTATTCTCACCATAAAATTCAGTATCAGAACTATGGGAAAGAACATTTAAACAAGCCTGATGCATTTTGGAAACAAGTCCTGTGGACCGATGATGTTAAAATACAAATTTCAACAAATTCTTGATGCAAATATAACACCATCTGTAAAAAAGCTGAAGTTTAAAAGAGGATGGCTTCTACAAATGGATAATGATCCTAAACACATAAAAATCCACAATAGACTACCTCAAAAGGTGCAAGCTGAAGGTTTTACAATGGCCCTCACAGTCCCCTGACCTAAACATCATTGAAAATCTGTGGCTAAACCTCAAAATAACAGTGCAAGCAAGACAACCCAGGTATCTCACAGAACTGGAAGAATTTCCAAGGAAGAATGGATGAAAGTCCATGAAACCAGAATTGAAAGACTCTTGGCTGGCTACAAAAAGCTGTGATACTTGCAAAAATGTGTGCTACTAGGTACTAACCATGTAGGTTGCCCAAACTTTTGCATTGGCCATTTTCCTTTTTGTAATTGTTAAAATGTAAAAAAAGACATATATATATGTATATATGTATATATATATATATATATATATATATATATATATATACAGTGGAGAAAAAAAGTATTTAATCAGCCACTAATTATGCCAAACTCAGAAAATAAAATAATGGTGCCTCTTATAATCCATGCGTCTTATTGCTTACTGGGGTGGTGGCGGCGGTGAAGCGGGGTCCCAGGGTCACTGCTGGAGGAGGCAAGAATGGCGTGTTGCTGCAGGCCGCAGGCTGGGATGAGGGGGTATTCCACTGCGAGTGAAAATGGCTGTGGTGTTTTTTTGGTGCTTAGGGCTTCGCCAGCATTTTGTGAAAGCTCGAACCCCCCCCACATCCATTATTGCGATGCAGTGACCTCAGGGAAAATGGCCACTGGGGGCGTCGCATGCTCAGATTCAGATCTCGGTAACGATATCTTGGGTGCCGAGATCTCATCTCCTGAGATCTTGGGATGAGATATCGTTGCAGAGATCTCAATTTAATCATGCGCCTCCCGCCAGGAGCCATTTTTCCAGAAGCCACCGCATTGCAGTAATGGATTTCTGGGTGGTTCCAGGAAAAAGGTCGCCAGGGCGGCGCATGCTCAGATTGAGATCTCGGCAACAAGATATCAGGGTGGCTATTTTCCCAGAGGACAGCGCATCACAGTAATGGATATGCGGGGGCTTTGGGCTTTCACAAAATGTCAGCAGAGCCCACCGCACCACAGAGCACCGCAGCCATTTTCACCTACAGTGGCGCACATCAGAACACCTCATCTCAGCCTGTGGCCTGCAGCAGCGCGCCACTCTTGCCTCCTCCAGCAGCGACCCTGTGACCCTGATCCACTGCAGCCGGTAAGTTATATCCGCATTATAAGACACTCCCCCATTTTCTGCCCAAATTTTTGGGGAAAAAGTGTGTCTTATAATCCAAAATATATGGTAAATGTTTCAGTTTTAACTTTAGGCCCTTTAGAGATAATTTAATCTTCAACTTGCTTAACTGTTCTTAATAACAGTAATTTTGACCAGGGGTGCCCAAATTTTTACATGCTGTATGTACATATATTTCTAGATCATTTATAATCCACAATGCCATTTGTTATGAGAAAATCCTCCAGACTTAAATGCTGATATGCTAGTTGCCATCAACCCCTCAAGTGCTAGGGCATGCCTCAGGTGGAGCACTCTGACTGTAAAGAACCCTTTCTTGCTTAGGCCTCTTTCACACTTCCGTTTTTGACAATCAGTCAAGATCCGCCAATTTTGAAAAAAACGGATCCACCATTTTTCTTTGCGGATCCGTTTTTTTCCCATTGACTTTCATTATTAGCGGATCCTACCTGATTGCCGTCCGTTGCATCCGTTTTTTTGAGGATCCGCCACGATGTTAGTGTCCGTCAACATCCTCAAAGATTTCCAAACGGAGCTTGCAACTTTTTTTGGCCGGCGGATCCTCCAGACACTGAATTAACCCCAAAATCTGTCTGGTTGCCGGACAAAAAAAAATTCTCTCTCTCTCTCGTCTAAAAACGGATCCTGTGCCATCCATTCACATCAGTTGAGAACGGATCTGCTTGTCTGCCTTTTTGGCGGATTGTGATGCAAATAACTGAAGTGTGAAAGAGGCCTTAGATGTCTAAATTAACTTTCTTTTACACATGTATTGACTACACATGTATTGTATTTATACATACAAATGAGATCGCTTTTAAGGCATCATATTTTTTAGCTGAACAAGCCCTTGTTTTATTACCTTTCATTGCAAGAGACACCCAGTATAATAATCTAATTGCTCACTTTTTACCCCAATCTAGCTTTACAATATCCTCTTAAGAATATAAACAGAATACTTTATTCAGGATAAGGGTCTGCATTAATATTCTTAAAGGGGTAATATTTTATAGCAATCATAGGATTTTGTCTCTTTTTTTAATACTCCCTATTATCTTTTTTATTTTTGCAGCTGCTCCTTGACATTCAGTACTGCTGCTTAACTTACATGTAGCTAGAACACCCAAGTCCTTCTCCTGTTCTGTAATAATTAGTTTAATTCCATTTAATGTTTATGCAGAAATGATTACCGTGGCCTAAGTGCATTACTTTACATTTATAAACGCTAAATTTCCTTTTATCATCTACTTAGTAATGAACTAAGACAGCAGACAAAATAATCTGTTCAATTGTCTAATCTATTTCATAGAAATACTTTCAAACATTTACTGTTCATGCAAATTTCATTTTTATCTACAGTACACACTCGAGTATAAGCCGAGGCATCTAATTTTGCCACAGAAAACTGGGTAAACTTATTGACTCGAGTATAAACCGGGCCTGCATTGTCACCTCATCCCTGCCCTGCTCTGTGTGGCTCCCCTATCCTGTCCTGCTCTGTGTGGCTCCCCCATCCTATCCTGCTCTGTGTGGCTCCCCCTGTTGTATGCTTGACTCCCCCAGTCCCCTTGTTGTATGCATGACTTCCCACCTCTCATCTTGTATGCATGGCTCAGCTCCCCTCATTGCATGCATGGCTGGGCTCCCTGTCCCATCGTTGTATGCATGGCTGGGCTCCCTGTCCCATCGTTGTATGCATGGCTGGACTCCCCTGTCCCATCCTTGTATGCATAGCTCAGCTTGGCTCCCTCCATCCTCCCCCGTCCTCCTCACCATCCTTGCGCCATTGCTGCACATCCCTGCATCTTCGTTGTCCCGGTGCAGCAGCTCTTCCTGTGCTCAGCGGTCACGTGGCACCACTCTTCAATGTAATGAGGATGCACTCCATGCCTATGGGAGTAGAGGCGCGTGAATATTCATTACCTTAATGAGCAGTACCATGTGACCGCTCAGCACAGGAAGAGCTGCCGCACTGGGACAACGGAGATGCAGGGATGTTCAGCGACGGTGCGAAGAGGGTGAGTTTGATGTCACAGCAGCCGGCTCCTGCTGCTGCTCCACCGCTCCCCTTCCCCTCCCCCACTGGCTTTCTGGACAATGATTCCTGTATAAGCCGAGGGGGGCATTTTCAGCACAAAAAAGTGCTGAAAATCTCGGCTTATACATGACTATATACGGTATATTCATTTAACTTTTTCATTTTTTTTCAAAATGTTCCATATCTTTTTTGGAGTTGATGGAAAATTGTACACAAAATAAAATTAGCTAAATGTATAATGGGCTCTCTTTCCTACATCATCTTTGTTTTTACAATTGCCTTTTAGCGCCTGATTGTATATTTGTTTTGGAGAAACACAAGACCAATAGTTTATGTAGAGAATCCATCTTTACTGTATGCAGTGCTGGCTAATCTCATAATACCATCTCAGTCAGTTACTGTACATGATTCATTTAGCCATGTTGCGAGGTAATGTGGTCTAAATGATAAATGTCATAATGATATTCTCCTAACATACCAGCTCCCTGAATGTCACTGCATCTCGCCTGCAGTCATTTTATATGTGAACGGTTTTCTGAAATACAAACGCTATGGTGATTAGCTGAAAGTATGCTCTTAAAATAGGTTACAGGACGTCTGGATTAACTTCTTTACAATGATCTTCATTTACAAAGATGACAGGCTAACTGGCATATTCAGGCGCCAACTTCCTGCAAAATTCATGGCTGATTGTGCAAGCAGAAAAGATACTGACAAAACATTTGCAACATATAAACTATAATAAAGAAATAAAGCCGGCTGGCAGTTAGCTTAAATCTGTTAATTATGCCATTTTGCTTTTCTCTTCTGCACACTATGATTGATGTAAATATGTGAGTGTGTGTGGGAGGAAATTTAATTTTCATGCCTCATTTCTTAAATATTAAGGTAGTGTTATACAGGTGAGGCAAATGAGGCAGCTGCATACAGTAAAACTATAATTAGGGTCTCACAACCAGTGTTAAATAGTGTCAGTTTTCTTAGTAAAAGATCAGGTGCATTTTGTCTACAGACGTTTTCAGGAAACAAAAAGATAATTTTATTACCAACAGTAGTACGACAATTCTGTCACACGTGTCCCGTTTTCTTAAGTTTGGAAACATGACAATAAATGTGGAGCACTTGCAGGTGAAAAGGATTGAAAGTCTGATGGCATTCATTTCCACAAGACAGTAAAGGACACAGATATTTCAGACTTTTAATTTTTATTTTTCAATTTCCACATATGAAAGATATGTATTTTTCCTTTCATATTTCCATAAATGTTATCTTTTGTGGGATCAATAGTAATGTTTAAAATCACTTTATTGTGGAATTTAGCAGTTTTTTTCCCCATTTATCTAAATTAACACAATGAAAAAACTTTAACATTGTTATTTGGCTGTATTCCAAAAGCCATAACCGTTTTAATTTTTCTGGTGACTAAAGACCCCGTCTCACATAACGAGATCACTAGCGAGATCACTGAAACGTCACAGATTTTGTGACACAACAGCGACCTCATTAGCGATCTCACTACGTGTGACACAAAGTGGCGACTGGGCCCCCGCTGCATTGTCGCTGATCGTGATTGAATGTCCTGGGTCATTTTTTGATCTCTGGTGTCCCGCTGGCCAGAATGCATTGCTGTGTTTGATGCCAACAAGCAACCTCGTTTGCGACTCAGAACTCAGGGATGCAGGCGGGAGTCGTCAGAATAGCTGCTGTGTGACAAGGTACCAACAACCGCCAGGGTCATTATACGGATCGCCGGATCGTTGCTGCATCCTTGACTAGATCTGTCAGTTTGACAGCTTATTAGCGACCATTTAGCGACGCACCATTGATCCTTCCCAGGTCGTGTTGTTGTCGGGAACGCTGGTGCGTTGCTTAGTGTAACGGTAACATTAGTGTTAGGTACAGCCTGCCATGGATGCAATCGTCCTCCTCCGGTTTCCAGACTGCACACTGAGGACAGAGCTATCGCTCACTTGGGTGGTGCGACTACACACAGTGATGCAACTACACACGATGGTGCCTCGTGTGTGAAAGTGGTAAGTGTTGTGGGAACATGGGACATCATGCTTCCCACTTGTTTCCCGGCCCAGGAGACATGGGAGGCTGTGTGTCCTGGTTGTCAGGCAACGCAGGATGCTGCCTTGCCTGGTGTTAGCCAATGGTGAGAATGTGTGCACCCTGCTGTACAGGTGAGAATAGAATGGCCCCCTGGACATGACAGGAAGGAATGCATTCCCTTTTATCCTTAGATTTAGGCTGGCTATTTAAAGCCTGCTTCTAAAGCCCCCGTCACACACAGCGATCTCGTTAGCGAGATCGCTGCTGAGTTACAAGTTTTGTGACGCACCAGCGATCTAACCGGCGAGATCGCTGTGTGTGACAGTTATCAGCGACCGGCCCCCCTGCCAGGTATCACTGATCATGCTGGAATGGCCTGGACATTTTTTTGATGGTTGGTCTTCCGCTGGCCAGCGCACATCGCTGTGTGTGGCAAGCAGAAGACCAGTGATCAGTGAGCTGGAGCTGGTAACCAAGGTAAAGATCGGGTTTCTAAGCGCTGCACGGTGCTTAGAAACCCAATGTGTACGTTAGATACCAGCTCCCTGCACCAGCACGCTGGTATCTTAACGTACAATGCAGGTAACTAAGTGATGTGCGTCGCTTGTTACCTGCGTGTCGCTGTCCTGATCGCTGGTGAAGCTGCCTGATTGGCAGCTCACCAGCGATCATGTAGCGACACACCAGCGATCCTGACAAGTTCATATCGTTGTCGGGATCGCTGGTGAGTCGCTATGTGTGACGTGGCCCTAATTGAGTTCAGTGCTGTTTATTCAGTTCCCTTTCAGTAGTGGTGGGGTGAGTGCTTCCTTGTTGGGTTCTGGCTGCTTCTCAGTAGTTGCTAAAGATCATTATTGGTTCTTTATTAGCTATTGTCTATGGGTTTCCCTTTGGTTTTCATTAGGGTTTTATGCTGCTAGGTTTGGATTTACACTTGTACCTGACTCCACATCCTCCACGTCACCAGACACCTGCTATCCTGCGATAGCAGTCTGGGAAGGGCTCTGTAAAGCCCCCCTCTACTTCAGAAGCGAGTGAAGGACTTGCCTAGCAGTGGTGGCTTGCACAAAGTACGTCTGTGACTGTGTTTTTGCTGGTCGGATGCAAGTGGCTACAGAGTAGTTATTCCTGCATATAACAGCACCATATTTTGATAGACTACATACAACTTTTTGATTGTTTTTATTCCAGTGGCATAAAGAAAAGTAGCAATTCTGACTTTCTTTTCTTTATTTTTCTAACCAGGCTTATAAGTCTCTTTGGGTAGATATGAATGCAGCGATAACGCTGGTATACGGTGATTTTGGTGCCAACGATGTCTGAACAGTTTTAAATTAATTTTATGGTGCTGATTAAGAACACCAGTCCAATTTTGTCAGATTTACACTAGTTTCTGAGATATTGAATAGTTAATATATTACAGTAGAATTCTGGCTTCAAAAAGTCACTTTTATAGCATTGTAAGCCTACAAATTGAAATATAAAATAATTATGTGAGATATTTTATTACCTAAAGGCCCCTTCTCACATAGCGAGTTCGCTAGTGAGATCGCTGATGCGTCACCGATTTTGTGACGCAACAGCGATCTCGCTGCATGTGACACATAGTGGCGACCGGCCCCCCTGCTGGATATCGCTGATCATGCTCGAATGTCCTTGGCCATTTTTTCTTTGTTGGCGTCCCACTGGCCAGCATGCATCGCTGTGTTTGACGCTGATGAGCGGCCTCGTTGGCGACGCAGAACTCAGGGACCCAGGCTGGAATCATTCAGAATAGCTGCTGTGTGACAACGCACCAGCGATCCCTACCAAGTCGTATCGTTGCCAGGATCGCTGGTGCATCGCTAAGTGAAACGGGACCCTAAGACTCTGTTAAAGAGTCAAAAGATGAAAAGCTATTGCATTTGTTATTGCACACAAGTTGCATTGGATGAATGCATTATTTTCATGGATGAATTATCTCCAAAAATTATAACCACTTCAACAAAAGTAATGGGATTTTTTATTCATCACCCTCAAAATACCTTAAATCCATCCAAAAAACCTTGGCACCTGAAACATTTCTTTTCTGTAGACCTGTGTAATTTTTTCCCAATTTTTGCAAAGTACTTTGTAAGGGAAAGATGTTCCAGAAGTTTAGCGATGACGAGACGATTAAGGACAGATCAGTCATTATCAACACGTTATTGGTCAAAAGGAGACTTTTTTCAGTAAACATATGAGAAGAGGAAAGTTAAATGCTTTAGTTAGGTGAATAGTGATAGCTGGAGATTAGTGATGAGCGAGTATACTCGTTGCTCGGGTTTTTCCGAGCATGCTCGGGTGTTCTCCGAGTATTTTGGTGTGCTCGGAGATTAAGTTTTCGTCATCTTATCTGCATGATTTGCGACTGCTAGACAGCTTGATTACATGTGTGGAATGCCTGTCTGTTAGGGAATTCTCACATGTATTCAGCCTGTCTACAACTCGCAAATCATGCAGATAACAAGACGAAAACTAAATCTGCAAGCATGCCAAAATACTCGGTGGACACCCGAGCATGCTCGGAGCAACGAGTATACTCGCTCATCACTACTGGAGATTAATATATTTATTCCTTCCTTTAGTTATTCTTTCATTTAGTAGCTATATATAGAATTACAGAAGTTTATCAAAAGTAACGTCACCAATCTGAAGAAGGGGTACACACTCTGAAATGCAATACTGTATGATTATGTAAAAGAAATGGCTTTTCAGCCATTTGTGAGTCTTCTCTGACAAGGGCCATGGTGCTGTTGACGGTTTTTCTTTTTGGTACCAATGTGGAAAGAATAGCCTTTGTAGTGTGCGATTGAACACAATATAATTTAAAATATATTTTAATATGATGTGCACAGTAAGAAGTATATTCTATGTATATCTTAAATATGGGGGAAAATAAATAAGATTATATATCAATGTCTTCAAATATATCTTTGTTAGAAAACAAAAGATCTTCTTTTAATTAAGTTACAGATTGATTAATTAGCTCGATGACATGTGATGCATCAAGTAATATCTTCCACAGCCATTTCCATGTTTGAAACTACACTACATAATGAATAATAATGGAAACAATGATTCACTGACAAAATGACACAATTTAATTTGTTTTACTAAATTCAAAGCTCTTTATTTAAAGAGATGCTACCTTGTTGCGCACAAGGAGTGTAACAAGGTCCTCTTTATTGCACGCTAAATGAAATTATGTTCTTTGATGCTGATGCTTTTGTAATATTTAGACTTATAGTAATTCGTAATACATGATAAAGGGAGAGCTTTTGCTTTGAGTTTTAGTATTCTTGAGAAAAGAAAGAACACCTGGTTTCTCAAATAATTTACAACCAATAGCTCCATGGTTAAGAGTGAAAGTTATGTAATGAGAGCAATTTTCTACTAGAGGGGAACTTGTCAAACTAGAGTATTCTAATCCACTTTGCTATTTCATAGATATCTTACTGTGCAGCAAAGTTACAACATCAGCACAGGGTAGGTATGAACATTGTTTTAGTCACATAAAGCATTTTTAATTTGATCCGATCCTTTCTCATTATCAGGTTAGTGATTGACAGTAGATATTTTTGTACCTTTCAGCTTGGTTTTCCCACAGGGTTTAGACAATTTTGATCTTTTGTACAGTAAAGGATACACTTAGCGATGCACCAGCGATCCCGACCACAATATGACGCGGTCAGGATCGCTGGTACATCGCTAAGTGGTCGCTAGTGAGCTGCCACACAGGCAGATCTCACCAGCGACATCGCTGGGGACGGGGATCGCTACTTACCTGTCACACACAGCGATCCTGACGTCCTCCCGCCAGCGTCCACGCGTCACTCGTCGCCACAACAGGAAGCCCAGCAGGAAGCTGACGACGAGAAACGGTCCAGGCCGATCTCGCACGATCAGCGATAATCAGCGGGGGAGCCAGTCGGAGGTAAGTATCACACATAGCGATATCGCTAGCAATATCGCTGCTGCGTCACAAAACTAGTGACGTTATAGCGATATTGCTAGAGATATCGCTTTGTGTAACGGGCCCTTAAGTGACATTGGTCGGTATCTTGATTCTATGTGCTGTTGGTGTTTAACCCCTTAACCCCCAAAGCTTTTTTCGTTTTTGCATTTTTGTTTTTTGCTCCCCTCTTTCTCAGAGCCATAACTTTTTTATTTTTCTGTCAATGTGGCCATGTGAGGGCATTTTTTTTTTGCAGGACGAGTTATACTTTTGAAAAGATACCATTCATTTTACCATGTTATGTACTAGAAAATGGGAAAAAAATTCCAAGTGCGGTGAAATTGCAAAAAAAGTGCAATCCCACACTTGTTTTTTGTTTGGCTTTTCTACTAGGTTCAATAAATGCTAAAACTGACTTGCCATTATGATTCTCCAGGTCATTACGAGTTCAAAGACACCAAACATGTCTAGGTTATTTTTTATCTAAGTGGTGAAAAAAATTCCAAACTTTGCTAAAAAAATTTCCAATACCTGTAGCGTCTCCATTTTTTGTGATCTTGGGTTGGGTGAGGACTTATTTTTTGCATACTGGGCTCACGTTTTTAATGATACCATTTTGATGCAGATAAGATCTTTTGATCACCCGTTGCGGTGACAAAAAAAGTAATTCTGGCGTTTTGACTTTTTTCTCACTACTCAGTTCAGCAATCAGGTTAATCCTTTTTTATTGATAGATAGGGCAATTCTGAACGCAGCAATACCAAATATGTGAATGGTTGATTTTATTTTTATTGTTTTATTTTGAATAGGGCGTATGGGGGAGTGATTTGAACTTTTATATTTTTTTATTTTTTATATTTCTAAAAACATTTTTCTTTAACTTTCAGCATGGTACAACAGTCTCCATGCAAGACTAGTTGCTGCCATAGCCTGATCGGCTCTGCTACGTGGAGGCGCTGGATAGATTGCATCTATGTAGTAGAATTGCTGACTTGCTCCAGGAGACCTCCGGTTGTCATGCTGATACACCGATGACCCGCGATCATGTGACGCGGGTCACCGGTGGGCGAATTTCTGATGCGATTGCCGGAAGTGCCATTTATATGCTGCTGTCAACGTTTGACAGCGGCATTTAACTAGTTAGTAGCCCTGGGTGGATCGCAATTCCACCCACGGCTATTGCGGGCACATGTCAGCTGTTCAAAACAGCTGACTTGTCCTGGGAAAGATGTGGGTTCACCACTAGAGCCCACATCAAAGGGAGGGAGTCTGACATCGGCATACTATCACGCCCGATGTTGGAAAGGGGTTAAAGAATTAGACAAATCGGAGTGAAAACACTGATGTTAATATGATACAACAAGGCTTAATATTTGCAGCATTAAAACAATTCTTTTCAATCTTTGATAAATCAATAAACTAACTTGCTCTTTGAAACTCTAGTAAACCCTTCCTTATTTCAGGACATAAGATTTCAACTACTTTCTATCGCTCAGGCTGTCAAAGCATAGTATTTTTGGTCTATACTACTACTTTTTGTCGAGCTACCTATGACAGTGAATACTTCCTATTTTGCAATTATGCTACATTTCTTATTACTCAGACTGCTTCATGTAACTATGTTAAAACTTCCCAAAATGATTTTTAATGGACCTGTCCAAGCACAAGGCTGCATAGTCTTGGTTAAGCCCCCAAAGGGTTATATAAAGCTGTGATGGGGACATCCACATAGCAAAAATCTTTGGAATTTCCTACTTTTCTCTGTTGTTCCTTTTAGAGCCTCTGGCATTAGAGAGGAGCCTGGCAGTCAGATACTGGTGATACTTTGCCTGACTGTTAAACTGAAAGCCCCTGGTTTGTTTGCAGGTACTTTAAAGAAAATCTGTCAGCAGGTTTTTCTAAGTAATCTGAAGACAGCATGAGGTAGCAGCTGAGACACTGAATTCAACTATGTATCACAGTTTTGGCTGTGTGCTGTTTACTTACAATGAAGGTTTAATCATTAGAAGAAAATCACTGCTAGACTCCCCTCCTCTGTTAAGCAGCTCACAGTCTATGGACATTGTACACAGAGAGCCTGGTGTGGGCGGGGTTAGCTTTCTCAGCTGTGCTGCATGCAACATCTAAAACTGTCACAACTGCTGCACCCAGTAAGCTAAGTGATACATCATTGGAAACAGACTCATTTGCCTTATACTATACTACTCTCAGATTATCAGCAAAAACCTGCTGACAGATTCCCTTTAACATACTTGGACTTGGATAGACATTAGTGCTCCTTAAGTAGGCTTCAGCAATGTTGCTTGGAAAATAATGGGGGGTGGGAGAAACTGGCACAAGATCATTTTTAGATCTAAATATCTTTAGATCTAATGTGATCTGGTAGGAAATCCATTAACATATCAGGTCCATTATGTTTCCATGTGGATTATAACACTGCAGCATATTGCTCTGTACTTGCCATCAAAACAGCAATGAAAGCATTCATTGCTCAAAAGAAACTAATGGAAATAGAAAATAAAACATATACTCACCTACCATTACTGCTGCTCATGTTCTATACTGGTCTCTTTGCCTAAGCTAGCAACAGGGATTATCACATGATTGTTGCAGAAGAAAACAACTCTTTACTGTTGTGAGCACTAATTGACTTCAACAGTGACAGACCATCCATGCCGAAAGAGATAGGGAGAAAACCTATGAGGGACATGGGCAGCAGTAGCGATAATGGCAGGGTTTCAGTGGGTGACTATATAATATGTTTTTGATTTTTTTTTTAAATAATATGCATCCACTTGAAAAATAATTAATAGACAACCTCTTTAATGGTAAGCAAAACTTTGCATCACTGTAATAATGCAGAATCATAATTATTTACTCTTGGTAGGTACTTTTTCTGCTAATAGATTTCTTTTCATCATTATAGCTTGTATGAGGCATAGCCTTATTGCAGCACAAGTTGTAATTTTGAATCTCATCATTATAAATAATAATAATAATACATTTTATTTCTATAGCGCCGACATATTCCGCAGCACTTTACATTTTGGAGGGATTTGTACAGACAATAGACATTACAGCATAACAATAATCACATAGATCATAACAAATACCAAGAGGAATGAGGGCCCTGCTCGCAAGCTTACAGTCTATGAGGAAAGAGGTAGATACGAAAGGTGGGTGGTAACGGTTGCCCTGATTGTATGGACCAGCCATAATGTTAAGTGTGTATCAGTACAGACACAGAGGGCTAATGGATGCATAAAGCATGTGGGAACATGATGCGGGGAACCTGGTTATGGTAAAACTTTTGGCTGTGCCTCACAGGGATAGATTAGGTTAATATGTTGAGGCGATAGGCCAGTCTGAATAAATGCGTTTTTAGGGCACGCTTAAAATTGTGGGGATTGGGGACTAATCATATTGACCTGGGAAGTGCATTCCAAAGAATTGGCGCAGCACGTGTAAAGTCTTGGAGACGGGAGTGGGAGGTTCTGATTATTGAGGATGCTAACCTCAGGTCATCAGCAGAATGGAGGGCGCGGGTAGGGTGGTATAATGAAACAAGGGAGGAGATGTAGGGTGGTGCTGAGCCATGGAGGGCTTTGTGGGTGAGGGTAATAAGTTTATACTGAATTCTGGAGTGGATGGGTAGCCAGTGTAATGACTGGCACAAGGTAGAGGCATCGGTGTAACGATTGGTAAGGAATATGATCCTGGCTGCAGCATTCAAGACAGATTAGAGAGGGGAGAGTAGAGGGAGACCGATTAGAAGAGAGTTACAATAGTCGAGACGAGAATGAAGAAGAGAAACAGTAAGAGTTTTTGCAGACTCAAAAGTAAGAAAAGGTCGAATTCTAGAAATGTTTTTGAAGTGCAGATGACAAGATTGAGCCAGTGATTGGATGTGGGGGGCAAAAGAAAGCTCGGAGTCAAGTATGACCCCAAGACAGCGGGCATGTTGCTGGGGAGTAATAGTGGAGCCACACACGGAAATGGCAATGTTGGGTATAGGTACATTAGTAGCGGGAGGAAACACAAGGAGTTCAGTCTTTGACAGGTTCAGTTTTATATATAGTGAGGACATGATGTTAGACACAGCGTTTAGACAATCGCCGGTGTTTTCTAGAAAGGCTGGCGTGATGTCAGGAGAAGAAGTGTATAATTGGGTGTCATCAGCATAGAGATGGTACTGGAAACCAAATCTACTGATTGTTTGACCAATAGGGGCAGTGGACAAGGAGAAGAGGAGGGGGCCTAGGACTGATCCTTGAGGAACCCCAACAGTAAGGGGAAGGTGAGAGGAGGAGGAACCGGCAAAAGATACAGTAAAGGAGCTGTCAGAGAGATAGGAGGAGAACCATGAGAGAACGGTGTCCTTGAGGCCAATGGAACGGAGCATAGTGAGGAGGAGCTGATGATCCACAGTGTCGAATGCTGCAGAGAGATCCAAGAGAATTAGCATGGAGCAATGACCATTAGATTTAGCTGTTAGTAGATCATTAGAAACTTTAGTGAGGGCAGTTTCAGTAGAGTGTAAGGAGCGGAAGCCGGATTGGAGAGGGTCGAGAAGAGAGTTATCAGAGAGATAGCAGATAAGACTGGAGTGGACCAGGCGTTCCAGGAGTTTAGAGATGAAGGGAAAATTAGAGACAGGACTATAGTTACCGGCACAGTTTTGGTCGAGGGATAGTTTTTTAAGTAGTGGATGTATGATGGCATGCTTAAATGAGGAGGGAAAGATACCAGAAGAGAGAGGTTAAATATTTTAGTTAGGTGAGTGGTGACAGCAGGGGAAAGGGACTGGAGGAGATGTGACGGAAATGGGTCACTGATGCAAGTGGTTGGGCGATAAGATGCAAGGAGCCTGCTTACTTCTTCTTCTGTGACTGGTTCAAAATCAGAGAGTGAGCTAGATACAGTGGGGGAGGGAGGACAGTGCATGGTATGAGGTCATTCAGTTTTGTAAAGTGTACTTAAAAATGTGAGAAACAAAATGGTAAAAATAAACACAATTCTGCCATAGTTCAGCACCCAGTCAATAAAGCTTTGGGAAGAGCTGATCGGTCATATTGACTGAAGGATGTAATTTGCATATCACTTTAAAGAACACTTTATTAAAATGTGGATCACATATTTTAGAACTACAGGTTTGCTTCTTCACTGGCTAAATTGTCCTACATATGCAGCTACTGTGTCTGATGAACCTGGAGAATAGAGAAAGCTATAGATGTGAGGAATACTTTAGGATCGGGAGTATAAACACCCACTTTATTGGCTTGGTTAATGTGCTCCGCCACACACAACGTTCTGGTGCTACTTATCATCAGGCCTGATGACAGCAGCTGCCATTAGGCTGGATCGCAGTGCTTGGAGCAGAATCCAAATGGACTCGCAATAGAAAATGTGGGTGCAAGCCTCAAAGCTCAACTCGACAACGCTCTATCATAAAAAAACAGGTAGCATCCCAAAAATTAGAGATGAAAAAATATGTAAGAGTTTATTATTTGCTGTTAGCACGACGCCAGCTTCCCGGCGTGTCAGTTCACTCACCCGAGCTGCAGTTGGTCCCTCTTTTCCACATACTCTGCATGCTCCCAACAGCACTTTCAGCCAGGTCTCTGGCCATGTTGTAAGGGCACGTGCGCTAGCACTCCTGCCATTTTAACGGGCCAGCACGTGCACATGCTATTTTCTCCCCAGTCAATGGTTTTGAGGCATTATGTATATATTGCTTCCTCTCCACTGGGGAGGTGCCAGAGCAACCTTGCTGTTTCAGTCTATGTTGTGTAAGGTTGCATACCAGTGCAAGTCCTTCCTGTAGTACACTAAGTACAAATTCTGCCTGCTGTACTCAAAGTGCAGATTCCGCTTGCTGCACTCAGAAGCAAATACTGCCTGCTGCACTCTGAAGCAAATCCCGCTTGCTGCACTCTGAAACAAATCTTGACCATTGTACTCTGAAGCAAATCCAGTTTGCTGCACTCTGAAGCAAATCCTTCCTGTTGCACTCTGAATCAAATCCTGCTTGCTGCACTCTGAAGCAAATCCAGCCTGTTGCACTCTGAAGCAAATCCCGCTTGCTGCACTCTGAAGTAAATCCTGCCTGCTTCACTCTGAAGCAGATCCTGCTTGCTGCACTCTGAAGCAAAACTTGCTTGCTGCACTCTGAAGCAAACTCTGCCTCTGACACAAACTCTGTCTGCTGCACTCTGATGCGAACTTGGTCAGCTGCACTCTGATACAAGCTCTGACTGCTGCTCCATCCAGTCTGTACTTTGGGTCCAGCTGCTGTACAACCATTTGTCTTTCCTGGAGTGGCACCTGGCGTTCATCGGGAGCCAAGTCTAACCTCACCATCAGAGGCTCTAGTGAATAGTCAGGTGATCGCTTAGTCACTCCCCTCCAGGCTGCCCGCGGTCCATGGCACAGTGGTTCCACAAACCACTATCCTGACATTTGCCCACATCAATGCAATCTTTTGTCTCTCTGCTCACTGATCCTTCCTTTATATTTAGTTCATTTTGAATTGAAGTTGTAATAGTTATAGATTTAGTAATTTAGCAAATGTACATTAGACTAGACGAAGGTAGTGTATATTTTCTCTGCCCTTTTTATGTCTAATTGGCTTTTCCATTCTCGTAAACGCAGTATCTTTAGAGACAAGCTTTTATGGCTTAGTGGAAGAGAAGACACAAATCTGAAATCATTTTTGTTTCCCCAGGAGTAAAGTTACTGTAGAAATTGTATTTTTGTTTCATTGACCTCCCAATTCCCTAAAAAAACAAAGCATTGCTGTGTTTTCCATTGACTGAAATCACTGTGAGCATTTTCCATGTTTCAAGCCAGACTATATCAGAGCTGTTAATGGAAGCAATGTTTCAGTGACTATTAGAGGATTTGTTTCACTGGGATCATCTTTTAAATGCTGCATCAAGCATTAAAGCAAATGGAAAGCACTCTGTAGCTGGGTTGACATTTCAATAACTGGTCAGTGAAAAACAGATGTTCTAATCTTGATTCTCGGCATGCTTACATTAAACAGAAATCTGACAAGCGTAAAAACAAATTAAGTTCCTCCGAATAAAAGACTATTTATGCCACTTTCTTAACAGGTCTTACAGTAATAGTATTTTCATACAGTACAGATACTTATATACAGTGGGGAAAAAATGTATTTAGTCAGTCAGCAATAGTGCAAGTTCCACCACTTAAAAAGATGAGAGGCGTCTGTAATTTACATCATAGGTAGACCTCAACTATGGGAGACAAACTGAGAAAAAAAAATCCAGAAAATCACATTGTCTGTTTTTTTTTCATTTTATTTGCATATTATGGTGGAAAATAAGTATTTGGTCAGAAACAAAATTTCATCTCAAAACTTTGTGATATATCCTTTGTTGGCAATGACAGAGGTCAAACGTTTTCTGTAAGTCTTCACAAGGTTGCCACACACTGTTGTTGGTATGTTGGCCCATTCCTCCATGCAGATCTCCTCTAGAGCAGTGATGTTTTTGGCTTTTCGCTTGGCAACACGGACTTTCAACTCCCTCCAAAGGTTTTCTATAGGGTTGAGATCTGGAGACTGGCTAGGCCACTCCAGGACCTTGAAATGCTTCTTACGAAGCCACTCCTTCGTTGCCCTGGCGGTGTGCTTTGGATCATTGTCATGTTGAAAGACCCAGCCACGTGTCATCTTCAATGCCCTTGCTGATGGAAGGAGGTTTGCACTCAAAATCTCACGATACATGGCCCCATTCATTCTTTCATGTACCCGGATCAGTCGTCCTGGCCCCTTTGCAGAGAAACAGCCCCAAAGCATGATGTTTCCACCACCATGCTTTACAGTAGGTATGGTGTTTGATGGATGCAACTCAGTATTCTTTTTCCTCCAAACACGACAAGTTGTGTTTCTACCAAACAGTTCCAGTTTGGTTTCATCAGACCATAGGACATTCTCCCAAAACTCCTCTGGATCATCCAAATGCTCTCTAGCAAACTTCAGACGGGCCCGGACATGTACAGGCTTAAGCAGTGGGACACGTCTGGCACTGCAGGATCTGAGTCCATGGTGGCGTAGTGTGTTACTTATGGTAGGCCTTGTTACATTGGTCCCAGCTCTCTGCAGTTCATTCACTAGGTCCCCCCGCGTGGTTCTGGGATTTTTGCTCACCGTTCTTGTGATCATTCTGACCCCACGGGGTGGGATTTTACGTGGAGCACCAGATCGAGGGAGATTATCAGTGGTCTTGTATGTCTTCCATTTTCTAATTATTGCTCCCACAGTTGATTTCTTCACTCCAAGCTGGTTGGCTATTACAGATTCAGTCTTCCCAGCCTGGTGCAGGGCTACAATTTTGTTTCTGGTGTCCTTTGACAGCTCTTTGGTCTTCACCATAGTGGAGTTTGGAGTCAGACTGTTTGAGGGTGTGCACAGGTGTCTTTTTATACTGATAACAAGTTTAAACAGGTCCCATTACTACAGGTAATGAGTGGAGGAAAGAGGAGACTCTTAAAGAAGAAGTTACAGGTCTGTGAGAGCCAGAAATCTTGATTGCTTGTTTCTGACCAAATACTTATTTTCCACCATAATATGCAAATAAAATGAAAAAAAAACAGACAATGTGATTTTCTGGATTTTTTTTTCTCAGTTTGTCTCCCATAGTTGAGGTCTACCTATGATGTAAATTACAGACGCCTCTCATCTTTTTAAGTGGTGGAACTTGCACTATTGCTGACTGAATAAATACTTTTTTGCCCCACTGTATATATATATATATCGTTGTGGCCAAAAGTATTGACACCCCTGCAATTCTATCAGATAATACCAAGTTTCTTCCTGAAAATGATTGCAAACACAAATTCTTTGTTATTATCTTCATTTAATTTGTCTTAAATGAAAAAACACAAAAAGAATTTTCCTAAAGCCAAATTGGATATAATTCCACACCAAACATAAAAAAGAGGGTGGACAAAAGTATTGGCACTGTTCGAAAAATCATGTGATGCTTCTCTAATTTGTGTAATTAACAGCACCTGTAACTTACCAGTGGCACCTAACAGGTGTTGGCAATAATTAAATCACACTTGCAGCCAGTTGACATGGTTTAAAGTTGACTCAACCTCTGTCCTGTGTCCTTGTGTGTACCACATTGAGCATGGAGAAAAGAAAGAAGACCAAAGAACTGTCTGAGGACTTGAGAAACCAAATTGTGAGGAAGCATGAGCAATCTCAAAGACCTGAATGTTCCTGTGTCTATCGTGCGCAGTGTCATCAAGAAGTTTAAAGCCCATGGCACTGTGGCTAACCTCCCTAGATGTAGACGGAAAAGAAAAATTGACAAGAGATTTCAACGCAAGATTGTGCGGATGTTGGATAAAGAACCTCGACTAACATCCAAACAAGTTCAAGCTGCCCTGCAGTCCGAGGGTACCACAGTGTCAACCCATACTATGTGTCGGCGTCTGAATGAAAAGGGACTGTATGGTAGGAGACCCAGGAAGACCCAACTTCTTACCCCGAGACATAAAAAAGCCAGGCTGGAGTTTGCCAAAACTTACCTGAAAAAGCCTAAAATGTTTTGGAAGAATGTTCTCTGGTCAGATGAGACAAAAGTAGAGCTTTTTGGGCAAAGGCATCAACATAGAGTTTACAGGAGAAAAAAGAGGCATTCAAAGAAAAGAACACGGCCCCTACAGTCAAACATGGTGGAGGTTCCCTGATGCTTTGGGGTTGCTTTGCTGCCTCTGGCACTGGACTACTTGACAGTGTGCATGGCATTATGAAGTCAGAAGACTACCAACAAATTTTGCAGCATAATGTAGGGCCCAGTGTGAGAAAGCTGGGTCTCCCTCAGAGGTCATGGGTCTTCCAGCAGGACAATGACCCAAAACACACTTCAAAAAGCACTAGAAAATGGTTTGAGAGAAAGCACTGGAGATTTCTAAGGTGGCCAGCAATGAGTCCAGACCTGAATCCCATAGAACACCTGTGGAGAGATCTAAAAATGGCAGTTTGGAGAAGGCACCTTTCAAATATCAGGGACCTGGAGCAGTTTGCCAAAGAAGAATGGTCTAAAATTCCAGCAGAGTATTGTAAGAAACTCATTGATGGTTACCCAAAGCGGTTGGTCGCAGTTATTTTGGCTAAAGGTTGTGCAACCAAGTATTAGGCTGAGGGTGCCAATACTTTTGTCTGGACAATTTTTGGAGTTTTGTGTGAAATGATCAATATTTTGCTTTTTGCTTCATTCTCTTTTGTGTTTTTTTCATTTAAGACAAATTAAATGAAGATAATAATACCAAAGAATTTGTGATTGCAATCATTTTCAGGAAGAAACTGAGTATTATCTGCCAGAATTGCAGGGGTGTCAATACTTTTGGCCACAACTGTATACTCTATATACTGTATATGTATGTCAAAACTTTGGACACCTGATAATGCAATGGTTTTCCTTGTTCTTATTGTAGTGTGTGAATTGTAGATTCAGACTCAAGACAGCAAAAGTCACAAAAGAACACATATGGAGACAAGGAGTGAAGAAATGTGTTTTACACTTTAGATTACTCAAAGTACCCTCCTTTTTCTCTTGTGACAGTCTTAGGCATTCTCTCAGCTTTTTTAGGTAGATACCTGGAATATCTTGAATTTAACAGTTATCAAGACTTCTCAAGATTTCCTTTTGGAGATGCCTACCTTCAGGTGTATTTTGCAGATGCAATGTGGTTACCCAGTTCCATACATACAGTGCTGAGCTTTATTCGACAACTATTCTGAGAACATGGTAACAACCACTCAAATAAGAAAAGAGAGACAATCCACCATAACTGTAGAAAAAAAGACATAGCCCACACATCCAAAAATTATATATTCATCTATTGCAGCTAAGCAAATTTTTTTCAAAAATTAACATGAGGGTACTTAGCCTAACATTGTGATCAGACTGCATGAAAGCACATTAACTTGTGGTGGTGACCCTCTCAGTGGGTCCCTAATCTAAAAGGTGCACTACCATGTGCTGACCAATGCCACAGCGACAGTACACCAGCAGAGGGAGTGACCTGGTGCCCTACAGTGAACATGCTGCAAGGCAAAGCCCCCATGGCTCCAGGCCCCAGGAAAGGAAGACCAAGAATTACCTCTGCTGCAGAGGATAACTTCATGAGAGTGATCAGTTTCAAAAGCCATAAATTGACAGCACCTTAGATAACAGCACCTCAAATAACAAACCTTGTAAGTAATGCACATGCATATCAACTGTCCAGAGGAGATTTAAAAAAGCAGGCTTATATGGTTGCTGCAAAGAAGCCGCTACTGAAAACACAAAGAAGAAGAAACTTATTTGGGCTATGCAACTCAGGTACTACTTTTGATCAATGGAAATCATTACTGTGGTCTAATAAGTCAAAAATTGATATTTTTGGTACTATCCACCATTCCTCTGTTAGATTCATTAAAGCT
This sequence comes from Dendrobates tinctorius, assembly GCF_039654945.1. Lineage (NCBI taxonomy): Eukaryota > Metazoa > Chordata > Amphibia > Anura > Dendrobatidae > Dendrobates > Dendrobates tinctorius. The sequence goes on along the minus strand of NW_027361703.1, from coordinate 14,150,010 downwards.
GAGTAAATATTTTCTACTTGTGTGACGACCACAGTAAAACATAGATGGGGAATTCTGATTGTGTGAGAGTGCTTTCCTGGTGATACTGTTGGGGATTTATTCCAAATTCAAGGCACACTTACCCAGTGTTGCTACTACAGCATATCAGACTCTCACCTACCATCGAAACCTTCAAAAAGAGCCTGAAGACCCACCTCTTCCGACAAGCCTATAACCTGCAGTAACCACCCATCGACCATACCGCTGCACGACCAGCTCTACCCTCGCCTACTGTATTCTCACCCATCCCTTGTAGATTGTGAGCCTTCGCGGGCAGGGTCCTCTCTCCTCCTGTACCAGTTATGACTTGTATTGTTTAACATTATTGTACTTGTTTTTATTTTGTATACCCCTCCTCACATGTAAAGCGCCATGGAATAAATGGCGCTATAACAATAAATAATAATAATAATAATAATGACATCACATCTGGTTAGCACTTAGTGGGTCTATCATTTGTGTTGCAACAGGACAATGACACAAAATATACCTTCAGGCCATATTTAAGGATTATGTGAATAATGTCTTCCGACACCTCTGCATGGCTCCCCTTCTTCCACAATGTAGGACTACGGCTTACCGTCTCAGCCACAGCAGCATCCATGGAAGCTGTTTCCTTCTCCTCTGTGCACCACGCTGTGGTCTGGCAGCATGCCTAGTATGCGCTCGCTCCCTTGCTCTTAAAGGGGCAGTGAACGCACATAGCAAAATGCCCCTAGCTATCAGCTGGGAGGCATTTAGTTAATGTGCTTCCCTGCAAGATGTCTCCCAGTCAATAGCTAGGAGGCATCTTCTATATAAAGCACCCTCCTGAACTGGGAGGGGCCCAAGAAATCTCTATAGTTTAGCCTTAGTGGTGTTGGTGTGCAACTGTATGTTGCCAGGTTCCCTGTCCCTAGTCTGTTTTAAGCATTCCCGTATCATATGTCCCCTTCAGTCTAGTATAGTGTGCCCGTTGTCCTTGGTCCTAATGTGGCCAACTGTTTCCTGATATCTACTTGTGTGAACAATAGCCTGTTGTCACAGGTTTACCATGACAGAGAGAAGCCAGAAGACTGCAGTGTCTGATTTCTCCTATTCCTTCACTGATTAGAAGAACTTCACCTTCATATTAAATGGTGTAAATTTATTTTAGCAGTGCAGCGGTCAATATGCTCAGTTGAGAGCTCGAGTGTTAAGGCTCTCAGCTGTGCACTGTTAGCCACTCCCGTTTCCAATATAAACTGGGTCCTGGCCATCACTCATTGTCAGACCTAGCTTCTGCTACATTACTGAAGGTTGCTGTTGGTTATTATTGGAGAAGGCATTTGGTGCATTTATCTGTGACTGTTGCTAGGTTTTGAGTGTGTGATAATTTCCTTTCTTCTCCTACTTTGGTTTAACCCCATCCTCCACTCCATGATGCATTCTTCTGTTATATGTGTGAGTATATTTGGTATTTTTTGTTACCTTCTGTTCGTATTACCTTATTCGTCTGGTTGGTGTACTACGGTACACTATTACTCCCCTCTTCCATGTGTTGGGGAAGTTGTACAGACTGAGGGTGGATTCAGGAGCTAAGGCAAGGTACCAGGCCCTGGTGTCACCATCAGAAGCAATCTGGGGAGCCCCTAGGGTTAGGTATAGGGAAGGAGCCTTTGGTCCAGGGATACCCGACAACAGAACCGTGACACCTATGCTCAACATTCAAGTTGTCCATACAGTCTGACAATCTCCTTATTCTTCAAGTCAGTGTCACATCTGCCTGTGTCAGTGAACTTGATCCCTGTGATCGGCAGTTGCAGTACCAGCACTGGCCTAGGAGTGGTACCTGGTGGCTACCTGCAGCCCAGTCTGTCTCCACCATCAGGAGCTTCAGCAAACACCAGGTAGCTGCTTAGCTATGCCCCTTCCTAGGCAGGTCTGGCCTTGTGGTATGTTGGGTCCACGAACCACATGAGCCTCCTGAGGGCAAGACTGCAACCAAGAAGGAGAAGGATGGAGTGCTGTGTTAGGTAACATAGTCTCTACAATCACTCAAGCTCAACTTAATTTGAACTGGTTTTGGATGAATTGGGCCAAAGAATGAATGTAAAGTAGCCAACAAGTGCTTAGCATCTCTGCAAATTCATTCAAGTCTGTTCAAAGGTCATTCCAGATGACTGAGAGAGTTCCAAAGAGATATAAAGCTGTCATTAGAATAAAGTCCTTGCTTTTTTCACCTTCAGTCTAAATCTACAATTTGCTTGTTGATATAAGAATAAGGAAATCATTGCATGTACAATTGTGGAAAAAAATTTGCAAAGCACGAATTCAAAAATTAAAGGGATAATTAATTTTTATCAATTAAATATATGGTTGTTGTCCTGTTGCAGAATAAATTTGGAGTCAATCAGATGGTATTGTCTTGATGCTATTGCATGATAGGTAATTATCTAACTGCATATGTCAGCATCAAGGGCACCTTTTGTCTTGAACAAATCCCCAACTCCATTTGCTGAAATAAAGCCTTAAAGAGAAACCATTGTTTAATTGTTATTTCATGAACCAATAGTTCACATGAAAACAACATACTTTGCAATGTATCTTATCAAAGAGATATGCTTCTTCCTTTGCTAAGCTGATCAGTCAGTATCATAATTCTCAATTCCAAAGTCAAATATGTATTCAATGACATATGACTTTCCTATTACTGAGATAGGAGATGAGAACTGCAACTGATAAGATTCTATGTAGATGGGAGAAGAGAGGAGCTAATGGCAGAGTTCCTCCTTCCTCCTCTCTCATCTATCTACATAGAATCTTGTCAGTAGCAGTTCTCATCTCCTTGCTAATGCCAAAGTCTGTCTTCACTGAACACAGATTTTACCTCAGAAATGAGAATTTTGATGAAGACTGATTAATTTTGGCAGAGAAAAAAGCTAAATTTTCTGACAAGATATATTACAAAGTTATTTCATTTTATGAGAACTATTGATTTATGAATAGGGATGAGCAGACCCTTGGAAGTTCGGATTCGGACGAACTTTAGTCCAAAGTTCGATTTGGGTATCAGAATTTGTCCCCAACTTGACTTCATACCTTAACCCCATGTAAGTCAACGGGATCCAACCTTTGGTGCTATAAAATGGTTGTGGTAAAGGCTAGGGGCTGCAAAAGGAAGCAAAATGGGGGTAACAGCAGGACAATTGCAGTGCAAGAAAATGAGAAAAGGGAAATTACTTAAAATAACAAAAATAAAAAAAAAATCTTGAACCAGGAGGTGGAGGTCCAAGTGGAGGAAGGTAGCTGTGCCTTGCATGTGTGTAGTTTACTGTACTTGTTAAATAAATAAATGAAATAAAAGGCATGAGGTCCCACCTATTTTGATAAGCAGTCAAGGAAAAGCAGACTGTTGTGAGCTGGTCTTATTATGCTGGGAAAGGTCCAATATCCATGGACATTCCCAGCTTATCAGTATCAGCCCCCAGCTGTCTGGTTTGCTTTTACTGGTTATTAAAAATGGGGGGACCAAAAAAATGAAGTGAGATCCCCCCTATTTTTAATAAACAGTTAAGGCAAAGCAGGTCGCTGGGGTCTGATAGTAATAGGCTGGGAAGGTCTGTGGATATTGTCCACTTCTTAGCCTAATAAGACCAGCCCTCCACCACCCCAGAAATGGCAAATTCATTAGATGCACCAATTCTGGCTCTTAGGCTCAGCTTTTCCTGATTGTCCTGGTGCAATGGCAATCGGGGTAATAGTTTTTTGGGTTGATGTCAGCAGGCGTCAAGCCAAGGGGTTAGTAGTGAAGAGGCATCAATCAGACACCCCATTACTAACCCCATATTTAAAGATAAAAAAGACATACACACAGTTCACAACTATCTGCATTCCCTTGGCTGGTGATTAAAAATATGGGAGACCCCACATCGTTTTCTTTTATTATTTATTTCTTATACATTGATCCTCACTCGAGCTGTCCCGACACTAGTCAGAGCACTGTGATCCGGCGGTTGTACAGGCCTGGGCACTGGTGGTGAAAGCAATGGCATGGCTGTAATGTACAGTGTCCATTTTATACAGTGTCCATTTTAGGACATGATCACCTATCAAAGTCAAACATCAGAAATACTCTGTCTGATAACTGACTCTGATACCTGAATATAATACCTGACTCTGATACCTGACTATGATACCTGGAAGCTTATAGATTGGCTGCACTGCAGTCTTTCAACAAGCTTTATTAAGCATCCGAACATTAGGTGTCCAGTGCGAATCCTATACTTTACAGTTTCACTCAGCCCTATTTATGAAAAGAAAATTAAAATGACTGCTAATCTTTAAACTCTCAAGAAACTTCAACCATGCTCTACTATGGCCTACACACACTCATTATTGTAGCACTCTCCAACCATTTGGTACACAAACTTGTTCTGCTGTTGCCAAATATTTCATGTTTTGATGAATCTGTCCAAAGCACCTGCTGACTTTTTTCTGCACCCCCAGTTCCAAATGTTTTAGTGCATAGTTGAATCATTTATTCTTGTTTCCATGCCATTCTACTATGAAGACACTTTTCTTCAGACGTCTCTGAATAGTATATGAGTATAGATGGATCCCACTGATTACTGCTCGTTCTGAACTGATGGCAGTGCTGAACATCTTCCAATATTAAAGAGGAGTAAGCATGTTGTGTCATTCTGCTGCATTAAGTTTCCTTGGCCAACCAATACAGTTATGGTTCTTAGCGTTGCACAATTCTTTGTGCCCTTATTGCTAATAAATACAGGCATATACTGTACTTATCAATCATAAAATACCATCTGGGAGGCATTTGATTGGCTCTACATGTATTCTGTAGCAATGTTAGTGTTTGGGGAGATCACTTTTTTTGTGGCATCCAAGATTAAGTGTAAAAGTTTTCTTAAGTCTTTATGACACATTTGTATTTTTGGGGTCTACCCATCCGACTAGGCCTCAGTTCATGTCAAATAGTAAAAAGGTAGTCATATGTTTCAATATAAAGTATCATGGTATGTGTGCTATGTTAGGAAATGCTACACTAGGTTGATGCAACTGCAGTAATGTGGTTACCAAATGCTAACTCTAGTCTGCTATGAAAGTTGTGAATTGTCTCCTGCTTTGTGTTAACTTACTTTTGAGCATTATAAAGGCAATCCGTTATAAAGGCTAGAGTAGGGGTACTCAACTGACCCACTGTGGTCCAAACCCAGACCAGGTAATCACCTGTCTATACCACTGCTGTGGAGATCATTTGAGAATGACCTGGACTACAATGAGTGAGGGCGATCAATGAGTGGAGCAGGCTGTCTCAAGAGGTTGTGAGTTCTCCTTCAATGGAAGTCTTCAAACTAAGGCTGGACAAACATCTGTCTGAGATAGTTTAGTGAATCCTGATCTGCATTGAGCAGGGGGTTGGACACAATGACCCTGGAGGTCCCTTACAACTCTAACTTTCTATGATTCTATGAGTGGGGGAAAAGTCGAATAAGATCTGTAGAGCAATGTTCCCTTTATGATATTATGCTATTCATCTTCAGAACCCACCCTGTTCAGCCATGAGGTCTTCTTGCACAGCTGAAGACAGGACAGCAAATTAGAATTATCCTTCCTCTGCTGTTGCAACACATAATCACACTTAGGTGGTGCAGCAGAGTTGGGACAGTCTTAGTTTGAAATTTAATGTGCTCCACATTGCTTATCAATGGAGTTTTATTAAATATGGAAATAAAACTTGGATATCCTTAACTTCTCCAGGGACTGTTTGTCTACTGCTTCATTGTCATATAAACCATGCATTCACTGATCCATTGCCTAAAACAAGTATTATGCATTGCTTAAAGAGTCACTCCTATCAAAATATTTATCCTCTTAATATATTGCAGCCATTTTATTATTTTGCATTGTGTGGTTACAATTGCTCATTTTGCTCTTGTACTTAAATAATTCTTCTCTTTTCCATTAGGTCTATGACATCACATGATCAAAAACTGACTAGCTGAATCCTTCTAAGCTTTGTGTAGAAACAGGAGGTTAATTTTCCCTGTGTGACTCACCCATCACTGCAAAAGTATATGGTGGGGTGGGGGAGTGAGGCAGCTGAGTCAGGTGTTAAAAAGTGGATGACTCATACAGGGGAAAGAAACTTCTTGTTTATACATAGAGAAAACTGAAAATTTTACTGGGTAGAAATGAATGTAAGCCATTGTAAGTACACAGTGCTATCTAATGTGATGACTGAAATTTATTAAGAGGATGCAAACTTTGATGGGGGTGCTACTTTAACCCCTTCACCCCCAAGGGTGGTTTGCACGTTCATGACCGGGCCGATTTTTACAATTCTGACCACTGTACCTTTATGAGGTCATAACTCTGGAATGCTTCCATGGATCCTGGTGATTCTGACAATGTTTTCTCATGACATATTGTACTTCATGATAGTGGTAAAATTTCATTCAAATAACTTGCTTTTATTTGTGAGAAAAACGGAAATTTGGCGAAAATTTTGAAAATTTCGCAATTTTCCAACTTTGAATTTTTATGCCCTTAAATCACAGAGATACGGCACACAAAAAACTTGATAACTAACATTTCCCACATGTTTACTTTACATCAGCACAATTTTGGAACCAAAGTTTTTTTTTGTTAGGAAGTTATAAGGGTTAAAAGTTGACCAGCGATTTCTCATTTTTAAAACACCATTTTATTTTTAGGACCACATCACATTTGAAGCCACTTTGAGGGGTCTATATGATAGAAAATACCCAAAAGTGACACCATTCTAAAAACTGCACCCCTTAAGGTGCTCAAAACCACATTCAAGAAGTTTATTAACCCTTTAGGTGCGTCACAGGAATTTTTTTGAATATTTAAAAAAAAATGAACATCTAACTTTTTTTCACAAAAAAAATACTTCAGGTTCAATTTTTTTTATTTTACCAAGGGTAACAGGAGAAATTGGACTGCAAAAGTTATTGTGCAATTTGTCCTGAGTACGCTGATACCTGATATGTGGGGGGGAACAACTGTTTTGGTGCATGGCAGAGCTCAGAATGGAAGGAGCGCCGTTTGACTTTTTCAATGCAAAATTGGCTGGAATTCAGATCGGACGCCATGTCACGTTTGGAGAGTCCCTGATGTACGTAAATAGTGGAAACCCCCTACAAGTGACCCCATTTTGGAAACTAGACCCCCTAAGGAACTTATCTAGATGTGTGGTGAGAACTTTGAACCCCCAAGGGCTTCACAGAAGTTTATAATGCCCGGGCATGAAAATAAAAAAATCATATTTTTTCCACAAACATGATCAATTAGTCCCCAATTTTTTTATTTTCCCAAGGGTAACAGGAGAAATTGAACCCCAAAAGTTGTTGTCCAATTTGTCCTGAGTACGCTGACGCCCCATATGTGGGAGAAAACTACTGTATGGACACACGTTGGGCCTCGGAAGGGAAGTAGTGACGTTTTGGAATGCAGACTTTGATGGAATGGTCTGCGGGTGTCATGTGCGTTTGGAGAGCCCCTGATGTACCTAAACTATTGAAACTCCCCACAAGTGACCCCATTTTGGACACTAGACCCCCCATGGAACTTATCTAGATGTGTGGTGAGCACTTTGAACCCCCAAGTGCTTCACAGAAGTTTATAACGCTCGGACGTGAAAATAAAAAAATCATTTTTTTCCACAAAAATGATATTTTTGCCCCCAACTTTTTATTTTCCTAAGGGTAACAGGAGAAATTGGACCCCAAAAATTGTTTTGCAATTTGTCCTGAGTAGGCTGATACCCTACATGTGGGGGTAAAACACTGTTTGGGCGCATGGCAGAGCTTGGAAGGGAAGGAGCACCATTTGACTTTTTCAACTCAGAATTGGCTGGAATTGAGATCAGACGCCATGTTGCATTTGGAGAGCCCCTGATGTGTCCAAACAGTGGAAACCCCCAATTCTAACTCCAACCCAAACCCCAGCACACCCCTAACCCTAATCTCAGCCCTAACCCTAACCCTAGCCCTAACCCTAACCCTAACCCTAGCCCTAACCCTATCCTAACCTAACCCTAACCCCAACCCTAATGGAAAAATGGAAATAAATACATTTTTTTTATTTTATTATTTTTCCCTAACTAAGGGGGTGATAACGGGGGGGTTTGATTTACTATTTATGGCGGTTTTTATATTTGGCAGCTGTCGCACGCTAAAAGACGCTTTTTATTGTAAAAATAGTTTTTGCATCACCACATATTGAGAGCTATAATTTTTCCGTATTTTGACCCACCGAGTCCTGTGAGGTCTTAATTTTTGCGGGACGAGTTGACGTTGTTATTGGTACCATTTTCGGGCACGTGACATTTTTTGATCGCTTTTTATTCTGATTTTTGGGACGCAGAAAGAACAAAAACCAGCGTTTCATGAATTTCATTTGGGGGGGTGCATTTACACCGTTCCGCTTGCGGTAAAATTGATAAAGCGGTTTTATTCTTTGGGTCAGTACGGTTACAGCGATACCTCATTTAGGTCTTTTTTTATGTTTTGTCGGTTTTATGCAATGAAAACTATTTTATATAAAAAATAATTATTTTTGCATCGCTTTATTCTGCGAGCTATAACTTTTTTATTTTTTCGTTGATGATGCTATGTGGCAGCTCGTTTTTTGCGGGACAAGGTGACGTTTTCAGCGGTACCATGGATATTTATATGTGTCTTTTTGATCACGCGTTATTACACTTTTTGTTTGGCGGTATGATAATAAATCATTATTTTTTGCTTCGTTTTTTATTTTTATTTTTTAAGGAGTTCGCTAAAGGGGTTAACTAATGGGACAGTTTTATAGGGCGGGTCGTTACAGACGCAGCGATAACTAATATGTGTACTTTTATTGTTTTTTTTTTTATTTCCAAAAAATGGATTTATTTGGGGGAATATTTTTTTTTTCCTAATTTATTTAGCGATTTTTTTTAAAAATTATTTTAACACTTTTTATTATTTTTTTTAACTTTATTAAAAGGTCCCAGGTGGGAGATCACTGTCCTATGACAGATCGCTGATCTGTCACATCACAGATCACTGTGACAGATCAGCGATTTGTCACAGGCAGTGCAGAAGGCTTCCTCATGCCTGCGCTTTGCAGGCACTGAGGAAGCCAGCTTCCTGCAGGCCCCCGTAGGCCCCTGTCGCCATCCTGGATTCGGGGGCCTGCAGGAAAGGAGCCCCCCGCAGCAACGCTGCACATTGCGCTGCCGTGGGGGGCTCAGGGAAGCACGGAGGGAGCCCCCTCCCTGACGATGCTTCCCTTTAACCCCCGGTACACCGCGATCATGTTTGATCGTGGTGTGCAAGGGGTTAACATGTCGGGGGCAGTCCGTGACCACCCCTGACAGATTGTGCCGGGTGTCAGCTGTGATAATCAGCTGACACCCGGCCGCGATCAGCGGCGCTCACCACGTGGGCGCCGCTGATCGCGGTAGACGTACTATCCCGTCCATGGGCATAGGGGCCCGGGTCCCATGGACGGGATAGTACGTCGGATGTCAGGAAGGGGTTAAGGGCAACATGGTGGCTGGTGCTTAGCTCTGTTGCTTTGCAGCGCGGAGGTCCTGGGTTCAAATCCCCCAAAGGACAGCTTCTGCAAGTAGTTTGTATGTTCTCCCCATGTTTGAGTGGGTTTCCTCTTGGTTCTCCGGTTTCCTCTCACATTCTAAAGACATACTGATAGGTAATTTAGATTGTGAGCCCCATTGGGGACAGCGATGATAATGTCTGTATAGCACTGTGGAATATTATAGCTCTATACAAGCAAAGTATAATAAATCATGATCATAATAAATGATTCCTGTCATTCATTTTACTTGTTGCAAGTACAATGGGTTACCATCAGCAGTTTAGTAAAACATTGAATCAAGCCTATTTAGCTTGTACTCCTTCAGCTGCAACTTCTCAATGACACAAAGTACAGCTTAAATCTATGGACTTTAAGGAAACCACTCTGGATTTTTGACACTATATGAATATTCACTAATTTGTTGTATGCTTATTTGCCTCATAGCACATCCATCCACTCCTGAGGAGTAAGCCGCTGTACTATTTTAATTTTTCAATAAAGCAAGAAATTTTATCAGCTGGAACGCCCCTAATGTTTATGTTTATTTGATACATTTACCTAATGCTTTTGAATCTTAAAGATTGGAGTGTCCATCGCTCAGCTTTTAAGTCATACTGATTAACAGTTTCTACTTTAGAGTAATACCTGTACACTCAGTATTTTATTTTTATTCTTATTAATATTGAATTGTATAATTTGAAAATACAGATATCTTTCAATAGTAGAGATGAGTGGATCAATGCATGGTAGAGCTAGTTTGAGTAGAATTTCCTGAAATTCATGGTTTCACGTGAATTCAAACATTTTGTGATTAAATTTGCCAATGGCAAAAAAAAATAATTAGGAGCAAACTAATGTTATTTTGATGGGCCTTCCCATAATGTTCCACAGTTATGACAACTTATGGAATATTAAACCTTGTATTCAGTGCCTGGGCCATCACAGATCAGTGGTTTCCAGTGCAGCACAGTTTGTATGGTAGAGCCATTTTTCATCTCTAGAGTTACTGGGTTAGTTAATCTCTTCTGCTTTTATGGTTAACGGCCTCCTCTCTTTCTTCTGTAAAGTGCAAGCTCCTATGATCAGCAGGGTCCTTTTTGTCTGTCTCTCGCCTGTAAAGTGTATTCTGTTATGGGCAGCAGGATTCTTCCTTCTTTTTCTAAGTCTCTCACACTCTCTTTCACTGTCCTCTCACCCACATGTGTTTTCTGAACAATTTCAAGTAATGAGATTCAGGCAAATTAATTCCCCTCAAATCAATTTCCTGGGGAAAACTAGGAGGAGTTGGCACATTAAAACAAAAAAAAATCCGCTCTTCTCTACTTTGAAATGCTTTCATATGTTCTAATTTTGAAATTTCTGTCAAAAACTTCCAAGGGCTCCTGTTTGCTTGATAGGAGAAATAATTATTTCAAGTATGAAAGCTTTTTTCACTAAAGTTTGTAATTCAGATATGAGCAATTATAGAAAACATCAGATTATAATGCATTTAATAATTTTTGAGTTTTGTACAACATGAATTCTCATGCTTTGCCGTTTTTCTGCTTTACAAATTCTCAGCATTCATTTTGTTTATTGTCATTCATATGATTACTGGCAATGTAGTTTCTTCTTTTATTGCTTGACTAAAAATAATTTGCGGAACAAAATGATCCCAATATTACAATTTACATTAACTTAAGCTTTGGTCTTTCCAGAGATATAGCTGTAATACAAATTGTGCAATTCTGTAAAATGGTTATATACAGTTCTCTTCTAATACATTTAATGTGGAAATAAGAGTACCTTTAGATTATCGTACATTTTTTTGTAATGAAGTTATTAAAATGAACTTGGCATCTGATTCTTTTAACGTTATTGGAGTGGTGTAAGTTTTAGTTTGAAACATATTGGCACTCAGAGAAAACATATTTACAATGTTGAACAGAATTGTAGATGAACTAAATAGACACCAGCTCCTCTTTGAGAGTCATGACCCTCCCGCTATTTTCTGCTTAAACAGTGACGGAGGAATTCCAGTGGTGCTCACCTGGAGTAAGTCAATGTGGCAACATGAAGAAAAAGATAATTGGCACTCACCATATCCTGGAATTTAAAAGCCCTTTAATCCAAAAAAGGAACATCCATATGGTGCACACCACCTGTACACTGCATGGATGTTTTGTTTTTGGATTAAAGGACTTTTAAATTCCAGGATATGGTGAGTGCTGCTTTTTTTTTTATTCATTTTGCTATATTCATTTATATTCATTTATATTTATATTCATTTTGTTCATTTATATTCATTTTTATTCATTTTTATTCATTTATATTCATTTTGCTATATTTACAAGTTGGCCATGGACTATGTGTGTCAGCTGACTGGTCTAAGCCCCTTCCCACCCCGATCAATTTGACATGCTCGCACATAGAAATAATCCTGTTGTGTAGGAGAGTAGAGTGAGGAGAAGCCACTGGCAACCAACCTCATCTAATCCGCCAAGACACACAGTCCCTACCAGCTTTTCAAAATATGTTTTCAGCCAAACGCTGCAGCATTTTAGAGTACAATATGTACAGCTCCATGGTGCCCTTTAACATTACTTATGGATGTGAACTAAAAAAGGAATGGACTCTATGAATACAAAATAGTGTAAGAGTGTAAAGTAGTGTAAAAAGTGGTTTACTCATAGCAGCCAATCTAATTGCAGCTGTAAATATTCTCAGCATAATCTACTTGTTTATTGATCTAAAGTTATATATTAGAAAAACAGAGGTTCTTTGGGATGTTAGTTAAAATTACACACAGCAGCACTTATTGTTCACATTATGGTGGTCTAGATGTTAATGTTTCCAGCATATATTTGCTGTTCTTTTTCTTGTGCCGTTTGAGCTTTCACAGTAGGCTTCCATCTACACGGAAGTAACAAGCAGGCTGTATTATAATAGGATGGTTCTATACTCGGGGGATGAGAGTTTTGTTTCCTCCTGCTGAGCATTCTCTTACATCCATTTGTGCATGTATCTCTGCAGGACTAGACACCAGGCGAGTATACACACAACACATGTGTAGGACAATTTGCTCTCAGGAATTATATACTAGATAATTCTGTTCTACTAAAGATTTGATGCATGTGCATACTCGGCAATGGTTGGCCTTACTCATACAGAACATAGTGAATGGAAAGGAATTGTCTCAGAAATTATGTAAAGGTGGTTATTAGTTCAAGTTATCATTTTGGAATACAATTTTTAGAGGCATGATCTATGTCATTGAAACAACTCATTAATTTTTTTGTTCCTATGACTTGACAAAATATTAAGCAAATTCAATCTAAACAAATAGTTACTATATGTCTCCTTACAGTTTGTCAAGGCGTTATTCACACTGTCACCTGCATTAGGGATGTTAGCAAGAATATTAAAAACATTTCTTGTGTAGCACTTAAGTGTCGTGTTATCATTAGTAGTAGGAAATATTCACACATCCATGTGACACACACAAGTGTTGATAAAAATGGTAATTTCATGATTATCTTGCCATGTACTGTAAATAGACTGCATTTCACCCTATGAACGAGCGAATTATCTTTTATGCAGCATAGCAGATCATCGTTCTCGGCAGTGTATCATCCTATGTAACTGGAACTCACACCGCGGAAAACAATGGCCGCCTGTGTGTACTGAACATAGTACAGGTCACTCTGTGCAGATCACTTACTTTGATCTACCTGTGTAAACTGATCCATAAAAGTTTATAATTCGTCAGCTTTATCGTGCCCCTGGACGGTCTGTGTAAAAGGACCCTAAGTTATTCTAGTTGCCTGCTTCAATAAATCAGGTTCTCCCCAGCCAATTGCTAGAGGAGCATATCAGTAGTTGTTGGGAAGGGAGTGTGCAATGAGAGAAGCTAGTTTATACTGTGTACAACACTAATTCAATAGGGGAAGAATGCAGATCTGCTGGACCGCCACTGATACTAGATGACACCAAACTCCGTAAGTCATCCATGCAGTCAGTCTTGACCATTAGATATACGGTATGAGGGAAGACTGTGGCAAATTGCTTATAAGATTAACTGATTAGGGAAGAAAAAAGTTTCAACTCCAAAATGTACTGGACGTTACCAAACTAATGTACTCTGTGACTGCTGTGACTGCTTCAGGATAACTGCTATGCAATGCACTCAGGTGCTTTTGTTTTCCTTCCAACAGATCGTTGTACTATCCCTCCCACCTATCTCTCCATCATCCTCTTACTTGCAAATTAATTTCCATTCTTTGCTGCTCCATGTACATGAAGACCAGGACAGAGTGTTAATTTTATAGTAATATATTGCTTTATTTCTCTATATATGGAGAGTACAGTTGACATGTGCTATGAATAGTGGGTATAAGCATAGTTATTGAGAACAATTGTCTGGAGCATATATAGTGTATGTATGGAGTATATGCAGGAGTGTAAACAGGTAAACTGGGCTTCTTAGCCAGTGTGCAGAATATACAGTGAAATCATTTTGTATCCAAATCCAGCTTTAAACTTCTCCACAACAGTATCACGGACCTGCCTGTTGTGTTCCTTGGTTTTCTTGATGCTCTCTGTGCTTCAAACAGAACCCTGAGACTATCACAGAGCAGGTGCATTTATCCGGAGACTTGATTACACACAGGTGGATTATATTTATCATCATTAGTCATTTAGGACAGCATTGGATCATTCAGAGATCCACAATGAACTTCTGGAGTGAGTTTGCTGCACTGAAAGTAAAGGAGCCGAATAATATTGCACGCCCCACTTTTCAGTTTTTGAATTTCCACAAAAATTTTAAATAATGAATTTCGTTCAACTTAACAATTGTGTCCCACTTGTTATTGATTCTTCACCAAAAATTTACATTTGGTATCTTTATGTTTGAAGCATGATATGTGGGAAAAGGTTGAAAAGTTTCAGGGGGCCGAATACTTTCGCAAGGCAATGTATATGCATGTGTGATGAGTGTGAACGCAGTGCGTATACACAGGCGTGTAAGTTATGTATGCAAGTGTGCATATGTTTGTGGAATGTATACAGTGTTTGCAGGAACTTTGATCTTCACCTTTTGTTCAATAGCGTGTCTAGTATGGATGATTAAAATAAAATATTGATCAGCTTTTATTCTAAACTCACACGTTCCTTCATTGGTTTGCAAATGAGAGCAGTTAAAAGCACGGTCATGCTAATGGCTGCAGTGGACTGCATTCTTGTTGCATACCTATACTACTATTAAAAATGAGAGGGATTTAAACTGCAATCATTTGCAAACTGTGCCAATACACAAGTCAGCATTATTTTTTCCTGTCTCACAGGGGCACCCATTTTTGAAAATACATTATTTAATCCACATAGCAAACCCCATAAATAAATAAAAATGCCAGAATTGCTGTTATCAATCATCTCACCTCCCCCAAAAAGCAATAAATAGTGATTAAAAAGTCATATGAATACCAAATACCATTAGAACTCAGGTTCATCTCACAAAAAATAGCTCTTAAACAATGGAAAGTACACAATATATGATGACACAACTGTTTTTATATCCGGATCCAAACAGAAACAGTGGAGTCCCACTGATTATATTATAGCGTCTATCTGGTGTCCATTTTTCGTTAGAATAGAAGTAAAAACAAACACTAAACTTAACCTATAATAATGGATCCCCTCTAGTGATGAGCGAGTGTGATCATTACTCGAGTTTTCAGAGCATGTTCGGGTGTCCTCTGAGTATTTGGGGAGTGTTCTGAGATTATGTTTCAGTTCCCGCAGCTGCATGATTTGTGGCTGCTAGACAGCCTGAATGCATGTGGGGATTCCCTATTCAGGCTGTCTAGCAGCCACAAATCATGCAGCTGCGGGAACTGAAATGTCCGAGCATGCCCCAAATACTAGGAGGACACCCGAGCATGCTTGGAAAACTCGAGTAATGAGCACACTCGCTCATCACTAATCCCCTCCGCTTCTGTTATCATAACTAATGTAATGTCACTTATTTTGTTTCTCTTCAATAAGTGAAAAGTCCAAACAGAAATGTGGCTAGAGTCTATAAAATGTGGCATGTGAGAACTCATTGCTAAGGTTGTTATTTTTCTCCTGGCTGCTAAAACATAAAACAATCAATCATAGAACACATCACTGTATTTATAGAACCATTATGTTCGATATATTGAGTTTTAAATGAGATAAAAGAATAAATTGATGAACCACTTCTTTTAAGAGACCATGCTTGTTTTAAGGTACTGTCACACTAAGCGATATCCCTATGTCTGATACTTACCTACGACCCGCTCCCCCGCTGGTTATCGCTGATCGTGCGAGAACGTCCAGGACTGTTTCTCGTCATCAGCTTCCTGCGGCGCTTCCTGTGGAGAGACGAGCGTGGAGCAGGGCGGGAGGACATCAGGATCGCCTAGTGTGACAGGTAAGTAGTGACCCCCGTCCCCAGTGATGTCGCTGGTGAGATCTGCCTGTGTGGCAGCTCACTAGCGACCACTTAGCGATGTACTAGCGATCCTGACCGCGTCATATCGCTAGTCGGGATCGCTGGTACATCGCTAAGTGTGACAGTACCTTTAGACAAGAGTTTTGTCAGTCTTCATATGCATATTGAGCACCATCACTCTACGATCCAACTCAAAAAGGCTTCACTATACACTGAAATCATTTCTAGTATACCTCATACTGCTACAATAACGTTCAAAAGTACTTTAATATCGAAACACCTATGTTAGTAATAGGGGATTTAAAAATGCAGATAAAGGTCTCTACACGTCTGGAACTTCCGTAAAGTGGACCTGTCAGCATGATTTTGGATTGTAAAGTAAAGACTTGGAAATAATGGTACTTTAATGTAGATTAAAGTGATTCCTTTTCTTGAAGATATCCATGTTCTCATTATTCTGTAATTATCAGCTGAGGTTATACGCTTTTGAGGTGTAAATACAATATTGATCGACATTGTACTTGGTTTCTCCTACCTGAGTATTATCACTCCCACCTGGCTCCAGACTTTGACTGAATAAACAATGCAGTTTTTGTGCCAGCCTCTTCTGTCTGAAATCTTGTGCAGGCACTATCATTGCTGGGAGTGGCGCTTGCACAGTGACTTCCAAATGATGTAATGATGCAAAGAACTCAGTTTGTACAAGCACTACCCTTGCCCCCCACCACTGTTGGAAAGTGCAACATCCAGCCCTGCTGCACATGCATGCCATTAGCATATACTGTAACCAACAGGAGATTAATGGACAATGAGAATATGGATTTCTCAAAAATAGGTATCAATTTATTCTGCAGTAAAGCAAAAATAATAATAATAACAACAATAAATGTATTTCTATAGCACCAAAATATTCCTCAGCACTTTACAAATCAGATGGGACATGTACAAGTGATATAAGGCATTATAGTAATACATTATTCAACAATTCAAGCAATAAATGTTGCAAAGATATCTGTTATGATTAGGTCACCGAGGAGGATAGCCAGGGAATAAGCTAGGCAACCAGAAAACCAGAAAGGTTGGTAACTTAGCGGATTGCAGACCCCTAAACCTAACAACACAACTAGAATTAGTCGTGGGACAAACCTACAATGCCCTAGATGCCTCGGCACAGCCAAAGAGTTAACTAAGCCTAAAGCAAGAAAGGGGTAAGCTAAACTGCCCCGTAGCAGAACCCCAAAGGAATAGATAGCCCCCAAACCTATATTGCCGGTGAGACAAGATGAGGCACAAACACAGGCAGAAAATAGAGTAAGCAAATAATGGGGTCCAAACTGTCTAGATAGCACAGGACAGGAAAGATACTGTCTGCAATCACGCAAAAAAACCTAAAAAATCCAACACGTCTGATCTGCAAAAACACTGAGGCCACACGATCTCTCCCCCACTAGATCAGCATTCTGGTGTGAACTGGAAGCAAAACAATAGATACTGATATAACAGGGGACTAGCAATACTGAACAGACAGACATAAGCTGTGTGCCTATGGAACGGGGTCCAGCACCGATCCCAGCAGGGAACAA
The DNA here is from genome assembly GCF_039654945.1 of Dendrobates tinctorius. Classification (NCBI taxonomy): domain Eukaryota; kingdom Metazoa; phylum Chordata; class Amphibia; order Anura; family Dendrobatidae; genus Dendrobates; species Dendrobates tinctorius. The sequence goes on along the minus strand of NW_027361703.1, from coordinate 14,132,352 downwards.
CGCTGAACCCACGCAGCAAAGCAGAAAACAGGGAAAGGCAAAAACTGGATCAAATGCAAAAAGATTCCAGCAAATAACTTATCTGAATGATGCAGGACCAAGCAGGAGACATGCAGACTTCAAAATGCACAGGAAGAAAACCAAATCACCAGCAACAACTGAGGGAAGCTTGCTCACTTAAATCTTCCCAGTCAGTAACACCTGACCTCCACTCAACCTCTTCAGGTGATTGACTTCTGTCAACCCGACCAGCAACACTACCCGCAGCAACCATCAGAGGGAGCCCAAACTCAGAAGTCGGGTCAAGAGTGTTCACAACAGATATCTAGCAGAACCAGAAGATATTGTACTTTTAGTAGATTGTTACGCACTTTAGTAAGGGCAGTTTCTGTAGAGTATAATAGCGGAAACTGGATTATAAAGGGTCAAGAAGAGGTTTATAGAATTAAAAGATAGTGGATTAGACAAGAGAAGACCAAGCTTTGCAAGAGTGTAGAGATGAAGGGGATTTGTTCTGGTCGAGAAATTTTTTTTGTAAAATGGTTATGACAGCATGTTGGAAGGAGGAGAGAAAAATGCTGGTTGAAAGTGAAATCTTTTAAGTGGACAGTGACAGTCAGGAAGAGGGACTGGAGGAGATGAGAGGGAATAGGGTCAGTGATGCAGGTAGTAGAAATGAGAAAAAGCAAGGAGCCTGGTAACTTTTTCTACTGTGACCAGTTCTGTCAAAGACAGAAAGTAAACTTCTTGGCATGCAGGTGGAAATAGGATCACTGCCATGTCTTTACTTTACGATATAAAATCATACTGAGAGGTCCTCTTTAAAGTCAATCTCTGGAAAATGTCATAATTAGTTATTGTTATTACTAGAACTAGTACATAAGCAATTATCCTTTTTTTAGTCTGATCTGACAGATTAAAGTTTCCAAAGTGCTTTGCACACTGTGTATATGACCCTACAGGCAGTGGCAACTACTGCTGCGTGTTACTAGAGGGTCTGTACAGTAGTACTGGCACTCAAGGGCCAAGCCAAACATCAATTTAATGCGGTGCAACTATAGAAATGCTGATGTTAAAAAAGGGACTTTGTTTTGGCATCTGCTTCTGTAGAGTCCAGTAACTTGCAGCAGTATTTGTTATTTCCTTTGGGACAATGAAACTGTAACAAACTTCATCTAGCAGACCCAATGAAAGAATTAGCGTGGTAATGTCAAATTACTGCAGTGGTTTCACTTTACTATAGAGAAAATGTTGCCTGGTATTTCACATTAAACTTTAATTTTTTTCAAATGTTCATCTTTAAATGTCTAGACTTTTAAACTGCATTTGGAGCATTTACATCTTAAACAGTTAAGCTCAAAATGATGGATTGGTGCATAGTAAAATAACTTTGTTTTATAATGGCAGTTAAATGTTGTAAATTGTATCTTTACATTACGCTATTTGCTTCATGCTGAACATGAGGTTTTGCTACGGATCAACACTTTTCTTTTATGTCTAATTTTATGGATTTAGAGTAATATAAAGAAATAAGAGCCATTTGACTGTTTTCTGCCTAGCTAGAATATTGTATGAGAGACCCAAGGCATTCGAAAGAACTAATAATTGATGCATTTCCACATATGCAGTTTTTTAGTTCTTTAATTGCTAAGGCACAAGTATTTCAATTTTTCCATTTGTCAGATATTTGTACAGCTTAGCAATGTAATATTTGCTAACCCTTTGTAGGCAGGGATTAAATAACCAAAAATGCATTGGACATACAATTTCCAAATATCGTTAATAATTCTCAATATATATCAGTAATTTCTTCTCTGTAAACATATTGTGGATCACAGAGTAGAGGAATCTCGGCAGCAGCTTTAATAACTATATTTAATGCTACATTACATCTCCTAAGGGCACTTCCAGCCTCAGAATAAAAGAAATGACAAGGTCACTAATCTGCAGTGTAACTAAAATGATATCCAAATTTATGTTCAAAGCTTAATATTTTGCTCTAAGCTATCTATTTTTATATATACCGGAATTCGACAAAATCTAAAAACATTTTGAACCAAAATGTCATTGGTATTTCCAGTTCAAACCCTATGGATCCAAATAAAGGACATTAAAGTATCCACAAAAGAGCCAAAGTAAAGTGCCAAAGTGCAAACCAGGATAGTAGGGTATATCATAAATAGTGTGGCTAAATTTGACCACAAAGGATCAACAGCAAAGTGCCTGAGTGCATGTAAACATTACTAGCTTAACTCAATTAATAAAGTTCTATTCAAGGAACATTACCTCAAGGAGGGAGACTAAGAGAGACCTGCTCCTACCGTAACGCGCGTTTCGATATGTTCTTAGTCTGGGGCGTTGCCCACCCTTTACATTCTTTTACCTGTCCATCTTTGGGGGAGGCTTGGTTTTGTATTCAGTATAAAACAGTGTAACAAAGTATTTATAAAACTATATAATTGTTTTATGCAGTTTAAAGCACATTTTAGTCTAAGATTCAAATAAAAAACAGCAGAAAGAGAAGCAATGTCACCCATCAGACTTTTAAACATTGATACCGATAATATCCATATTGAAATATTGATTTGGGAAATCAATTTTAGTTGGTAGAAAACCAAGTTCAGTTTAGAACACAGGTGTTCTAAACTGGGTGAAATCAACATTAAAAAAGCTAGTCTGCAGTTTGCAAAATGTACCTGAGTAAGCCAAAATTCTTTTAGGACAAAGAATTTTGTGGACAAATGAGATCAAGATAATTTTTTTTGGCAAACCACATCATTCTGCTGTTTAACAAAAACAGAATGAGATCTACAAAGAAAAGAACACAGTACCTACAGTCAAATATGGTGGAAGTTCAAAGATGTGTTGGGTTGTTTGCTGCCTCTGGCACTGGGTGCCTTGTCTGTGTGCAAGGCATTTATATTTTTATATGCTCCCTTTACGTGTCCCTATTTCTTTCTTAGCAAAAGTGCACTCTCTGTTTTTCAAAAATATTTTTCAAAAATGTAAACCCCGTATAAACACTAAAACGCTTACCTTACCCAAAGATATGGGTAGGATGGGGGTGCCAGACACTGTCAAATACTATCAAGCTGCACAGCTTGCCAGAAAGGTAGATTGTATCAGAGGCACTGCCGATAAACAATGGCTTAAAATACTGCTTAGACATTTTAGTAACCCAATCCCACCTACATGTAATAATATTCACACACTTGCCACAGTGAAGATCTGGAGACAGTCATATAAAGCACTGGCTTGCCACTAACAAGAATTTCTGATCTTCTAGAAATCACATCCCTTCCACCTGCAAAAATCCCGATTGAACAACTCCTTGAGGAGGGAACTCTTCTCCCCCTCCAGGAAATATGCAAAATACCAGGACTGTCCAGCCTTACATTTTTACAACATAGAAAACTTTCCCACCTTCTCTACCATCAAAAACACCTAATGGACCAAAATAGACCCTTAACGCCTTACGAAGTTTTATGCGCTAAAACTAAAACACCCAACAAAACCCTATCAATTATCTATCAATCTTTACTTAAGGTTGATGTACCATTAAAATGAGCATATTTAAACCAATTGGAAAAGGACTTAGGCTCCTCCTTTCATGATTCACAAGTAAAACAAATTTATAGAAACACCCATGGTCCCTCACATTGTGTATGAATCCAAGAGAACTCATTCAAAATTATTTCTAGATGGTACATCACTCCCAACCAGATACATAGGTGGCACCATGCTACAGTGAAAACTTGCTGGAGGTGTGGAAAAAACGATGGTAGCTATATTCACATTTGGTGGTCTTGTCAGAATCTCCGTCCCTTCTGGGAGGAAATATCCACAATCATAAAAAACGTACTGGGCAAAAGAATTAACCTAAAACCAGAAAATATATTACTAAACCTACCACTTTGGCAGGACAATGAAAATGCTACTAAGCTAGCACAATACATTCTGGCAGCTGGGAAAGCCTTGATTCCTGTTAATTGGAACTCTTCAATTCCACCCACTACTCAGCAGCTTTATTCTAAAATTGAACAAATATTCCACATAGAAGAATTAGTGGCAAGAGTATATCCCAGCACTGTTAATTTCCAAGACATTTGGAAACCCTGGATCAATTTTTGAACTCGAACATCCTATTACTCAACAATTATGTCTTAAACTCTGTGCAAACGTATATTCCAAGGTGCTGCCCCCTTTTTTCACCCCCTCCCCTACCTCCTCTCGATCCACTCCCCCCTCTCTTCAATCCCCCCTTCTTCTCCTCCTTGGCCTTCCTATCCTATCTTGCTCGTTTCTTTTCATTGTTTCTTTTATTATATCGATTATCAAGTTTTCTATAAATTACTGAACCAAAGTGACAGTACGGTATATGAATCAGCTTAAATAATCTTTACTGGAAGTACTTGTTAATGCTTTCTTGTTGATATTAGCCATGTCTCACTCACTGTTTATCTCATTTAAATTTTTTCAATAAAAAGAACATTAAAAAAAGACTATGTGCAAGGCATGATTAAATTGGAACGTTACCAAAGGATTTTGGGTCACAATGTAGTGCCCAGTGTCAGAAAGCTGGGTTTAATAATAATAATAATAATAATCTTTATTTGTATAGCGCCAACATATTCCGCAGCACTTTACAGTTTAACAGTTTCAAAACACAAGTCATAAGTAACAACGTTAACAATACAATAATTAAAGCAAAATAAGAGAAAATAAAACGACAGCTCGTGAGAGCTTACAATCTACAATGAGGTGAGGGAGATACAATGTACAGGTGTGTATTTACAATTGTATATTTACAATGAAGGTCCAGCCATCTTGAGGGAGGGAAGAATGGATGGAGATAGTGAAAAGGCTATACACGCACACTTACACATAGAATGACTTTGATTAGTGAACGTGATAAGCCACTCTGAACAAATGTGTTTTGAGGGAGCGCCTAAAACTATGCAAATTGTGGTTAGTCCTAATTTCTTGGGGTAGAGCATTCCAGAGGAAAGGAGCAGCACAGGAGAAGTCTTAGAGTTGGGAGTGGGAGGTACGGATTAGTGCAGAGGTTAGTCGAAAGTCGTTTGCAGAGCACAGATGGACGACTTTGGCTGCTGCATTAAGTATGGACTGGAGAGGCGATAGTCGAGTGGCGGGGAGGCCAATTAATAGAGAGCTGCAGTAATCCAGGCGGGAGTGGATCAATGCTACAGTGAGGGTTTTTGTTGTTTACATGGTGAGAAAAGGGCGGATTCTAGAGATGTTCTTTAGGTGTAAGCGGCAAGAGCGGGCAAGAAAATGTATATGGGATGTGAAGGATAGATTGGTGTCAAACATAACACCCAGACAGTGCGCCTGCTGCCAGGGTGTTATTGTGGTACCACCCACGGAGAGGGAAATGTCAGATTTAGAGAGGTTTAGTAGACGGCAGGAGCAGAAGAAGTTCACTTTTGGAGAGGTTGAGTTTCAGATAGAGAGCGGACATGATATTGGAGACTGCGGACAGACAGTCACTGGCGTTCTGTAGTACAGAGGGGGTAAGGTCGGGGGAAGACGTACAGTATATAGTTGTGTGTCATCAGCATAAAGATGGTACTGAAAGTCAAATCTGCTGATGGTCTGTCCAATTGGGGCTGTGTAAAGAGAGAAGAGAAGGGGGCCAAGGACTGAGCCCTGAGGTACCCTGACAGCAAGAGGAAGAGGAGCTGAAGTGGAGCCAGAGAACAAAACACTGAAGCGGTCAGAGAGATAGGAAGAGAACCAGAAGAGAGCAGTGTTCTTAATGCCTAGTGACTGGAGCCTAGAGAGTAGGAGATGGTGGTCAACAGTATCGAAAGCTGCAGATAGGTCAAGAAGAATGAGCAGAGAGTGGTCACCGTTATGTTTTGCTGTCAGAAGGTCATTGGTCACTTTGATGAGTGCAGTTTCAGTCGAATGTAGGAGGCGGAAGCCGGACTGTGAAGGGTCTAAAAGGACATGAGTGGAGAGGTAACGGGTAAGGCGGGAGTAAACTAGGCACTCCAAAAGTTTAGAGATGAAGGGAAGATTGGAGACTGGTCTGTAGTTGTTTGTGCAGGATGGGTCGAGAGCGGGTTTCTTTAGTAATGGAGTAACAATGGCATGTTTGAAGGAGGATGGGAAAATGCCCGAGGAGAGGGAGAGATGAAAGATTGTAGTTAGGTGGGTTGCGACTACTGGAGAGAGAGACTGGAGGAGATGTGAGGGAATGGGGTCGGTAGTGCATGTAGTCGAACAAGAACAAGTGTGGAGTCTGGAGACTTCTTCTTCTGTGATGGGATCAAATGTGGAGTGTGAGCCAGGGGAGATGCAGGTAGGGATGTGAGTCACAGCACTTGGTGGTTGGGAGCAGATTTCCTGACGGATATTATCTATTTTTTCTGTAAAGTGGGAGGCCAGGTAATCAGCACAAATGTCTGTGATAGGGGCTTGTGCTTTTGGCCTGAGGAGGGAGTGAAAAGTGTCAAAAAGTATCTTGGGGTTGTTGGCTAGGTCAGGGTGGTGAAGTAGGTCTGTTTGGCGAGGTGAAGGGCAGCGTTATAGGTTCTTAACGTAAATTTGAAGTGGATCAAGTCTTCTAGTGTGCAGGTTTTTCTCCATAGGTGTTCAGCACTCCTAGAGCATCGTTGGAGAAGTTGAGTTTGCGATGTGAGCCAGGGCTGTTTTACTCTGTGCTTGGAGGTTCTGAGGGTGAGGGGAGCTACTTGGTTAAGGGTGCTTCTAAGAGTGTCATTGTAGTGATGAACAGCCAGATTAGGACAGGAAAAAGAGGAGATTGGGGACAGTGATGAGTGTAGGGAGTCTGAAAGTGTCTGAGGGTTAATGGCTTGTAGATTTCAGACTGTGTGGTAGGTAGGAGTGAGCTGGGGTGGGCGAGGATTTGTGAGCTTGAAGGTGAGAACGTTGTGGTCAGAGAGTGGAAGCGGTGAGTTATTTAGGTGGGAGATTGAACAGAGCCGGCCGAAGACCAGATCAAGGGTGTTACTGTCCTTGTGTGTCTCAGAGGTTGAAAGCTGTGAGAGGCCTAGAGAGGTGGTTAGTGATAGAAGCTGGGATGCAGATTTGGAAGTAGGGCTGTTAATGGGGATGTTGAAGTCTCCCAGGATAAGGGTTGGAAGTTCTGAGGACATGAAGTGCGGCAGCCAGGCTGAAAAGTGGTCAAGGAAGTGGGTGGGTGAGCCTGGGGGCTGGTATATGACCGCTACTCTCAGGGAGAGGGGACAGAAGAGCCTGATGGTGTGGACCTCAAAAGAAGGGAATAAGAGTGATGGAACTGGGGGATGACCTGGAAAGTGCATTGTGGGGACAGGAGTATGCCGAATCCACCACCATGTCTGTTTGTGGGTCTCGGGAAGTGAAAGAATTGTAAGCCACCGTAGGAAATGGCAGCAGGAGAGACAGTGTCAGAATCCTGAATCCAGGTTTCAGTGAGGGCCAACAGATTAAGAGAGTTGTTCAGAAAGTAGTTGTGTAGGAAAGGAAGCTTGTTACAAGCAGACCGTGGATTCCAGAGGGCACAATTAAAAGATGGAGATGAGGGAGTGCAAGTAATATTAATAAGATTATTATGGTTTCGATATGAGGTAGGGTAGGGGTTGAGGTTGGGGGATGGTGGACTAGGGTTGGGGGAGATGTCCCCTGAAATCAGTAGGAGTAGGAAGATAAAGAGCAAATAGTTGTTGGAATTGTAAGTAGTTTTTTTCTGCAATGTGTTTGGGCAAGATGGAGTAAGGTTTCTCAGGAAGGTGAGGAGTGCATGGGAGCTGTACATGGGAGAGGGAAGTATAGAGGGGTTGATGTGTATGAGTGGTGATGGAGGGGGGATGGGGTGGTGAATGTGGTTGGCAAGGGAGCACAGGAGGATAGAAATGAAGCACATGGTTAAAGGGGAAAGCAAAGTGTGGGTTACCTGATTCCTGCCCTGACTAACTGCCATGTATAACTGCCGTTTTCCTGATGCTTAGCTTCTGTGATGCTTTGCTTATGGGATGCTTGCATGCTGCACCCCACACTGCGTGCTTCCCCTTAGGAACTACTACATATATAGGCCACACTACAGGGTCAGGACAGGGTCAGGAGAGAGGGATTGTGGGAGCTGGTTGGGTATAATTTGGCAGCTGGGGCCAGCACACCAGGGGATGGTTAGATGATCAAAGGCACTAGACCAGGCTTTGTCAATATGCTATAGCACCTTCCACCTGATAAGATCTAGAGAGGCCCCAGTAACAGATCTAAAGCAGTAAGTATTACATACAGTGCAACAAATGAATTATACCAAAGCTTTAGCAAGCACATTAAAATATGCAGCACAATGGTAAAGCAGCAGAAGTATGGAGTTGTACCATTTGGATATATTGCAGCAGAAAATAGAGGCAGCAGAGGTGGGACGTTGTACCATTCAGGCTGCTTGCAAGAAGTGAATGGAGAAAATACATGCAGGGTGGCTCAGTTGATTACCATTTGTGCTTTAGGTCTAACAGCAGGACAAGGACCCCAAACATACTTCAAGAAGCACACAGTAATGGATAGAAACAAAACACTGGAGTTCTGAAGTGGCCAGCAATTAGTCTGGATCTAAATACCATTGAACACATGTGAAGATATCTTAAGATTGCAGTTGGGTGAAACCACCCTTCAAATATGAGAGACCTGGAGCAGTTTGCAAATGAAGAGTGGTCCAAAATTCTATTTGAGGGATGTAAGAAGCATGTTGATGGTGTAGGAAGTGATAGATTGCAGTTACTTATTCCAAAGGGTGTGCAATCAAATATCAAGCTGAGGCTGTCAAAAATGTTGTCCTTCCCATTTTTGGGTTTTTGTGTGAAAGTATACTCAATCTGCCTTTTTTCTCTGTTTTTTTTTGTTTTGTTTCAATACACACAATACCAAAGGAAATAAGGATGTGTACAACAAAACATGTGTATTTGTAATAATGTTTCGGGAGGAATAGTTCATTTCTGAAACAATTACAAGAGTGCCAACACTTTTGGCCCTGACGATATATCAATCGTGAATGGAGCACACAATTTTGACTGTTGGCTGCTGTTACCACTAATAAAAATAAAAATCCATATTTATTGGTATTCTCTGTGTTTTCACAAATACTTTTGTCTGTTCATAACCATTTGAAAACATTGGTTATATCCATAAGCCTAAAGGTTAGATGAGCAGTTCTGATAGGTGTCAGATTAGCCAACTACATTTTTTTGCCCTGGAGACCAACATAGATCTGATGCATAGCTTCACACACCTATCCCAGGGATTTTTGGCAAACACATTCTGACAACGTTATTGGCCAGAGCCTGCCACCTTTCATTTAAGCTGTATACTCTGTTGAGACTCATCTATTGGATGCTGCAATCTTTTTGCAGATTTGAAGGGACCGGCAATAGAGGAACTGGTGCTGTCCTCAAACTCATGAGTAAAGACACATTATTTTACAGTAATATTTTCAAAGCTTGAAGTTAGTTCCCTTCATGTGCCAAATTAATGAATTCAGCCAGTGAAGGTAGGGTTACTCCTCTATGGTGGAACTCGAGTATGGTGAAACTTGGAATGCAAATATTTGGTTGGTGAATCAGAGTGGAGTGCAACTGACTGGTTTGGAACATAGGATAGCAATTTGAAATCAAGATATGATTTAATCTACCATGTGGATGAATGAATATCACTTTTATCCCTGGTTCCATACAGTAAAGTTTAAAGTGGATGCTACATTGTTACAGCTCACCTACTACTACAATGTTTCAGTTAGGAAACTACAGAGTGGAAATATTTTGCTTCAAAAGCACTTGATTAGTGATGAGCGAATGTGCTCGGATATAGTGTTATCCTAGTATGCTTGTGTGCTAACCCAGTGTCTTCAGCGTGCTCAAATAATACATTTGAATCCCTATGACTGCATGTCTCACGACTGTTCGACAGCCGCAGCACATGCAGGGATAGACCACACTTCTTCCAAAGATGCCTTTTAAATATTGATGACTTGACTTCAAGTGACTTCTTGATTTTTTTTAAATGTTAAAAGACTCTAAGTATTAACTTCTTTTTTGGTATTTTAATTTAAATACGTATTACATAATATCTTCTAGAGAGACATACGTGTTACATTGGGAAATCTCTATTCTGCTCTATCAGAGGTTCTGAATGAGCTAATTAGAAAAAGTAATTTTATTTTAATAGAAATTTTTTGGTATCAAGGCTCCACTAAATGCATCTCAACAAACATTTCCAAAGGGAACATTACAGTACCATTGTTTCTTATTAAACTGTGACAGCTTTGGTGGTCACTATTCATTTGACATATGCAACATTCACATTCTTGATCCACTTCACTTTTAACTACTTCCTGCTCCATTTCATCTTCTGGAAATAGACTGAATAGGGACAAAGTTCAAATCTGAAATTTGCACCATGTTATGTTTCTTGCCTATGGATAGATGTGGTTGTAAATATACTGATTTCCTTTAAATGACATTGTACCTTAGATTATCTGTATTTTACTTTTTGTCTCACTTTTGAAAGCATGAACAATTTTTAGATTTTGAGACACAGCAAACCTTCTTTCCACAGCTCGCATTGATGTGCCATCCTGAATGATCTGCACTACCTGAGTCACTTGTGTGGGTTGTAGAGTCCGTCGTATGCTATCACAAGTGTGAAACCATAACTAACTTTCAAAAGTGACCAAAACATCAGGCAGAAAGCATTGGTACTGAGATGTGGCCTGTGGTACCCACCTGCATAACCACTCCTTTATTGAGTGTGTCTTGATAATTGCCAATAATTTCCATCTGTTGTCTATTCCATTTGCACAACAGCATGTGAAATTGATTATCAATCAGTGTTGCTTCCTAAGTGGACAGTTAGATTTCACAGAAGTTTGATTTACTTGGAGTTAAATTCTGTTGTTTAAGTGTTCCCTTTATTTTTTAAGCAGTGTATTTTTACTTTTCCATCAATGTTGTTGTGTGGGAGCTTGTTTTTTGTGTGATGAGTTGCTGTTTTTTGGGGGTCTATAAGACTTTTTGACCACTTTTTATTGTATTTTTTAATTGAGGTGTGGTGCCCCTCAAAAAATTGCAATTCTGGTGTTATGATTTTATCTTGTTACAGCATTTACTGATCAAGTTAATTGATTCAACATTTTTCTAGATCGGACTTTCATGGATGCGGTGATGCTAAATATCTTTATTTTTTTAATTTTTGTTTGATGATGAAAAGAGGAGGAGATTCAAATTTTTATGTGTTTTCTTACATTTTAAAACATTATTTTTATAACTTATTTTTTAATCGCCTTAGGGGACTTGAACCTCTGATCATCTGATCGGTTATTCTATATATTGCAATACCAGAGTATTGCAATATGTTGTGTAAATCTTGGTCTACTTTGAAGCTCAGCACAAAGCTGAGCTTCAGAGGAAGACTAAGGTGGCCCCTTGCTGTCATAGTAGCTCATTATTAGCCCACGATCATGTCAGAGGGTGCTGACAGAATCTGGCATGCGTGTGAACTGGCTGCGACATCAAAGATTGACTGTGGCATTTTAATTTTTAACGTACATGGCAAGAACTCCACTCTGCAAATAGAAACAAATTCCAGCTTCCAAGCGCTTTACACATATATTCACCATAACAAAGGATGTAAGTTATGTCCATATGCACAGTGTGGAAGGTATGCATACAAGACCTCCTCTCCATTCGAATGGCAGAATAAGGATCCCCATTTTTGTAAACAGTTGAGGTCCTAATGATAATATATTTATCACCTATCCTGTGAAGGGAGGATAAATGTTTGGTGGGAGAACCCCATTAATTGGGGAAACTCCATTAAGTTCTGTAGATGTCTATTTCACCACTAAATTTGTACCCTACAAATAGGTGAATGTTTCTAAATGAGCAATAGAAGGAAATAAACTATTAACATTTTATGGTGTAAATACTGTAGAATTCTAATAATTCAAAAAAGTATGGTACTTGAAGAGCAGACATCATGGTTTTTCTATGGGCTTCTATTAGAAATTGAATTATGATTTAGTTTCTTTTATAATGCAATTTCCAAGTTCGAGATATTTTAATTAAAAGGCTTTAAATAATGCAGCATATTTCAACGTATTTACTTTTCATTGTCTGGATTTAATTTGAAAATTGGGATGCACCACCAAATCCCAAGCTGCACTAATTTCCTTTTTATAAGAGAGCTGACAATATAAATTCTGTTTTAATGTGCTTCTTTTAATTTATGTTTGTGGAAATTATAACTTAATTCTGATTTCTATTAGCATATGCATCCACAAATGGTACCCTCACTTTGAATTTAATTGGCACTGATAACAAAAACCTAATGACATAGGCAGTAAAATAATTATGTTTTATGTTATGTAAGTAATTGAGAAAGAACAATGATCTGAGATGTTTTATAGAAGACAGAAGTTACTTATTTGTTTACTCTATACTTTTTAGTCACCAAACAAATCACGTATTTATGCACACATATAATGAGCTCAGTGGTTTACCCTTTCAATTTTTGTTGAGTACCATTGTTGAACTCTTTTCTTCTAGTATCTCAGATGTCAACCCTTTCATTGGCTCCACATTGACTATAAAATGCAATTCAAAAACCTTATGCTATCTTACCTACTATACAAAGTTCTTAGATAGACATCAATAACTAATTGAACTCATATCGTCTGTATTTGAAAGAGTAGTCTTGACTCCGCAACTTTACAAATTTACAAATAATTTCACTTGTGTTTTTTTAACAATTTTTATACTGCATTATAGTAAAAATGATTGATATATAAAGATAGCACAAATTTAACCACTTAACCCCCAAGGGTGGTTTGCACATTCATGACTGGGCCAATTTTTACAATTATGACCACTGTCCCTTTATGAGATAATAATTCTGAAACGCTTCCATGGATCCCGGTGATTCTGACACTGTTTTCTCGTAACATATTGTACTTCATGTTAGTTGTAAAATGTCATTCAAATAACTTGCGTTTATTTGTGGAAAAAGGGAAATTTGGCAAAAATTTCGCAATTTTCCAAGTTTGAATTTTTATGCCCTTAAATCACAGAGATACGGCACACAAAAAACTTAATAAATAACATTTCACATATGTTTACTTTACATCAGCACAATTTTGGAACCAAATTTTTTTTTTGTTAGAAAGTTATTAGAGGTAAAAATTGACCAGCGATTTCTCATTTTTACAACACCATTTTATTTTTTCAGACCACATCACATTTGAAGTCACTTTGAGGGGTTTATATGATAGAAAATACCCAAAAGTAACATCATTCTAAAAACAGCACCACGCAAGGTGCTCAAAACCACATTCAAGAAGTTTATTAACCCTTCAGGTGCTTCACAGGAATTTTTTGAATGTTTAAAAAAAGGAACATTTAACTTTTTTTCACAAGAAAATTACTTCAGGTCCAATTTTTTTATTTTACCAAGGGTAACAGGAGAAATTGGACTGCAAAAGTTATTGTGCAATTTCTCCTGAGTACGCTGATACCTGATATGTGGGGGGTAACCACTGTTTCTGCGCATGGCAGAGCTCAGAAGGGAAGGAGCGCCGTTTGACTTTTTCAATGCAAAATTGGCTGGAATTCAGATCGGACCCCATGTCACGTTTGGAGAGCCCCTGATGTGCCTAAACAGTGGAAACCCCCCACACGTGACCCCATTTTGGAAACTAGACCCCTCAAGGAACTTATCGAGCTATGTGGTGAGAACTTTGAACCCACAAGGGCTTCACAGAAGTTTAAAACGTACAGCCGTACAATTAAAAAATCATATTTTTTCCACAAAAATGATATTTTCACCCCCAATTTTTATTTTCCCAAGGGTAACAGGACTCTAAAAGGTATTGTGCAATTTTTCCTGAGTACATTGATACCCCATATGTGGGTGTAAATGACTATTTGGGCGCATGGCAGAGCTCGGAAGGGAAGCAGCGCCATTTGACTTTTATGGCTGGAATTGAGATCGGACGCCATGTCACGTTTGGAAAGCCCCTGATGTGCCAAAACAGTGGAAACCCCCCACAAATAACATCAATTTGGAAACTAGACCCCCCAAGGAACTTATCTAGATGTGTGATGAGAACTTTGAACCTCCCAGGGCTTCACAGAAGTTTATAACATACAGTCGTAAAACAGGACCCTAAAAGTTATTGTGCAATTTTTCCTGAGTACATTGATACCTGACATGTGGCTGTAAACCACTACTTGGGCGCATGACAGAGCTCGGAAGGCAAGCAGCGACATTTGACTTTTTTGGCTGGAATTGGGATTGGACGCCATGCCGCATTAGGAAAGCCCCTGATGTGCCTAAACAGTGGAAACCCCCCACATGTGACCCCATTTTGGAAACTAGACCCCTTAGGGAACTTATCTAGATGTGTGGTGAGCACTTTGAACCCCCAAGGGCTTCACAGAAGTTTATAACGTCCAGGCGTGAAATTAAAAAATCATATTTTTTCCACAAACATGATCTTTTAGTCCCCAATTTTTTTATTTTCCCAAGGGCAACAGGAGAAATTGGACCCCAAAAGTTGTTGTCCAATTTGTTCTGAGTACGCTGATACCCCATATGTGAGAGAAAACTACCGTATGGGCACACGTTGGGGCTCAGAAGGGAAGTAGTGATGTTTTGGAATGCAGACTTTGATGGAATAGTCTGCGGGTGTCATGTCGCGTTAGGAGAGCCTCTGATGTGCCTAAACTGTTGAAGCTCCCCACAAGTGACCACATTTTGGAAACTAGACCCCCCACGGAACTTATCTAGATGTGTGGTGAGCACTTTTAACCCCCAAGTGCTTCACAGAAGTTTATAACGCCCGGGCGTGAAAATAAAAAAATCATAATTTTTTCCACAAAAATGATGTTTTTGCCCCCAATTTTTTTATTTTCCTAAGGGTAACAGGAGAAATTGGACCCCAAAAGTTGTTTTGCAATTTGTCCTGAGTAGGCTGATACCCCATATGTGCGGTAAAACACTGTTTGGACGCATAGCAGAGCTTGGAAGGGAAGGAGCACCGTTTGACTTTTTCAACGCAGAATTGGCTGGAATTGAGATCGACGCCATGCTGCGTTTGGAGAGCACCTGATGTGCCCAAACAGTGGAAACCCCCCAATTCTAACTCCAACCCTAACCCCACCACACCCCTAACCCTAATCTTAGTCCTAGCCCTAACCCTAGCCCTAGCCTTAACCCTAGCCCTAACCCTAGCCATAACCCAAATCCTAACCCTACATTTTTTTAATTTTATTATTTTTCTCTAACTAAGGGGGTGATAATGGGGGGTTTGATTTACTATATATGGCGGGTTTTTATGTTTGGCATCTGTCACACGCTAAAAGACGCTTTTTATTGTAAAAATAGTTTTTGTATCACCACATTTTGAGAGCTAGAATTTTTCCATATTTTGACCCACTGAGTCATGTGAGGTCTTATTTTTTGCGGGACGAGTTGACGTTTTTATTGGAACCATGTTCGGGCACGTGACTTTTTTGATCGCTTTTTATTCCGATTTTTGGGATGCAGAATGAACATAAACCAGCATTTCAAGAATTTCTTTTGGGGGGTGCGTTTACACCGTTCCGCGTGCGGTAAAATGGATAAGGCGGTTTTATTCTTCGGGTCAGTACGGTTACAGCGATACC
Source organism: Dendrobates tinctorius (assembly GCF_039654945.1). Lineage (NCBI taxonomy): Eukaryota > Metazoa > Chordata > Amphibia > Anura > Dendrobatidae > Dendrobates > Dendrobates tinctorius. The sequence continues at coordinate 14,116,660 of NW_027361703.1, read as the reverse complement.
TCATTTATGTCTTTTTTTATGTTTTGGCGCTTTTATGCAATGAAAACAATTTTATATAAAAAATAATTATTTTTGCATCGCTTTATTCTGCGAGCTATAACTTTTTTATTTTTTCACTGATGATTCTGTATGGCAGCTCATTTTTTGCGGGACAAGATGACATTTTCAGCGGTACCATTGTTAATTATATCTGTCTTTTTGATCGCACGTTATTGCACTTTTTGTTTGGCAGTATGATAATAAAGCATTATTTTTTGCTTTGATTTATTGTTTTTATTTTTTAAGGGGTTCACTAAAGGGGTTAACTAGTGGGATATTTTTATAGGGTTGGTCATTACGGACGTGGCAATACTAAATATGTGTACTTTTATTGTTTTGGTTTTTTTTTATTTCCAAAAAATGAATTTTTACTTACCTTGCATAAGCAGAATTTCAGTCCCTCTGATCATTCTTAAGAACTTTCAATAGTTCATGAAGAACTATATTGTCACGGGGATACCACGGCAGAGAGTGATCTCCTCTATTTCAGGGGCCAGAATACTGCAGTATTTGACTAGACGCACGCCTGCACTGTCTGGATCTGCTTTGCTTTCCAGTTAGCTGTGCAGATTTCCCTTGTTGGTTTGTTGCAAGGGTTAAATACTCCTGCTTGCCTCCTAAAGCTTTCCATCTTGAGTTATCTCAGCTGTTCTGAATTTCTCCACTCCAATCTGGTTCTGACCTCTTTGCTTGGGTAGCTGCCAGTGATGGCTTGGTATATCTTGGAATTGGTTTGGAGCTGTGAGCCATGGAAAGAAAAGTTGTTTAGGCGTTGTCTCTGGAGATTGCAGTTTGGAAGTTTAGTATCTTCCTTTTCCTTATCTTCCTTTTGGTTTGTCTCTCCATTTACTTACATTCCATACTCAATATGCTTAGAGTGACTGCTGTTTTCTTTTACCCTCATTTGTTTCCCTTTGTGTCTGTATTATAGAGCAGGACTAGCACTGTTGCTGCTCCATGCACTTGCTATGGCTATGCTTAGGGCAAAATAGAGCTTGGAATGCAATCACCACACAGAATAGAATAACCCATCTAGGGATGTCAGGGAGCTCAGGTTTGCGCAGGGTGAGTTTTAAGGGTTGCCCCTCTAATCTTTCCCTAGTGGCTTTCCTACACTTCCAGTCCATCTCATCCTGAGCTGTCTGGCTCCTTGGTGGAGCTTGTCATTATCAATGATCTCATCGTATTCGAGTCTGTAAGAGACCTTGTTGCTACTCTTTCAAGTTAGCTGTGCAGATTTTCCTTGTTTGTTTGTTGCAATGGTTAAACACTCCTGCGTGCCTCCTATATCTTTCTGTCCTAAGTTATTTCAGCTGTTCTGATTTTCTCCTCTCCCTTCTGGTATAAGTACTTAACTCTTAACTTGGGTAGTTCTCAATAATAGCTTGCTATATCTTGGAACTGGTTTGGAGCTTTAAGCCATGGAAAGAGAAGTCGTTGAGGAGTCATCTCAGGAGGCTGCTATTTCAGAGTTTTCTTGTGTCTTCCTTTTATCTTCCTTTTGGTTTGTACTTCCGTTCCTTTGCGTTTATTTACCATTCCATAGTCCAGGTGTGCTTAGAGTGATTGCTGTATTCTTTTACCCGCATCTGTTTCCCTTTGGGTTTGTATTATAGAACTGTAATAGTATTCCTGCAGCTCCACACACTAGCCAGTGCTGTTCTTAAGGCAAGACAGGGATAGGACCACAATTGCCACACGGGGTGAAATAACTATTCTGGTGATGTCAGGGAGCTCAGGATTGTTAAGGCAAGTTTCAGGGGTTGCCCTTCTGAAATTTCCTTGGTGTCAGTGCTCCACTTCTTGTTTATATTGCAATGCGTCTTCTGATGCTTTGGTGGAGCATGACTTATATTTTGCCTGTTCTGAGTATTATACAGGCACTGTTCATGGTCACCTAAGAGCTCCAAAATGTCTATCATAAATAGACTTGGCTTCAGCTACTCCATTTTCCAGAATGCAGGGACTGCCCTGGCCCATAACCTTTAACACCTGTATAGGGATCAATGGAGTTAGCTGCTGCTCAGTGACTCAAACTGGCAAAAAGGATAGTCCAGTAGATGGGTCAGAACCAAGAGGTACAAAATAGTCAAGCAAGAGGATCATCAATAAAATAGCTTGTCACAGTCCAATTCTTGGATCTGTGTCAGATTCTGGATTCCCTCATTTAAACCTTTTTTTTTTCTTTCAGGCCTTTGGGGCCTTAATATGGGTCTTTGCCCCTGGTGGCCACAGGTGTTATTACATGCCTGATAGTTTTCTTTGCTTTACCTTGCCCCCCCGGTGGTCACTGGGGTTACTAAATGTCTTTGGTTTCTCAGCTGATGGTGACCACTCCTACTTTGCTATATAAGGTCACCTGGTGTATCAGCTGGGGGTTGGTGATAGCAGGTCCTTGGTGGATTCCAACCACGGTGAAGTTAGCAGCTGGCTCTGAGGTGTTTAGCCACTACTGAAAGCTGATCTGGTGCTGAACTCTGCTACCCGGTGTTTGCAGCAGAGAAAGATGGTGAAGGTAGCAGCTGGCTCTTAGATGTCGAGCCACTGCTGAAGATGGTGAAGGTAGCAGGTGGCTCTTAGGTGTCGAGCCACTGCTGAAAGCTAATTTGGTGATGAACTCTGCTGCCCGGTGACTGCAGCAGAGAAAGATAAGTGTTTTGTTGTTTTCCCCCATTTGGTGTATTTTCCTTCGTGTGTATTAGTGCAGCGGTGGGACCAGTGTCTGCACTATCCAGTTCCCTAGATAGGTACCCTGACAGGTACATGTGACAGTTTATAACCAACCACTCATTTTCTCTGGTGAGCCATGGGCCAAGTACAGACCTGTGACCAATGGCTTCTGGTCCACACTGAGGAGAGTGAGGTCCTGCATGGTGTGTTTGAGCAGCAGCAGCTGTTATCGGGGTCTGGGGCCTCCCCTCTGGCTCAACCAGAACCCCAATGTGCGGCTTTGGTGAATATGCCCCCTATAGTTCCTGCTAGGGAGCAAGACTTGCTCATACACGTGGATGCTCCCAGGCAGGTGGGAGGAGTTGGTGTCCCTGAGGTGCTGCCTGATGTTCCCCGTGGTGAGGGGGCACGTCCCTGTTGTGAGCAGACTGATAATGTGGTCCGCGGGGCTCACGCCGAAACTTCTATACTACCGAAGAAGCCGCCTTTCCCTTGTCGTGTGGGGAAAGATGACCAGGGAGAGTATATTTCCTTCATCTTTCCCTCCCAATTGCGGCTCTTGCAAATATGCCCCCTGTAGTCCCTGCTAGGGATCAGGACTTGCTCATACACGCGGACGCACCCATGCAGGTGGGAGGAGTTGGTGTTCCCGAGGTGCTGCCTGATGTTCCCCGTGGTGAAGGGGCACATCCCTGTAGTGAGCAGACTGATAAATTAGGGGGGCAGAGAGGAGTGGTTACCTCTGAGCCTTGTGGGGGTGTGAGTGTTACGACAATGGGGGGACGCCTCTGTTGTCGGTTCTGTGAGGAGTTCACCATCTAGTGGCAAGAGAGTGAATGACAATAAACGTTCAGGTCTGGACTTGGGTGTGTACGTGTTTATATGGGTGTGTAACAACCCTGCTGGCATCACTGCATGGCCTCCCATTCCCCGCACACCAACTTACTTTCTGCTTCAAGCCATGCTGTGAATTCTGTATGTTGCCAGCCCTGTGCTCGGTGCTCTGTGCCTCTGCTCTCCTGTATGCTTCCAAGCTATGCGTATATGGGGGCGGTGCCAGAACTCTCTCTTATGCAGTCAGGGTGCACCTGTGTCATCTGTCCCTGACCAATCACCTAGAGCCCTTGACTATTTAGTTCCACCACACCCACTAACCCTTGCCTGTGCAATGTCTGTACTCAGTTAGTATCTTGCTGCTGAGGAAGCCAGGCCCTGTTCTATGTATCTCCTTCTCTGGAGGAATACGCCTAGCCTTGCTTTGTATTCTTTGTCTGCCCTCCAGGAGGCTGCATATCCTGGTCTCTGTGTCTTGGTCCTATCTTTGTGTTTACTTGTCCTTCCGCCTGCCAGGAGGCAGAATATCCTGGTCCTTGAGTCTTTGTCCCTGTACCTTGTCTTGTACTGTCTCCTTGTCTGTGGCTTCCTTCCCTGCTGTGTCTTTCCTTGTGTCCTCCCTGTCTGTGCTCTGCACCCTTGCAGCTCTGTCTGAGCCTCTGCACCCTTGCAGCTCTGTCTGAGCCTCTGCACCCTTGCAGCGCTGTCTGTGCCACTGCACCCTTGCAGCTCTGCCTTCTCCTCTCCGGCTGCTACAGAACCTCTTGCTGCAGCTTCAGTCCACAGACCTTGTGGTTCAGCTTTGCTCTGCTGCTGCAGAACCTCTTGCTGCAGCTTTTTTCCACTAACCTTGTGGTTCAGCTTTGCTCCGCTCCTGCTGCCGCTGCAGAACCTCTTGCTGCAGCTTCTCTCCGTAGACCTTGTGGTTCAGCTTACTCCGCACTCCTGCGGCTCTGCCTATTCCACTCCTTCCTGCCTGTATCCATACCTGCACCTCCTGTGTGAACGGGTCCAAACCTGTTCCTTCATATTCCACTCCTTCCTGCCTGTATCCATACCTGCACCTCCTGTGTGAACAAGTCCAAAACCTGTTCCTTCATATTCCACTCCTTCCTGCCTGTATCCAAACCTGCACCTCCTGTGTGAACAGGTCCAAACCTGTTCCGTCATACTCCACTCCTTCCTGCCTGTATCCGTACCCATTCCTGCTGTGTGAACAGGTCCCTACCTGTTCCTTCATACACCACACCTTCCTGCCCTGTGTCTCCATGCCGTGCCTACTTGCCCAGTGTCTCCAAGCCGTGCCTGCTTGCCCAGTGTCTCCAAGCCGTGCCTGCTTGCCTAGTATCTCCAAGCTGTGCCTGCTTGCCCAGTGCCTCCAAGCCGTGCCTGCTTGCCCAGTGTCTCCAAGCCATGCCTGCTTGCCCAGTGTCTCCAAGCCGTGCCTGCTTGCCCAGTGTCTCCAAGCCGTGCCTGCTTGCCCAGTGTCTCCAAGCCTTGTCTGCTTGCCTAGTGTCTCCAAGCCATGCCTGCTTGCCCAGTGTCTCCAAGCCACGCCTGCTTGCCCTATGTCTCCAAGCCACGCCTGCTTGCCCTGTGTCTCCAAGCCACGCCTGCTTGCCCTGTGTCTCAGCCGTGCTTGTCATGCCTACCTGCCTGCTTGTCTGTAGCTTCTGTCCAAGCAACTTGTCCCAGAGTGGGATCAGCAGCCACAGCCAGACACCACCCTGGAGTGGCACCCGACAGCTATCTGCCGCACAAGCCTGACCTCACCATCAGAGGCTCCAGTGAAGACCGAGGTAGCTGTCGTAGTCACGCCCCTTCCAGGGTAGTCTGGTTTGTGGCACAGTGGGGCCACAATCCCCGACTCACGCCAATCAGCCAAGGCGCAAGCGTGACAGTTTGCACAGGCCATGGTCCCCGCTGAGTCCCATGTCCTTCCGCTCGCAGAGCGTCATGAACTTGTGTCCTGCCAGTATGAGCAACCAGAGGTATTTGTTCCGTCCTGCGTGGTTCTGATTGTGGAGACCTCTGAAACAATCATCGTCTCCAATGCCCTCTACAATCAGCTCCTGGCCTATGAAGAGCACGACCCAGCAGACCCGACCAGGTCCTATGGGAATCCTACTGAGTGCCAAGAGTTCCTGAAAAAGTGCCTGCACTACATCCTGCAGAATGCAGCTTGGTTCTCCTCTGACCAGTTCAAGGTGGGATACATCATGTCCTACCTAGCAGAAGATGCTCTGATGTGGATTACTCCCCTCTGGGAAGCAGGGGATCCTATCGTCATGAACCTAGGGGCCTTCCTGATGGCCTTCCGTAAAGTCTTTGATGTGCCTCTACCAGTTGCTCCTGAAAAGTCTTCCCCGCCAAGCTTCCAGATATAGACCAGGCAAGAGGAACCTATGGGTGAATCCTCTCATCTGTCTATGACCATCCATCACCCACCTGTTCCACAGCCTGCCAAAGCAGCCCCCCATGCAAGATCCAAGATGTCTAAGAAAAAGGGGCGGGCTAGGTTGTCGTTGGAGTCCAGTCCTGAGAAGGAACATCCTGATGGTCTCTGCCCTGTGAAGCTTGTACTCCAGAACCCTGGGCCAGTAGGAGAGGCTGCCCTTGGCGAGAGTACTCCCTCTCCATTAAACTCTGGGACTGTTTCTCTGCCTTCAGGGAGCTTTGGTGTGTTTAAGTTGCCCGTCATACGGAGTCAGTGTATGGTTTCTGTCGTACAGCTCCCGAAGCCGGCGTGGGCATTGTCTCGAGGTGGCCAAGCCCTACTTGAGAGCAGTCTAGTCCTGCAAGGACAACTACAGCTCCAGGTCGGGGCTTTATACATGATGAAGTTCATCTTCCACTTGTTTACTGGTATGCCCAATGGTCATTCTGAATCTGAGATCCTTATGCCCATTTATGTCTGGAAACCTAGCAGGGCACCGCGCTTGAAACAATCAAGTGACAAGAGGTGTCTGGTTCCCTTGCATCAGAGTCAGTCAGCAAGATCGCCTTCTTCATCTGGTCTGCTAGTCATCGAGTCAAGGGGTGATGACATCTCTGAAGAAGGGGAAGCGATGTCAGTCTCCTCACACATCTCCAGCTACTATACTAGTGTCCTGCCATTAGGGGCATCCCTGTCTCTTGATTGTCTTCCCCTGGATTACGGGCTGAAGATGGGTCCTAAGTATATGCCTTCAACCCCCTGTGTGGCCAGTGAGTGAAGATACTGAGACAAAGATTTACTCACACTCTAACTTGGTAGAGGAGGACCGTTTTTTTCAGGGTACTGGGCGGAAGTGTCTCCCCTTAGGTATGCCTACAGCTTCCATGTGGCAGGTCGATTAAGAGGTGAGAACAGTGGCCTACGTATCTCCGTTTTCTACCCACCAGGAGGAGGAGGTCCAATTTTCTTGGAATAATGGGCTAAAGATGGACTCAGTGAAGGTGTCTTCAGTTTCCAGCTGGCCGGCTGATGTAGGGATCAAGTCTGAAGCTTGCAGGTCCCTACTTTCTGACAATCAGGAGGAAGAAGTCCTTGTACCCTGTGTTGGAAGCTGTCGGGCACCAAGAGACTGTGCACTCAGTGATTTGGATGGCACGCCTACTTCACCTTACCAGAAGGATGCCCTGTCAGCCTGTACTGTGTGTGGTCCCATACTCCTTCTGGTCATTCTGGCAGGCTTGAGGAAGAGGGGCCATAAGGGGGGTACTGTAACAACCCTGCTGGCATCACTGCATGGCCTCCCATCCCCCGCACACCAACTTACTTTCTGTTTCAAGCCATGCTGTGAATTCTGTCTGTTGCCAGCCCTGTGCTCCGTGCTCTGTGCCTCTGCTCTCCTGTATGCTTCCAAGCTATGTGTGTATAGGGGGGCGGCGCCAAAACTCTCTGGTTCTTATGCAGTCAGGGTGCACCTGTATAATCTGTCCCTGACCAATCACCTAGAGCCCTTGACTATTTCCACCACACCCACTAACCCTTGCCTGTGCAATGTCTATACTCATTTAGTGTCTTGCTGCTGAGGAAGCCAGGCCCTGTTCTGTGTATCTCCTTTTCTGGGGGAATACTCCTATCCTTGCTTTGTATTCTTTGTCTGCCCTCCAGGAGGCTGCATATCCTGGTCTCTGTGTCTTGGTCCTAACTTTGTGTTTACTTTTCCTTCCACCTGCCAGGAGGCAGAATATCCTGATCCTTGAGTCTTTGTCCCTGTACCTTGTCTTATACTGTCTCCTTGTCTTGGCTTCCTTCCTTGCTGTGTCTTTCCTTGTGTCCTCCCTGTCTGTGCTCTGCACCCTTGCAGCTCTGTCTGTGCCGCTGCACCCTTGCAGCTCCCGCCTGCTCCTCTCCTGCTGCTGCAGAACCTCTTGCTGCAGCTTCTCTCCATAGACCTTGTGGTTCAGCTTACTCCGCACTCCTGTGGCTCTGCCTATTCCACTCCTTCCTGCCTGTATCCATACCTGCACCTACTGTGTGAACAGGTCCAAACCTGTTCCTTCATATTCCACTCCTTCCTGCCTGTATCCAAACCTGCACCTCCTGTGTGAACAGGTCCAAACCTGTTCCTTCATACTCCACTCCTTCCTGCCTGTATCAGTACCCGTTCCTGCTGAGTGAACAGGTCCCTACCTGTTCCTTCATACACCACACCTGCCTGCCCTGTGTCTCCAGCTGTGCCCACCTGCCCAGTGTCTCCAAGCCGTGCCTGCTTGCCCAGTGTCTCCAAGCAGTGCCTGCTTGCTCAGTGTCTCCAAGCTGTGCCTGCTTGCCCAGTGTCTCCAAGCCGTGCCTGCTTGCCCAGTGTCTCCAAACCGTGCCTGCTTGCCCAGTGTCTCCAAGCTGCACTTGCTTGCCCTGTGTCTCCAAGCCACACCTGCTTGTCCTGTGTCTCCAAGCCGTGCCTGCTTGCCCTGTGTCTCAGCCGTGCCTGTCGTGCCTACCTGCCTGCTTGTCTGTAGCTTCTGTCCAAGTGAATTGTCCCCGAGTGGGATCAGCAGCCACAGCCAGACACCACCCTGGAGTGGCACCCGACTACTATCTGCTGCACAAGCCTGACCTCACCATCAGAGGCTCCAATGAAGACCGAGGTAGCTGCCGTAGTCATGCCCCTTCCAGGGTAGTCTGGTTTGTGGCACAGTGGGGCCACAACCCCCGGCTCATGCCAATCAGCCAAGGCGCGAGCGTGACAGTGTGTCTGCCATTCTCGTGCCAGCAAGTTATCATCTGGAGTTACCCTTTGTTATACCCAGGACTAGCTCATTCCCCAGGTCGGCACTCTGGAGATTTGTGGTACCTCCGGAGTATACGTCGTCACCTCCATCTGCCCTCTTTTGCCATGACCCGGAATGTCAGATGATTGCTGAAGTGAACTCTGGTGGAAAAAGGCATCCTTACTGTAGGTGGTCTCCAGTGTAGTACGGTGTTGAGGGTCCGGAGGCCTCTCATTGAAGGAGGGGTACTGTCACAGTCCAATTCTTGGATCTGTGTCAGATTCTGGATTCACTCATTTAAACCTTTTTTTTCCTTTCAGGCCTTTGGGGCCTTAATATGGGTTTTTGCCCCCGGTGGCCACAGGTGTTATTACTTGTCTGATAGTTTTTTTTGCTTTACCTTGCCCCCGGTGGTCACTGGGGTTATTACATGTCTTTGGTTTCTCAGCTGATGGTGACCACTCCTACTTTGCTATATAAGGTCACCTGGTGTATCAGCTGGGGGTTGGTGATAGCAGGTCCTTGGTGGATTCCAACCACGGTGAAGTTAGCAGCTGGCTCTGAGGTGTTTAGCCACTGCTGAAAGCTGATCTGGTGCTGAACTCTGCTGCCCGGTGTTTGCAGCAGAGAAAGATGGTGAAGGTAGCAGCTGGCTCTTAGGTGTCGAGCCACTGCTGAAAGCTAATCTGGTGATGAACTCTACTGCCAGGTGACTGCAGCAGAGAAAGATAAGTGTTTTGTTGTTTTCCCCTGTTTGGTGTATTTTCCTTCATGTGTATTAGTGCAGCGGTGGGACCAGTGTCCACACTATCCAGTTCCCTAGTAAGGGATAGGTATCCTGGTCGGCGACAGGTGAAGAGCCTGTATAGGGAACGTTAGGAGTGTTCAGGGACACTGCCTCAGGGGAGTGCAGGAGGTCTCCACATCCCCGTTCCCTATTGCAGGGCCCACAGTTGTAACTGTTTCCCCGGTGTTTCCTTTTTGTCATGTTGTTTCAGCTACCGACCTGCGGGTCGTGTCACACAGGACAGGAATACGTGACAGTCTTGTTGTTTCAGTTACCGACCTGCGGATCATGTCACACAGGACAGGTACACGTGACATAGCTGAGGTCAGTGAACAGTATGAATCAGGATGAAACATCAGATACACAGACCACAGGTAAAGCCAGGCAGCACAAACAGTGACTGGCAGTGGGAAAGGAGTCTCAGGGGTTTATATAGTGAGCAGTCCCACCCAGTGCTGACATCAGGAAGAAACCCAAACTAACAGGCTGTACCCCATACTTTCTTGACTTACCAGAGCCATAAAGTCCCAAGATTAAAATGGAATTGATTCTGGCAAACATCACCTGCAACAAAGGCGTGGTATCACCTAGTCGGCACAAGTTTTACACTGAGCAACTAGAAACCTCTGTAAATGCTTATTCTGCTATACATGAACTTCAATACCTGTCACATCTGTCGCATGGATTGGAGAGGTGCTGTTTTTCTTTGGATATAGTAGACCCTTTTTCTAATCAAATAAATATCTTTGAGTATATAGCCCCTGCTTTCTTCAACAAATGGTATGCTGTCCATTTAAAAAAATTGGTAAAGGTGGAGTAGGTAAAACAACATTCTTAAAAGTGAATATTGACCCTGTGTCCAATATGGCAGTCTGTTTTCACGGCACTCAGTATAAAAGTATTAAAAATGCAACGTTATATATTGTGTGCTGAAAGTTGGTAAAATTGTCTAGAGCAGAATGTCATTCACTACATGAATAATTAACACAGCATACTGAAGTAAGTTTATGGAGAGACAGGAAATATTACACACTAAAACGTAAAAGGCAGAGCGGAGTTTAAAATGATAGATCTGATAATAAAGAAAACAATAAATAAAGCAGTCTCTTCTTAGAAAGCGCTACTACATCTATTGATTTTGTCTTTGTTTGTTCCTTGTATATTGTTGATAAGTAAAATACCTTGAAATCCAGACTGCTTATACCATGATATGTGGTTGGAAATCAGCTAATTTTAAAAACAGTTATCTATAAACTCATAATGGCATAAGAGTCACATAACTCATTTTCTAAAGCTTTTCTCATATAATTGAGCAGCACACACAGAGCATTCCATGAGAGACCTGTTTACATGATACTTCTCTAAATGTACTATTACTCATCTCTACTTCAACTGCTTGTTGATGCACCGGCATTGCAAAGTATTAGAACATATGGCACTTATCATTCAATAGATCCAGAGAAATCTTATTTGTTTTACTTGCATATATGTATTGACAAATGCATTAAATGCCACCTAAGACTCTCACACTGACTATTGTGCCTATGCAAAAAATCTGGTAAACAAGTGAGAATTGATAGTTCCCTCTATTACCAGTTTTCTGGCTTTGAAAGTTGCATAAACGGTACATGTGCAATAACTTTGCAGCTTCTTGACCTGGCAAATTAGTTTTAAAAAGTAGGTATACAAAGAGTCATTGTCAACTTGTCACGATTCATTTTTGGATCTGTAGCAGATCTGGCTTCCCACATTAAAACTTTTTTCCTTTCAGGCCAGCGGGGGTTAAATGCAGTTTTCCCTGCTGGCAAGCTGGTGTTAGTGCAGTGCTGCTGGGTCAACTTATGTTGCTGTTGACCACTTCCACATCCTTTAAAATGTCTCCTGATGCATCAGCTGTCTGTTGGTGATACAGTTCCTCTTTGGAGACCAGCCTTTGCAGAAGCAACTTGCTGGTGTCAGCCAAGTCTGGTGTTTGGAGTCCTGTTGCTGTGCTTTCTGTGGTGTGGAGTTAAGCAGCTGTGTGCACAAGCTAAGTGTTGTATTTTTGCTACCTTGTCCCTTTGGTGTCTGTCACTTCCCCCTGTGTCTTTTATCTGCAGAGGTGAGGCTAGAACTCCTTGCCGGCCAATGCACTAGGCCGATCTAGGTGACCAATAGGGATGAGGTATCTTGATGTCGGCAAGGGGAAGGACCTGCATAGGGTGTTAGGTGAGAACAGGGACAGGCTCAGGGTGGAGCTAAGGAGGTGACCGTCCCTGATTCCGTATTGTCAGGGCCTTCCTCTTCCCTATTCCATCGGCGTTGTTTTGTTGTGCCGTTTGGTGACCGACCAACCATTGGGTCGTGTAACATTGGTCAGTCACTCTGTGACACAGCAATATTGCAAGAAAATTACAATAGTGTTGTCAAAATCTACAATTTCTTCATAGACTTGTAGGCGTCAGATAAAATTTAGTCCCTCAGTGAAAACAAAACTAAAGACAGAATTGACCAGTTTTTTGAATGTGAATGAGGAGGAGACAGAATGGAAAAGAAGAAATGACTGATAAATGAAGAAAGTCATTTTTCTGTAATAAGATACTTAATCACGTTTCAAATCTTTACTTGAATTCTGAACAATAGTATAGTTTATCTTTTAGAACAATTTATGCCTCAAGAATGCTTGGTTATTGTACCTTTTCTGGTTGTATTTTTTAAATAATCCATGACAGCAGTACAAATCCCTGAAGATATGTATATATCTGCTTACTTTTCCTTTAAAGTTTGTTCTGTATGTCAACCTCTCTGTCTTTATTTAGGTTTTTTGGTGCCTGTATAGGGCTAATGTTTATATTTTGTGTAAAATGAAATGATTTTGTTCTGTACACGAATTCAATCTTTCAGTGTGTCATGTAGTTTTTCTAAGATTTGTGCTTGAATTGAGTTTAAATAGAATTGTTGGTTCACATTATCTCCAGTAACATGAAAAGCTTTTCGGAGAGCAAGTGCTTGAGACAAAATAGTTTTATTGTAATAATTTTTTCTACATGTGTGCCAGTAAAACTAAATCATCAATTAGTAAGAATTTTTCTCTTCATATAGTATTGTATATGAAACTACTAGAACATAAAGAAATCTACAAACATTTGAGCTGAGATTTCAGGTTGTATATCTTGCACCATTGAAAAACTCAATATTAGAATGCATCATATTCAGATATACAGCGTAAAATACAAAATACAAAGCCAACACATCCAAACCAGGTAAAATAAAGGCAAAAGTTAATGTCACTGAGATTTCAGTGCAAAAGCAAACAAACTCAGATTAATTACTTCTGGATTGCCCATATAAACAATCTTATGGATGTTGTTATTCTACATCTTTTGATCATTTTATATTTTTCATATGTTTCATCATTTTTTATACTATTTAACATAGTAACATAGTTATTAAGGTTGAAGGGAGACTTTAAGTCCATCTAGTTCAACCCATATCCTGTCCTAACATGTTGATCCAGAGGAAGGCAAAAAAAACCCATGTGTCAAACAGTAAGCTTCACATTGGGGAAAAAAATTCCTTCCCGACTCCACATACGGCAATCAGACTAGCTCCCTGGATGAACGCAATATTAAGGAAATTAGTGTATATACCCTCTAATATTATACTTTTCAAGAAAGGCATCCAGTCCCTTCTTAAATTTTAGTAGGGAATCACTCATTACAACATCATATGGCAAGAGTTCCATAGTCTCACTGCTCTTACAGTAAAGAATCCGCGTCTGTGAATATGCTTAAACCTTCTTTCCTCCAGACATAGAGGATGACCCTTGTCCCCGACACAGGTCTAAGAGTAAAAAGATCATTAGAAAGGTCTTTGTACTGTCCCCGCATATATTTATACATTGTAATAAGATCACCCCTAAGCCTTCGATTTTCCAAACGAAATAACCCCAAGTGTAATAACCTGTCTTGGTATTGCAGACCCCCTAGTTCCCTATTAACCTTGGTCGCTCTTCTCTGCACCCGCTCCAGTTCAGCTATGTCTTTCTTATACACCGGAGACCAGAACTGTACACAGTATTCTAAGTGTGGTCACACTAGTGACTTATATAGAGGTAAAATTATGTTCTCCTCATGAGCATCTATGCCTCTTTTAATGCATCCCATTATTTTATTTGCCTTTGCAGCAGCTGCCTGACACTGACCACTAAATGTGAGTTTGTCGTCCACCCATACACCCAGGTCCTTTTCAGTGACAGTTTTGTCCAGTGTTTTACAATTAAGCACATAATTATACATCTTATTCGTTCTACCCAAGTGCATGACCTTACATTTATCCCCATTAAAGCTCATTTGCCATTTATCAGCCCAATCTTCTAGTTTACATAAATCCTCCTGTAATATAAAATTGTCCTCCTCTGTATTGATTACCCTGCAGAGTTTAGTGTCATCTGCAAATATTGAAATTCTACTCTCTATGCCCTCTACAAGGTCATTAATAAATATGTTAAAAAGAAGCAGGCCCAAAACTGACCCCTGTGGTACCCCACTGCTAACCGTGACCCAGTCCGAGTGTGCTCCATTAATAACCACCCTTTTTCCTTTTCCTATCCCTGAGCCAGCTCTTAACCCACCTACACATATTTTCCCCTATCCCCATTGATCTCATTTTATGTATCAATCTTTTGTGTGCCACCGTATCAAAAGCTTTTGAAAAGTCCATGTACACCATGTCCACTGCATTCCCTTGGTCCAGTCTGGAACTTACCTCTTCATAAAAGCTTATCAGATTAGTCTGACAGGAACAGTCCCTTGTAAACCCATGTTGATATTGGGTCATGAGGTTATTCTTCTCCAGATACTCCAGTATAGTATATCTTAGAAAACCCTCCAGGATTTTACCCACAGTTGAGGTTAAACTTACTGGCCTATAATTTCCAAGTTCAGTTTTTGTCCCCTTTTTGAATATTGGCACCACATTTGCTATACGCCAGTCATGTGGTACAGACCCTGTTATTATGGAATCCTTAAAGATTAAAAATAATGGTCTATCTATGAGTGTGCTTAATTCCTGCAGTACTTGGGGGTGTATCCCATCCGGGCCGGGGATTTGTCAATTTTAGTGATTTTTAGACGCCGCCGTACTTCCTGCTGGGTTAAGCAGGTGACATTTAATGGAGAATTTTTATCCCTGATCATGTTATCCATCATGGGATTTTCTTGTGTAAATACTGTTGAAAAAAAGTCATTTAGCATATTGGCTTTTTCCTCATCCTCATCCACCATTTCACCCAGACTATTTGTGATTAGAATTAATGTTGCATTTATATGGGTCTTTTTCATTATATTGTGTGTCTGACTGTGGGAGGTAACATTCCTTTCTAACTTATTGTTGTATAATTGAAGCAGCTTGTACTAACTACTCGTAACAGTGGGGAAATAAGTATTTGATACATTGCAGATATTGCAAGTTTTCCCACCTACAAAGAATGAAGAGGTCTGTAATTTTTATCATGGGCACACTTCAACTATGAGAGACAGACTCTTAAAAAAATACAGAAAATCACATTGCATGATTTTCACATAATTAATTTGCATTTGATTGTTTGAAATAAGTGTTTGATACAATAGAAAGACAGAACTTAATATTTGGTACAGAAACCTTTGTAATTACAGAAGTCAGATGTTTCCTATAGTTTTTCACATATGGCAGCAGGGATTTTTGGTCCCCTCCTCCATACAGATCTTCTCCAGATATTTCAGGTTTCGGTGCTGTTGCTGGGCAACATTGAGTTACAGGTCCCTCCAAAGATTTTCTATTGGGTTCAGGTCTGGAGACTAGCTAAGCTACTCCAGGACCTTTAAATGCTTCTTTTGGAGCCCCTCCTTAGTTGCCCTGGCTGTGTTTCAGGTCATTGTCATGCAGGAAGACCTAGCCACAACCCATTTTCAATGCTCTTTCTAAGGGAAGGAGGTTGGCCAAAATCTCAAGATACATGACCATATCCATCCTCCCTTCAATATGGTGCAGTCATCCTATCCCCTTTGCAGAAAAGCATGCCCTAAGTATGATGTTTCCCCCAACATACTTCAAAGTTGGGACGGTGTTCTTTGGGTTGTACTCATCCTTCTTCTTCCTCCAAACATGGCAAGTGGAGTTGATACCAAAAAGTTCTACTTTGGTGTCCTCTGACCACATGACCTTTTCCCATGCTCCCTCTGAATCAATCAGATGGTCTTTGCTGAACTTCAAATGTGTCTGGACATTTGCTGGAGTGTGCAGGAGGACCTTGGGCCCTGCAGAATTTTAATCCATGATGGCATAGTGTGTTACTAATGGTAATGTTTTAGACTGTGGTCCAAGCTCTCTTTACATCATTGAATAGGTCCTCCCATGTAGTTCTGGGATGATTCCTGACCTTTCTCAAAATCATCCTTACTCCACGAGGCGAGATCTTGCATGGAGCCCCAGACCAAGGAAGATTGACAGTCATCTTATGTTTCTTCCATTTTCTAATAATTGTGCCAACAGTTGTGTTACCTTCTTACCAAGCTGCTTGTCTTTCTTTCCTGTTGCCCATCCCAGCCTTGCGTATGTCTTCAATTTTGTCCCTGGTGTCCTTAGACAGCTCTTTGGTCTTGGCCATGGTAGAGAGTATAATTGAGTGTCTAGACAGGTGTCTTTTATATAAGTAACAAGTTCAATAGGTGCGATTAATGCCGGTAACGAGTGCAGAGTATGAGGGCTTCTTAATGAAAACTTAACAGGTCTGGTTGGTAGGTGATCAAATACTTATTTCTTGCAATTAAAATGCAATTTAATTATTAAAAATTAAAAAATGTGATTTCCTGGTTTCAATTTTT
Organism: Dendrobates tinctorius; assembly: GCF_039654945.1. Taxonomy (NCBI): domain Eukaryota; kingdom Metazoa; phylum Chordata; class Amphibia; order Anura; family Dendrobatidae; genus Dendrobates; species Dendrobates tinctorius. Next base: position 14,100,286 of record NW_027361703.1, on the reverse strand, counting down.
AGATTTTGTCTCTCACAGTTGAAGTGTACATATGATAAAAATTAGAGACCTATCATTCTATGTAGGGAAAACTTGCAAAATTGACAATGTATCAAATTCTTATTTTCCCCACTGTGTATAATGTCTAAGAATGATGTTTTATGTTGTATTCACCTGAGGAGGGGAATGGACCATCCTTTAATGTGTAGAGTCCATTAAACAGTCTTCGTTGATCTGGTCAGTTTCATCAACTTGCAGCTCCCTGTTTGTATTTGCCTTTCACCTCCTTCACTTCCCTGCATAAAAACATACATAAACTGCACACATTACTCTTCAATGATGTTCTAAAATATCAATGTAGTGTAGGCAGCTTGCACAAGATTATGCAGCTGTGAAGGTGGGGAGCTGGCTTTCATGCTTAGCAACACTTCCCAGAGACAAGAAAAATATTGTTTATTAGCATGTTAACCATCTCGATCTCTGTATACACAGTGATAAAAGAGCAATGGTATACAGATTGCAAAGCACTGACACTACTTCCTCCTCCACACCAGTGAACATGCTGCAGGTAGGGAGGGAGCAGGAGACCAACTCAGTTTTGCTATGTAGCCACAAGGCTGAAATCCCCTGTAAGAATGTAGTAATAAATTAAAAAGCTCCTTAAAGGTCTTTTAAAAACTTATGGGGGGAATGTGTAAAATAAATGGTAAAAAAAGAATAAACCCAAAAAAAAAAAAATCTAAATTTACGGTTTCTAGCTCCATAAAAAAGTGTCCAGTATATAAAAAGAATTTTTAAGGACAACACAATTTAATTTTTTTTTATCAGCCCTTTCTGGCTGTAATAAAATAATTAAAAGTGAAAAAGAGGAACTCATTTTTAGAGAGTGTATATCTATGTATGTGTATTTGTGTATGTGTGTGTGTATATATATATATACACACAAATATAACATATATATGCACAGTATATACAGTATATAGATATACATATATAATGTGAGGACTTACTCTCTTTCAGATGGTACTGTTGACAAAGGGAGGTAACATGGCTGGGTCCAATTAACTCAACTTTCAGGTAAATTCCAAGTGAAAAACGAAATAGCCTCTTTTGGGTACAAACAGAAAATTAACTGTCCATACATAGTTTGGGCTCACCCGTTTAAATGTCAGTCAATCACTCAGCTTCTAGTGGAAACTGAGCTGGACATGAAAGGTGTTTTCACCTTGCACACACAGACTCTGAGACTGCTTGGCTGCTTTTCATAGGCCGTACCACACCCAAAGGTGGAGTTTTTGGCGCAGCCAGTCCCACCCATCATTTTGACTGCTCCTAAATCTGGCCCTGGACATGACCTATTAACCCCTTAATGACCGCCGATACGCCTTTTAACGGTGGCAGTTAAGGGTTCTTACGCCTCAGCGCTGCTTTTTAATGGTGCTGAGAAATAAGTGTATAGCGCCCCCAGAGACAGAATTTCTCCAGGGTCTTGGCTACTGAAGGTAACCGAGACCCCAGAGAACATGATTCAAGTCTTTTTTTTTTTACCAAGCCCCGTGTTGCGATTGACATTATTCATGGAATAATGGCAACCGGAAAAAAAAGTCAGATTTCCCATTTAATTTTTCTCTCCTCTGATGTGATTGCATACCCGATTCCCCCCAGTACCTCTGTTGTCTGTGCATCCCTCCATTAAGTCCCCCTGTCACTGGTGTCCTCTTCCGGGAAGAAAATGGCGGGCGCATGCGCAGTGCGCCCACCAAGATGTGCCGGCTGGCACCTGGCAACAATAGGAAATTTTCCTATTAGTTCATTTTGATCACTGTGATAGACCCTATCACAGTGATCAAAATAAAAATAATAGTAAATCAAACACCATTTTATCACCCCCTTAGGTAAAAATAATAAAATAAAAAAGTGTATTTCCATTTTTCCATTAGGGGTAGAGTTGGGCTAAAGTTAGGGTTGGCTAAAGTTAGGATTGGGCTAAAATTAGGGTTCAGCTAAAGTTAGGGTTGGGGTTAGGGTTGGGCTAAAGTTACGGTTGTGCTAAAGTTAGGGTTGTGGTTATGGTTGGCATTAGGGTTAGGGTTGTGATTAGGGTTAGGGGTGTGTTAGGGTTAGGTTTGTGGTTAGGGTTATGATTAGAATTGGGTTTAGGGTTAGGAGTGTGTTGGGGTTAAGGTTATGGTTAGGATTATGATTAGGGTTGGGATTAGGATTAGGGGTGTGTCGAGGTTAGGGTTGGAGTTAGAATTTTGGGGGTTCCACTGTTTACATACATCAGGGGGTCTCCAAACATGACATGGCAAAACCATTGATTCCAGCCAATTTTGCGTTCAAAAAGTCAAACGGTGCTCCCTCTTTTCTGAGCCCTGCAATGTGCCCAAACAGTAGCTTTCCCCCACATATGAGTTATTGGCGTACTCAGGAGAAAGTACACAACAAATTTAGTGGTCCATTTTCTCCTGATTCCCTTGTAAAAAAATGGTTCCAAAATAAATTTTTTGTGAAAAAAGTAAAATTTTCATTTTTTCTTTCCACATTGCTTTAGTTCTCGATAAGCACCTGAAGGGTTAATAAACTTCTTGAATGTGGTTTTGTGCATCTTGAGGGATTCATATTTAGAATGTTGTCATTTTTAGGTATTTTCTGTTATATTGACCCTCAAACTCACTTCCAATGTGAAGGGGTCCCTAAAAAAATGGTTTTGTAAATTTGTTGGAAAAAATGAGAAATCGCTAGTCAAGTTTTAACTCTTATAACATCTTTAGAAAAAAAATCATGTTTCCAAAATTGTGATGATGTATAGTTGACATGTGGTAAATGTTCTTTATTAACTATTTTGTGTGACACTACTCTCTGATTTAAGGGTACAAAAAATAAAATGTGCAAAGAAACAAAACAATCGTTTAGCTCACCCCTCATCATTTTCTGTGGAACACAGCAAATCCGAGCAAGGACACATCTCTGCCAAAATGTCTTGAAAGTACTTCAAAGAAAAAGGAAAGTCCGGCTCCAGGAATAAAATCCAAAATTTTTTATTATTAATCTGAATAAAACATGGGCATGGCTACTATATTCATCATTGCGGTATACCCTGGCATGGGATTACCGCATGGAGATTGCCCAGGGATGATCTGACTGCGTTTCGAGCACGATGTGGTTCAGTACATTTGTAAATTCATCCTTCAATTCTATGAAGTTTGCCAGTGCCATATGCTGAAAAAGCCCCACACCATGATGTTCCCACATCCAAACTTCACTGTTGCTATGCCGTTTTGGGAGTGATATGCAGTGCCTTTTGGCCTCCAAAAATGGTGCGTATTATTACATCCAAAAAGTTGAATTTCTGTCTCATCTGACCAGAGTATATTCTCACAGTATTTCATAGACTTATCTAAATGTTGTTGAGCAAATTTTAAACTCACTTGAACATGCTTTTGAGTCACAATTCATTTTTCTATTTGTGGCAGCTCTGGTTCAGCTAAGATGTAAATGTAGCTTTTTTCCTTTCAGGCCAGTAAAGGTTAAGGTTAAGGTCAGTTTCCTTGCTGACAGCTGCTGTGTTGCTGGTCAGCTGATATGGGTGGTGACCACCCCACCATACTTTAAACGATGCCTCAGCTGACTGTTTGTGATAGAGTTTTCTCTGGAGATCAGCCGTTGAGCTCTCTGGTGTCAGTGTGTATCAGTTGCTTGAGGTCCTGGTTCTGTATCTTCTGCTGTGTGGAGCTTGCAGCAGAAGCTTGAAAGCTAAGTTTTCTTGCTCCCTGTCTTTGTCTTTCTCATGCTTGTCACTACCCCCTGTGTTTACACGATCTGCAGTGGTAAGTAGGGATGAGCTTTCCGATATTGAAATATCGGAAATCGGCCCGATATTTGCAATATCGGAATTCCGATTTTCGATTCCGATATTTTTTTCACATCGGAAATCGGAAATCCCTAATAACCATAAGCATAACCCTAAACCCTAACCCTACTAATCCTAACCCCTAACCATAACCCTACTAACTATAAGCATAACCCTAACCGCAAACCCTGACTCTACTAACCCTAGCTAACCCTAACCCTTAACCTAACCCTAACCCCTAACCCTTAACCTAACCCTAACCCTAACTAACCTTAACCCCTAACCCTAACTCTACTAACCCTTACCCTAACCCCTAACCCTTAACCTAACCCTAACTAACCTTAACCCCTAACCCTAACCCTACTAACCCTAAACCCTAACCCTACTAACCCTAACCCAAACCCCTTACCCTAACCCTACTAACCCTAACCCTTACCCTAACCCTAAACCTACTGACCCTAACCATAACCCTAACTAACCCTAACCCTAACCCTACTAACTATAAGCATAACCCTAACTGTAAACCCTGACTCTATTAACCCTAACCCCTAACCCTTACCCTAACACTAACCCTAACCCTAACCCTTACCCTAACCCTATCCCTACTAACCCTAACCATAACCCTAACTAACCCTAACCCCTAACCCTACTAACTATAAGCATAACCCTAACCGTAAACCCTTACTCTACTAGCCCTACCTAACCCTAATCCCTAACCCTTACCCTAGCTCCACTAACCCTAACCCTCACCCCTAACCCTTACCCTTACTCTACTAACCATAAACCCTAACCCTACCCCAACTAATCCTAACCCAAAGAAAAAACACTGCTGTTAAGAAGATGGCGACCAGTTTTCCTGCTATAGCTTTCGCTCTGTGCATTTTTCTTGCGATTTTTTTGCTCCTCTGCCTCTACAAACTCCTTCCCCATTATCCTGAGGTGTTTCCCCTCAATTTTATCCATTATATAGCACTGTAGTGGTCATTTTGTAATTCTGATTTTTTCTCCCATTGACTTGCATTGATATCAGAAATCGGAAATTCCGATATCCGATATTTTTTCAATATCGGAAATCGGAATTCCGATGTGATATCGGGCAATATTGCTCATCCCTAGTGGTAAGTCTAACATCCTTGCCGGCCAGTGCACTAGCCAGGGTATAGTGAGGTGACATCTAGGCACTAGGCACATGATGGTGGCAGGGGGAAGGACCCGCATAGGGCTTTGGGGAGTCAGATACAGGCACAAGCTGTGTTAGGAGGTGTCCCATCCCTCATTCCCTATTGTTTGGGCCTTCCTATCCCTTTTTCCAACCCTGTTGTTGGTGTTTGTTGTGCCGTCAGCTGGACTAACCCTTGTGGGTTGTGGTATTATCACCAACCGTACCATTCTTCTGTGAACCTATGGCACAAGCCGAGGCTTTTGCTCACCTGATCCAGACCATCATGGATGAGGTAGTAGAGCTGCAGTCTTAGGTGGTGCAGCAGCTTCAGCAGGTGTCTGGGTTCTTAGTCTCATCTCATGTCCAGGCTCAACCGGAACCAAAAATATCTTTCTCTGACAGGTTCTCTGGAGAGAGAGATAAATTTATTGCATTTAAAGAAGCCTGCAAATTATATTTCAGGCTTTGACCTCATTTTTCAGGGAGTGAGGAACAGTGTGTGGGGATAATAGTCTCCCTTCTCAAGGGTGATCCCCAATCCTGGGCCCTCTTCCTACCATTCGATTTACCATCTTTGCGGTCAGTAGACGAGTTTTTTGTGGCATTGGCGAAGGTCCTGCTCAACAGGGCAGAGCAGTGTGCCTGTGCAGGAGCCGCGACGGGAAGCAAAGAAGAGGACGTCACTCTTAGAAGATGGGAGGTGCCGGACCAGAACGCGACACCCATTGGACCAAGACCGGACCCAGACCGCCCCTGGATGAGTATAATATAGCTCATTTTTCTTATCTATCAGGTTACATCGGGGGCTTATCTAAAGCATTACAAAATTATGTAGATAAGCCCCTGATGGCGGTGCCAGCAGCTGATAGTCGAAAAAATAGGTGACAGATTCCCTTTAATATTTGCTCATCTCGTGCCAACGTTGGTAATTCATCACCAAAGCAATGTTACCCTGGTCATATGGAGGGAGGTGACCAGGGTGTGTCCATTTCTTCCACCTTCTCATCTCAGTTTTCCATTACTGCTGAAGTGGTGGTTGGTGGGGAGACTGAGACCAGTTCTTGTGGATAGTGGAGCTGGTGTCAATCTGGAGGATTCCCGCTTATTTCAGACTCATGGTCTGATTGGTAAGATGCTGGAGAGATCCATTTCCACTCAGGTGATTGACTATGTCCCTCTCAGCCAGATGATTCTGACCCAAGTCATCAGCAATATTAACCTGCATATAGGGACTCTTCATGAAGAGTGCTATGTCTTGGAGGGTATGCCAACACCCATTGTCTTAGGCTTTCCCTGGCTGAAGAGACACAATCCAGTCATAGATTGGTGGTCAAGTAGTTAGTTGGGTCCAGTCTTGTAAAGGATATTGCCTGGGAGCTACAGTCTCAGCCGTCCTTCTCGAATCTACCTCTTGTGATTCGACCCTTGTGGGTCGTGACATTTTGTTCAGCAATGGAGTCTTGAGTGGTGATCTTACATACAGGCCATGTTTTCTTTGAAACAATTGTACTGGCTGTTTCCAGGTCTTTCTGTAGCTCTCCAAAGATGGTCTTTGGTTCTTAGAAAAATCCTTTGATAATTCTTTACACTCCTCTGTCTGAAATGTTGCAAGAAACACCTGGTCATGGCCTTTTTATTGTGAAATTTTTCTTTCTACTTCCGAATTCTGGCCCCATCAATCCTTATAGGAGCCTTCAGTAATTTAGAAATTTTTCTGTAGCCAATGCAATCAGTATGTTTTTCAACAATAAGATTGCAAAGGCCTCAAGACAGCTCACTGGTTTTGCCCATCATGAGATGCTTCTTGTATGGCACCTTGGTAATGAGACACCTTTTTATAGGCCATCAGTTGAACCAACTGATATTATTTTTTACTAAGCAACAGGTTTGCTTTCTAATTATTGATAGATTTCAGCTTGTGTCATGAATCTCCATGGCTTTTTGCACCTCTCTTTCTTCATATGTCCAAAACTTTTTCCTTGTATCATTTTTCATTATTACACACAACTTAATTTATGGAAATCTATGGTTTGATTTTTTTGCCTCTGTGGATTGGAAGGGTTGCTACCAACATCTGGTGATAATTTAATGTTAATAGCACCTTAAGAAATATATTTACTTAGAAAATTGGTGACATTTCCAGTCCTGATTTCACCCCTATAAATTATTACAATAAGTACGTATTTAATTTGGAAACAAGATTAATTTAAAGGGATTGTCTTTCAGGAAAGTAAGATCCAGACTGTGTAAAATACATAAAATAACAAACTCAGCAGGTACTCACCCTCCTAGGGTATAGTGCCTGCTTCTTGCCTCTGTTTTGGTCTCAGTGTTTTGGCTACAGTGGTGACGTAGCCAATTACTGAACTTCATGTTCATACACTACCTTCAGCATCACATGCTGTCAAGGTCGGTACAGCTTCTGAGCTCAGTGACAGGCTAGAATGGTGACTCATGCTGTTGACATGACATCAACACTGCAGCCAAAATACAGGGATTGATGTGGTGGCTGGGAGATGATGCTAGACCCAGGAGTAGCATGTATCAGACATTTGCTGCATGATTTCAGCCAGGTATGTTTGACATTGAAAAGATAGAAACAATATCAATCAAACATAATTCATAGTACAGAATTAAATATGAATGAGGCCCTATACTATGAAGTTCATGGGCCACACATGTTCTGGACACTTATCATCTCAAACTCAATTACAGAAAAAGCATGAAGTCAAAAAGTCCTCTAAAGATATCATATATTTTATTCAAGATATCAAAGGACAGGTGTGCAGACAATCAGATAAATATAAATTGACAAGGTCAAGTAGAAAAAGCTCAGATGATACAAAACCAGCTCATTCACTATTTAGTGTAAGGGGTAAGGGTTTTTGGCCAAGAAAAAAAAATCATAATTAGTAAAATGCCAGTACCTGAACGTAGCGTCTTACCTTTGTTACATGCATCACATCTCTAAAATGGAGCTACTACGAGCTGAAGTATTTCAGTGGAAAAAAAATACCATTCCTGAATAAGTTTCTAAGCTCAAAGATGCATGAAACAGAAAGGATCATTATTGGCTCTTACCCATATTCCCCACGTGGGCAAGCAGCTGACCAGCCCCAAAGCGCAATTTGCATGGGCTTCCTCGGGGGCACAAAATGCACTTTGAAGCTAGTTACCTGCTTGCCCACGTAAGGAATTTAGGTAAGAGCCAATAATTATCCCTTTTGTTTCATGCATCTTTGAGCTCACTTAGAAACTTATTCAGGAATGGTATGTTTTTTTCCATTGAAATACTTCAACTCATAGTAGTAGCTCCATTTGAGAGATATGATGCATGTAACAAAGATATTGTTATGGACTGACCTGGGTTGTAGTAATGGTACAAACCAGACAGGCCTAAATGCATCTGCACTAATACAGGGTGCAGCGCTAGGGGCAGTGCCGGCATGTAGCATGGTCAGGGATAGCCAAGGAGTCGATAAATAGGAGCAGCAATGTAATTGTAGAATGAAGGAAGCTTGACTAGAGGCTGGTAGTTCAATAATCTTGCAAGGAAGGGAGTGCAATGCCAGGTTTAAATAAGGTGTTTAGTATGGAGCCACTCAGGATGGAGTCAATCAGGAGCTCATGGTCGAGACAATGAGGAAAAACCCAGGTAAAAGAATCTGGGTAAGCACGGAACTGTCCAGCGAGCTGAAGAACTGCCGCTTGGTGGACAAGAGCTGATGGGTTTGAGTCCTGACAGATATGATACTATTTTCAGGCACTGGCACTTTACTATTTATGATTTTTTTTCTTGGCCAAAAACCCTTATCCCCTACACTAAATAGTGGATGAGCAGGTTCTATATCATCTTCTCTTTTTCTACTTGACCTTGTCTATTTATATTTATCTAATTGTCTGTATACCTGTCCTTTGATATCTTGAATAAAATTTGATATTTTTAGTGGTCTTTTTGATTCCATGCTTTTTCTGTAATTGGGCTTGACATTGAAATGATGCAGCATTTCAGAGTAAAACATACTTTCCAAGCTTCCGGGGCCTGAGCTATATGGAATACTATTTGGACAGTCCAGTCTCCATCAGCTTTTTCCTGCCTGTGGTCAGAGATTGACAGGTCTCTCACTGCATGCTTGTGTTGGGAGAGACTCTAAAAGCTGCTGGGGACAGATCGTCTTATCCCTGCCCGTTGCCATAAAGTATGCTTTTCACTGAAGTCCTGCAGCCAATATGATACATGCTGTCCATGGATCTTTAAAAACTAAGTTTTATGTACTCTGAAAATATTTCCTAAAATGTCTCTACTACAAATTTTACAGACTTAGTTTCTTGTGGTCCTTTTTAACTCATATCTAATTGCTTTTAGCATATAGCAAACAGTATCTGCAAATGCACAGATTTCTAAATGTGTTTTCAAGCGCAACATTATTAACTCAACATTTCAGTGAAAATAGACATGCAGGTGTTTAATGAATGTTCATATTCAGAAATGTCTAGATTTAAAGATGTGCCGGGAGACGCAGCTGCTAAGCTGACAATATGTGTGAAAAAATCAAATACTTTTTTCTATAGTTTAAGTGATTTATTGTGAATGTTTCCTACATTTCTGAATCTATGACTATTCAATAAAATTCCATGGAACCATTACTCAGTTTTGCATAGCTGGGCAGATGTAAGAAGACTTCCTTCAAAATGAAAAATGTGCATCTGGTAAGCATGTTGTTTGCATTTTTGCATCTTAGACTTCAGCTCCTTCTTGTCAGTCTTCAATTTAATTTCAAAGTAATTACATCATTTAACATTGCATTATTGCAGCAATACACCAACCTCAGCAACTTAAGCCTGGAAAGTGGTTTTATGTCTCTACTGTAAGTTTGGGGATATTCTAAAAAATAAGAACCTTTTAATATATTGCAGTCATCATATTATATAGCACTGTGTACTTACAGTTGCTCATTTGGCCTTTCTACCCAGCTAATTCTTCTCTTTTCCATTAGGTCTATGACATCACGTGATTAAAAACTGACTAGCCGAATCCCTCTAAGCACTATGTAAAAACAGGAAGTCTCTTTTACCTGCATGAGTCTTCAGTCACTGCAAATTCATTGGCTGGGGAGGAAAGAGCAGCTGGGACAGGAGTTGAAGAAAGGAATGATAAATTCAGGGACATGAGACTTCCTGTTTCTGCATAGAGCAGAGGAAAGAGAAGAATCAGCTGGGTAAAAGGGCAAAATGAGCAATTGTAAGTGCACAGTACTGCATAATATGATGATTTAAATATATTAAGAGGATAAAAACTTTGATGAGAGGAGTGCTTCTTTAATGGTTCTTCAATAAAAGAAAATCAGCTAAATGCCTCCCTCGTGATGAAAACTTTGAGCCATTCAGGTATGTCCTCTAGTGGAACTTTCATGCTACAAATTTTCAGGATGTTGACAACTATTTTAGTCTAGAATATTAGATTATTGTAATCTATTATTTACTAATAATAATATTTATATATTATTGTAAAATAAAATCTATGTATTCCAATGCACTTTTTTGTAATTATTATTATGCGTTGCTTATATAGCATGATCATATTCTGCAGCGCTTTCCATTCACAATCTAAATTCCCTATGAGTATGTCTTTAGAGCGTGATAGGAAGAAACCCATGCAAACACGGGGAAAACATACAAGCTCCCTGCAGATGCTGTACTTGGTGGGATTTGAGCCCAAGACCCCAGCACTGCAAAGCAACAGTGCTAACCACTGAGTCACCATGCTGCCTATATTTTAGCATCTAAGATGTTTATAAAGCTGACAAGTGAAAAACAAGGTATGATCTTACTAGCCTAATGCCCACCCAGTGTTGGAGTCTGTTTTTGGGGTTCTCCCATTAAACTCTTACCAACATATGACGTACTATGACATCATATGTCAGGTACCCATCTTTGATACAAGCTCAAAAACTGAGCTTGCATTATTAATGGCAGATAATGACTGTGGTACACCCGCTCACTGCATTCAACGTCTTAAATATCACTGTCCATTTCTGATAGCAGCATTAACAGCATGTGGCCCATGGAAGCACAGTTCCATGTGCCCCTCACACCCCCTTTCATTGTGCAATCACTGAGCGCTAATGGATTCCCATGACAGCCAAGGGTCTGCTGAAGACACTCGTGCCTATGATGATGGGGGTCCCATGAAAACTGGCCATGGCTGGTTTTCATGGGAGATCTTGGTTTTTGCTATATACTGCAATGTTAAGGAATTGCAGTATGTAGTATGAACAATAATTGTGTCATGAGTAAAAGTCTTCTAAGGGGACTAACAAAGTAGAAAAAGTGGTTTTCCAATTCATTCAGTGTTTTTGCAGCATTTTTTCACTCATATAAAGCTCTAAGTAAGTGCAAAAAACTCTACCATCAGTTTTTGCAGTATTTTTTGGTGAAAAATAAAATGCAGGTACAGTAGGATGGGAAACCCATTTATTTTTTTATTTTCCCAAGTTATAAACCATAATGTTTTAGTATCTTCGCATACACATTGATGCTCCATGTTTAACTATTTTTTATTGTAATATAATTTGCTCTTTTTTTTTTAAATCAATCCATTTGTCTCTCCCCACTCCAAGAACAGTTTAATTAATTTAGTGATGTGTTAATGTAAACAACACCCAACCATTTCAACTTCTTCTGCTGTTATTAAGTGGGAAATTGTGTATTTTTTCATGCTCAACTCATATAACATTAGTTCACGGCTGTGTTTCATACATGAATCGAACTTATTTGTTCAGAATAGTCTCTATTTTTTACATATAAAAAAAACTTTGTTTTAAAGCAAACATTTTGCTTCTCTCCACTCCATAGTTTAACTGAATTAGTGATAAATTGATGTGTTAAATAGTAAACAATGGCCTACTAACAACCAATACAAAATATGACTTTTTGCTGATTGTTAGTACTAAGATGCATACATCTTAAAGGCAAAAGTGTCACCAATATGTATTGTAACTATGAAAACCTTGTAAAATATTAGAACAGTGTAAAGTTACAATATCATTGGCAAAGTCATAAACCCCTTCCATACAGTCATTGAGTAAAAAAGGTCTAATCCCATAACAATGGCAAAAATATTAGTGTAAAATCCTGTGTTCAGCATGTGCTTACACTCACTTTGAGTAGGGTATTTTATGCAAAAAGGTCTTTGCCATTACATATGATCTAGTCCTATATTCGAACTTTATGTATGTTTTACCTTTTACATTATGTTTAGCTGTTTTTTTGAGTGTGAAAATTTGTGTAACTGAGACTTTTGGGATCCATAATATGTCTAAAATGAAGGGACTATGGGCTCTTCTGCCTTTCTCCTGCACAATTGCATTCCACAAAAGGTGCCGTGTCTGTTACTGATCATTTGTGATTCTTTGTTTTTAAAATCCAATTTGACATTGGTTCCATATTTTTTAAATATTTTAACATGCTTAACTATTAAAATACCAATTAACTGTACACTTTTTAATATATAAGTTGTTAAACACTAGGTTTGTAATGCCTTAATATTATATCATTTAAATGCTATAAAAGCAGTTTGTAGGTCACACTTCGACAATATAGCAATTAGGAATAAGCAGTAATGGTCGTTCTAATAAAACATTGCATATTTAAATGCTCATACACTTTGCCAATACCAAGTCTGATATCTACACTTCATAAAAAGACAAAAGAAGTAATTTATAGCATGATCAATTGAAAAGTTTCCACATATAGAGAATTACTTTGAAATTGGCTGCCATACTCCGTTCATTTAAATGAGTGAAAGCTTAATTCCAATATCTTTAATTTAACACTTTAATTAAATTACTTTACCTAATCCTACATTAAGGCCTTTGAAAAAAGCATCATTTATAAATGAAAGGTTTCCCAAGAGCGACTTTGATAAATCAAAGGTTTAAATGTACAATTATATTATTATTGGCAAAAAAAAGTGACCATTCAGTGATTGAAAAGGTCCCACTTTGATTTAAGCTGATTCTCATTGAAGGCCATTACTATTATTGCTGAGTGGGTGTGAATTAGCACTGAGGTCAGTAATTAGCTTACATAGTATACATACTAATCAAAAGATAACGCTTATGAATAGATTTAAAAAAAAAGTTCAGAATATGGCACAACTTCTGGGTATTTGTCTTAATATTCACTTTATATTTACACACATGATTATATTTTGTTGTTTCCAATAGGATTTGTTTCAAACGACTGTCCGGTACTTTTATATTAATTACCTATCCTTAGGATAGGTAGTTGTTCCTGGAGCTGGCGGTTCACAGGGTAGCTGAGTTGCTTAGCTGCACAGCTTCGTCAACAGAGTAGTGTCTGCGGTCGGGTTGTGGACATTAATTCCAATAGGATGCGAATGTACAGTACTTGACTCCTCAACTGAGCACATCTGGCTACACCAGCATCGGGAACATCTGATCGGCAGGAGTGCCAAATGTCCTGGACTATTACCTATCCTGAGGATACCTCATCAATGACTTATCGTGGGATCAAATATTAATGACCTATCCTAAGGATAAGTAATTAATATAAAAGTCACGGGCAAACCCTTTTAAAGTCATGGATATCGCATCTAATGATTGTCATTATGGTGGTTTCATTGTGACACTACACCATGGCAAGTCACAAATTATCCAACTTTGCATAGTTGTTCTTTGGTCGTAACTTATACATAACTTGATAGCATAGGTCATGATGTAAGATTTGTGTGACTGCAAGTTGCTGAGAACTTGCCTGCAATTTTGCATTGTTTTCACAGCAAAACCATGCTTCCAAAATAATTACATGACTGTAGGTTGCAAAAATTGCTGACAAATCCTACAGATTTTTGGTAGCCCTAGCCTTAGAGATGATTTACTATTCTAAGGAAGATTTAAATGTACCATTTTAATGCAGTTTTGGATAGTAAAAGGTTGGAAATTATATAAGAAAAATTCTACTTCACATTCTCTTTTGGAGGTGGATTCCTTAAGATTGTAGCTGTAGACAAATAGTTAAATTCAATCAGTGAAAACTTACACAAAGTCTCCAAGTAGCCCTAGCCTTGAAACTCAAGCATTAATTTCATGGAAATTGAGTCTGTGTCCTTTATAAACCAAATGCAGCAATATAATAAATCTATTCAGCATCATGTGAGAGCCTTCAAGATTGAAATAGGAAGGTTCTAATTTAATAGAAACCCATGAAGCTGTGTACCTGTTTGTGTACATATGATTGCTTTTTTTCCCATTATTCCAGACATGTAGCTTAGACTTTCTATGCAGCATGACAGCATTTCCCCATATTTCATTTTCCCTATGGATATCAGATCATTCTGGGCAGATGTAAATAGCAAAATATTTCTCCTGAAGGGAACATCAGCAGGTTTAGACCCTAAATTAATGTAATCTATTAAAGTACCTGTAATGTTTATTACATTCATTGTTTTATATGTCTGTGTTTCCATTTTATAGAAATCAATCTGTAATGTTTTATGCAAATGAGCTTAAGCTAAGGGGTCTTGCCCTGCACTTACAGCTCTCTGAACTCTCTCACTCTTTACCATATGGCCTTCTGTCACTGACTGAAAGGTCACTCTTCTCTTAAGCCCCCGTTACACATAGCGATATCGCTAGCAATATCGCTGTAACGTCACCGAATTTGTGATATAGCAGCGATATTGCTAGCGATATCGCTATGTCTGATACTTACCTGTGACCGGCTCCCCCGCTGGTTATCGCTGATTGCGCGAGAAGGTCCTGGACCATTTCTTGTCGGGCGCTTCCTGCTGGGCTTCCTGTGGCGCCGACGAGCAACGCGTGGACGCGGGCGGGAGGACGTCAGGATCGTCGCGTCTGACAGGTAAGTAGCGACCCCCGACCCCTGCTATGTCGCTGCTGAGATCTGCCTGTGTGGCAGCTCAGTAGCAACCACTTAGCGATGCACCAGCGATCCATATCGTTGTCAGGATCGCTGGTACATCACTAAGTGTAATGGTACCCTTAGTGACCATAGCAGATTAATAGTCCATCCCTCAGGACCTTGCTACACATGTGCCACCTCCCAGGAATGATGGAAAGATCTCAGGTAGAACAGTAGGTTACCAAAAAGAGGGAACTGTCAGTCAGAGACCAAAGGCTGGTGGTTGGTGGGGAAAAGAAGAAAAGAGGTTGCAAGTATTGGGTCAAACTTGTGGCTCATTTGCATGAAAATGATAACCTGTTCCTTTTATCAAACATTAAGTACACTGGATGAATTGTATGGATTGAACTATTATAAACCAAAAAAGGATTTAATTGAGCAACAGAAATGTTAAGGATTAAATATAGAAACTTTAGTCTAGCTCTACGTTTGTGGATAATTCCAGTGGAAAAACTGTATAGCTAATAAAGCAATTATACAATATAGAATCATAGAATCGTAGAGTTGGAAGGGACCTCCTGGGCCATCTGGTCCAACCTCCTGCTCAAAGCAGGATTCGCTAAATCATCCCAGACAGATGTCTGTCCAGCCTCTGTTTGAAGACTTCTATTGAAGGAGAACTCAGCACCTCTCGTGGCAGCCTGTTCCACTCATTGATCACTCTAACTGTCAAAAAGTTTTTCCTAATATCTAATCTGTGTCTCCTCCCATTCAGTTTCATCCCATTGCTTCTAGTCTTTCCTTGTGCAAATGAGAATAAAGATGATCCTTCTACAATGTGACAGCCCTTGAGATATTTGTAGACAGCTATTAAGTCTCCTCTCAGTCTTCTCTTCTGCAAGCTAAACATTCCCAAATCCTGCAACCTTTCCTCATAAGACAGGGTTTGCAGACCGGTCACCATTCTGGTCGCTCTTTTCTGAACTTGCTCCAGTTTGTTGATGTCTTTTTTAAAATGTGGCGCCCAAAACTGGACACAGTATTCCAGATCAGGTCTGACCAAAGAGGAGTAGAGGGCAATAATGACTTCATGTGATCTAGACTGTATGCTTCTGTTTATACATCCTAGAATTGCATTTGCCTTTTTTGCTGCTGCATCACACTGTTGCCTCATATTCAGTCTGTGATCAATTAGTATACCCCAGTCTTTTTCACATGTGCTGTTGCTTAGCCCTATTCCTCCCATTTTGTATATGCTTTTTTCATTTTTATTACCAAGATGTAGTACTTTGCATTTTTCCCTGTTAAAAACCATTCTGTTAGTTGCTGCCCACTGCTCCAGTTTATTTATATCTTTTTGAATCCTCTCTCTCTCTTCTCCAGTATTAGTTATCCCTCCTAGCTTTGTGTCATCAGCAAATTTAATCAATTTACCCTCAATTCCTTCATCTAAATCATTGATAAAGATGTTGAACAATACAGGGCCCAGAACAGAGCCCCGTGGTACCCCACTTGAGACATTCTTCCAACTCGATGTGCAGCCATTTACGACCACTCTTTGGGTCCGATCACTAAGCCAGTTATGAATCCACTTGACAGTTGCCTTGTCTATTCCATACTTAGCCATTTTTTCAATAAGGATTGTGTGAGATACTTTGTCAAATGCTTTGCTGAAGTCAAGATATACTATATCTACAGCATTTTCCTGATATACCCAATCAGTGATTCTGTCATAGAAGGAAATTAAGTTAGTCTGACATGACTTATTAGTTACAAATCCATGCTGACTCTGTTTAATCACTTCATTCTTGTCCAGGTACTTACATACATGTTGTTTAAAGGGAATCTGTCACCCCTTTTTTGAAATATCAAATAATGATATAATTCAATTGTGTGTCACATAAGGATTCTCTTAGTACTTTTGCTTCCCCCTGACCCCACACCTTTCATGCATAAATACCTTTTTTATAGCGGTTCAGATGTATGTAAACTGCCATGGTCCGGTCCGATGGGCAGGGCTTATTCAGCTGCTTCCCCCCTCCCTGTCTTGCTCTACACAAGAAGAAATGCGTAGAGCAAGACAGGGAGGGGGGAGCAGGTGAATAAGCCCCACCCAGCGGACCGGAGAGCGGCAGTTTACATACATCTGAACCGATATAAAAAAGGTATTTATGCATGAAAGGTGCAGGGTCAGGGGGAAGCAAAAGTACTAAGAGAATCCTTATGTGACACACAATTGAATGATATCATTATATGATATCTCAAAAAAGGGGTAACAGATTCCCTTTAATAATTTGTTCAAAGATCTTTCCTGGTATAGAAGTCAAACTCACCGGCCTATAGTTCCCTGTGTCCACCTTCTTCCCCTTTTTGAAGATAGGAACAACATTTGCTCTTCTCCAGTCTTCTGGGACTTCTCCTGTTCTCCAAGAATTTTCAAAGATTATGGAGAGGGGTTCAAAAATTTCTTCTGCTATCTCCTTCAGAACTCTGGGGTGTAATTCATCTGGACCTGGAGACTTGAATTCATTTAGGTTAACTAAGTGTTTCCTCACTAACTTTCTGTTTATAAATATCCTGGATTTTTCTATTCCCTTAATAAGACAGTGAAGAACCGTTGATGTTACATTTCCTTTCTGGGAGAAAACAGATGTAAAATAGGAATTTAAAAGTTCGGCCTTCTCAACATCCTGTCTTACCATTTCATCATTTTCATCATGTAAAAATCCTATAGCATCTTTGACTTTTCTTTTACTTTTCCTTTATTATTGCTTTTGACATCTCTTGCAAGCCTCAATTCAATGTCAGCTTTAAATATTCTGATTTGTGCCCTGCAATTTCTGCAGACAGCATTATATTCTTCTTTAGATATGCCTCCCTCTTTCCATTTTATAAACATTTCTTTCTTCCTTTTTAGCATGTGCTTAAGTTCTATGTTCATCCATCCTGGTTTCCTTAAACGCTTCCTATTCTTCCCTCTTTTCGGAATTGTTAACGATTGTGCTTTGAGAATTATAACTTGATTCAACCTTGCTATATGTATAGATTATGAAATATATTGGCTATTGTTTCTGGTGGACGTTTATTTATTATTTAATTTTAGATTCATATCAAGAAATTAATATTTTTTGTCACTCAAACTAATCTTATGTTTGCTACCATCCTCCTCCTCCTCCATATATAAATACCCTGGAAAGAAATATGTAATAAAGCTATTTTAACCCTCTAATGCAAAACCATGTACATGTACATTATTGTAGAGATTGAAGGAATATTAGCTGAGCATGTAGGAAGGCAGCACTTTTAAACATCGATTTCAATCTCTGAGAACAGCATTTAAATGGAACTGCCATCAGGCCCTTGCAGCACAAAGAGGGGTCCAATGGGTTATAGTGGCAATGGGGGCATCACTGCCATCTTTGTATTTCTCTGATGTTTAGTCGTAGCCATAGACTCCATAGGAGTCTGATATTTAAATATCAGACTGGTGAATACCTATCTCTTTGACTTTAAAATTCACGAGTGTCAGTGCTCTGCTGAACAGTTGCCCATCTTCTGTCTCTGGTCTCCTCACTGCCTCATCCTGTCTGTTTACGTGCCGGCGATCCCTCTCCCTCAGCGCTGCTGGCCTCACTATCCACGCCAGCTTCCAAGGTTGGGTTGCTTGTTTGAGGTTTGTACCAAAATACTAGGGTCTGTGCACGAACCCCAACCACGGACTTCTCCAGAAAGTTTGTGTTATTGTTTGGGTTAGGCATAATAAACATCGAGTGTCTCCCATGGTGTCATCTGTGTGACAGCATAAGAAACATGGGTGGCTCTGATCTGTGGTAAGTTAATTACCCCTGGTCAGAGCGCTGTGGTTCCCACGTTGTCATTCAGATGGCAGCACGTGAGCCAGCAGCTGCTACCAGAAGTAAAAAGGTTACCGCTGGTCACAGGCATTGGATGATGAGAATACTATTGTCATCATCCTAAACCAGATAGCAGCAAGAGCAGGTGAGGCTGATGAGAGTATTCATCAGCCGACGCCTGTGCAATAAAATTTTAAAAAGTGGCATAGTTTCCCCTCTATTTTTGATAACCAGAGCAGGTAAAGCTGACAGCTATGGGCTGAAAACCCCACATTGAAATACAATAAATGCCAACAAAAAAGAAAGAATATATAGTGTATTAACCCCTTAACGACCAGGGGTATTTTTGGTTTTACATTTTCATTTTTCCCTCCCCTTCTTTCCAGAGCCATAACTTTTTTAATTTTCTGTTTATATGGCCATGTGAGGGCTTATTTTTTGCGGGACGAGTTGTACTTTTAAATGACATCATTGGTTTTACCATATCATGTACTCGAAAACAGGAAAAAACTTCCAAGTACGGTGAAATTGCAAAAAAAGTGCAATCCCACACTTGTTTTTTGCTTGGCTTTTTTGTTAGGTTCACTAGATGCTAAATCTGACCTACCATTATGATTCTCCAGGTCATTACGAGTTCATAGACACCAAACATGTCTATGTCCTCTTTTATCTATGTGGTGAAAAAAAATTCCAAAGTTTGCTAAAAAAAAAAAAAAATTGCGCAATTTTCCGAGACCCGTAGCGTCTCCATTTTTCATGATCTGGGGTCGGGTGAGGGCTTATTTTTTCCGTGCCGGAGTGACATTTTTAATGACACCACGTTTGTGCAGATACGTTCTTTTGATCGCCCGTTATTGCATTTTAATGCAATGTCTTGGTGACCAAAAAAACGTAATTCTGGTGTTTTGAATTTTCTTCTCGCTACGCCGTTTAGCGATCAGGTTAATGCTTTTTTTTTATTGATAGATCGGGCGATTCTGAACGCGGCGATACCTAATACGTGTATGTGGGATTTTTTTTTTACTGTTTTATTTTGATTGGGGCGAAAGGGGGGTGATTTGAACTTTTAGGTTTTTTTATTTTTTTTTATTTTTAAACATTTTTTTTTTTTACTTTTGGCATGCTTCAATAGCCTCCATAGGAGGCTAGAAGCATGCGCAACCCGATTGGCTCTGCTACATATGGGCGATGAGCAGATCGCCCATATGTAGCAGATTTACTGCTGTGCTTTCAGCGCCGACCACCGGGTGGCGCTGAAAGCCTTATGCCTGGAACAACCATAGAGGTCTCATATAGACCTCTGGTTGTCCAGGCAACGTGACGCCGACCCCCGATCACGTGACGGAGGTCGGCGATGACGTCATTTCCGGCCCGGCGGCCGGAAATTCTATTTAAATGCCCGCTGTCAGCTTTGACAGCGGCATTTAACTATTTAATAGGCGCGGGCGGATGGCGATTCCACTCGCGCCTATTGCGGGCACATGTCAGCTGTTCATAACAGCTGACATGTCCCGGCTTTGATGCGGGCTCAGCGCCGGAGCCCTCATCAAAGCAGGGGAAATGTCTGATGACGGACTGTGTCCGTCATTGGACATTAAGGGGTTAAAGTCTAACAAAACCATAGCTTTTAGCTGCAGACAATAACAGACACTGGTGCCGTGGAAGGCCAGTGCTGGCCCTGGGGAAGGGGATCAAGGTTCTCCAAACCATTAAACTTTTGTTTTGTTTTGTTTTTTTTTAATGGTGCAGCACGTATATAAAATTCATTTTTATACGGCATTATTGTAATCCTGTCATCAAGCTGTGAGCATTACATTTGCTTCCTACTTTTGAGTATGCTGTTAACAAAATCAATGTTCTATTTTCAGATGCATATTTCTTAGAAATATTTATTACATGCAGGGTCACATGAATCTCAATAATCAAATGGATGTCAATAATTTATACATCAATATGTCAGTACAGAAGAATAAATGTGTTTTTACTTTGTAAAATGCTCTTCTTGCGCTTGTATGTAATATTATTATGATATGTGGTCAGGTGCGGCGCATCACCTGTGTGTAATAATTTGGGTAAGTAAGGCTTACATTTGTCTTCATTATAATCTGGCATCATGTCAAAGAAGCCTAAACTGGATTGATACAATGTCAACACAAGAGTGAAAAACCTATTTCTGCACTGCCTGCCCTCTTGAGCACTTCTTCATTTATTTCCCAATACTTCATTAATCATTGATTACATGATCATATCCCCTTTCATCTGCAGGTCTCCGAAGAACCCAGAACAGAAGATTATTAAACGAGTGATTGGTCTGGAAGGAGATATTGTAAAGTAAGTTTAAAGGCAAACATAGATGTAGCTTTTCTTTATACTTGCATGCAACACATATACTGTGCAGTGATTAAGAAGGGGCTTCCGAAAGGGAAAAAGAACATGAGAATACAGTATGTTTACTTATTATCAAAGACAACTGGAACTTCTAATTATGAGATGCATGCTGTATGCATAGTACATTGCATTTTTCCATACTCTATACTGATCTTATGCTTGTGTTTCCTTTAAAATGCAGATAACACACAAAATGCATAGCTAGAAAAACATTCATATTTTTTTTTTTTTACTAGTACTGACATATTATACACAAGGATGCAGAGAATCATATTTTTCATCAATTTCATATGCCCCAGTTGAGTTTACAGCCTATATTGTGGATGTTGTAGCCAAGGTCATAGCTTAAGGAATCTGAATATTTTTAAAATATACTATAAATTCTACAGACTTGCAAAGAAACTAAAATAAGTGGAGATAATACTTGTGATGGTTAACAAACCTATAACTTATGCAAGTCAGTAGTACTGCAAGTTTCTTTATTTTACTCATTTATATATCACCATTAATTCCACAGCGCTTTACAGACATTATTGGCACTGTCCCTGATGGGGCTCACAATCTATTCCCTATCAGTATGTCTTTGGAAGGTAGGAGGAAACCTAGTACCTGGATGTAACCCACTTGGAGGACGTACAAACTGCTTGCAGATGTTGTCCTTGGTGGGATTTGAACTAACCACTGAGCCACTGTGCCGCCCAAGTTAAGTCTTGTCCTCTGCAGATCCTTTTCCAGGCTAATTTGTGGTCCATATATGTCCAAAAAATTGTTTCAAAACCCGTGAGTCATTTATACAAATTAGACTGGAGGCCAACATCCAAGGTGTATGGCGGCCTCCTAATAGATGATGTCCGAGCAGAGAAGGGTCGGACAGTTGGAATTCAACCACATGATTCTTTTCATTCTCCTGCTAGATAACCTGCCCGGCAAATGTGTCTGACAGACTTTCTCTTCTCTCCTCACCATGAATGCCTGGTCAAAGTAAATCTTCATGTGTATGA
Organism: Dendrobates tinctorius; assembly: GCF_039654945.1. Taxonomy (NCBI): domain Eukaryota; kingdom Metazoa; phylum Chordata; class Amphibia; order Anura; family Dendrobatidae; genus Dendrobates; species Dendrobates tinctorius. The sequence goes on along the minus strand of NW_027361703.1, from coordinate 14,078,164 downwards.
GATATTCTAGACAGATAGTAATTGGCCAGCAGCTATTTAACCCCTCTCTGACATCTGACGTACTATCCCATCCATGGGACCCGGGACCCTATGCCCATGGACGGGATAGTACATCATAGCGATCAGCAGCGCTCATGTGGTGAGCGCCGCTGATCGCGGCCGGGTGTCAGCTATCACAGCTGACACCCGGCATTCTGTGTCAGGGGTGGTCACGGACCGCCAACAACATGTTAACCCCTGGCACACTGCTATCAAACATGATCGCAGTGTACCAGGGGTTTAGGGAAGCATCGGCAGGGAGGGGGCTCCCTCTGTGCTTCCCTGCGACCCCCAGCGCAGCGCGATGTACTGCGCTGCTCTGGCGGCCTCCTTCCCTGCAGGTCCCCGGATCCAAAATGGCGGTGGGGATCCTCAGGGGCCTGCAGGGAGCCGGCTTCCTCATTCTTGTAAAGCGCCAGCATGAGGAAGCCTCCAGCACTGCCTGTGACAGAACTGCCTGTGACAGTTATTTTCCCCCTGGGATATTGTAATAAAGTTAAAAAAAAGTGTAAAAATAATTTATAAAAAATCGCTAAATTAAAAAAAAATATTCCCTAATAAATTCATTTTTTGAAAATAAAAAAATAAAACAATTAAAGTACACATACAGTATTTAGTATCGCCGTGTCCGTAGCCCGCCCTATAAAACTATTCCCATTAGTTAACCCCTTTAGTGAACCCCTTAAAAAATAAAAATAAAAAACAAATCAAAAAATAATACTTTATTATCATACCAGCGAACAAAAAGTGCAATAACGCGCGTTCAGAAAGACAGATATAAATAACCATGGTACCGCTGAAAACGTCATCTTGTCCCACAAAAAATGAGCTGCTACATCAGTGAAAAAATAAAAAAGTTATAGCTTGCAGAATAAAGCGATGCAAAAATAATTATTTTTTATATAAAATTGTTTTTATTGCATAAAAGCGCCAAAACATAAAAAAAGACATAAATGAGGTATCGTTGTAATCATACTGACCCGAATAATAAAACCGCCTTATCAATTTTACCGCAGGCGGAACGGTGTAAACGCACCCCCCAAAAGAAATTCTTGAAATGCTGGTTTTTGTTCATTCTGCGTCCCAAAAATTGGAATAAAAAGCGATAAAAAAAGTCACGTGCCCGAAAATGGTACTAATAAAAACAACAACTCGTCCCACAAAAAATAAGACCTCACATGAGTCTGTGGGTCAAAATATGGAAAAATTATAGCTCTCAAAATGTGGTGATGCAAAAACTATTTTTACAATAAAGAGCGTCTTTAAGGCTGGTTTCACATTAGCGCTTTTTAAGCGCACGCACGGCCGGGGGTAGCTCCGCCCCCGAGCCGGCTCTCTGCCCGGCGTGCCCGCCCCTTGCTTGTAGCGCCACCTCCTAGCGGACAGCGGCGCCTGCGATCGGCGCACCCTATCTTTAGCATAGGGTGCGCAGATCGTGCGCAGGCCGTGCGCAAGTTGCGCTTTGACCTGCGCTGCGCACTTTTCACGGTGCGCCGTGCGCACCAAAATCCGAAAAGTTCGATTTTGGCGTGCGCGGCGGACCGTCAAAAGTGCGCAGCGCAGGTCAAAGCGCAACTAGCGCACGGCCTGCGCACGATCTGCGCACCCTATGCTAAAGATAGGGTGCGCCGATCGCAGGCGCCGCTGTCCGCTAGGAGGCGGCGCTACAAGCAAGGGGCAGGCACGCCGGGCAGAGAGCCGGCTCGGGGGCGGAGCTACCCCCGGCCGTGCGTGCGCTTAAAAAGCGCTAATGTGAAACCAGCCTTAGCACATGACAGCTGCCAAACAAAAACCTGCTATAAATAGTAAATCAAACCCCCTTTTGTCACCCCCTTAGTTAGGGAAAAGTAATAAAATTAAAAAAAATGTATTTATTTCCATTTTCCCATTAGGGTTAGGGTTAGGGCTAGGTTTAGTGTTAGGGCTAGGATTAGCGTTAGGGTTAGGGCTAGGGTAGGTCTGAGATTAGGGTTAGGGGTGTGTTGGGATTAGGGTTGGAGTTAGAATTGGGAGGTTTCCAATGTTTGGGCACATCAGGTGCTCTCCAAATGCAACATGGCGTCTGATCTCAATTCCAGCCAATTCTGCGTTGAAAAAGTCAAACAGTGCTTCTTCTCTTCCAGGCTCTGCCATGCGCCCAAACAGTGTTTTACCCCCACATAAGGTATATCAGCCTACTCAGGACAAATTGAAAAACAAATTTTGGGGTCCAATTTCTCCTGTTACCCTTGGGAAAATAAAAAAATTGGGGACTAAAAGATCATGTTTGTGGAAAAAATATGATTTTTTTATTTTCACGCCCGAGCGTTATAAACTTCTGTGAAGCCCATGGGGGGTTCAAAGTGCTCACCACACATCTAGATAAGTTCCTTGGGGGTCTAGTTTCCAAAATGGTGTCATTTGTGGGGGGTTTCCACTGTTTAGGCACATCAGGGGCTTTCCAAACGCGGCATGGCGTCCAATCCCAATTCCAGCCAAAACAGTCAAATGGCACTGCTTCCCTTCCGAGCTCTGCCATGCGCCCAAATAGTGGTTTACCCCCACCTGTGGGGTATCAGCGTACTAAGGACAAATTGCACAATAACTTTTGGGGTCGTGTTACCCTTGGAAAAATAAAAATTGAGGGTGAAAAGATAATTTTTGTGGAAAAATATGATTTTTTTAATTGTTCGGCTGTACGTTATAAACTTCTGTGAAGCCCTTGGGGATTCAAAGCTCTCAGCACACATGTAGATAAGTTTCTTGGGGGGTCTAGGTTCCAAAATGGTGTCATTTGTGGGGGGTTTCCACTGTTTGGGAAAACATCAGGGTCTTTCCAAATGCGACATGGTGTCCGATCTCAATTCCAGCCAAAAAAGTCAAATGGCGCTGCTTCCCTTCCGAGCTCTGCCATGCGCCCAAATATTCGTTTACACCCACATATGGGGTATCAGCGTACTCAGGACAAATTGCACAATAACTTTTATGGTCCTGTTACCCTTGGGAAAATAAAAATTGGGGGTGAAAAGATCATTTTTGTGGAAAAAATATGATTTTTTTAATTGTACGGCTGAACGTTATAAACTTCTGTGAATAAGTTCCTTGGGTGGTCTAGTTTCCAAAATGGGGTCACTTGTGGGGGGTTTCCACTGTTTAGGCACATCAGGGGCTCTCCAAACGTAACATGGCATCTGATCTGAATTCTAGCCAATTTTGCAATGAAAAAGTCAAATGGCGCTCCTTCCCTTCTGAGCGCTGCTATGCGCTGAAACAGTGTTTCCCTCCCACATATCAGGTATCATCGTACTCAGGAGAAATTGCTCAATAACCTTTGCAGTCCATTTTCTCCTGTTACCCTTGGTAAGATAAAAAAAATTGGACCTGAATTAATTTTTTGTGAAAAAAAGTTAAATGCTCATTTTTTTTAAACATTCAAAAAATTCCTGTGAAGCTCCTGAAGGGTTAATAAACTTCTTGAATGTGGTTTTGAGCACCTTGAGGGGTGCAGTTTTTAGAATGGTGTCACTTTTGGGCATTTTCTATCATATGGACCCCTCAAAGTGACTTCAAATGTGATGTGGTCCGTAAAAATAAAATGGTGTTGTAAAAATGAGAAATCGCTGGTCAACTTTTAACCCTTATAACTTCTTAAGAAAAAAAAAATTTGGTTCCAAAATTGTGGTGATGTAAAGTAAACATATGTGAAATGTTACTTATTAAGTTTTTTGTGTGCCGTATCCCTGTGATTTAAGGGCATAAAAATTCAAAGTTGGAAAATTGCGAAATTTTCAACATTTTCACCAAATTTCCGTTTTTTCATAAACAAACGCAAGATATTTGAATGAAATTTTACTACTACCATGAAGTACAATATGTCACGAGAAAATAATGTCAGAATCACCGGGATCCATTGAAGCGTTTCAGAGTTATTACCTCATAAAGGGACAGTGGTCAGAATTGTAAAAATTGGCCCAGTCCTGAACGTGCAAACCACCTTTGGGAGTAAAGAGGTTAAGGTATCGGAAAAGTTTTAGCCTATTAGAGCTTTTTCTGTTAATGGAGTAAGATTTCCATTCTTCTCTCATTTATAGGAGATAGGAGAGAGATTAGGGTAATTAATCATTTGTTGCTGAATTCTCCTGTACATTAAAGCTGAACATTGTGGGCCATCTTTGTAAAATACTTATCAACGTTCTCCAATATCTAAAAGTAGAACCCCTTGTCCAAAGAGGAGAACGCTTTTAAGTTCAGATCCCAGGTGTATGACTGTGGGTTTTTTTTAGAAAATTATACAACTTTAAAATGATTGCTGCATCATATATCTTCAGACGCAGAACAATCCCCATGCCTCCCAGCATCTTGGGGACTATAAACTCCTCATGATTTGGAAAGCAGCATGACTGTACCACTGGGCCTTATTTTGCACTCTCCCATGCTGCAAACACAGGCATATATGTCTTGCATCATTGAAGAAGCTCAAGAGTACTGAAGATGGATTGATCAAGTGATTTGGCTATCTCAGACCAGCACTTGTATTCTCTATAGCAAGAATCTTGCAATGCCATGTTTCTTGTCTAGGAGGTTGGCTACTGCTGATAGATTGCAGAGGTGGCCAATAATTTAGGCAATATGCAGGATATATAAACTAATTACAGCGCTGCAGGGCCAAAATGGTCATCTGGCAATGTCTTGTCGTGGGCCGCCTTGTCTGCTATGTTGTTAGCAGAATCGATGTTCTCAAGACACCCATACTGATGGAGCACAAAGTCGCTGACTCCGTCACTTACCGCAGCATGCCACGGTGTCATTACCAATATTAGTCTTGTAGTAAATCTTCCTTTCTTCCATCCTGGGTAATATTAGTAATATATCCCCATCTGGTGCTTGAGAACAGAGACAACATGGGCCTGTGTGATCTCAAACACCAGCACTGAATTTCAGCCCCAGTCAGTACCTGGCTGCATTTGTCATTAAATGCTGATTTTATAGCCATCCCAATGTAAAATCAGTGTTTTAATCTTGTGTTGCAGCATATTCTAATTAGCCTGACTAGTCATAAGGATGAGCACTTAATGCTGAGCAACAGAGCCGAGCCAGGTGATTTCACGCCCACAGAGGAGTGGTCATAGTCTCTGTAGTTCCCACAACCTCCTCCCTGGTAGCTGCTATGACTTTCCCTGTGTACAGTGATCTGCCTTTGTGCCACTTTAACAACTTTTTAAAATAAGCCATGGAAACATATAGAAGACTTTTGTTTATTTTTTACACAATATATGTTATTAATCAGTAAATTAACAATATATTTCAACCATCCAGATTCTGGTTGTTTCCTACATCATTCTCCATTTATTTCTGAAAAGATTTAAAATGCCTTTGATCAATACTGAACATAAAGAATCTAGGGTATATGTGTATATATGCACACAGTATACGCCAGCCTTTTTATATTCAGTACTGAACAAGGAGCTTTATTAATGGGTAAAGGTATTGTCTCATCTTCCTTCCCAACAAGGTAATTTCACCACATTTTTCATGTTGAAGACAATGGAATAGTGGCTGCATAGCGGAATAAAACATTTTTATTTTTCTTAATTTTCTTGTGTCTGAAGCGGAGATATTAGTAATTAAAGTAATGGCACCAAATGAGTTAATCTATGTTATGGTCAAATGGGTGTTGACAGGTAGGAACTCAAACTGGGAGAAGAAGTACTTGTCCTCCATGAAAACTGTTTAAAACCCACTTGGACTTAACTAAAGTTAACTCAATGGGTGCCAAATACTTTGATTGCTAATATCTGCACAATGGATATTCGACATTAAAATAAAAAACTCAAATGTTTTATTCCACTCTACAGCCACTATTAGATTGTGTGTCCAGTTCATCGTGCTTGTAAAAAATAGCAATACTGCATTTTGCCCTCTATTAAAAATCTTCTCTGTTCACGAGAACAGAGAGAATTGTAATTTTATTGTTTACTGCCTATTGCCGAGGTTACCGGCCGCTTAGTATGTTATCTAGAATACAGTACATATTTACATATAAATGACGCTGATGGCCAAATGATGCATTTACATGAGGAAATCTGAAAGAATCATTTTCAAATGTGCTTTGAAAATCTTATTCACTTTTTTACTACGGTGAATATGCAATGTAAGGGATATTGTAAGTTGAAATGCAGCTATGCTGTAGGTTAGCATCATAAAATCTGTTTTAGTAAATGCAATGTAATTATATCGTAGCTTTAGAATTTTAGTGCATTGTGTCAAACACTATTTATTTTGCATCAAAACAAACAAATAGCATATCATTATGTAACTTTATTTCCTATGACATTCTCTGCTGTAGTGTTTGTCGTACTGAAGCTGAGCATTATAGAATCGAATCACAAAACAAGTGCGCTTATCTATGTTTCACATAATGTCACATCACGCATCCTAACTTGTAATTTGTGCTAAGGTATGATTTGCACATACAGTTTAAAGCTCTGGCATTGCACAACTGGGACCTTGATTAGAGTCTGAATTGCAATCTTTGTTCAGTGGTTTAGGTACTATGTAAGATCCCGATGTGGCCATTGCAGTCATCAAAAATCCATCTTGGATAATTTGAGATGACACAGTTACACAGTTACTGGAGGTCTTTACTCACAGATTGATTTTAGAAGGAGAAAAGTGGACACTTATCATTTTATGACCTTGATAAAGATATTTTCACAAGTCAGATTACTTCCTGAATGTTGGGTTGTCTTTTCCGTGGATATATTTGAAAGAATAATTATTATATGCTTAAATAAAAAAGTTAAAAATGTTTTTTTTAAAATGTATTTGGGGAAAATGCTTCAAGGGAAACTGATAGGTGATACATGCTGCCCAAACTGGGATGGTAGCTGTGGTCTAGGTACTCGTCTCCTGCACCCTGGTATGTTACATGAAAGTGGGGGTGCTGGCTGGATGTGTGGGCTTGTGTTGTAGGGGCGGAACGCCCATGCAGACCGCATGTAACAGATGATGCTTGTTTGCCAGGACTAAATTTTAACCAGTTCATGAAAGGAGACCACCATTTAACCCCTTTCTGTCATGTGACATACTATCCCGTCCATGTGCCCTGGGACTTAACTCCCAGGGATGGGATAGTACGTCACAGCGATCAGCGGCGCCCACGTGGTCAGCGCCGCTGATCGCGGCCGGGTGTCAGCTAGCTAATTATCACAGCTGACACATGGCACAATGTGTCAGGGGCGGTCACGGACCGCCCCGACACGTTAACCCCTTGTACACCGCGATCAAACATGATCGCGCTGTATCGGGGTTAAAGGGAACCATTGACAGGGAGAGGGCTCCCTCTGTACTTCCCTGAGCCCCCCACAGCAGCGCAATGTGCAGCGCTGCTGCGGGGGGCTCCATCCCTGCAGGTCCCCGAATCCAAGATGGCGACCGGGACCTTCGGGGGCCTGCAGGGAGCTGGCTTCCTCAGTGCCTGCAAAGCGCAGGCATGAGGAAAGCCTGTGCAGTGCCTGTGACAGATCGCTGATCTGTCACAGTGATCTGTGATGTGACAGATCAGCGATCTGTCACATGACAGGTATGTCCCCCCTGGGACAATGTAATAAAGTTAAAAAAAAGGTGTAAAAATAATTTAAAAAAATAGCTAAATAATTTAAAAATAAAAACAAATATTCAAATATTCCCAAATAAATTCATTTTTTGGAAATAAAAAATACAATAAAAGTGCACATATTTGGTATCGCCGCATCCATAATGACCCGCCCTATAAAACTGTCCCACTAGTTAACCCCTTTAGCAAACCCCTTAAAAAATAAAAATAAAAAACTAAGCAAAAAATAATGATTTATTATCGTACCGCCAAACAAAAAGTGCAATAACGCGCGATCAAAAAGACGCATATAAATATCCATGGTACCGCTGAAAACATCATCTTATCCTGCAAAAAAATGAGCCACTATACAGCATCATCACCAAAAAAATAAAAAAGTTATAGCTCGCAGAATAAAGCGATGCAAAAATAATTATTTTTTATATAAAATTGTTTTCATTGCATAAAAGCGCCAAAACATAAAAAAAACGACCTAAATGAGGTATTGCTATAACTGTACTGACCCGGAGAATAGAACTGCTTTATGAATTTTACTGCAGGCGGAACGGTGTAAACGCACCCCCCAAAAGAAATTCATGAAACGCTGGTTTTTGTTCATTCTGCGTCACAAAAATCAGAATAAAAAGCGATCAAAAGATGTCACATGCGCGAAAATGATACCAATAAAAACATCAACTCGTCCCACAAAAAATAAGACCTCACATAACTCGGTGGGTCAAAATATGGAAAAATTATAGCTCTCAATATGTGGTGATGCAAAAAACTATTTTTACATTAAAAAGCGTCTTTTAGTGTGTGACAGCTGCCAAAAATAAAAACCACTATAAATAGTAAATCAAACCCCCCGTTATCACCCACTTAGTTAGGGAAAAATAATAAAATTAAAAGAAAATGTATTTATCTCCATTTTCCCATTAGGGTTAGGGCTAGGGCTAGGGTTAGGGCTAGGGTTAGGGCTAGAGTTAGGGCTGAGATTAGGGTTAGGGGTGTGTTGGGGTTAGGGTTGGAGTTATAATTGGGGGGTTTCCACTGTTTGGGCACATCAGGTGCTTTCCAAACGCAACATGGCATCTGATCTCAATTCCAGTCAATTCTGCGTTGAAAAAGTCAAATGGTGCTCCTTCCCTTCCAAGCTCTGCCAAGCGCCCAAACAGTGCTTTACCCTCACATATGGGGTATAAGCCTACTAACGACAAATTGCAAAACAACTTTTTGGAAAATAAAAAATTGGGGGCAAAAATATCATTTTTGTGGAATAAAATATTTTTTTTATTTTCACGCCCGGGCGTTATAAACTTCTGTGAAGCACTTGGGGGTTCAAAGTGCTCATCACACATCTAGATTAGTTCCGTGGGGTGTCTAGTTTCCAAAATGGGGTCACTTGTGGGGAGTTTCAATAGTTTAGGTACATCACTACTTCCCTTTTGAGCCCCGACGTGTGCCCATACAGTAGTTTTCTCCAACATATGGGGTATCAGCGTACTCAGGACAAATTGTGCAACATCTTTTGGGGTCCAATTTCTTTTTGTTACCTTTGCGAAAATAAAAAATGGGGACTAAAAGATCATGTTTGTTGAAAAAATACGATTTTTTTTATTTTCACTTCCGGTCGTTATAAACTTCTGTGAAGCACTGGGGGGTTCAAAGTGCTCACCACACATCACCTAAGTTCCATAGGGGGTCTAGTTTCCAAAATGGCATCACATGTGGGGGGTTTCCACTGTTTAGGTACATCAGGGGCTCTCCAGAAGCAACATGACACCCGCAGACCATTCCTTCAAAGTCTGCATTCCAAAACGTCACTACTTCCCTTCGGAGCCCTGACGTGTGCCCATACAGTAGTTTTCTCCCACATATGGGGTATCATCGTACTCAGGACAAATTGGACAACAACTTTTGGGGTCCAATTTCACCTGGTACCCTTGGGAAAATAAAAAAATTGGTGACTAAATGATCATGTTTGTGGAAAAAATACAATTTTTTTTATTTTCACGCCCGGGCGTTATAAACTTCTGTGAAGCACGGTGGGGTTCAAAGTGCTCACCACACATCTAGATAAGTTCCTTGGGGGGTCTAGTTTCCAAAATGGTGTCATTTGTTGGGGGTTTTCACTGTTTTGGTACATCAGGGGCTTTCCAAACGCGACATGATGTCCGATCTCAATTCCAGCCAAAAACGTCAAATGGCGCTGCTTCCCTTCCGAGCTCTGCCATGCGCCCACATAGTGGTTCACCCCCACATGTGGGGTATCAGCGTACTCAGGACAAATTGCACAATAACTTTTAGGGTCCTGTTACCCTTGGAAAAATAAGAATTGAGGGTGAAAAGATCATATTTGTGGAAAAAATATGATTTTTTAATTGTACGGCTGTATGTTATAAACTTCTGTGAAGCCCTTGGGAGTTCAAAGTTCTCACCACACATATAGATAAGTTCCTTGGGGGGTTCTAGTTTCCAAAATGGTGTCATTTGTGGGTGGTTTCCACTATTTTGGTACATCAGGGGTTTTCTAATCGCGACATGGTGTCCGATCTCCATTCCAACCAAAAAAGTCAAATGGCGCTGCTATATATAGGGTGGAAAAAAAATATATAAAGTGCAGAGGATTAAAGGACTGCGAAAAAAAATTATTTTTTATATAAAATTGTTTTCATTGCATAAAAGCGCCAAAACATAAAAAAAGACATAAATGAGGTATTGCTGTAATTATACTGACCCGAAGAATAAAACCGCTTTATCAATTTTACCGCACACAGAACGGTATAAACACACCCCCCCAAAGAAATTCTTGAAATGCTGGTTTTTGCTCATTCTGCATCACAAAAATCGGAATAAAAAGCGATCAAAAAATGTCATGTGCCCGAAAATGGTACCAATAAAAATGTCAACTCGTCCCACAAAAAATAAGACCTCATATGACTCGGTAGGTCAAAATATGGAAAAATTATAGCTCTGAAAATGTTGTGATGCAAAAACTATTTTTACAATAAAAAGTGTCTTTTAGCATGTGACAGCTGCCAAACATAAAAACCCGCCATATATAGTAAATCAAACCCCCTGTTATCACCCCATTAGTTAGGGAAAATAATAAAATTAAAAAAAATGTATTTATTTCCATTTTCCCATTAGGGCTAGGGTTAGAGTTAGGGTTAGGGCTAGGGTTAGGGGGGTGTTGAGGTTAGGGTTGGAGTTAGAATTGGGGGTTTCCACTGTTTGGGCACATCAGGTGCTCTCCAAATGCAACATGGCGTCTGATCTCAATTCCAGCCAATTCTGTTTTGAAAAAGTCAAATGGTGCTCCTTCCCTTCCAAGCTCTGCCATGCGCCCAAACAGTGCTTTACCCCCACATGTGGGGCATCAGCCTACTTAGGACAAATTGCAAAACAACTTTTGGGGTCCAATTTCGCCTGTTACCCTTAGGAAAATGAAAAATTGGGGGCAAAAATATCATTTTTGTGGAAAAAAAATATGATTTTTTTTATTTTCACGCCCAGGCGTTATAATCTTCTGTGAAGCACTTGGGGGTTCAAAGCACTCACCGCACATCTAGACAAGTTCCTTTGGGGGTCTAGTTTCTAACATGGGTCACTTGTGGGGAGTTTCAACAGTTTAGGCATATCAGAGGCTCTCCAAACGCGACATGACACCTGCAGACCATTCCTTCAAAGTCTACATTCCACAACGTCACTACTTCCCTTCCGAGCCCTGATGTGGGCCCATATAGTAGTTTTCTCCCACATAGGGGGTATCAGCATACTCAGGACAAATTGGACAACAACTTTTGAGGTCTAATTTCTCCTGTAACCCTTGGGAAAATAAAAAAATTGTGGACTAAAAGATCATGTTTGTGGAAAAAATATGATTTTTTTATTTTCACGCCCGGGCATTATAAACTTCTGTGAAGCACTTGGGGGTTCAAAGTGCTCATCACACATCTAGATTAGTTCCGTGGGGTGTCTAGTTTCCAAAATGGGGTCACTTGTGGGGAGTTTCAATAGTTTAGGTACATCACTACTTCCCTTTTGAGCCCCGACGTGTGCCCATACAGTAGTTTTCTCCAACATATGGGGTATCAGCGTACTCAGGACAAATTGTGCAACATCTTTTGGGGTCCAATTTCTTTTTGTTACCTTTGCGAAAATAAAAAATGGGGACTAAAAGATCATGTTTGTTGAAAAAATACGATTTTTTTTATTTTCACTTCCGGTCGTTATAAACTTCTGTGAAGCACTGGGGGGTTCAAAGTGCTCACCACACATCACCTAAGTTCCATAGGGGGTCTAGTTTCCAAAATGGCATCACATGTGGGGGGTTTCCACTGTTTAGGTACATCAGGGGCTCTCCAGAAGCAACATGACACCCGCAGACCATTCCTTCAAAGTCTGCATTCCAAAACGTCACTACTTCCCTTCGGAGCCCTGACGTGTGCCCATACAGTAGTTTTCTCCCACATATGGGGTATCAGCGTACTCAGGACAAATTGGACAACAACTTTTGGGGTCCAATTTCTCCTGGTACCCTTGGGAAAATAAAAAAATTGGTGACTAAATGATCATGTTTGTGGAAAAAATACAATTTTTTTTATTTTCACGCCCGGGCGTTATAAACTTCTGTGAAGCACGGTGGGGTTCAAAGTGCTCACCACACATCTAGATAAGTTCCTTGGGGGGTCTAGTTTCCAAAATGGTGTCATTTGTTGGGGGTTTTCACTGTTTTGGTACATCAGGGGCTTTCCAAACGCGACATGATGTCCGATCTCAATTCCAGCCAAAAACGTCAAATGGCGCTGCTTCCCTTCCGAGCTCTGCCATGCGCCCACATAGTGGTTCACCCCCACATGTGGGGTATCAGCGTACTCAGGACAAATTGCACAATAACTTTTAGGGTCCTGTTACCCTTGGAAAAATAAGAATTGAGGGTGAAAAGATCATATTTGTGGAAAAAATATGATTTTTTAATTGTACGGCTGTATGTTATAAACTTCTGTGAAGCCCTTGGGAGTTCAAAGTTCTCACCACACATATAGATAAGTTCCTTGGGGGGTTCTAGTTTCCAAAATGGTGTCATTTGTGGGTGGTTTCCACTATTTTGGTACATCAGGGGTTTTCTAATCGCGACATGGTGTCCGATCTCCATTCCAACCAAAAAAGTCAAATGGCGCTGCTATATATAGGGTGGAAAAAAAATATATAAAGTGCAGAGGATTAAAGGACTGCGAAAAAAAATTATTTTTTATATAAAATTGTTTTCATTGCATAAAAGCGCCAAAACATAAAAAAAGACATAAATGAGGTATTGCTGTAATTATACTGACCCGAAGAATAAAACCGCTTTATCAATTTTACCGCACACAGAACGGTATAAACACACCCCCCCAAAAGAAATTCTTGAAATGCTGGTTTTTGCTCATTCTGCGTCACAAAAATCGGAATAAAAAGCGATCAAAAAATGTCATGTGCCCGAAAATGGTACCAATAAAAATGTCAACTCGTCCCACAAAAAATAAGACCTCATATGACTCGGTAGGTCAAAATATGGAAAAATTATAGCTCTGAAAATGTTGTGATGCAAAAACTATTTTTACAATAAAAAGTGTCTTTTAGCATGTGACAGCTGCCAAACATAAAAACCCGCCATATATAGTAAATCAAACCCCCTGTTATCACCCCATTAGTTAGGGAAAATAATAAAATTAAAAAAAATGTATTTATTTCCATTTTCCCATTAGGGCTAGGGTTAGAGTTAGGGTTAGGGCTAGGGTTAGGGGGGTGTTGAGGTTAGGGTTGGAGTTAGAATTGGGGGTTTCCACTGTTTGGGCACATCAGGTGCTCTCCAAATGCAACATGGCGTCTGATCTCAATTCCAGCCAATTCTGCTTTGAAAAAGTCAAATGGTGCTCCTTCCCTTCCAAGCTCTGCCATGCGCCCAAACAGTGCTTTACCCCCACATGTGGGGCATCAGCCTACTTAGGACAAATTGCAAAACAACTTTTGGGGTCCAATTTCACCTGTTACCCTTAGGAAAATGAAAAATTGGGGGCAAAAATATCATTTTTGTGGAAAAAAAATATGATTTTTTTTATTTTCACGCCCAGGCGTTATAATCTTCTGTGAAGCACTTGGGGGTTCAAAGCACTCACCGCACATCTAGACAAGTTCCTTTGGGGGTCTAGTTTCTAACATGGGTCACTTGTGGGGAGTTTCAACAGTTTAGGCATATCAGAGGCTCTCCAAATGCGACATGACACCTGCAGACCATTCCTTCAAAGTCTACATTCCACAACGTCACTACTTCCCTTCCGAGCCCTGATGTGGGCCCATATAGTAGTTTTCTCCCACATAGGGGGTATCAGCATACTCAGGACAAATTGGACAACAACTTTTGAGGTCTAATTTCTCCTGTTAGGCTGGTTTCACATTTGCGTTTTTTAGCGCTGGAAAAAAACGCTAACCTGCGCATGCGTTTTTTCCCCTATCTTTAACATGGATGCGCATACTTGCGCGCTTGTAAGCGCATGTATGCGATTTTCATGCGCTGCGTTTTTTTGGGGTGTGCGATTGGATTTTCCAGACGCATCATGTTGCATTTTTTGGCCCTGCAAAAAAGCGCATGCGCACATATGCGCACGTTTTGCGCTAAAAAGGGCCATTATAGCCTATGGATGCGCATATGTGCGCACTGGCATGCTCATGTAAGCGTTTTTTTGCATATGCGTTTTTTTTTTTTAACCATGGAATTTAGGGGTTTGAGTTAGAGTTAGGGTTAGTTAAGGGGGTTTAGGGTTAGGGTTAGGGTCAGGGTTAGGGTTGGGTTTTGGGTCAGGGTTAGGGTTTAGTATGGTTTGGTTAAGGGTTAGGGTCAGGGTTAGGGTCAGGATTAGGGTTAAGTATGGTTTTGTTAAGGGTTAGGGTCAGGGTTAGGGTTAGGGTTAGGGTTAGGGTCAGGGTTAGGGTTAGGGTTAGGGTCAGGGTTAGGGTTAGGGTCAGGGTTAGGGTTAAGTATGGTTTTGTTAAGGATTAGGGTCAGGGTTAGGGTCAGGATTAGGGTTAAGTATGGTTTTGTTAAGGGTTAGGGTCAGGGTTAGGGTTAGGGTTAGGGTTAGGGTTAGGGTCAGGGTTAGGGTTAGGGTTAGGGTTAAGTATGGTTTTGTTAAGGGTTAGGGTCAGGGTTAGGGTTAGGGTTAGGGTCAGGGTTAGGGTTAGGGTTAGGGTCAGGGTTAGGGTCAGGATTAGGGTTAAGTATGGTTTTGTTAAGGGTTAGGGTCAGGGTTAGGGTTAGGGTTAGGGTTAGGGTTAGGGTTAGGGTCAGGGTTAGGGTTAGGGTTAGGGTTAAGTATGGTTTTGTTAAGGGTTAGGGTCAGGGTTAGGGTTAGGGTTAGGGTCAGGGTTAGGGTTAGGGTTAGGGTCAGGGTTAGGGTCAGGATTAGGGTTAAGTATGGTTTTGTTAAGGGTTAGGGTCAGGGTTAGGGTTAGGGTTAGGGTTAGGGTTAGGGTCAGGGTTAGGGTTAGGGTTAGGGTTAAGTATGGTTTTGTTAAGGGTTAGGGTCAGGGTTAGGGTTAGGGTTAGGGTCAGGGTTAGGGTTAGGGTTAGGGTCAGGGTTAGGGTTAGTAAAGTCATGGTTTGGGTAGTGTGAGGGGCCACCTAAAAATGTTGGAAAAAAACGCAAACGCGGTAAAAACGCGCTAAAAACGCATACAAACGCATAAAAACGCTGCGTTTTTTTCATGCATGCTCATAAAAATGCTTGAAAAAAACGCAGCAGTTGTATGCTTATGTATGCGTTTTTTCAATGCGTTTTTTTGCGGGAAAAACGCGCTGCAAAAAAAAGCAAGTGTGAAACTAGCCTTACCCTTGGGAAAATAAAAAAATTGTGGACTAAAAGATCATGTTTGTGGAAAAAATATGATTTTTTTATTTTCACGCCCGGGCGTTATAAACTTCTGTGAAGCACTTGGGGGTTCAAAGTGCTCATCACACATCTAGATTAGTTCCGTGGGGTGTCTAGTTTCCAAAATGGGGTCACTTGTGGGGAGTTTCAATAGTTTAGGTACATCACTACTTCCCTTTTGAGCCCCGACGTGTGCCCATACAGTAGTTTTCTCCAACATATGGGGTATCAGCGTACTCAGGACAAATTGTGCAACATCTTTTGGGGTCCAATTTCTTTTTGTTACCTTTGCGAAAATAAAAAATGGGGACTAAAAGATCATGTTTGTTGAAAAAATACGATTTTTTTTATTTTCACTTCTGGTCGTTATAAACTTCTGTGAAGCACTGGGGGGTTCAAAGTGCTCACCACACATCACCTAAGTTCCATAGGGGGTCTAGTTTCCAAAATGGCATCACATGTGGGGGGTTTCCACTGTTTAGGTACATCAGGGGCTCTCCAGAAGCAACATGACACCCGCAGACCATTCCTTCAAAGTCTGCATTCCAAAACGTCACTACTTCCCTTCGGAGCCCTGACGTGTGCCCATACAGTAGTTTTCTCCCACATATGGGGTATCAGCGTACTCAGGACAAATTGGACAACAACTTTTGGGGTCCAATTTCTCCTGGTACCCTTGGGAAAATAAAAAAATTGGTGACTAAATGATCATGTTTGTGGAAAAAATACAATTTTTTTTATTTTCACGCCCGGGCGTTATAAACTTCTGTGAAGCACGGTGGGGTTCAAAGTGCTCACCACACATCTAGATAAGTTCCTTGGGGGGTCTAGTTTCCAAAATGGTGTCATTTGTTGGGGGTTTTCACTGTTTTGGTACATCAGGGGCTTTCCAAACGCGACATGATGTCCGATCTCAATTCCAGCCAAAAACGTCAAATGGCGCTGCTTCCCTTCCGAGCTCTGCCATGCGCCCACATAGTGGTTCACCCCCACATGTGGGGTATCAGCGTACTCAGGACAAATTGCACAATAACTTTTAGGGTCCTGTTACCCTTGGAAAAATAAGAATTGAGGGTGAAAAGATCATATTTGTGGAAAAAATATGATTTTTTAATTGTACGGCTGTATGTTATAAACTTCTGTGAAGCCCTTGGGAGTTCAAAGTTCTCACCACACATATAGATAAGTTCCTTGGGGGGTTCTAGTTTCCAAAATGGTGTCATTTGTGGGTGGTTTCCACTATTTTGGTACATCAGGGGTTTTCTAATCGCGACATGGTGTCCGATCTCCATTCCAACCAAAAAAGTCAAATGGCGCTGCTATATATAGGGTGGAAAAAAAATATATAAAGTGCAGAGGATTAAAGGACTGCGAAAAAAAATTATTTTTTATATAAAATTGTTTTCATTGCATAAAAGCGCCAAAACATAAAAAAAGACATAAATGAGGTATTGCTGTAATTATACTGACCCGAAGAATAAAACCGCTTTATCAATTTTACCGCACACAGAACGGTATAAACACACCCCCCAAAAGAAATTCTTGAAATGCTGGTTTTTGCTCATTCTGCGTCACAAAAATCGGAATAAAAAGCGATCAAAAAATGTCATGTGCCCGAAAATGGTACCAATAAAAATGTCAACTCGTCCCACAAAAAATAAGACCTCATATGACTCGGTAGGTCAAAATATGGAAAAATTATAGCTCTGAAAATGTT
Organism: Dendrobates tinctorius; assembly: GCF_039654945.1. NCBI lineage: Eukaryota > Metazoa > Chordata > Amphibia > Anura > Dendrobatidae > Dendrobates > Dendrobates tinctorius. The sequence continues at coordinate 14,060,925 of NW_027361703.1, read as the reverse complement.
GTGATGCAAAAACTATTTTTACAATAAAAAGTGTCTTTTAGCATGTGACAGCTGCCAAACATAAAAACCCGCCATATATAGTAAATCAAACCCCCTGTTATCACCCCATTAGTTAGGGAAAATAATAAAATTAAAAAAAATGTATTTATTTCCATTTTCCCATTAGGGCTAGGGTTAGAGTTAGGGTTAGGGCTAGGGTTAGGGGGGTGTTGAGGTTAGGGTTGGAGTTAGAATTGGGGGTTTCCACTGTTTGGGCACATCAGGTGCTCTCCAAATGCAACATGGCGTCTGATCTCAATTCCAGCCAATTCTGCTTTGAAAAAGTCAAATGGTGCTCCTTCCCTTCCAAGCTCTGCCATGCGCCCAAACAGTGCTTTACCCCCACATGTGGGGCATCAGCCTTCTTAGGACAAATTGCAAAACAACTTTTGGGGTCCAATTTCGCCTGTTACCCTTAGGAAAATGAAAAATTGGGGGCAAAAATATCATTTTTGTGGAAAAAAAATATGATTTTTTTTATTTTCACGCCCAGGCGTTATAATCTTCTGTGAAGCACTTGGGGGTTCAAAGCACTCACCGCACATCTAGACAAGTTCCTTTGGGGGTCTAGTTTCTAACATGGGTCACTTGTTGGGAGTTTCAACAGTTTAGGCATATCAGAGGCTCTCCAAACGCGACATGACACCTGCAGACCATTCCTTCAAAGTCTACATTCCACAACGTCACTACTTCCCTTCCGAGCCCTGATGTGGGCCCATATAGTAGTTTTCTCCCACATAGGGGGTATCAGCATACTCAGGACAAATTGGACAACAACTTTTGAGGTCTAATTTCTCCTGTTACCCTTGGGAAAATAAAAAAATTGTGGACTAAAAGATCATGTTTGTGGAAAAAATATGATTTTTTTATTTTCACGCCCGGGCGTTATAAACTTCTGTGAAGCAGTGGGGAGGTTCAAAGTGCTCACCACACATGTTCCTTAGGGGGTCTAGTTTCTAAAATGGGGTCACCTGTGGAAGTTTCTACTGTTTAGGTACATCAGGGGCTCTCCAAAGGCAACATGACACCCGTAGACCATTCCATCAAAGTCTGCCTTCCAAAACGTCATGTTTGTGGAAAAAATATGATTTTTTTATTTTCACGCCTGGGCGTTATAAACTTCTGTGAAGCACTGGGGGGGTTCAAAGTGCTCACCACACATCTACATAAGTTCCTTAGGGGGTCTAGTTTCCAAAATGGGGTCACATGTGGGGGGATTGCACTGTTTAGGTACATCAGGGGCTATCCAAAGGCAACATGACACCCACAGACCATTCCATCAAAGTCTGCATTCCAAAACGTCACTACTTCCCTTCGGAGCCCCGACGTGTGCCCATACAGTAGTTTTCTCCCACATATGGGGTATCAGCGTACTCAGGACAAATTAGACAGCGACTTTTGGGGTCCAATTTCTCCTGTTACCCTTGGGAAAATGCAAAAATTGGGGACTAAAAGATCATGTTTGTGGAAAAAATATGATTTTTTTATTTTCACACCCGGGCATTATAAACTTCTGTGAAGCAGTGGGGGGGTTCAAAGTGCTTACCACACATCTAGATAAGTTCCTTGGGGGGGTCTAGTTTCCAAAATGGTGTCATTTGTGGGGGGTTTCCACTGTTTAGGCACATCAGGGGCTTTCCAAACGCGGCATGGCGTCCAATCTCAATTCCAGCCAAAAAAGTCAAATGGCACTGCTTCCCTTCCGAGCTCTGCCATGCGCCCAAATAGCGGTTTACCCCCACATGTGGGTTATCAGCGTACTCAGGACAAATTCCACAATAACTTTTGATGTCCTGTTACACTTGGAAAAATAAGAATTGAGGGTGAAAAGATCATTTTTGTGGAAAAAATATGATTTTTTAATTGTACGGCTGTACGTTATAAACTTCTGTGAAGCCCTTGGGAGTTCAAAGTTCTCACCACACATATAGATAAGTTTCTTTGGGGGTCTAGATTCCAAAATGGTTTCACTTGTGTGAGGTTTCCACTGTTTTGGCACATCAGGGGCTTTCCAAACACGACATGGCGTCCGTTCTCAATTCCAGCCCAAAAAGTCAAATGGCGCTGCTTCCCTTCCGAGCTCCGCCATGTGCCCAAATAGTCATTTACACCCACATATGGGGTATCAGTGAACTCAGGACAAATTGCACAATAACTTTTATGGTCCTGTTACCCTTGGGAAAATAAAAATTGGGGGTGAAAAGATCATTTTTGTGGAAAAAATATGATTTTTTAATTGGACGGCTGTACGTTATAAACTTCTGTGAAGCCCTTGTGGGTTCAAAGTTCTCACCAAATATCTAGATAAGTTCCTTGGGGGGGGTCTAGTTTACAAAATGGGGTCACTTGTGGGGGGTTTCCACTGTTTAGGCGCATCACGGGCTCTCCAAACGTGACATGGTGTCCGATCTGAATTCCAGACAATTTTGCATTGCAAAAGTCAAACGGCGCTCCTTCCGTTCTGAGCTCTGCCATGCACCGAAACAGTGGTTCCCCCTCACATATCAGATATCAGCGTACTCAGGACAAATTGAACAATAACTTTTGCAGTCCAATTTCTCCTGTTACCCTTGGTAAATAAAAAAAATTGGACCTGAAGTAATTTTTTTGTGAAAAAAGTTAAATGTTCATTTTTTTAAACATTCAATAAATTCCTGTGAAGCACCTGAAGGGTTAATAAACTTCTTGAATGTGGTTTTGAGCACATTGAGGGGTGCAGGTTTTAGAATGGTTTCACTTTTGGGTATTTTCTATCATATAAACCCCTCAAAGTGACTTCAAATGTGATGTGGTCCCTAAAATTAAAATGGTGTTGCAAAAATGAGAAATCGCTGGTCAACTTTTAACCCTTATAACTTCCTAACGAAAAAAATTTTGGTTCCAAAATTGTGCTGATGCAAAGTAAACATATGTGAAATATTACTTATTAAGTTTTTTGTGTGCCATGTCTCTGTGATTTAAGGACATAAAAATTCAAAGTTGGAAAATTGCGAAATTTTTTAAATTTTTGCCAAATTTCCATTTTTTTCACAAATAAACACAAGTCATATCAATGATATTTCACCACTAACATGAAGTACGATATGTCACGAGAAAACAGTGTCAGAATCACTGGGATCCATGGAAGCGTTTCAGAGTTATTACCTCATAAAGGGACAGTGATCAGAATTGTCAAAATTGTCCCGGTCATGAACGTGCAAACCACCCTTGGGGGTAAAGGGGTTAACATAACATAAAATTATGTATCACACAGTAGACACTTCACATTTCACTGTACAACATTACATGAAGGCTCCTCAAGGCGGGTGGACAACATGTCCATTCCCCTACATGTATCAGCCACTGACTGTGTGATCACAGTTACTGTATGTATGTTTGTCTCTGAAACGCCGCAGCATAAAACATACTTTTAATAGTTCTTGGGTACCAAGCCTCACTGTGTTCAAGTTGGACAGATGGCTCCTCAGTGGCTTCTCCCAGTCCGCTGACAGTGACTGATAAGTCTCTACCTACACATGATTATGATGAAAAACTGGAAAGATAATGAGCTCAACAGGGTTTTATCTGGGTTAGGAAGGGAAAATAAAGCTGGAGTCACACATAGTGACTTACCAGCGATCCCGACAATGATATCAACGTGTCAGGATCGCTGGTAAATCGCTATGCATTCGCTGGTGAGCTGTCAAACAGACAGCTTCACCAGCGATCAGCACAGTGATGCCGAGCGCCGGCATCGCTGTGTTCGTTAGCGCTGATGCCATATCCCTGTAAAAAAAATAGAATTAAAATAAAAAATATTGTTATTCTCACCTTCCGACGTCCTGCGCAGCCATCCTGCCTCTCTCCACGCTCCGGTCCCAGTAATCCTTTGCGAGAATGACCGCGAGAATGTCATGGTCTCGCGGCAGCGCGATGTCTCGCGGTCATTCGTGCAAAGGATCACTGGGACCGGGAGCGTGGAGAGAGGCAGGATGGCTGCGCGGGATGTCGGAAGGTGAGAATAACAATATTTTTTATTTTTTTTATTATTTTTTACAGCTGGTCGCTGGTCTCCCGCCTGTCACACGCAGCGATGCGTGCTGGCCAGCGGGAGACCAGCGACGAAAAATATGTCCAGAGGTTTCTTGCAGCGATCAGTGATACCGGCAGGTGGGCCGGTCGCTGATTGCTGTCACACACAGCGATCTCGTTGGTGAGATCGCTGTTGTGTCACAAAAGTTGTAACTCAGCAGCGATCTCGCTAGCGAGATTGCTATGTGTGACTCCCGCTTAAAGGCAAATAATATGCTCCCCTTGAAAGTTTGTGAAGGGCACAAACCTTGTGAATGCTGAAGAGACTGGCTGTTTCAGATCAACGAAAGGAGATTTCACGTGCAACTAGAGATGAAATGACACTGTCATTAGTAAAAATGCAGTAGAAAAACTTTGAGGCTATGTGCCCACGTTAGTGTTTTTATACGCTCAGGAAACTGAACCCCTTCCCAGAAAACGCGCGTCTTTTTTCCGCGCGATTCTTGCGCGTTTTGTGCAAAAAAGCAGTGCGTTTTGATGCGTTTTTTGACACGCGTTTTCTGGGAACTTTGGGGAAGGCTAAAAACGCTCAGCAATGCGGAAATTAATGAGCATGCTGCCTTTTTAGCCGCTAAGCGATTCCTGAGCGGTTAAAAACGCATGCATTGGCACAAAAAGCCCAAAAAAAGCATGCTAATTAATTTGAAGCATCTGTTAAGCGTTTCTGCAGCGTCTAATCCAGCACAAACACTGCAGAAACGCTTAAAAAAATGCAATGTGGGCACACAGCCTGAAAGTATAAATGTGTTTTTTATTATCAAGGTGTTTTGAAGCACACCTGCTTTTTCATTAAGATAAACCACAAAAGTTGTTTGTTATTTATCAAAGAGTCCAAGTGTGCTGCGAAATGCATTGGTAAATAAAAGCCTCATTTACACTTTAATAGTTTTTATGCTGCATTTCTATTACTGGCAGCATAGTTTCATCTCCACTTTCTCCAGTTGCACATATACACACGTATAGGCATAAACTTGTCAGTCACAGTCAGCAGGCAGGAAACCAATCTGTCTGATACATGCGGCTATTATAGCTATGTTTTCGTCTGATACGCCGCAGTGTTTCAGAATATAACATACCAGGTTGTGATCATACAGCCTGTTATTGGTACATGCTGCCCACAATTTGGGCAGCATGCATGACCTGTCAGGTTCACTTTAATAGTTTGGCTATCAATGTATCATACTTTATTAATTTACTTTATGGATATTAACAATAATTTGAAGAACACTCAGAGATGGCCAGACTTAATCTGTATATTTAATTCAAATTAATTGTCGCATATATAACAACAGAGCAAGCTTATTTGGCTGCTTTTGTATTACCCATTCTTTTTTTACATAAATAGATTGTCAATGTGCTGAAAGAATGTTGGATGAGAACCCTTTAGTTCTTTACATAAGAGGAGGGTCCACCACTGGAGATAACCTTAGTACCCGGAGGAAACACACAGTCTAAGGGAGAACATACAAACTCTTTGCAGATGTTGTCCTTGGTGGGTATGAACCCAGGACCCCATGGGCTCTTGACTACAGTACACGTCACTGAGACATCTGTGTAAGTGTGAAGCTTCTATTCAATTGAACAGGTCCTGGACTGGAGTGTCTTATTTAGATTTATGATCCCAAAATGGATACAAAAATGTAAATAACTACATACGAACATAACCTCATTTTGTATATGTTCCATGTACTGTGTGTCACGGTTCCACCCTTCAGTGTGTCTGGGATGCAGTTACTGACTTCTCAGCCATCCAATATAATACAGCCTTAATGTTTGACAACTCAGTGTTCAGTTTGGTGCAGGGGCGTGCTGAGCTGTCAGTGTTTTGGTTGACAGCTCGGCCATCCAATCAGAGACTGGGAGGTGCTAGCTGTCTCCAGGTGTTCATTGTCAATGCTGATTGCTCTGCTACTTAGCTGGATTATTAGTCCCAGACCTCTTATAGATGTACATTCAGTTCTGTGTGGTTTGTCTCTTTGTGCCTTGTGTTCTGCTTGTTGAACTGTTGTTGCCTGACCTTGGATCTCATTCTGAACATCATCTGTTTAACCCTTTTCTTCTGATCCGCTATGTTCCTGGTATTTTGACCTCAGATTGTTACCTAACTATGCCTTTGTCTCTTCCCTCTGTTACTGACATAACTTCCTTGCTTTTGACTTCGGACTCCTTGACTATCTCAACTCACGGCTTGTCCATCAGAAGTGACTCAGCATCACACTCTACAGAGCGTGACATATAGGTTGGTGCTGCTGTCCAATCACAATGTTTTGGTCACTATGTGTTTATTTTAATTGATCCTAATTGTTATTTGTGATGCGTTTTTGCATTTTTTTCTCACACTTGAAAAATAATTTGTTTGGGTGTGCTGGATCCATTTTTTGACAGCTCACGAATGACATCTGTATGATATGTTTTTTTTTAATCCAACCAAGTAAGAGACAGCACACTTATCAAAAAACTGAGCACTTGGGGCGCTTTCACACGTGCTGTCCGAATGTTATTGTTTAATTAATAGGAGAAGCAAGGAATTTTTTTCATGAAAGAACTGGATACAATATGGATAAAAAAAGTTGACACACAGACCAAAAATGAGTCCAACACAATTAGAAAAAAAACACATACAATTTTTCACATATAAGAAAAAGAACCCATTTGTGAAACTGGCCTAATTGTTTATATTTTTGAGGTGTGCATACATCTTTTATGTTTTCTCCTCCAAAGTGTCATTTTCCTATCCAACACTGGTCTGGCACTCTATTTTTTTTTGTTTGTTTTGGTGCACCTGTCTTTAGAATGCGATAAAAATTCTGTGATCACAATTTGAAGGTTCCTCCTCTACCGAATTCATTTAAAAATTCTTATAATAATGTCATTAATATAGAAATAGAAATTCAATGAAACTATTTTACAAAGTGTCATGTCTCCAAATATGACTGTTCAATATGCAGTCAGTGATCTTTCATTTAACCGTTTCTCCTGCATGCATAATTCAGTGAATAAGCGGTTTGTTGATTTGCAACCTTAATGCATATGAGTGATTGCTATAATAATCATAATTAAGTGTTCATTTTGCAGAATATAAGCTGGCTTTTGCCACAAGGTGATTTTGAAATTAGACTTGATGGTTCAAACAAGCAGAACTAATGAGGTTTTAAAATAGTTTTCACTATTGCTTATGAGATTGAAATAGGAACACGAGTGAAAGTGACTTTTTGTTTCATTATCGTGAATCTAAATATTGTTGACACTATTTTATTTTGGTAAATTATGTGATAAAGCTGTAATAGGTTTTGGATAAGATGCACTGTTAACTATTAGATTTGGGCTTCATCATGTTGGTATTGAATTTTACTACAGCTAAATGCTATTTGCTTTTTATCCAAATCAATATACTGCAGACTTTATGTCCACATTCACTGCCATGCGTTAAATTAATTTTTTTTTTGTCAAATTACTACCAGATAAACAAATCTGGAAGGTAGACGTGGAAATGCTTTTGTTAAACTGGACTAATTGCACCCAAATGGGTATTGATTACAAATGAGGAAGAACCTGAAAAATGTATTATTTGACAGCTGGTGAATTTCCTATATCAGATTTGAATTTACTATGTTTAAGACATGAAAGGATTGAATAAAATTTGTTGTTTTTTTGGCCTTCATTTGATTTAATGGAAAAAAATGAACTCTAAGCATGATCAATGAATTTAGAAATGGGTGATTCAAATTCATGATCTTTAACATCTAAATTTGGAAGGCAAATTGTGCTGTTCAGTAAGGAATGTACAAATGATCCAGAGTGACTTTGCATCACACCATGAAAATCGGCTTTTACGGTTTGCGTTCCAAGTCATAAACTTTCCATATTATCTGACTTACTGACAAGAATAGACATCTTTACCGGGACTGATATCCTGCCAAGTCCAGTGTATTATCATATAACCTACCAGAAAGGAGAACATTCCAAATTTTTATTTCTTGGTGAAATGGTAAACATTTACAGTCAGCATTCTCTTTGAAAAAGTCAATCTATATTCTTCTAAACTTTTTTCAATACACGTATAATAATCCTCATTATTTAGTTCGCCCAATGTATTCCACAACACTTAATAAATCTTACTTTTCTTTCTTTTTTACTCCTACTGGTTATATTTTCTCTTTTTATTTTTACTCTTTTTCTTTTCCAGCAATCCGATTTAGGCTATGTGCACACGTAGCGTTTTAAAACGCTTACTAAAAACCGCACTCCTTCCCAGAAATCGCGTGTTTTTTTCCGCGCGATTTCACCGCGATTTTACCGCGATTATGATCGCGATTTTGCCGCGATTTTCGCGTGCGATATTCAAGCACTTTCCAAGCGATTTGAAGCATCGCTTGGAAAGTGATTGACAGGTTGGTCACACTCGTCAAACATAGTGTTTGACAAGTGTGACCAGGTTTTTACTATTGAGGCCGCCTATGCGGCTTCAATAGTAAAAGATAAGATGTTAAAATGCTAAAAAAAATAAAAAAATAGGGGTATATTTACCTTCCGGCGTCCCGCGCTGCATTCCCGGGCCTCAGCGTTCCCAGTAATGCCTTGCGAGACCTGTGATGAGGTAGTCTCGCGTTGCTATAGCGATCTCGCGAGACCGCTAGAGTCACGCGAGACCGCTAGAGTCACGCGAGACTACGTCATCACAGGACCTTGCCGCAAGGCATTACTGGGAACGCTTAGGCCGGGAATGCATCGCGGGACGCCGGAAGGTAAATATACACCGATTTTTTATTTTTTATTCTTTTTTTACAGGGGTATGGTACCCAGGGCCTGGAGGACAGTCTTCTCTCCTCCACACCGTGGGTACCAACCGCACATGAGACGCTTAACTTCCCGCATGGTGGGCATAGCCACATGCGGGAAGTAAGCGATTCTCATGCATTCCTATGGGTGCGGAATCGCGGCAATTCTTTGCGATTCCGCACAAAGAATGAGCATGCTGCGATTTTTTCCGCGATGCGATTCCGCCGCGGAAAAAAGCACAGCATTAGCACAGCATGTGCGGAATGCCATAGGAGTGGATGGGGGGCGTTCTGTACACGATTTTTAAGCGTTTTCGCAGCGTTTTCGCGCCGAAAATCGCGGCAAAAACGCTTAAAAATCGCTACGTGTGCACACAGCCTTATACTACTTTTCCGCTATTTTGGACTTAAATAATGGTGATCAAAACTCTTTTATGGCTGTCTAATCTTTATTGATGAAGATATAAGAAAGATACTGATTTCTGCTCTGTATTATTCTGATTATCAAGAAAGCCTCTCCATTCTTTGCTTTATATTGCAGTCTGTAAGTTTCTCAATAATTCTAATGTGAAAGAGAGAGAAAAAAAATCACATTTATTTCAGAATGAAAATAAATAATGTCACAACTTTGTTGTCAGGTGTCCTAGGACCAGGGGTTCCATCCCTGTACTTAACGCTAGGGGCCACCTAGGGACAGAGAATGCTTCAGAGAGATTATTATCCCCACCCATTACTCCTTGATTCCTGAGGAACAAGGACGTAACCTGAAGTATAATTTACAGGCATCCCTGAAAACAAAAAACTTGTCTCACCCCCCAGGGAACCTGTCAGGCAAAGCGATCTTGGGCTCCACTAATAAGGGTTGCCTGGACGTCACGGTCTTGAAACCTGATGTGTTAAGGTGCTGTAAAATGACAATGCTTAGATCTGCCCCCTCCAGGCTGAGCTGCTGCAGTTGCTTTGTCAGAGCAGTGATGAGATCTATAATGGACCAAAAAAATTATTTCGGTCAGAGCTAATGTCATGACTCTGTTGATGGGTGTTCTGGAACCAGGGGTTCCTTCCCTGTCCCTAATGCTAGGGGTGCTCTAGCTCGCCCTGTTCCCCAGATTACTTCTGATTGTGAAAACACATTGGCCACGTACCTTGCCTTAGCGTCTGAATCCGCCATCAGTCTGTACCCTTCCCTCACCCAGGGAAGAGGTGAGTAGTAGTGTACCGTAATGCACCAAACAGACCTACAAGGTGATATGAACAAGGATAAATGAAAATACCAAACAAATATACACACATAAACAACAGATCAGTGTACCAGGGAGAGGAAGATGGGGTTAGATCAAAGTAGGAGAAGAAAAGGAATTATCACATACTCAAAACCTAGCAACAGTCACAGAAAAATCCACCAAACGCCTTCTCCAACAACAACCACCAACCTCCAGCCAAGCAGCATAAGCTAACTCTTACAATGAGTGCGAGCCAGGGTCCAGATTATATAGGAGATGGGAATGGCTAAAAGTGCACAACTGAGCCTTAATGCAGGAAAGCTTCCAGATTAACCCATGCTCTGCTAAAAGAAATTTACACCATTTAATATGATGGTGAAGTGTTTCTAATCAGTGCAGGAGTAGGAGAAATCAGTTGCTGCGGTCTTCTGGCTCCTCTCTTTTGCATTTGTAGGGTCAGTGGACCAGGCTGGGGGGTGGTCCCTCTATATACCGCGCAGTGATGTACAGACACAAGATAGAGGCAAGTTTCGGGTGCAACAGGTCCAAGTTTATTTTCCAATGTCCGACTGACAGCCCTCACAGCACACCCCAATATCTTTCTCATGGCCCTCCGATGAGCAGCACTCAAATGGCGCCAGACAGCCGCAGCCAAACTTTTCCTCTGTGCCACTCCCTCTGCTGGGTGGGGCGTCTGCAAGCCTTTCCAACCACTTGTCAGGGTCCAGTATGTGGGAGCGTCGGTCTCCTGGTACATATCGCTGTCCCCAGGGATACGTAGGAGGGGGCCCCAATCCATTGAGAACAACAGTAAACACCTGGAACTCTCCTCTGCGCTGAAGCAACACCACCATCTTGCACCAGTCCTGGTACCTCCCCGGATCTTCTGCTGGCAACGCAGATACGTCACAGTTCTCCCAATTTGTAATCCACAGGTGGGTAATTTGTAATCCACAGGTGTTTGTAATCCAAGCAGTGTAGTCCAAGTCTTTCTCCATCCTTTAGGGCAGGCCTGCCGCAGATAATGACGTATTAGCGGCGTTGATCCTGCCGACTATGTCAAGTGTAGGGTCAGTGGGCCAGGCTGGGGGGTGGTCCCCCTATATAATGCGCAGTGATGTACAGACACAAGATAGAGGCAAGTTTCGGGTGCAACAGGTCCAAGTTTATTTTCCACCGTCTGACTGACGGCCCTCACAGCACACCGCAATATCTTTCTCACCGCCCTCTGTGTCCAGGGCCGCTTCACACACCATACTTTACACCAGGGACGTATTTGTAACGTCCGTCTGCGGTTCTGGGCTGCAGCCAGGCAACACCCCGAGAAACACTGATACCCTTTACCCCTATACATGGTTCTGGATTTACAACAGAGCCCAGGAGGTAGCTGTCTGAATATGAGCAGCGGCCAGAGCAGGACGGTCGTCAGAGTGAAGTACAAAAACGGCAGGCAATAGCAGAGTCAAATTCAGGCCAAGGTCAGAGTCAAAAACCAGGAGGGCGGCAGAGGTACAGAATCGTTAGGAAGTAGCAGAGTCAGAATATCCAGGCCAAGGTCACAAACCAGGAGAGTAGCAGAAGTATAGAATCGTCAGGCAAAAGAGGGGTCAGAAATCCAGGCTGAGGTCAGAGTCAAACAGAAATCAATCACTAAGTAACACACAGGGGAACCAAGAATATATCCGGCGGCTTGCAAGACCAGTCCCAAGGTATTTGAGGGATCAGGTCATCCCTCACAGGTTCCTGGACTGGTGATGTCATTAGGGCCGCCCCCAGGACCAGGCCAGATGGTGTTGCAGTAACCCCCTGATGACTGACAGAGGGGCGGAGCCTGCGCCCACCAGATGCCTGCGCAGGAGCCACTTCTCTGTCACCACCATAACTCACGGGCGGACCACGGCGCCTCCCAGTGGCCGAGGCAGGAACAGCCGTCCCCGAGTCTGACAGTGAAGTGGCGGTCTGGCTCCTCCTAGTGGCCGTGACCGGAACAGCAGGCCTCGAATCCAACGGTGACGTGACAGACCGGCGCCTCCTAGTGGCTAAAGCTGGGACCATAGGCCCTGAGTCTGACGGCGACGTAATAGAACCACGGAGCCTCCCAGTGGCCGAGGCAGGAACAGCCGTCCCCGAGTCTGACGGCGAAGTGGCAGCCTGGCGCCTCCTAGTGGCTGCGACTGGAACAGCAGGCCCCAAATCTGATGGAGACGTGACAGTACCCCCCTTCCAAGAGGGGCCTCCGGACCCTCAAAACCGGGTTTGTCAGGGTGAAGGAGGTGAAACCTTCTAATTAGTGCTTTTGCATGGATGTCCCGCGCAGGGACCCAGGACCTCTCCTCCAGGCCGTAGCCCCTCCAGTGTACCAGATACTGTACGGACCCTCTTACAAGGCGGGAGTCAAGGACACCCTGGACTTCATACTCCAAGGACCCTCCGACCGAAACGGGAGGAGGAGGGGACGGGACAGGGTGAATTGGGGAGCGATACAACTTGAGGAGAGACTTGTGGAAGACATTGGGTAATTTGAAAGACTGAGGGAGTTTTAAACGGAAGGCCACCGGGTTAATCACCTCTATAATCTCGTATGGACCAATAAATCTGGGACCCAGTTTGTCAGACGGTACTTTAAGCTTGATGTTTTTGGTGGAGAGCCAAACCTTGTCTCCAACTCCCAGGTGCGGTCCTTTGGATCGCCGTTTGTTCGCTGCCGAGGTCTGTCTAACCCGGGCCCCTTTCAAGTTAGAGTTTACCTCAGACCAAATGGTTTTTAAACGATGTATATTTTTCTCTACCCCAGGAAGCTCCGACATTCTGGCCGAGAATGAGCCAAAGCGCGGATGCAGCCCGTGGTTGCAGAAAAAGGGGGTAGACTTAATGGAGTCCTGATACTGATTGTTTAGGGCAAACTCGGCTAGTGGCAGATGTTCTGCCCAATCGGACTGGTGTTCTGAGACGTAGCAACGAAGGTATTGCTCCAGAGCCTGGTTGACACGTTCGGTTTGCCCATTGGTTTCAGGGTGGTAAGCCGAGGAAAAAGATAGCTCAATACCAATGCGTTTACAGAACGCCCTACAGTACTTTGACACGAATTGGGTACCCCTGTCAGACACAATATTGACCGGGGCACCGTGTAAACGTACCACATGTACAATAAACAGTTTACTCAACGTTTCCGAGTTAGGTAACCCTGACAGGGGGACAAAATGACATTGTTTACTGAACCTGTCCACCACCACCCAGATACACGTCTTTCCATCTGAGGACGGTAGGTCCGTAATGAAGTCCATGGAGATGTGGGTCCATGGACTCTCGGGGGTGGGCAAGGACTGGAGCCAGCCGGCAGGGCGAGTATGGGAGGACTTGGCGCGGGCACAGACCTCACATGCTAAGACATATTCTTTGCAGTCCTTAACCACCGTCGGCCACCAAAAATTCCTAGTTATCAATCTGGCGGTATTATTGAGACCAGGATGGCCTGCCAAGACAGAGTCATGTGATTCTCTAAGCACTTGTAGGCGAAACGCAGGTGGAACGAACAATTTGTTGGGTGGCGTTGTGTCAGGGGCTTGTTCTGGGGATTTACGGATCTCCTCCAGAAGGTCCAATGACACTGCGGACACAATGATCCCAGTGGCCAATATCGGAACTGGTTCACAGTCCTCGGCTTGTGAGGGGCAGAAACTGTGAGAGAGGGCATCGGCCCTCACATTTTTTGTACCAGGGCGGAAGGTGATTATAAAATTAAACCTAGAGAAAAACAATGCCCACCTTGCTTGTCTAGGATTTAACCTTTTTGCTGATTCTAGGTATGTCAGGTTCTTATGATCGGTAATTACCGTGATCTTGTGTTTGGCGCCCTCGAGGAAGTGACGCCATTCCTCGAAGGCCCATTTAATTGCCAATAGTTCCCGATTCCCAATATCATAGTTTTTCTCCTTGGGAGAGAATTTGCGGGAAAAAACCGCACATGGACGAAGCTGAGTGAGGGATGTAGTGCCTTGTGATAGCACTGCTCCCACTCCGACTTCAGAGGCATCCACCTCCACAATAAATGGACGGTCCAGATCCGGCTGAACCAAAACTGGGTTGGCCACAAAACTCTCTTTTAACGTAGAAAACGCCTGAATTGCCTCAGAATTCCTGTTGGCCACATCCGCCCCTTTCCGGGTCAGGTCCGTGAGTGGCTTGGCAATCTCTGAGAAACCTCTAATAAACTTGCGGTAATAATTAGCGAACCCCAAAAATCGCTGCAGCGCTTTTAGCGATTTTGGTTGCACCCAAGCCTTAATAGGCTGGACCTTGGCAGGATCCATGCGGAAGCCTTTACCTGAAACCATGTATCCTAAAAACTGTACCTCCTAAGCAAAAAAGACACATTTCTCCAGTTTAGCAAACAAGGAGTGTTCACGTAGTCTTTGTAGCACAGAACAGACGTGTTGAGAGTGTGTCACAGGGTCAGCAGAGTAAATCAGAATGTCATCTAAATACACCACGACATACACCCCACAAATGTCTCTAAAAATATCATTAACAAAGTGCTGAAATACGGCAGGTGCGTTGCTGAGTCCGAACGGCATAACCAGGTACTCAAAATGGCCAAGGGGTGTATTGAAGGCCGTTTTCCACTCATCTCCCTTTCTTATGCGGACCAGATTATATGCCCCCCGGAGGTCAAGTTTAGTAAACCAACAGGCTCCTGTTAGCTGATTAAAAAGATCAGGGATGAGTGGAAGCGGATACTGGTTTTTTATAGTGATTGCATTCAACTCCCGATAATCAATGCAGGGTCTGAGACCACCATCTTTCTTCTCCACAAAGAAGAACCCGGCCCCAACTGGAGAAATGGACGGTCTGATAAACCCTTTTCTTAGGCTATCTGCAATATAGTCATTCATGGCCTGATGCTCTGGGCCAGAGAGATTAAATATTCTTCCCTTAGGGAGACGGGCATCCGGAATTAGATCAATAGGGCAATCATACTTTCTGTGAGGGGGTAGATTTTCAGATTCTACAATAGAAAAGACATCCTCAAAATATCTGAAAGCAAACGGTATGTGGGGGGTTTTAACCTTAACTTGGTTTACTGCCAAGGATATGCAATTTTTCTGACACTGTGGGCTCCAGCGTACAACGTCACCCAAGTGCCAGTCGATGACAGGATTGTGCTGGCGTAGCCATGGCATACCCAGAATAACTGCAGAGGTTAAATTGTCCATCACAAAAAATGACACCAGTTCAGTGTGTAAGGCTCCCACAGACATGGCAACCTTGGCAGTAACAAACTTAACCCCCTCCTGAATAATGGACGTGCCATTAATAGCCGTGGTTTTAATAGGGGCATTAAGTTTTAGTAGTGTTACACCCAGATTCCTAGCAGTCAAGGAATCCATAAAATTTCCTTCAGAGCCACTATCCACATACGCGTTTAAACACAGCGATTTCTGACCACATGAAACTGAAATGGGTAATAAAACTTTAGCCGCATCTGCGGGCAATACCTGAGCCCCTGGGCAACCATAGCCAGAGTAGTTGCCCAGAGGTCGACGTGCCAGGAGCATGGATCTCTGATGTGCAGCTCTCTCCCTGAAGACTCCAGACTGCCGCATAGTTGTCCAAGAAAATGAGAGTGATCTTCCAGGCTAGGCAATGCACCAGGTGTTCAGGCCAAAAATCAGCTCAGTCAGAAGAAAAAAAAAAAAAAAGTTCAGGGAGACTGCTTTTGTATATGTTGGGTATATACACAAGAAGCAGTTAATTTTAGGGCCGGATATAATGTAACGTCCATCTGCGGTTCTGGGCTGCAGCCAGGCAACACCCCGAGAAACACTGATACCCTTTACCCCTATACAGGGATCTGGATTTACAACAGAGCCCAGGAGGTAGCTGTCTGAATATGAGCAGCGGCCAGAGCAGGACGGTCGTCAGAGTGAAGTACAAAAACGGCAGGCAATAGCAGAGTCAAATTCAGGCCAAGGTCAGAGTCAAAAACCAGGAGGGCGGCAGAGGTACAGAATCGTTAGGAAGTAGCAGAGTCAGAATATCCAGGCCAAGGTCACAAACCAGGAGAGTAGCAGAAGTACAGAATCGTCAGGCAAAAGAGGGGTCAGAAATCCAGGCTGAGGTCAGAGTCAAACAGAAATCAATCACTAAGTAACACACAGGGGAACCAAGAATATATCCGGCGGCTTGCAAGACCAGTCCCAAGGTATTTGAGGGATCAGGTCATCCCTCACAGGTTCCTGGACTGGTGATGTCATTAGGGCCGCCCCCAGGACCAGGCCAGATGGTGTTGCAGTAACCCCCTGATGACTGACAGAGGGGTGGAGCCTGCGCCCACCAGATGCCTGCGCAGGAGCCACTTCTCTGTCACCACCATAACTCACGGGCGGACCACGGCGCCTCCCAGTGGCCGAGGCAGGAACAGCCGTCCCCGAATCTGACATCGAAGTGGCGGTCTGGCACCTCCTAGTGGCCGTGACCGGAACAGCAGGCCTCGAATCCAACGGTGACGTGACAGACCGGTGCCTCCTAGTGGCTAAAGCTGGGACCATAGGCCCTGAGTCTGACGGCGACGTAATAGAACCACGGCGCCTCCCAGTGGCTGAGGCAGGAACAGCCGTCCCCGAGTCTGACGGCGAAGTGGCGGCCCGGCGCCTCCTAGTGGCTGCGACCGGAACAGCAGGCCCCAAATCTGACGGAGACGTGACAGTATTTATACGTACCGCCCCTTTTTCACTCTGTGACGATCCTGTCAGCTCAGTCACTGTGGCCGCCTTAGGCCCGTACACCAACAGCACTTTACTGGTCAGTTTCATCGTTCCAAATATGGTATCCTACACCCAAAGCCTCGTCTATACTGCGGTTCTTCCTGTCAGGACCACCCCCCTGACTTTCTCTCTCCTCAGTCCCCCTGGTTCGGTTTTCCTCACAGTGCACAAACTGTCATAGTCCTCCTGTCACTGGAGCTCCCTCTGGGGACTGAAACGTTCTGGAACCCTCCTGTCAAATTTATATCATTCCCGGTTCCCTGTAACTCCGCCCCCATGACCAACGGGTTCCTAAGCCCTAAGCTGATGTCAAGTCCTTTGCTGCCACTCCTCCCTGCCCTCTAATGGTCAACCCAAGGTACTGCACGTCCACTACACTTTCTTAGCTGTTTCCCCACTGTAATAACTGACACCTGTCTAAACTGTGCAACCCTTCCTTTCTCTATTCTGACAAGTCCGTCCGTCTGTCAGGTCACCTTCCCTACACATTAAACCTATGACAACTAAATTATCAGGAAAAAACACCCAAAATAAAATTGTAGTAGAATTTTTACAATACAATCATATAGTGGAAATCGCACTACCCTTCATCTGGTATCACTCAAAATTTCCTGTGCTCATTGCTATAAGAGTGGAACAACTCCTTGAAATTAATCCAAAAATACCAAAAAGACAACTGTACCTGAACGAAAAAATTGTGAATTTATAAGTGTGCTACATATGGAAAAAGGCTCATTGCTGAGCTGAAATGTTGCCCACTATGTGATGGTAATAAATCCACACATTTTCAAAGACCCTGCTGGTTTTGTTTCTTATCTTTTGTTGTTGAATTTCTATATACTACTAATCTCATGCTCCTTCTGACAGAAATGTATTCTTTAGGTTATATTCCTATGATTATCTTTTGATGAGTTTTTCTGATGTTGTAGACTTTCTGCACCTATTTGGTGAAATGGGCTACTTGTGTTTTTTCATTGCGTTTTTTAGCGCATTTTTTATACATGCGTTTTTGACGCATCAGCTTTTGTCTCTTTTTGGGTTTTCATGTTTTGAATAAAGGTACTTTTTTATGATACTTCCTGATATTTGGCTTTGACAAAACATTATTAATACAGTCATGTGTGAATTACATGTATTTTTGATGCACTTTTTACTCGCGGGTTTCCCCATCTAGTGCAAGTCTGCTCAAAAAACTCAATGTAACTATAAGAGAAATTGACATGTTTGAAACTCACACCTCAAGCCAGCTTTCACTAAGTAAAAAAGTACAGTCACATCCACTTTGCTGGAACTGTGAGACACTTTTCGACACCGCAAAAATTTGCAACCTCAAAAACGCACCAAAAAACTCATTGTGGGCACACATTGTTAGGCAGAGAAAATATGGATATACATTTTACATATTATTTGACAGTAGAAATTATTGCTTTCAAAGTGTTGCTATCTCCTCACAATACAAGAACTGTTTGATTGTTGTGTTTACATGATAGATAGAGCGGCACATATCTCTGTATAAATAATAAAGTAAGCGTAATTACTTTCCGGAGAACACCTGGTTGTTAAACATGTAATTGATGTTATAGCTAAAGTTAACACTGAAGTTTATAAAATCAGAAAATGTGCTTTGTAGATAAGAATTTTTTAAAAATACTTCCAGCATATTTGTAGTAAATCTTGGAGTTGCTATTATACGTTTCCAGAAAAAATAATCCACCTTTATCACTTCATGTATGTGTTATTCTGGAGAAATGTGAAATATGAAGTATAACAATATACAGAACGCACAGGTATAGGAAAGAATTAACAACTGGACAGATGGCAGACCTTATAGAGAGAGATGTTTATTACTTTCAATTTGCACATGCTGATCAATATACAATCCAATGGCTATTCCCTCCCGGGAACTGATAGACCTATGCTCTTTCCTTCTCTGTGTAAAAGGTGTTATGAACATGATCAATGCTCTAATCCCTATTCCCAATGGATGTATTTCACAGTTTTTGTACAGTGTCTAATAGTGCTACCATCATCTGGTCAACTAGGATATCAGTTCATGTTCAATGAAGCTAAATAACATATAACCATCTAAATTCACACTACACTAGTAATGACATTTGACACATTGGAATTTCATTTGACAATGCCCTAGAGAGTGGCATTATTAGTATTAGTGGTATTGACTCCAGAGAGTGGAAACTGTAAATTATTTTTTGTTGATAACATAATAATTTATGACCGTTATTTAGGATGGAAAACGTTTGGATATAGCTATTTATAAAGGTGTTTCTAATTGACAGATTTTAAGATAGATTCTAACATATTAATTCAAATTAGCCTCTTCCTGACTGCCTAATTTCATATGCTAGTGTTTTTTTACATCTTCTTCGAAGTCATAGCTTTTTTATTTCCCATCAACATAATCATTAGAAGGATTGTTTTTTACTTAACAAGCTGTAGTTTTTAATGACACTATTCATTTTACCAAATAATTTACAGAAAACTTTGAAAGAAAATCCAAGGGAGGTGAAATGGTTGCACAAAAAGTTACAATCTTGCCATCATTTTTTTGGTTAAGACATTCAGTGTGTAGTAAAAATGGACTGGCAACATGATTCGTAGGATCAGTATGATTACAGCAATACCAAATTTGCATAGTTCACATACTATGTATGTGTGTAGATAGATAGATTGATAGATAGGTATGTATATTGTGACAAAGTCACTGGCAAAATACTGAAGGATAGATATGTGTCACTGAGGTTATTAGCTTCAGTGATATGAACCTAAGAAAATGATGCAGCCCACTAAGTGCTGAGAAGAGTTAATGTTAAGGGTTAGGTTTAGTGAACATCTGAAGAGTGGGTGGGAGGCTGTTCAACATATCTCAACCCCAAGATGGAGTCAAACTGGTAAATTTGCAGCCTTCTGACTCTTTCATTGTTCAGTGTGCCTGAAGATGGAAGGTCCTGAGCGGTGTTTATGGAAAAGAATGCTGAACCTTGTTGTTTATTCTGAGCGAGCAGATCCCTGCAGCCAAATGGACTATGCTTTATGTTATTTTTTGTTTACCCGTTATGCCAGAAAGGCCATGTTTATTTTGTTGAACTTTGCACTGGTTAGTTTATGCCATACACCCCACATTAAAAAAAACTATCTTTAGTATTTTGTATGATCTACATAATTTTTAAGGATAGCATCAAGTCTTCTAGGCATGACTTGAATGAGTTGGTGACATATTGCAATATCTTTTTTACTTTGAAAGAATACATCTTTAAGAGCCAAGATCCATCCTGGATGGAGATGCTCAATTTGTCTCTTCAGTATTCTTCATAGGTGTATGATTGGGTTCAGATCAGGAGATATACTTGGTCATTGGTCATTTCAACTGAACACCCTCTCTCCTTTCCCATGGGCAGGATATCACTCAAGCAATGCAGGGTGAGCGTAGAACAGTGTGGCAACACTTTATTGAACCACCAACAGACAACATATAGGATAGTCCAAAACAAATTATCCAAGATTGTGCAAGTTACAGAGTCTCACCTTTAAGCTGACTTGCCAGGATTAGAGCAGTTGTGATGTCGGGGCTTGCAGGTCCAACAACCCCCACCAGTGGCACCCCACTTTTAGTGGGTACCCACAAAGATAAGGTAACAACAAGCTTAGGAGGCAGGCAGTTGATTGTAGCACGTGGCCAGGTGGCCTGAGGGTCTCAACCTGGCTTCACTGAATGTCTCCATGGGAGCCAGGTGACCAGAGGGTCCCAACCTGGATTCCCCAAATGTCTCCATGCGTTCAGTGATGGTCAATTGAGCAGATCTGTATTCCACCAGCTAGGACCAATATTCCTTAAGCTGGCATCCTGCAGAATGTTTTTGACACCGCAAAAACTCTTACTGTTTCTCTTATTCATTCTAATCGTGACTATTGTAACTCTCTTCTAATCGGTCTCCCTCTTACCAAACTCTCCCCTCTCTAATCTGTCTTGAATGCTGCAGCCAGGATCATATTCCTCACCAATCGTTACATTGATGCCTCTACCTTGTGCCAGTCATTACACTGGCTACCCATCCACTCCAGAATTCAGTATAAACTTATTACCCTCACCCACAAAGCCCTCCATGGATCAGCACCACCCTACATCTCCTCCCTTGTTTCAGTATACCACCCTATCCGCGCCCATCGCTCTGCTGATGACCTGAGGTTAACATCCTCAATAATCAGAACCTCCCACTCCCGTCTCCAAGACTTTACACGTGCTGTGCCAATTCTTTGGAATGCACTTCCCAGGTCAATACGATTAGTCCCCAATCTCCACAATTTTAAGCGTGCCCTGAAAACGCATTTATTCAGACTGGCCTATCTCCTCAACACATTAACCTAATCTATCCCTGTGTGGCACAGCCAAAAGTTTTACCATAACCAGGTTTCCCCGCATCATGTTCCAACATGGTTTATGCATCCATTAGCCCTCTGTGTCTGTACTGTTACACACCTAACATTATGGCTGATCTATACAATCAGGACAATTATTACCACCCACCTTTCGTGTCTACCTTTTTCCTCATAGATTGTAAGCTTGCGAGCAGGGCCCTCTTTCCTCTTGGTATCTGTTATGATCTATGTGATTATTGTTATGCTGTAATGTCTATTGTCTGTACATGTCCCCTCTGAAATGGAAAGTGCTGCGGAATATGTTGGCGCTATAGATATAAAATTTATTATTATTATTATCATTATTAATGTCAACTCTGTGTTCCCCTTGATAGTGTCATGGTGCCTTGGCTGCTGTTTTGTAGAGTCTCTCCTTTAGCAGAATGATAGAAATCCCTTTTAATACCCACATACAGTATGTGGTTGAGGTCACTATTCACAGGTCAGAAGGAAGGTGTGATGAGATTAACTCTCATTGTTTGCATATTTAATCAATCTGCATAGTTTGTTCTTCAAGGTTTTGCAGGTGAATAAGCTACATGGACCTATACAATGGGTAATCAACATATTTGCAAATATTCAGAACAAAACCAAAATGATGGTCTAGATAAATGGCACTTCCATTAAATAGGGACAACCTATACACAAAAGGTAAGCCTTAATGCCAAGCATATAAGAAATATACAAATCTATATTAAGCTTTACATACATTTAATACAAAATGTAAAATTACTAATGGGGTAAAATTACTGCAGTAAGGAGAGTTCATTATATTCATCAAAAGTAATGCCATACGTTTTTTTAAGCCACCAGAAATGTCTAATCAGTGTGAGTGTGGCTATCAGACAAAAGGCCACCGCTATATGCTCTAAACAGGTAAGAATAGGTCAGAAAACCTTAGTAAGGTAGATAAATATCAGTACTGAATTTTAAGTTTAGAAAAAGATCTCGGAAGTAAAGAGGTTATAATCACAGCAGAAATCTCCTGTCAGGCAGCCACACACATACAGAGATGTATATTATAAACCTAAATAATTTTATAGCATATAAAATAATTATTTTATAGCATAATTTTGAATCAAGCTAGTGCTTAAATTGCATAGAGTGCAAATAACAACATATGCTGCAAGTTAGACTACGTGTAGGTGAGAATACACCTTTCTAAGTAGATTAGCAGCATAAAGACAACACATATAGCCTGAGGTACTGGTGGCAAATAGATTGTAAAGAGATTTGTATTAAATAGACAGTCAAGCAAAAAATTATCCCACAGTGCTTCAATCACATAAGGTGCAGAAACATAAGCCTGCTGCAGGCTAAAATGGGTATAGATAAGAAACCTTATAATCACAATGTATTAAATTTAGCAGCCTATCAAATAGCTTGGCAGCACCACATCATTAGAAATCCATGTATAGTGAGGGTAGAGCATGATTGCAAAATGAATGAATGAATAATGCAAATGTACCCAACCTTAAGGTGCAGAAATGGTCCCCGCCGTGCATTTCGTGTTTGCTTCTTCCTGGGGGTTCTTTAATGTGAAATAGGAAAGGCCTTTCTGCATCAACTTCCTATGCGTCATGGGTATCACGCTTTAAATCGCCCCCATTGTATATTATTGGACTGTAACTCCCCTGATGATCTAGCCAAGTGAAATGCGTTGGGAGATGTCTTTTGGTGTTAAAACATGTATGGTCCTTAGAGCATGATTGCAAAATGAATGAATGAATGAATAATGCAAATGTACCCAATCTTAAAGTGCGGAAATGGTCTTTTGGTGTTAAAACATGTATGGTCCTTAGGTATGACTATGCGGTGGGGTAATGCACGGATATAATTGTGAAAGCCTCCCCCAGTGCATCTGGATAAACTGGACCCCTGAAGCACCACTATCTGGTCAAATTAAGGAGTGATATTGGTTAAGATTGCTCCTTATATTCCTTTATGGTATCTGTTATTTCTCACCAGGGTTTTGATCCAATTGTGATGAACAATTTCTATCTAAAAGATCTTATCTTCTGCTTGTGTTGTAGGGTTTAAGGTTGAAATAATTATTTCCATACTCCCTTACCCATGTTATATTTCTCATCACTGGAGTGAGTTATGTTTTCTATGTGATTTTTTTGGTGTGTCGTATGTTATATATGTTTTTGTTGGTTTTTATGAATCCTTAGGGCTCTATTTTTTTCGTGGCTTACAATTAAAAGTTAAATTTTATCTGCACATCTACCTTGCTTTTTATATACTCTCCTTGATTGGTAGACTCATTGTTTTTTCTATGTCTCCTGGCCTACTGAAAATATATGTCTGGCATAATTAAGATTAAATGCTGTGTTGTCACAACCCCAGTTTGACTTTCTACTTGTTTAGCTACCTGCAATTAACTAATATTTTCCTTTAGGATTTGCTGATACAGTTCACTTTTCCATTACTAGTTGCAACTTGCCCTTGCCCAAATACACCAAAACAGGTCCAAACTATGATTCTACCGCCATTATGTTTTACAGATTATATTATTACTATTATTAATTATAGCACCATTTATTCCATGGCGCTTTACATGTGAAAAGGGTTATACCTGATAAAAAACAAGTACAATAATCTTAAACAATACAAGTCATGACTGGTACAGGAGGAGGCAGGCCACTGCTCTCAAGAGTTCAAAATCTACAAGGGATGGGTGAGGATACAGTAGGTGAGGGCAGAGCTGGTTCTGCAGCAGTTTGGTGGTTACTGCAGGTTATATGTTTGTCGGAAGAGGTATATTAATTTTTTAATGCAGTGCTTTCCCTTCTCCAAACATAACGTTTCTCAACCGTGTACACATGATATTGTTCTAATTGCCTTTTGACTTGTCTAGGTAATTCTTAGTAAACTTCAGATAGGCAGCACTGTTAATTTTAGAGAGCTGTGGCTTTCTTCTTGCAATCCTGCCGCCACGCACAACATTGTGGTTCATGAGTTCTCCTGATGATGGAGAAATGAACATTAATAGTTACTAATGTGACAGATACCTTTAGTTGCTTGAAGGTTACCTTAGGTTCCTTTGTGACCTCATGGACTATGATATACTTTACTTTTGGATAATTTTAGTCTTGAATTTCTTCCATTTGTGCACAATCTCTCTAACTGTGTTTTGATGGACTTTAGCGATTCAACAATCCCTCTTCTGAGATCATGAGAAAACTCCTTTGTTAGTGCCGTGCTACACTTCCATAAACATATGTTGCGAATATCCGACTTTGATAGATCCTTGTTTACGAAACAGATTGCTCACTCACACCTGGTTGTCATACCCATTGATTGAACTCAACATGACTCCAATTTCACCTTCTCATAACTTTTGCCACTAAAAAGCCTATGATATAGAATTATTTTTTCAAATTAAAAATGATTGTCTAATATTTTTTGACTAATCTGTTTGAGTTGTTTCTCTGGACTATGTGAAAATTTGAGTTAGTTTTAGTTATTTTTGCATAAATTTGAACAATTCTGAAGTTTTCACAAACTTTTCAACACCTAAACAGGTGTAATTCTAATGGTACCATGGTCCTCATATGGTTCAGACTGATGATGTACTTTATTTAATAATTATTCTTGTTGACAACATAGAAGGAATGTAATGCATCTTCTTTAGATGCACTTTTACAGACGTCTTCTTGTACAATCTGTTTACACAGTTGCTTCACTTTATATTTGGTTTATTTTTAAATGTAAACTCCTAGATGGATTTAAAATGTGGATATGTGAATGCTGGAAACCCTGCACTCGAGAATGTATCAACCTTAAAAGATTATGGAAAGGACAGTTCAGTTTCTTTACAATTCAAATGAGCAAACTAGGTACACTTTTAGAGATTTAAGAGTATGTGATGGATTTGCTCTATGACTACATAACATAAAGCAAAGTTATTTTTGACCTCTGATATATTCAATGAAACTACTGTAGTATGTTTGTAATCTCCTTTATGGATTAGTATTCAATATCGTTCCCAGAGTTTACATATTTCTCATGAAACTAAATACTTGCAGCTCATGTTACTGCATTATAATATCTAAGAGCAAAGAAAAGCAAGTTGTTCTTCAGCCAATGGAGTCAAGCTTTCTTAAGTTGAAGCCTTTTTATAGTTGCTTTTTTGTAAACATAATTTCAGATTTTCTCCTTTTTTTGAGACTCAGTGGATATGCTGTTCCCCTAGGAGCAGAGTTACAAATCAGGTATTTGTAGAGCAGTGTGAAGGACAATCCTCTGGAGAAGGTGCACTCTTAAAAGGATTAGTTTTCCTTTTGAAGATTTATGTTTTCCAGTGTTATTTTCTTTCCTCATTGAATACATTGTGTGTGAGATTTTCTGTAGAAAATGCATGCATCTGAATTTAAAAGCTACTGAGATTTTCTGCTGCCAATGAAATTGTGATCCTCACAAAGAGCAGCAGAAAACTTTACTTTTAGCTTCGTCAGGTTATCACTTTGGGAACATCTTATATGAATATCCAGCTGTTTTACCTGCAAAACTGGCATGGATTTTATGTATTGACACCAACTGGGTATTTCTTTGTGAGGCAGAAAAGGCTTTAGTGTAAAATGACTTTTAAAAATTAAGGATTCAAGCTCACATTTGGTAAAAAAATTAGGAGGAATAGGCCTATTTGAAAAACATAGCTGTGTGCATCAACTTAAACATACATAAGAAGGAAATCCCAAGATATTCAAAAAGAATATACATAACAGCTCACAAATACTGGTAAATTATATAACCTAAAACACAGCATCAAGCCATGATAGCATGCAAATTACATTATTTAGTTGATTGTAACAATGACAATAGAACTAAAAAGCATGAAACATATGGGACATGATTAAATATAAAAAGTAAAAAGAGGTTATCGTTGAAAATTGCAAAACTGGATAATTAGTCATTCTGTTAGTAACAAATATTAAAGTGCATTATACAGTGGGTACAGAAAGTATTCAGACCCCTTTACATTTTTCACTCTTTGTTTTATTGCAGCCATTTGGTAAATTCAAAAAAGTTAATTTTTTTTCTCATTAATGTACACTCTGCACCCCATCTTGACAGAAAAAAACAGAAATGTAGTCATTTTTGCAAATTTATAAAAAAAACAAAAACAAAAATATCACTTGGTCATAAGTATTTAGACCCTTTGCTTAGGCTACTTTCACACTTGCGTTTTTCTGCACTGCACACCATGCACAGTGCACACGCACATAAAAACTGCATCATGCGCTTTTGTGCGTTTTTTGCGGTTATGCGCACGTTTTAAAAAAAAGCGCATGCGTTTTTTTGCGCTGACGTGCGCATTAACATGTGCAATCAGCGCACCCATAGACTATAATGGGTGGTTGGGTGAAAAAAAAATGCATTGCGTGCGCATGCGTTTTTTGGGACAAGTCGGACGCACAAAAAATGCAACAGAGTGCATTTTGTGCGCCCGAGCGCACACTACAAAAAAAGCATGCGCATATAAATGCATACAAGCGCATGTGTATGCGCACCCATGTAAAGAATAGGAAAAAACACATGCTTTTTTTGCACAAAAAAAGCGTAAAAAAACGCAAGTGTGAAACCAGCCCTAGACACTCATATTTAAGTCACATGCTGTCCAATTCCTTGTGATCCTCCTTGAGATGGTTCTACTCTTTCATTGGAGTCCAGCTGTGTTTAATTAAACTGATAGGACTTGATTTGTAAAGGAACACACCTGTCTATATAAGACCTCACAGTGCATGTCAGACCAAATGAGAATCATGAGGTCAAAGGAACTGACCAAGGATCTCAGAGACAGAATTGTGGCAAGTACAGATCTGGACAAGGTTACAAAAGAATTTCTGCAGTACTCAAAGTTCCTAAGACCACAGTGGCCTCTATAATCCTTAAATGGAAGAAGTTTGAGACCACCAGAAGTCTTCCTAGGCCTGGCCATCCAGCCAAACTGAGCAATCGTGAAAGAAGAGCCTTGGTGGGAGAGGTAAAGAAGAACCCCAAGATCACTGTGGCTAAGCACCACAGATTCAGTAGGGAGATAGGAGAAAGTTCCACAAAGTCAACTTTCACTGCAGCCCTCCACCCTCAAAAGAGTGCTTATACTCAATACTGAGCAAAGGGTGTGAATACTTATGGCCATGTGATATTTCAGTTTTTCTTTTTTAATAAATTTGAAAAAAATGTCTACATTTCTAGTTTCTTCCAGTCAAGATGGGGTGCAGATTGTACATTAATGATGAAAAAAATAACTTTTTGGAATTTACCAAATGGCTGCAATTAAACAAAGAGTAAAAATTTAAAGGGGTCTGAATACTTTCCGTACCCACTGAGTATAAAAATGTCTAGTGACCAAAGCATGAATTAATGAGAACCAGTATGATGATCAATATTTATTGCACAATACCAAGGGTAGAAATCCCAAAGGGATAGAAGAGGTAGTTCTTCAAAGTTAACACAAGGATTTTGACTAGAATAGACATACGACAACCTCCTCAGACCACTCCATCGCGAGTTTCATTATCCCTTTTTCAGGGAGTGTGCAGAAACTTGTTTAAGATTTCTAATTTCTTGCTAAATGTGTTATTCAATTTTTAGCATTTAATTGAGATTATTCTCCTGTTTTAAAGGTCAGGTTCCAACATGTCAGGTCCTATAACACTAATATCCTGCATATATAGAGTTAGTCTGCAGGTGTTAGTGCTATGAAGATGTCCAACCTCTGTATTGAAAATGTAGCCCCCTTTAGAACATTAACTTTAATTTTCTAGTTGTCATCTGCTTTC
The DNA here is from genome assembly GCF_039654945.1 of Dendrobates tinctorius. NCBI lineage: Eukaryota > Metazoa > Chordata > Amphibia > Anura > Dendrobatidae > Dendrobates > Dendrobates tinctorius. The sequence goes on along the minus strand of NW_027361703.1, from coordinate 14,032,828 downwards.
AGTCATGCATGTGTGCCTGGCCCAGTTTACATTTACTATTCACAGCACAGAGAGAGTCAGCTGTAAGCATGACCAGACACTGATTGACAGCCATCTCTAGGTTGAGTAAGGAGGTGGAGGTGTTACCTGCATCCCCCTTGAAGACATGAGTGGCGTTATAATGTTTGTGTGTTAAATAATTTGTATTGTTAGTGATGAAATTGTAAACTGCCCAGAAACAGGTAGTTGACAGGGAAAGTAAGAGTTAATGTTTGGAACTAGCTTAGAATGGGAGGGGCTAAGCTGAAGGAAAAGAGACAGCTTGCTTTCAGGAAGTTAGACAGGGCCTGGAGTGCATAGAAGAAGTACCCAAGGTCCTATGTGAGCAGTGCCGCATCTATGGGTAACCCTAAGTGAGATGAGAGAAGAGGAAGACATAATGAGATCCTGAGCAGTCCCACCCTCCTAACCTAAGTACTAATAGTAGGGATAGGTTATATTATGGGACAATTTCGGGTCATGGTGGCTGTTGGCTGTTGGAAGTTGTTGAAGTTGGTTCTAAATTGGTCTGAGGGATTCATTAGGATATGGATTCCTCAATGGGAATAGATAGTCTTTGATTAAGTGATTTTAGGGGGGACTTGCGGCAATGGAATGTCGGGTCCCTGGGAGTTTAAATATGAAATGGAACCCTTTGAGTTATGGTGCTCCCAAGCCAATGAGGTAATGGCTGGGAGTATTTATGGTTCTTGATTTCTGTTTTTTGGTAATTCCCAGATTTTGGATCTTCAAGGACACTATGTTAGGCATCTGGTTTCTGTGTCTGCTCTGCAGGAATCCAGAGCCTCACATCCTGTGGTCTCCTGCTGTCTATCTACTGCAGAGAAGATTACTTTGCAGCAGACCGCTCCAGAGACTAAGTTCCTCTGTGCTCCTACTGGGCATGCTCACGAGGCGATATCCCATTGGAGATTGGGAGTCATGTGCCCAGGTCCTGCTCCAGATCTCATTGGTCCATCTCAGAGATCTGGAAGGTCCCGCATGGCTATAAAAAATGCACATGACCGTTTGGCCATGCGCTAGTATAGACTTTTCAAGTTAAATGTGTTAATGGTGACGGATGTATGACTCTAGTGACGGACTCATTTGAAACCCCTTCCCTCTGATATTACGCATGTGGATAGGGAATTAGTGCAGCAGTCAGCGCCAGTCAGTGCCAAGCCTTAGGCCACTGTACACTCTGCACCTCTACTCTAGCGTCCGACATTGCACCTGCCTCCTAGCTTTGTTGACTAGCGGCCGTGCCCTATGCCGCTCTGCAGTTGCAGCCCTCCTTGGCGTCTGCAGTAGCGACGCCACGCACACAGTAGGTCTAGACGGACGCAGCTCCTCTGCCTTGGGTCCTGCTCCTGTGACCAGATACAGCGTGTCCATTTCCCTGTGGTCTGTGACACTAACAGGCTCAGCGTTTTTGTATGTTTATGTTGCGGCGCCTCTGTGTGTGAACAGAGCCCGCTTTGCGCACTACGGGTGAAGTATAACCCGTGCGCATTATATCGCCATATTGCTCGTCTGTCATTACCTAGCAGCAGTGTAACATCTACTGCACGGTGGACCCCGAGCGGCAAACACACTTTATTATTTAGTTTTATTTAATGTGTTCCGCCGTTCCTAACACCTTACCATTGCTATGTATTAAACTTTTGAATTTATCTGTTTGTTTAAATAAATGCTGCTGTGGCCAAATTATCCAAACCCCTGTGTTATGTTTTATTCGTAAAATGGTTGTAAGGGTGGAGAATAATAGGGACTGATAATGCAGATATTTCACTGGATGATTGACAATACCAGTACCAAGCACTTGGACCAATGTTATACTATGGCGCTGTGGTGATCAGCATTTTTTTCTCATACCGATTCAGCATGAGAAAAAAAAAATTTGCAATTTGCAGCACAATTTGGATGTCACACACCCATTCAAATCTATGGTTGCATCAAAAACATCAGGCTGCATTCAGATGACATGTGCAGTCCGATTTCCGAGGAGTCACAGAATGGAGAATGTGGAGAAATTATGCTCTCCGTCCTCTCGTCACCTGTGCTACAGTTTTCTTATCTGAGAGAATCTGATCACACTAAAATGATCTGAGTGTCATTAACATAATCAATTCAATGCTCTTCCATTAGAGACTATATGCACATGTAATGCCAGCCTTATAGAGAGAACCTGCAGAGGGGAGATCAGGTGACAAAGGATACAAGTCAGAATAATGGCAAGACCTGACATTGTTTCATGAAATTACAAGCATTCAGCTATCAAATGTAATCTCTTAAGGAAGTGGTCATCCAAGAAAAGGTAATAATAACATTTTTTGTCCCTGTAAGCCAAATAAATGTAATAAACAAATATGAGGCATTATCAAAGAATGTTCAACATGCAAGTAAAAATGTGAAATAATTATGGTTAAAAAGATCACGTACAGTCATTCATCAAATATTCTTAAGTGAGCCTGAATAATTGCTGGAGTCTGTTAAAAACCACAGGAAATGTCCATTTGGTATAAATGTTACATTTTTCATTTGAGGATTAGAGAATAATTACTACATAACTGCTGTCCATCTATCACATGATTGCCTCATGAACACCATTCATGGAAGTTATTTGAAAAGACACTTGTACTATGAATAGAAGATATTGCAGGTTCTGTGGAAAAATCATACAATGTACATAAGATGCCATAGTTAAACTAACACATTTTTTGTATGTATGTATAATGCCCTATTAGAAACCCTTAGCATAAAAAAATTGCCCAAGCATTTTTATTTTAATTGGAATGACTTTATAGTTCTATCTTTTAAACTGTAGGTAAAATAATTATATTGTATCTGTAATACAAGCTCAGTTTTCAATAAAAGAGCATTAAAATGTTGCCTTCTGTAAAGAACTTGGTGAAAGATTTCTCTGCACAGTACTGCAATGCTCAGTTCTCCAAAAATACTTAAACCATATCACTGTTCAATTTCTTACTGTATTGTATCCTAGCGATTGAACATCCAAATATGTCCCAGCGCACTGTGAAAGCAGACAGAACGTTTTTTTTTCATACGAGCCAAATCAATTATTGTTCTTCATCTTTTCATTCTCTGATGACAGCCATATGGAAACAGAAGTTTCTCATTTTTCACAATCATAACATGCCAGTTTTCACACGGTTCTAAATCTTATAGGGGAAAATATTTTTAAAAACAACACAGTATTTTTCAAAATCGAATCATAGTTCCACATAGCGTGTTATGATGATATGCTATAGTTCTGCTACATAGCTTTTATATTGTTAGGATGCTAAAAGTCAGTCTCTCTGTTGCATATTGAGTGTGTACATTAATTTTAATTTAGGAGTTTTCAGGCCATTTATCACAGAAAATAAACCTTATTATCCCATGAGTGTCCATTTAATGTACATTTGAATGGCATAAGTCGGCACATATCATATTTTTTGGATTATAAGATGTACTTTTTTCCTAGAAACTCGGGAGGAAAATGGGTGTGTGCCTTACAATCCGAGGTGAGCATACCAGGGGGCGGTGCAATCATAAGAGGCAGGGTCGCTGCTTCAGAAGGCGGCTGCGGCAAGAGTGAAGTGATGCTGTGGTGCCTGGGCTCTCAGAAGATGTCGGCACCAAGAAGATCTCGGGAGAAGAAATCGTGTCTCTTGAGATCTCAATCCGCATATGCGCTGCCTCTGGTTGCCATGTTCCCAAAGCTCTTTGAAGGGAAATCATTGAGAAAGAAGACACTGCTCACCGGCGCCAACATCTTCTGCGACCCTAGGACCCGCAGCATGGCCCCGCTCCTGCTGCCTCGGGACTTCTGAAGCAGCGACCCTGCCTCCTGTGATCCTGCTCAACCATAGACACCCCCCAAGTATGCTACCACTAAAGCTGACTAAAAGACACACCACCATTTTTTAAAAAACATTTTTTCCTATTTTCTACTCCAAAATTTGGGCTGTGTCTTATAGTATGGTGTGTCTTATAATCGGCAATATACAGTAATAGTTTTATTTATTGAACATTCAAGTCTATGTGTGTAATTTGAGTGCTGTCAGTTTTTCAATGTTTGTAGAGTATGAGACACTAGGTTTTTTTTTAATTTTTACTTACCAGAAGAATGGATTCCATACTGATGGTAAAAGGGACACACAGGCCAAAAACCAAACAGATTAAAAAGCACTGATCATAATCAATTTGTTTTTCTTGCATAAAAAAATGGAAGTTTTAATAAGACCCAAGGGTATTACACTGAGAAAATCAATATAACCCATGGTCATGTGTGGGCTTGCTTTTTGTGGGACGAGTTGTACTTTTGAATGACACCATTGCAAGTTCATAAACATCAAACATGTCTACGTTATTTTTTAGCTAAGTGGTAAAAAAAATCCAAACTTTGTTAAAAAAAAAAAAAAAAATTTGCACCATTTTCCAATACCCATAGCGTCTCCATTAGCGTTGAGCATTCCGATACCGCAAGTATCGGGTATCGGCCGATACTTGCTGTATCGGAATTCCGATACCGACATCCGATATTTTTTTAATATCGGGCATCGGAATCGGAAGTTCAAAGTTGATTGACAGCCGAAATGACGTCATCATGATGCGCGGTGTGCGCGCATCATGATGCGCCGTCATTTTGGGCCTTCTGGGGGTCTCTGCCGGCCTGCCGGGGGGCTGTGTCGGCCTGCCGGGGGGCTGTGTGGACTGCCCGGGGTCTGTACCGGCCTGCCGGGGGGCTGTGCCGGCCTGCCGGTGGTCTGTGCACCCTGTGGGGGTCTGTACCGGCCTGCCGGTATGTAGCATGTAGTATGTATGTAGCATGCATGTAGTATATATGTAGTATGTATGTAGCATGTAGTATGTATGTAGCATGCATGTAGTATGTATGTAGTATATATGTGGTATGTATGTAGCATGTAGAATGTATGTAGCATGCATGTAGTATGTATGTAGTATGTATGTAGCATGTAGTATGTATGTAGCATGCATGTAGTATGTATGTAGTATGTATGTAGCATGTATGTAGTATGTATGTAGCATGTAGTATGTATGTAGCATGCATGTAGTATGTATGTAGTATGTATGTAGCATGTAGTATGTATGTAGCATGCATGTAGTATATATGTAGTATGTATGTAGTATATATGTAGCATGAAGTATGTATGTAGCATGCATGTAGTATGTATGTAGTATGTATGTAGCATGTAGTATGTATGATGCATATATGTAGTATGTATGTAGTATGTATGTAGTATGTATGTAGTATGTATGTAGCATGCATGTAGTATGTATGTAGTATGTATGTAGCATGTAGTATGTATGTAGCATGCATGTAGTATATATGTAGTATGTATGTAGCATGTAGTATGTATGTAGCATGCATGTAGTATGTATGTAGTATGTATATAGCATGTAGTATGTATGTAGCATGCATGTAGTATATATGTAGTATGTATGTAGCATGTAGTATGTATGTAGCATGCATGTAGTATATATGTGGTATGTATGTAGCATGTAGTATGTATGTAGCATGCATGTAGTATGTATGTAGTATGTATGTACTATGTATGTAGCATGTAGTATGTATGTAGCATGCATGTAGTATATATGTACTATGTATGTAGCATGTAGTATGTATGTAGCATGCATGTAGTATGTATGTATGTAGTATTTTTTTTTTTTTTTTTTTTACATTTAACACATTAGCCGGATGATGGGACTACTACTGTCCCATCATTGGCTAATGTGTCAATCACTGTCATGGTAGCAGGCATCGCCCGATGGGACTTGTAGCCCCATCGGACGATGCCTGCACAGACCCCCGGACATCAGCACAGCCCCCCGGCAGGCCGGCACAGCCCCCCGGCAGGCCGGTACAGACCCCCACAGGGTGCACAGACCACCGGCAGGCCGGCACAGCCCCCCGGCAGGCCGGTACAGACCCCGGGCAGTCCGCACAGCCCACCGGCAGGCCGGCACATACCCCCGGCAGGCCGGCAGAGACCCCCCGGAAGGCCCGTACAGACCCCCGAGAGGCTGTACAAGGGCAGGAAAGGGTTTTTCCAATTCCGATACGGGAAGTCTCATAGACTTGAATGGGACTTCCGGTATCGGCATCGGCGATACCGATACTTTTTTTTAAAGATCGGCCGATCCATTCCGATCTGATATTTTGAAGTATCGGACGGTATCGCTCAACTCTAGTCTCCATTTTTCATGATCTCAGGTTGTTTGAGGGTTTATTTTTCGCGTGCCGAGCTGACGTTTTTAGTGATACTATTTTGGTGCAGATATGATCTTTTGATCGCCCATTATTGCATTTTAATGCAATATTGCCGTAACCCAAAAAAACTTAATTCTGGCGTTTTGATTTTTTTTCTTACTACACCGCTTAGCAATCAGATTAATCCTTTTTACTGATAGATAGGGCAATTCTGAACGCGGTGATAACAAATATGTGTATGTTTGATTTTTTTATTGTTTTATTTTGATTTTGGCAAAACAGAGGTGATTTGAACTTTTAGATTTTTTTCTATTTATTTTATATTTTAAAAACATTTTATTTTTACTTTTGGCAGGCTTCAATAAGCTGCCACAAGTTGATCGGCTCAGCTACATAGAGGCGATGATCAGATCACCTCTATGTAGGTGAATTACTGACTTGCTATGAGCGCCGACCACTGGGTGGCGATCACAGCAAGCTGGCACTGGCAACCATAGAGGTCTCCAGGGGACCTCGGGTTGTCATACCAACACACACCGGTGACCCGCAATCACGTGACGCAGGTCACTGGTGTGCGAATTTCAGGCGCTATTGCCGGAAGCGCCATTAAAATGCTGCTGTCAGCATTTGACAGCAGCATTTAACTAGTTAATAGCTGTGGGCGGATTGCGATTTCACTCACGACTATTGCAGGCACATGTCAGCTATTGAAAACAGCTGACATGTCCTGGGAAAGATGTGGGCTCAGCACAGAAGCCCACATCAAAGGGAGGGAGCCCGATATCGGCGTAAATGTACACCCAATGTTGGAAAGGGGTTAAGAGAATTAAAGCTGAAATTTTATTTTGATTTTGAATAAAAATGATTTGCTCAATTTGTTTTTCACTTATTAATTTATGTAATAATTATTCCTGCCCTATCCTGATCCACTTCTACACACTAATGTCCTGAATCCCAAAGCTTCATTTACGCAAATACATTTCTGAACACTCAAAACAATTCTATAGATGATGAAATTCGTCTGTTAGCCATTTACACCAAAAGATATTCTCGTCTTCCCCATCTATTGCAATGTTCCTGACATTAAGTCACTCCAATCCCTTTAATGGACTTGCCTTTCAGATACAGTATATCAGTGGCGGGTGCTGTGCAACGCATATGTTCCCCCTCCCCTCCTTTGTTCATATTTGCATCAAGTATTCAATTTTTCTGTCCTGTCACAAGAACAGAAATTCTGCGTTCAAGTGAGAGACAAATCTGTGGCGTGATGGACAAGCATGCTTTCCTACTTTTCCAGTAAATATGATAGAATCTGCAAAAGAGTCTCCAAAGCAAATGTGAACTTACTCTTATTCTTGTATACCACAAACAGATGTCAATTACAGAAAAAACAAACATTAAAAATAAATGTCCTTATTGACAGGATGGACAAGGAGGATAAATCTGAAAACGCAATATAAGATCTTTTCTGGATTCTTTTGAATTTGGAATATTTCACACCCTGTGTTCCTTGATCCCATTTGCCACTTTTATTTACATCAACATCCTCTCATCCCTTGCTGATTAAGATAATAAGGGTACCGTTACACTTAGCGATGCACCAGTGATCCCGACAACTATATGGATCGCTGGTGCATCGCTAAGTGGTCGCTAGTGAGCTGCCACACAGGCAGATCTCACCAGCGACATAGCAGGGGTCGCTACTTACCTGTCAGACGCGGCGATCCTGACGTCCTCCCGCCTGCGTCCACGCGTCGCTCGTCGGCGCCACAGGAAGCCCAGCAGGAAGCGCCTGACGAGAAATGGTCCAGGACGTTCTCGCGTGACCAGCGATGAGCAGCGGTTGAGCCGGTCGGAGGTAAGTATCAGACATAGCGATATCGCTAGCAATATCGCTGCTACGTCAGAAAATCGGTGATGTTACAGCGATATTGCTAGCGATATCGCTATGTGTAATGGGGGCTTTAGGCTCTGTTAAAGGGAACCTGTCACTAGAAATAACGCTGCTAATTTGCAGGATAAAAGCGTTAATATGCTGCTCGATGCATGCACTCAGAGGATTGCAGTGGGGAGAAAGTTATCTTTACACTCCCCGCCAGCATTCGATATTCAGTAATATGGGTGAGGGCGGCAATGGTTCAGTCACTGCTCTAAGTATACACAGCAACCTCTGTAACCGCACCCCCGGTCCTGACTAACCCTGGCTGTACATTGCGGTCGGCTGTGAATTGGGACTGGAGGCGAGTTTACAGCTGCCGCGCTGTATTCTCAGAGCAGTGGCTGAATTAGCACCGGCAAAGCCACTATGACTGAATACCAAATGCTAATGGGGAGAATAAAGTTAATTTTCTTTCCTCTGCATTCAGCTGCGAGCAGGCACCAGGAAGCATCATAACACTGTTAACCTGTAGATTAACCCCATATCTGCAGGGTAACAGCATTATTTAAGGTGACAGGTTCCCTTTAAGACTGCATTCACCTGTTGTAGTGTTTTGCCAAGATTTTTAAATTTGCAGCAACAATGCAGAATAATTATCTCATGACCACTGTGGGTGCATGCAAGCTAAAAGACTCCATCACAAACTCCACATCATAAACTGCTCAAAGAAATAAAGGGAACACATAAACAACACAATGTAACTTCAAGTCAATCACACGTCTGTGAAATCAACTGTCCAGTTATGAAGCAACACCGATTGTGAATCAATTTCTCCTGCTGTTGTGGAAATGGAACATACAACAGTTAGAAATTATAGGCAATTAGCAAGCCAACACCTATAAAGGAATGGTTTTGCAGGGGGTGACTACAGTCCAGTTCTCTGCTCTCATCCTTTTTGGCTGTTGTTTGGTCACTTTTGCATTTTGTCATTGCTCTCACCCCTAGAGGTACTGTACAGTAGCATGAGGCGGTGTCTACCACCTACAGAAGTTGCTCAGGTAGTACAGCTCACCCAGCATGGCACATTAATGCGAGCTGTGGCAAGAAGAGTTGCTGTGTCTGTCAGCACAGAGTCCAGAACATGGAGCAGATGCCAGGAGACAGGCCAGTACACCAGGAGACCTGGAGAGTGCCTTTGGAGGGCAACAAAACGGCAGCAGGACAGCTACCTCCTCCTTTTTGCAAGAAGGAACAGGAGGAGCAGTGCTAGATCCTTGCAAAATGACATCCAGCAGGCCACTAACATCCATGTGTCTGTTCAAACTGTCAGAAACTCCATGAGGGTGGTGTGAGGGCCTGATATTTACACGTTGGTGTTGAGCTTACAGCCCAACATCATGTAGGATAAATGGCAGTTATCAGAGAACAACAAGATTGTTGAATTTGACATTAGTGCCCTGTGCTCTTCCCAGATCAGAGTAGGTGCTCACTGAGCACATGCGACAGACATGACAGAGTCTGAAGATGACGTGGAGAATGTTCAGCTGCCTGCAACATCCTCCAGCATGACCGGTTCGGCAGTGGGTCAGTAATGGTGGGGTGAGGCATTTCTTTGGAGGGCAGCACAGCCCTCCATATGCTAGCCAAAGGTACCCTGAGTGCCATTAGGTACCATAATGAGATCCTCAGACCCATCGTGAGACCATATGCAGGTGCAGTGGGCCCTGAGTTCCTTCTGATGCATGACAATGTTAGGCCTCATGAGGCTGAAGTGTGTCAGCAGTTCCTGCATAATGAAGGCATAGATGCTATGGACTGGCTTGTCCATTTTCCAGACCAGAATCTAATCAAGCACAACTGGGACATCATGTCTCGCTTCATGCACCACAGACTGTCCAGCAGTTGACTGATGCTTTAATCCAGGTCTGGGAGGAGATCCCTCGGGAGAACATCCGCCACCTCATCAGAAGCATGCTCAGTCATTTTAGGGAGGTCATACAGGCATGTGGAAGTCACACACACACTACTGAGCATCGTTTAATTGTCTTGAGACATTTCCACTGAAGTTGGATCAGCCTGTAATTTGATTTTCCACTTTGATTTTGAGTATCATTCCAAATCTAGACTTCCATGGGATATTAATTTTGATTTACATTGATAATTTTTGTTTTATTTTTTCAACGTATTGTACTGTTATAGATAGATGTGCAACTGGAATATTTTTTTCAGTGAAATCTAGGATGTGGTATTTTAGTGATCCTTTTATTTTTTGGGCAGTGTACTTGTGTAATAACAAGGAACTTAAAGGGAACCTGTCATGTGACTCATTCTACCCAAACCACTGACAGCATGAATCAGATCCTGGCTGCATGATTGGAGCCACGTATAATTTTCTCTGAAAATGCTCTGATGTTTCAAAGACAATATAGTTAGTAGAGCCCAGTTGATGAACAGATCTCTTCCATAGTGATACTCTATTATTTTCTCAAAAATGTTCAGCCAGGCTGTGATTCATGCTGCCCATTGTTTGGGCAGCATGAATAGCAGGACAGGTTCCCTTTAATATCCCCAAATGAGTGATTGGTAAGGGGCTAATCAGTAGCAGTCCTAGTGATCACATCTTTGTCACCTAACCTGTGGATCGGTGAATAATGTAAAGCCCCCGTTACACACTGCGATATCGCTAGCAATATCGCTGTAACGTCACCGATTTTGTGACGTTACAGCGATATTGCTAGCGATATCGCTGTGTCTGATACTTACCTCCGACCGGCTCCCCCGCTGGTAATCGCTGATCGCGCGAGAAGCTGCTGGACCATTCCTCGTCGGTCACTTCCTGCGGCGCTTCCTGCTGTGACGACGAGCGACGCGTGGAGCCGGACGGGAGGACGCAGGATCGCCACGTCTGACAGGTAAGTAGCGATCCCCGTCCCCAGCGATGTCGCTGGTGAGATCTGCCTGAGTGGCAGCTCACTAGCGACCACCTAGCGATGCACCAGCGATCCTGACCGCGTCATATCGCTAGTTGGGATCGCTGGTGCATCGCTAGGTGTAACGGTTCCCTAATTTCATAGGAAAAGCTTCTTAAAAACAGATTGCATATTCTTCATTTCAATTAGCTTTATCTACAGGTGCTTCTCCCAAAATTAGTGCCACAGGTTGATCATCTCCATGCCACGCCGCACTGATGCAGTAATTGATGCCAACGAAGCCCCAACCAAGTACTGAGTGCATTTACTGAACATACATTTCAGTAGGCCAACATTTTTTATTTTAAAATTATTTTTCAAGCTGGTGTTATAAAGTATTCTAATTTACTGAGATAATGACTTTTGGGTTTTCATTGGCTGTAAGCCATAATCATCAACATTAACAGAAATAAACACTTGAAATAGATCCCTCTGTAATGACTCTATATAATATGAGATTCACTTTTTGTATTGAAGAACTGAAATAAATTAACTTTTTGATGATATTCTAATTTTGTGAGAAGCACCTGTATATGTACAGTGTCTCCCTTGAGCAGTTTATCAAGGGCATAACTTGTGTCCATATCAATATCATTGGCTTGTACATGTGGCTATTTAGGTCAACATGGAGCATAAACCCCCCCAAAAAATACACACTATAGTTCCAGTCAATGGTTTAAAAAGCATTTATGACACCTTAAACCAGTTGTCTGGAATACTGTAGTCAGAATGAAGTGTGACTCATGCAATCTCCACAGATTCAGAGGAACTATATGAGTCACATCTTATTGCGGTTTGTTGCTAACAGCAAGACCTTGTCTAAACTCTGGGAGGTAAACCCGCAGCAGCTGGGACTTCAGGAAACACTGAATAAAAGGATTCCCTTATTCCGTTATTCATGTTACAGGACAATATTAGAATGGCTCCTGAGATGAGTGCAGCATTCAGGGAGGGAGAGCCTTCTCTCTTCAGATATGGTTGGTTTAACTGGTGACAGCAGTGATCACTGTTTTAGGAACTCCTGCTGTACAAACAATAGCAATTACAGTGCTCAGAGTGCCAAAGCCGAAATGCCAGTGTTAATAAATTAACTGTGATGATGCCCCCTAGATAAGATGAGGGTACTACACCCTGTGATCCTAGCATGACTAGTGAACTATCCCTGCTTTATAATACACAGTGAGGCTAATTTATCAAAGCTTTTTGGAAAGTGGCATAAAAGCTTTGAAAAGTTGCAACGTTTTTGTGCAATGGAAATTTTGGAAAAAATTAGACACTCAAGTTTGAGTCTTGTCTGCCAAAATAGGGTTGACCACATCTGCCTGTCAGATTCATGCTGCCTGAGCATGTGCAGTATTGATGAATTGACCTCAGTGTGTTAAGCAACATGAGGATGAATTGGTTGTTCACATCAGCTTAGCTCCCTGTCCGCTTCACTCTCTCCCTTGGGCCTGTGCTGCTGAACTGGCTGCACATGCAATATGTCCGCCACTGCAGTATATGTGTACATGCTACAATCATTGTGTTTGGCAGACAGATTTATAAGCATATCAGATCAGTTTTCTGACAGTTAAGATAGATTTCAATCAGATCAAATGGACATTTATACATGGCAATTGTGTTCTGATTGGATAGAAATTAGTTAGATATCTGCATATGTAAATGAATCCATAAGGCCCTCGGACCCACTGGATAGCATTGGCCCAATCCGCCAACAGACTATTGTTAATACAGGCCTGACGACTCTTCCCTGACAAGATTCAGCATGTTCAATTTTGGACTGTCAATTATTTGTGGTTGGTGAGATAATAAACCGGCAAAGCAGTCTGGGAGCAGCTGTCTCCTACAGAACACAGAAGTAATCTGAAGAGGTAAGCGCCCCTGGTTATGGAAGAATCGGGAGATACCACTGTTGGCTAAATAATCGGTCAAACAATTGTTCTGTTAACAGCTATTTATTGTGTATGGGAGGCATAAAAAGGAATTTGTCACCAGGTTTTTCCTACCCCAGTAAAATGTAATGACAAAAACCTGGAATCCAGTGATGTGTCACTTATTGGGCTGCTTGATACCATTTTGCTAAAATCTATGTTGTATCTGTTGCAGATTTAGCAGTAATCTGAATATTGAGCTCACACCACTGATTGGCAGATTTCTGCCCCTGTACAGTGTACACAGAAAGCTTTCACCAGTGGTGGATGTGGGGTCATACACAGCTCATGAATATGCCTGACTACCTAGTTTACTAGTCCTCTAGAAAATATCTCCTGCTGGTAAAACAGTGATTTTATCAAAACTACACTAAGCAGCCAAGAAGTGACACATCACTGGAACCTGGGGTTCTGCCACTACATTTTGCTGCTCTCTTGAGGTGGCAAAAATCTGGTGACAGATTCCCATTAAGATTTCCAGTCACACAGATTTCTTTCCTGCAGCACTATCCTATGCCTGAAGACAATGCTGTATACAAGGTGCTACTCGTTCCCATAACCCATATCTCATGTCTCCACAGTGCTTTACCAATCCTATGCTTGCATTGTGCTCACTGCAATGCTGCCTTTCTTCCAAGTGATTCAGTTGATTAAAAAATAGATTTTTCACATGTGATTTACTCTACTACCTTTTGGTGTGGGTATGCAATTAATGGTAATAGTCTGGTGTCTGAATATTTCTTGCAGTTTGATTTATCTAGGAGATTGGTCTTGAATTGTGCTGCTATAGAGAAAGGGTCTCAAACTTGGCAGAGTAAATGGGCCGCACATAAAAAAAAATTTGAGCTGGGGGCCACATTCTTTTCAAACTTAATACACCTCGTACACACATGGCTCCTCTCCGTACACCTCGTACACACGCGGCTCCACTCCGTACACCTCGTACACACGCGGCTCCACTCCGTACACCTGGTACACATGCGGCTCCACTCGGTACACATCGTACATGCACGGCTCCACTCCGTACACCTCGTACACGCGCGGCTCCGCTCCTTACACCTCGTACACACACGGCTCTGCTCTGTACACCTCGTACACGTGTGGCTCCGCTCCGTCCACCTCGTACACATGCGGCTCCACTCCATACACCTCGTACACATGCGGTTCTGCTCTGCACACCTCGTGCACATGCGGCTCTGCTCCGCACACCTCATACACACGGCTCTGCTCCGTGCACCTCGTACACACACGGCTCTGCTCCGTACACCTCGTACACACACGGCTCCTCTCCGTACACCTCGTACACACACGGCTCCGCTCCGTACACCTCGTACACACATGGCTCCACTCCATATACCTCGTACACACACGGCTTTGCTCCGTTCTGTACACACACTGCTCCACTCCGTACACCTCGTACACACACGGCTCCGCTCCGCACACCTCATACACACAGGACTCTGCTCCATACACCTTGTTCATATGAGTCTCTGTACACACAAGGCATGGCTCTGCTCCATACACCTTGTACACACGGCTCCGCTCTGTACACACATGGCTCCATACACCTCATACACACACAGCTCCGCTCCGTACACACACAGCTCTGCTACATCCACCCTGTAAACCTGTCCTGACCCCACAAAGAAACTTTACCTCATCCAGCACCATGACAACCAACACAGACAGCAGCGTCTTGCATACACGGAGGCCCTTGATCATATGACCCTTGACTCCTCCCCCTCCTGTGATCTCATGCCAGGTCCTGTGCAGTATGTGCACACAGAACAGCCATTGCAGATCGCACGCTCCTGAATGCGCGACTTCCCCCTGCCTCAGGGAGTGGACATGTGGTGCACCGCGGGCCACAGATGCCTGCTTCAGGGGCCGCATGGAGCCCACGGGCCGCATGTTTGAGACCTCTGCAGAGGATGGCAATATCTGAAGAAAGGTAGGACTAGAGATGCGTTGGCAGGGAATTAGACAGTCATCAGTAAAAGTTGTTAAATTGGTCTGGAGCAGATTGAGAAGAAAATAGATAATATGCAATCAGATCATCTGATTTAACTACACTGTAATAAGTTATATGGTCATATGGTCGGAGATTCCCTGAATGGAACTATATGGTCAATTTACAATCACTCTCTGAGTCCCTTCTCCGTCTTACAGACATAGCTTCCCTTCATGACACAGATGCTGCTGCCATTTTTTATAACAGCACAATAACAGCAACACTTGATTTCGCTGCCCCCCTCACGCAGAGCAAAACTCGTACAATCAACAGGCAGCCCTGGCTGACCAGCCTGACCAAAGAACTGAGACGGGTTTCCAGGGCTGCTGAGCGGAGATGGAAGAGAACCCATTCTACTGAGCACTTCAGCGCATACAAGCAGTCCCTTGTCAGCTTTAAGTCCATGCTCTCTGCCGCTAAACAAACTTACATCGCATCTCTCATATCCTCCCTGTCTCACAACCCTAAACAACACTTGAACACTTTCAATTCTCTACTCCGTCCCACAGCACCTCCTCCCCGCCTCTCATTTCTGCTGAAGACTTTGCCTCCTTCTTTAAGCAGAAGATCGACAAGATCAGACAAAACTTTGGCCCGCAGCCCCCAATGCCCCTCTTAGCCGCTCAGCCCTGTTCTGCAAAAGCCAGTTTCTCCACCGTGACAGAAGATCAGCTCTCCACCCTTCTGTCAAGATCACACCTCAACACTTGTGCCCTCGACCCATCCCGTCTCACCTCATCCCTAACTTGGCCACAGTCTTCATCCCATCTCTAACACACCTCTTCAACCTTTCACTTACAAATGGTGTCTTTCCTTCAAACATGCCTCAATCACACCCATCCTCAAAAAGCCCTCCCTTGATCCATCCTCTGTGTCTAACTATTGCCCGATATCTCTTCTCCCTTACGCCCGCAAAAAATACTGGAACAGCATGTATATCTTGAACTGTTCTCCCACCTCTCCTCCTGTTCCCTCTTTGACCGGTTACAATCTGGCTTCCGACCGCATCACTCAACTGAAACTGCCCTAACTAAAGTCACTAACGACTTACTAACTGCCAAGAGCAAGCGACACTACTCTGTCCTCCTTCTCCTGGACCTGTCCTCTGCCTTCGACACCATAGACCATTCCCTCCTGCTACAGACTCTCTCATCTCTTGGCATCACAGACTTGGCCCTATCCTGGATCTCATCATACCTAACAGACCGAACATTTAGTGTCTCCCTCTCACACACCACCTCCTCACCTCGCCCCCTGTCTGTTGGTGTTCCTCAAGGCTCTGTCCTAGGACCCCTACTATTCTCCATCTACACCTTTGGCTTGGGACAGCTCATAGAATCCTATGGTTTGCAGTATCACCTCTATGCCGATGACACGCAGATCTACCTATCTGGACCCAACCTCACCTCCTTACTGACTGAAATCCCACAATGTCTGTCTGCTATCTCAGCCTTCTTTTCTGCTCGCTTTCTCAAACTGAACATGGACAAAACAGAATTCATCATCTTTCCCCCATCTCTTTCTACCCCTCCACCAGACCTATCCATCAATGTCAATGGTTGCTCTCTTTCCCCAGTCCCGCACGCTCGGTGCCTTGGGATGATCCTCGACGCTCTCTTTCAAACCACATATCCAAGCCCTCGCCTCCTCCTGCTGCCTCAAACTCAAAAATATTTCCCGGATCCGCTCATTCCTCAACCACAAAAACACTAGTGCATGCTCTTATCATCTCCCGCCTTGACTACTGCAACCTCCTACTCTTTGGCCTCCCCTCTAGCACTCTGGCTCCGCTCCAGTCCTTCCTACACTCTGCTGCCTGACTAATCCACCTGTCTCCCCGCTATTCCCCAGCCTCCCCCCTATGCCAGGCCCTTCACTGGCTTCCTATTGCCCAGAGGCTCCAATTCAAAACCCTAACCATGACATACAAAGCCATCCACAACCTGTCTCCTCCATACATCTGTGACATGGTCTGTAGGTACCTACCCGCACGCAACCTTTGATCATCTCAAAATCTCCTTCTCTACTCCCCCTTATCTGTTCTTCCCACAACCGCATACAAGACTTCTCCTGTGCTTCCCCCATACTCTGGAACTCTCTGCCGCAACACATCAGACTCTCACCATCAACGAAAACCTTCAATAAGAACCTGAAGACCCACCTGTTCCGACAAGCCTACAGCCTACAATGATCCTTGGTCTACTGAACCACCGCCCGACCTGCTCTACCCTCTCCTACTGTATCCTCACCCATCCCTGTAGACTGTGAGCCCTCACGGGCAGGGTCCCCTCTCCTTATGTACTTGTGTGTCCCTTGTCTTACACATATTTATTATACTTGTCTATATTTCCCCTTTTCACATGTAAAGCGCCATGGAATAAATGGCGCTATATAAATGCATAATAATAATAACAAAAATAATATGGTCTCTGCATGGTGGTATCATGCAATATCTTAATGGAGTCTTTATTTTCTCAAATACATTCTTTATTATCACGACTACGCACACAAATAACGAAATAGCCCCACTTCCATTGGCTTTTCTAGTTCTGTCTTGCTTGAGAGCTCCGCTTGCACTTCTAGCTCTAACTCTGCTGCAGTTGCTAAACCTTGGTGTTTTATGGATCTGGTTAGCATTTAAACAGATAAATCTGTTTTCTTTTTGGTTCACTCAGTTGTTCCATGGGAAGAAAAAAATGTGAGCTATGGGATTTGGTTAAGCTTGAGGTTAAATCCAAGGTTAATGCTTGGTATAAAGTATGTCCTAGTTTGAAGCATTGTCTTCCCTGTTGTAATATTCTAAATTTGTATTCATTGCCTTGGACAAGGTGTTTTATTTCTTTTTCTCCAGGCACACTAAAATGCATTTCCGTTTGTTATACATTGCCATAATTAAAGTGTGAGGTTACATCAGAATTTGCCCGTTCACACATTATATATCTGTTTAGGAATGAAAACCTAGCTCCTGAGCTGTTTATGTCTCACATTATAATATCTGCATTTATATGAACATGTTTAAAAAAAATGCTAAATGCCACTTGAAGATAACTGCTATTAAAAGAACAGCTCTTGTTGATGCTGTTTTGAAACATTATACAAATTATCACATTGTTTAATAAGGCAGAACACACACTCACCTGTCCCTATAATATAGGAAAAAAATGTCATTCACCAAAGTCATCTACTAACACTGCACCGTGCCCCAGCTTTACTGTTCATGTGCCCATTAAATGCTTACGACAATGTACAGTATTGGCATAGGCACACAGACCTGTCTGCCGATAATCAATAAGCTATAATGCTTTGTGTACTCTAGCTAATACTGTATCTATCATAGTAAGCATTCTAGAAAGACAGGCTGGACATGACACCATTCTAAAACCTGCACCCCTCAAAGTCCTCAAAACTACATTTATTAACCCTTCCAGTCCTTCCAGGAAAAAAAGCAATGTGGAAGGAAAAAAAGAACATTTAAGTTTCTTTTACAAAAATATAACTTTAGCTCCAAATTTGTTATTTTCACAAGGGAAAAAAGGAGAAAATGGACCCTAAAATTTGTTATGCAATATCTCCTGAGTATGCTGATATACCATATGTGGGGAAAATCCACCGTTTTTATGCACAGTAGGTCTTGGAAGGGAAGTAGCACCATTTCACTTTTTAACCCCTTTCTGACATTTGACATACTATCCTTTCCATATGCCTTGGGCCTTAATGCCCATGGATGGGATAGTACGTCATGTGCGATTAGCTGCACTCACGTGGGGAGCGCGGCTGATCGTTGCCCGGTGTCAGCTGATTCTCACAGCTGACACCCGGCACTAAGTGTCAGGAGCGGTCTCAGACCGGTCCCAACACTTTAACCCCAGGAACACTGCAATCAAACATATCAAACATAATCGCAGCATTCCAGAGCCAGCAGAAGGGCTGACAGCCCCTCTGCCTTTGGATCGGAGACCCCGCGTCATGACGCGGGGTCCCAATCGCTGCCATGGAGACCCGATGTCATCAAGATGACATCCAGGTCTCCAAAGCTGAGAGACTTCCTGTCATGGGCAGTGGATGTCTGGAAGTCTCTCAGGTTAGTGCATAGAAGCTGCAGCGCTGACAGCTTCTATAGACCTGCAGATCTGCATGCTATAGAAGCGATCAACCTGCACAAAATGAGTGTCCCATAGTGGGACACAGTGTAAAAGTAAGAATTAAATAAAAAAAAAAGTTAAATAATTGTTAAAAATATTTTTTTAAAAAATATAAAATAATAAAATAATCAATATTTATAAAAGTTATAGCTCTCAGAATAAAGTGATGCAGAAATAATTATTTTTTTATATAAAATAGTTTTTATTGTATAAAAGCGCCAAAATATGAAAAAAGAAATAAATGAGGTATCGCTGTCATCGTACTGACCTGAAGAATTAAACTGCTTTATCAATTTTACCGTGCGCGGAATGGTATAAACGCCCCCCTCCTAAGAAATTCATGGATTGCTGGTTTTTGTTCATTCTGCCTCCCACAAAATGTCATGTGCCTGAAAATGGTACCAATAAAAACGTCAACTCATCCCACAAAAACAAGACCTAACATGACTCTGTGGGCCAAAATATGGAAAAAATTATAGCTCTCAAAATGTGGTGATGCAAAAACTATTTTTTGCAATAAAAAGCGTCTTTTAGTCTGTGACAGCTGCCAAACATAAAAACCCACTATAAATAATATATCAAATCCCCATTCATCACCCCCTTAGTTAGGGAAAAATAATAAAATAAAAAAAGTATTTATTTCCATTTTCCCATTAGGGTTAGCGCTAAAGTTAGGGTTAGGGTTTGGGCTATAGTTAGGGTTAGGGTTGGAGCTAAAGTTAGGATTATGGTAACGGTTGGGATTAGGGTTAGATTTGTGGCTAGGGTTATGGTTAGGGTTGGGATTAGGGTTAGGGGTGTGTTGGGGTTAGGGTTGGAGTTAGAATTGGGAGGGTTTCCACTGTTTAAGCACATCATGGGCTCTCCAAACGCAACATGGCGTCTGATCTCAATTCCAGCCAATTTTGCATTGAAAAGTCAAACAGTGCTCCTTCCCATCTGAGCTCTGCCATGCACCCAAACAGTGGTTTACCCCCACATATGAGGTATCAGCATACTCAGGACAAATTGCACAACAACTTTTGCGGCCCAATTTCTCCTGTTACCCTTCGTAAAATGAAATAAATTGGATCTGAAGTAATTTTTTTGTGAAAAAAGTTAAATGTTCATTTTTTTTAAACATTCCAAAAATTCCTGTAAAGCAAATGAAGGGTTAATAAACTTCTTGAATGTGGTTTTGAGCACCTTGAGTGGTGCAGTTTTTAGAATGGTGTCATTTTTGGGTATTTTCTTCATATAAACCCCTCAAAGTGACTTCAAATGTGATCTGGTCCCTAAAAAAATGGTTTTGTAAATTTTGTGGTAAAAATGAGAAATCGCTTGTCAATTTTTAACCCTTATAACTTCCTAACAAAAAAATTTTGGTTCCAAAATTGTGCTGTTTTAAAGTAGACATGTGGGAAATGTTGCTTATAAAGTATTTTGTGTGACATATCTCTGTGATTTAAGGGCATGAAAATGCAAAGTTGGAAAATTGCAAAATTTTCTAAATTTTCATTTTTTTCACAAAAAACGTAAGTCATATCAAATAAATTTTACCACTATCGTGAAGTACAATATGTAACGAGAAAACATTGTCAGAATAACCAGGATCCATGGAGGAATTCCAGAGTTATTACCTCATAAAGGGATAGAGGCCAGAATTGTAAAAATTGGCCAGGTCATTAACATGCAAACCACCCTTGGGAGTAAAGGGGTTAAACACGAAAATGTCTAGAATCAAAAGCAGACATCATGTTGTGTTTGTAGAGCCCCTTATGTGCCTAAACAATGGAAACACCCCACAAGTGACCCCATTTTGGAAACTATACCCCTTAGGTAACTTTTCTAGATGTGTAATGAGCCTCTGAAACCCTCAGCTGCTTCACAGATGTTTATAATGTAGAGCTGTGAAAATTCAAAATCACATTTTACCCACAAAATTTGCTGTTAGCCCCTTTTTTTATTTTCACGAAGGCAGCAGGAGAAAATAGACCCCCAAAATTTGCTGTGTAATTTCTACTGAGCACACTGATACCCTACAAGTGGGGGAAAACCACTGTTTGGGTTTACGCCTCTGCTCGGAAAGGAAGGAGTGACGTTTTGGAACGCACACTTTGATGGAATGGTCTGCTGGCATCATGTGGTGTTTGGCGAGCCCCTGATGTGTCTAAACAGTTAAAACCACCCACAAGTGACCTCATTTTGGAAACTATACCGCTCAAGGATTCTATTCAGGGGTATAGTGAGCATTTTGAACCCATAGAGGCTACACAGAATTTGATAACATTAGTTCAACATATTGAAAATTTTCATTTTTTTCATGAACATGTTATTTTAGCTCCAAATTTGTAACTTTCACAGTGGATAATAGGAGAAAACAGACCACATAATTGTTGCGTAATTTGTCCCAAATGTGACTATACTCTATATGTGGTCAAAAACTTCTGCTTGGGCACATGGCATGACTAGGAAAGGAAAAAGTGCTAATTGCCTGGGATAGATTGTGAATGTCATGTCGCATTTCAATAGCCCCTGACATGTGAAAACAGCAGAAACCCGCTTAAGTGACCCCATTTTGAAAGCTAGACCCGTCAATGAATTCATCTATGGGTGAGGTGAGTATTTTGAACCCATAGGTGCCTCACAGAATTTTCTAACATTGAGACGTGGAAATAAGATATTTTAGTAGTAAAATTTGCAGTTCTTTAGGTGCCAGAGCAGCATAAATCCCCAAAAAGTAACCCCTTTGTAGAAACTGCACCTCTCAATGAATTCATCTAAGGATGCAATGTCTATTTTGTAACATCCGTGCCAGGGTTTTTTTTTCTGGAGAATTGCAAATTTGCCAGTTTTGCACCCACCTATTGTGTCCCCATATAGTGTAGCACCTCCAACATTGAGCCCAACTTGTGATTCTGGCTTCCCCCCTGTAAATTAAGGGCTCTGTCTCCATTACAAAAATGCCAAGCATGTGACCACTTACTGTGGTTTAGTCACAGTGGGGCTCAAGAGGAGTGGGCATGTGGATTTGGGAGCTCAGAATTCACTGGATTTTATTTGGGGGTGGGAGCCATGTCACTTTTCTAGAGTCTTTGTTCTAGCAGGAACATAGGAACCCCCTATAGTTCCAGTGACAGATGATGGCCCCGAGTGGGAGTTGGTTTTGCATGAGATAAATTAGGGGGTTTATTGGTAACATTTTGAGTACATAATATTTTTTGATTGCTTCCAGAATAAGGCTGAATCACATTCTTGTGTTCTCCGCTTAACCAGGGTTCCCCAACTCCAGTCCTCAAGGCACACCAACAGGTCATGTTTTCAGGATTTCCTTAGTATTGCTCAGGTGATAATTGCATCACCTGTGCAATACAAAGGAAATCCTGAAAGTATGATCTGTTGGTGGGCCTTGAGGACTGGAGTTGGGGAACCCTGCGCTAAACAATTACATGTAGGTTTCCATCTAAATCCTATAAAATTGTGATTCACATGAAACCCCCAACAGAATCACCCTTCATGAGGCAGCATGTGCTCTGGTGGTATGCATCTTGTTATTCATGCACAGATCTGTGTCCACTAAAAAGACACTTAAAATGATGAGTCGGAACACAGACCAATCTAAAGTAACACCATCTGCCTCATCAGTGAGTGGTTCCGTTAGGGGCTTTGCATGAATCGCGGTTTTGGGGAATTTATATGGAAACCTCAACGTGAGCTCTCAGCAGAGAGCGCAGGATAAATGTGAGCCAAGCCTTATTCTGATTTTTGGGAAGTAGAATATACAGCAGAATGAGAATATTTCAAATTTTTATTTTTGCACTGTTCACCATACGGTATAAGTGATAAGGTGGATTTATTCTTCAGGTCGGTGCGATTACAGTGATGTCAGATTTATATATTTTTTAAGGTTTTGCTGCTATCACACAGTAAAAATGCTTTTTTTAATAAAAAGTAGTTTTCTAAGATCTGTAACTTTTTTTTTTGGCGAACAAAGGGCTTTTGTTTTTGCAGGATGAGTTGCAGATTTTTTTGGTACCATAATATTTTTTGATCGCTTTTTCTTCAGAATTTTCAGACACAGAATGAACAAAACCAGCCATTCAGTTTTTGTTTTTATTTTTTGCGCTGTTCACATGCGGTAAAAGTGATAAGACCAATTGGTTTGTTAGGTTGGTATGAATACAACAATACTAAATTTTTTTTAAATGCTTTGCTATTATTACAAGCTAAAACAATATTTTAGCAAAATAAATTTCTTATTGCATCATCATATTCTGAGAGCTGTAACTTTTTAAATTTGTGTGACAAATGAGCCATATTAGGTCTTGTTTTTTGTGAGACAGTTGGTGTTTTTCATTTATAATATTTTATTTTATACATGACTTTTTGATCACTTTTTATTTATTTTTTGGGAGTCACTATGATGAGAAAGTATCATTTTGCCATGTTTTTAATTACTTAAATATCATGCCAGTTTTACATAGCGGGTTGATCTGGACATGGCGATACCAATTATGTGTACTTTTTGTTTATTTTTGTTTTATCACAATGTGTTTTTTTTTTACCTTTCATGTTTTATTTTACTTTTTTTATTTTTCACTGTGGGAAATGTATAATTTGTATTTTGATCACTGGTCTTATACACAGCTGTACTCATGTAGAGCAGTGCATCAGACTGTCAGTGTCATCAGACTGGATCTCACAATTCTCTGCAGATGGCCGGTGGACACCGCATCTGGAGGCACGTTTGCCCCTCTCCTATATACTGACAAGCTCATTACCTTACAGAAATCATTCTCCTCAATGCCTAAAGCACCATCGTCCTTTCTGATAGATGCCTATAAGCTCTACACAATCTATATACCACACGTAACTGAAGAAGGTCACATTGACCGAAACGTCTTTTTTCGTGTACTACAATAAACCGCCTTACAAATACCTTTAAGTTGAGTGCTAGGTTCATATTTGTTGCTTTAACGGTTTGGGAACCTAACCTTAGCACCATCTTGAGTTGTGCTCACGGTGTTCTTTCTATACCCCCCATTTTGGACCCCTGTACATCTGAAGGGGTTTTAGCTGTACCCTTGTGGGCCATTTTCCCAACTAGTAACCCAATAATAATGGGACGCTCACCTGCCCAGCACCTGTGCACAAATTGTGTCCTTATAGAAAACTCTAAATTGCATTAAAAGTCCAGTTATACTATATATCAGATGGGTTTTAGAGATAGTGGCAGTCACCACCACATTGTATATGATTTCTTCCATGATCTTCAACAAGCAAAAATCTAACCAATTTTCATTTTGAAATCTTTGCATGATGTCATGACTCCTTATTCTGCTGAACATTTTGACCACTGTGCTATATTTACCAAATTGTTGCTTTTGGCATTTGTACAAGAAGTAGGTTTTAAATATTTGTTTGATGAATTAAGCTGTCAAGTTTATCAACAGGCTAAGCAAAGCATATCAGTCAGCAATGCATATCTTGATTTAGATGATCTTCTGATGAAATTGCCTTTTCGCTTTTTTTGAAAAATGTGCAATCAATAATACTTCTTGGACATTAATTGAAAAATTCACTGTGTGAAATAGATATCCAAAGGCTCATAGTGACTTTACTCAAAAACCCCTCCAGCTATTATTTTGGGTTTAATGGGTTTATCAAATGTTAAACTTCATTGTATGTACAATTATTTTTCTTACCTGTTTAACTCATCAAACTTGATATAAGCGAATCAATTTGATGTAAATCAAGTTCATGTGAATTTTTTAGGAATTAATTGAAGCTGACAAATTTGAACAATATACGATTCGAAAAGTTGCCGCTTTTTACACATTACAGAAGATTGCATAAGCTAGAGAAGGCAGTCATGGTCAGCTATCATATCACACAAAAGGAAATGCAGGGAATTCAGCAGTCATTTTTATGGTGAATCTGGGGTGGCAATGGATATTACAGCTCACAGCTTAGGAATAGAGAAAGGGAATGAAAGTCATTAAACAATACAGATAATGTGTAACACCCAGTATTAAAAAACAATTTCCATCTGTTTAGCCATAATTATATATAATGAGGTCATGTTGAGGTCTCCTAGGACTTGTTAGTAATGACAGGGTGCTAAACATATCCTTTTATGACAATTAGAAATGGGTTCAGTTATGGAGAATTTCTGCTGTTCTGGCACCTCAGGGGCTCTGCCAATGTGCCATGGCACCCTCTAACCATTTCAGCAAAATCTGAACTCCAATTTTTCTATTCTTTGTTTTGCACTGGCGTTCTCAGGAGAAATTGATTAACAAATTGTACAGTCCATTTCTTCCTATTATCCCTTTTGAAAATTTAAAACTTGGGGACAAGGCAACATTTTAGTGCATAAAGTGATAATTTTTCAATTACTCAGCCCAATGTTATACAATTCTGTGAAAAACCTGAGCATTAAAAATGCTCTATACCCCTAGATGAACTCCTGAAAAAAATGTGTTTTCCATAATGGGGTCACTTGTAGGGGTTTCTGTTGATTTGACATGTCAGGGGCTTTTCAAATGTGACATACCATTTGCTATCTATTCCAGCCAAAATTGTCCTCCAGAATTCAATTGCCTCCTCCCTTTGGAGCCCTTCCGTATGCATAAACAGTAGATTTCCAGTCTGAACTTCAACTGCATCTGAATTGTTTTGTTTAAAATTCATTGTGGCAATGTCTAGAACCAAAATTAGAAAAATGTTGTCTCTGTCCAAATATATATGTGCGTATTTGTGTGCAGCAGCACTGTTGGTTATTAGGCTGCCTTATAAGGCTCCCTGATAGCTGCATTGCTGTTTGCACACTGCTGTGCAGAGTGCTTTTTTATAAGCAAAAATATTTTAATTCCATTTTTCTGCACAGTTACCAATCCTTCATTTTTTCACACTTTTTTGTGCAGCAGCTCTGTTGGTTATTAGGCTGCCTTATGGGCTCCCTGATAGCTGCATTGCTGTTTGCACACTGCTGTGCAGACTGCTTTTTTAAAAGCAAAAATCCTTTTATTCCTTTTTTTCTGCACAGCATATACTGAGCGTACATTTTTTCACACACCGTATAGAGGTGTACGTTCCTCACACACTACCATGTACCAGCTGGTATCACGGACAAATACATGCTATGTGTGACTCCGTAAAAAAATACACGGAGATTAACATTTTTCCATACATACACCATATAGAGGTGTCCGATTATCAAACAGTATCGGATATCTGGTGTTCTTATTACTGTCAAATCTACACAGAGTCAGTGTGTGTGTGTGTGACACACCATAAATACATATACGGACATTTCCATTTCTTTATACACCCTAATGAGCAGTCCGATTGTCAAACAGTATCGGATATCTGGTGTTCTTTTTACTGTCACATCTACACAGAGTCAGTGTGTGTGTGTGAGACACTCCATAAATACATATATGGACATTTCCATTTCTTTATACACTGTATTGAGCACTCCGATTGTCAAACAGTATTGGATATCTGGTGTTCCTATTGCTGTCACATCTACACAGAGTCAGCGTGTGTGTGTGACACTCCATAAATACATATACGGACATTTCCATTTCTCTTTACACCGTATTGAGCAGTCCGATTGTCAAACAGTATCGGATATCTGGTGTTCTTATTATGGTCACATCTACACAGAGTCAGAGTGTGTGTGCGACACTGCGTAAATACATATACGGAGATTGACAGTTTCACCAGCAACGTATACAGCTGTACACCTCTGATACAGTACCGTATATCTGCTTGTTGGATTCGGTGAAATACATACTGGGTGAGCGTCTGTGACTCACAAAATATATACAGAGATTTCACTTCTTACATACAACTTACACAGCTGTACGCTACTCATGCAGTACCATTTCTCTGCTAGTATTTTTGGTACATTTTCCCAAACATGAGGAAGTTTGGTGGAAGAGGCCATGGACGTGGGCGAGGGGGCGCAGCTGGTACTGATGGTGGTGGTGGTGCATCGGCTGGTTCTGGCAAAAGCACAATAGCAGCTAAGGCAGGAGGTGTTGAGCCTGTGTCATCATCTGGCACAAGAAGGCCTTTAAGGTTCCCTTTTCTGGGAGTAGGTAAACCGCTTTTAAAGCCGGAGCATCAGGAACAGGTTTTGGCTTACATTGCCGAAACAGCCTCCAGCTCTATTGCCTCCTCTTCTGAGGTTACAAAAACTGCAAGCACAGAGTCGTCAGTTCAGGCCTCTTGTCAGGAACAACACCTTTTGTTGTGTCCTTCACACATAACAAAAGTGAAGGTTGCTGCAGCACACACTTCAGATTACTCCATGGAGCTCTTTTCACATACCATTCCTGGGTTATCAAGTCAAATCCTGAATTCCCCAGTCCAAGATGAATCTGACATGGAGTGCACTGATGCACAGCCACTGCTAGACGAATCTGCTGGTACATTCACCCACAGCACTACATTGCCCTCGCAGTCTACTGAGCCCGAATCAGACCCTGATGAAACTCAGGTGCCCCTTCCCGCATACTATACCACCTTACACGGTGACACGAGGAAGGTACAGAGGAAGGTGCAGATGACATTGAAGATGAGGTCATGGATGACCCAGTTGTTGACCCGGATTGGCATCCATTGGGGAAGAGGGTGCTGGTGACAATAGGTCAGAACAGGAGAAGGATCCGCAGCAGGCATCGTCATCGCAGCAGCGGTTATCCGGCAGGCCCTTAGCTGTCAAAAAACTTGGCAAGGAAACTAAAAGAGTTGCAGGACAGCTTGGCCAGACGGTAAAATTAGCATAGCGTGCAAGCCCTGAAAATTTGTACCATAGTAGGAAGAGTGCAGTGTGGAGCTTTTTTGAACAAAATCCTACTGATGACGCAAACGTTATCTGTAAGAAGTGCTGAAGGACCTTTAGCAGAGGGAAAAATCTAAGAAATTTGAATACCAGTTGCATGCTTAGACATTTAACCAACATGCACTTGCAAGCGTGGACGGACTACAAAAGCTCAGGTAGCACATGTGCACCTGCTCCGACTCAAGTTATCCTGCAATGCTCCATCGCTTCCCCCACTGTAAGGCCACCGCTAAGCACACCACCATCAAGAAATGTTGAGGTGTTGTCGCTAGGCCAAACCAGTCACGCAAACACAATATTTTCATGAGGAAACACTCAATCTAGGCCATCAACATCCTCACCATCACCAACCCCTTCTCAGTCCGTCATGTCCAATGCTAGTTCCCCCATATGCAGCTCTCAAGTCCAGCTCACCAGACCAGACACTCTGAGTAGGACAAGAAAGTACTCATCCGCGTACACTGGCTTTGAATGCCTACATTGTCAAACTGATCTCATTAGAGATGATGCCCTTCCCTTTGATAGAAAGCAAAGCTTTCTGAGAGCTCATGGCCTACGCTGTCCCACGCTATGACCTACCCAGTCAGCACTTCTTTTCTCGAAAAGCCATCCCTGCCCTCCACTGGCATGTGAAAGACCGCATTGTCCATGCATTAAAACAATCAGTGAGTGGAAAGGTTCACCTCACAACAGATTCATGGACCAGTAGGCATGACCAGGGCCGTTATGTGTCTGTCATGATCCATGCTGGATTGTGACAGATAAAAGCACATGTAACCTTTTTTCCTTTAAGCTGTTTGCATAAAGTTAGTTTTGCCCCCAATGGCCATTAGGGTCATTACACAGTGGTGTCTTTAGTTCTAGTTTTGCCTCCGGTGGTGGCTAGTATTATTACACGGGAATCACTAGCAGGTGGGATTGCTCTGGCTCTTGTCTATGAATGAGAGTCAGGTGGTCTCACTCACTGTTGGTGATATTGGTCATTTCCAACCATCCTTGGTGGAGGAAGGAGCTAGAGAAGAGTTCCTTGTAGCTCAGTCAGAGTTCTGGTGTGGAAGGAGCTACAGTGAGGAGTTCCTTGCAGCTCTGACAAAGCTTTGGTGAAGTAGCAGCTATTCAGGAGGAATGCAGCACTCAGATGCTGGACTCTGTTGCTGGGAGCAATAGCAACAGAGCAAAGCTAAGTGCTTTTTCCCTGTTTGTAACTTTACTTATGTGTGTTTTAGTGCAGTGGGATTAGTTTCTGCACCGTCCAATTCATTAGAAAGGGATAGGTGCAGGGCGAGCTAGGGTTTTTAGGTATCCTGCTCGTCGCCAGGTGCGGAACCTGCCTAGGGACCGTCAGGAGTGTAGAGACACTGACTGAGGGGAGTGCAGGTGGTCTCCACGTCCACTTTCCCTATTGCAGGGCCCTCCATTGTATCGGTTTCCCTGGTGTTTCCCGTATCTCTGTAAATTCGCCCTGCTGGAGGCGGTGTATCCAGGGTCACGGGCATCATAGAAATTTGCCCTGCTGGAGGCGGAGTATACAGTCACCAGTGACTAGTGTTGAGCGATACCATCCGATATTGAGAAATATCGGATCGGATTGGATCGGCCGATACCCAAAAAGTATCAGGTATCGCCGATTCCGATACCGGAAGTCCCATTCAAGTCAATGGGACAGAAATATCGGAATTAAAAAACCCCTTTCTTTACTTGTACATCCAGTTCGGGAGGGGGGAAGAGTGTGGGCATTGCGTGGGTGGACACTGTGCGTGTCTGTGTGTGCGGGCGGGGTCTGTACGGGCCTCTCAGGGGTCTGTGCAGGCCTGCCAGGGGTCTGTACGAGCCTGCCGGGGGTCTGTGCGGGCCTGCCGGGGGTCTGTGCGGGCCTGCCGGGGGTCTGTATGGGCCTGCCGGGGGTCTGTGCGGGCTGCCCGGGGTCTGTGCGGGCTGCCGGGGGTCTGTACGGGCCTGCCGGGGGTCTATACGGACCTGCAGGGGGTCAGTATGGGGCTGCTGGGGGTCTGTGCATGCCTGCCGGGGGTTGTGTGTGCGTGTGCAGGCTATGCCTGCTACAATGACAGTGATTGACACATTAGTCAATGATGGGACAGTAGTAATCCCATCATCTGGCTAATGTGTTGAATGTAAAAAAAAACCATACATACTACATATATACAACATTCATACAACATACATACATTCATACTACATACATACTACATATATACTGCATTCATACAATATACATACATACTACATACATACTTCATATATACTACATTCATACAACATACATACATACTACATACATACTACATATATACTACATTCATACTACATTCATACAACATACATGCTACATACATACTACATATATACTACATTCATACAACATACATACATACTACATACATACTTCATATATACTACATTCATACAACATACATACATACTACATACCTACTTCATATATACTACATTCATACAACATACATACTGTAGGGATGTGATTCACTAAAGTGCAGCGGTAGACAATCAGGAGACCGGTTCTTCCAAAGTTCATGAGGTTTATTTCTGTCATAAACCATAAAACAGCGTGTCACCAAAAATAGCCTCTAGCTTAGGCAAACAAAACATAAACGTTCGTGGTTGCAGACTCAGACCGCGAGTCTCAGCACATGCTGGGAGGTGTAGTCCTCCCCACATACAGCTCCCTGGTTCAGGAGCAGGTCACATTATAAGGCTGTAGCCACACCCACATTCCCAGCACATTCCACAGGTCCTTCAAACAAAAACAATAACAATATCTGGTATGCTTTACTTATGCCTTACATTATGGAGATAAGCCATTTATGAGGCACATATCTCCCATCAATTACACGACCCTTAGCCCTGCCACAATACATACTACATATATACTACATTCATACAACATACATACATACTACATACATACTTCATATATACTACATTCATACAACATACATACATACTACATATATACTACATTCATACAACATACATACATACTACATATATACTACATTCATGCAACATACATACAACCTACATACTACATATGTACTACATTCATACAACATGTGGGACACTCGTGGATTTCTGCGGATCAGGGAGTATATCGCTTGTTTGTTGTTTTAATATTTTTTAAAGATGACACTGGCTTCGGGGAACAAATTGACAAGTGATGGTGAGTATGTACTCTATGTCATATGTACTGCATGTCTATATGTATGTATTGTATGAATGTATTGTATGTAGTATGTATGTAGTATGTATGCTGTATGAATATAGTATATATGTTGTATGAATGTAGTATATATGTAGTATGTATGTATGTTGTATGAATGTAGTATGTATGTTGTATGAATGCAGTATATATGTAGTATGCATGTATGAATGTAGTATATATGTAGCATGTATGTATGCATGTTGTATTAATGTAGTTTATATGTAGTATGTATGTATGTTGTATGAATGTAGTATGTATGTATATATGTATGTTGTATGAATGTAGTATATATGTAGTATGAATGTAGTATATATGTAGTATGTATGTAGTATACATGTATGTTGCATGAATGCTGTATATATGTAGTATGTATTTTTTTTTTGTTTTTTTTTACATTCAACACAGCCGGATGATGGGACTACTACTGTCCCATCATTGGCTAATGTGTCGATCACTGTCATTGTAGCAGACATCGCCCAATGGCACTTGTAGTCCCATCGGACAATGCCTGCACACACACACAACCCCCGTCAGGCCCGCACACCCCCCCCGGCAGGCCCACACAGACCCCCAGCAGGCCCTTACAGACCCCTGGCAGCCCTTACAGACCCCTGGCAGGCCCGCACAGACCCCCGGCAGGCCCGTACAAACCCCTGGCAGGCCCGGACAGACCCCCGGCAGCCCGCACAGACCCCCGCAAGGCCCGCACAGACCCCAGGCAGCCCGCACAGACCCCAGGCAGCTCGCACAGACCCCAGGCAGGCCCACAAAGACCACCGGCAGGCCCGCACAGACCGCGCATCATGATGCGCACAGATCGTGCATCAGCATGACATCATTTCAGCAGCCAATCACAGCCACAATACTGGCTCATTGCATTATGGGAACTTCCGATTCCGGTATCCGATATTGTAAAAATATCGGTACTCGGTATCGGAATTCCGATACAGCGAATATCGGCCGATACCCGATATTTGCAGTATCGGAATGCTCCACACTACCCGTGACATCACATTATCACCAACCCTACATTTTTTTTCTGCTGAGCCATGGACCCAATGCAGACCTTTGCCCAAATGCTGCAGATATTTACTGATGAGATTAGGGGGCTGCGCAGTGAGTTGGTGCAGCAACTGCAGCTGTTGGCAGGCTTTGGGGGCTTGGTTCAGGAACAGGCTCAGCCAGAACCCAAGATTTTCCTCCCTGACATTTTTTCTGGAGGGAGAGATCAATTCTTGGTTTTTCAGCAGGCCTGCAAATTATACTTCAGTCTGTGCCCTCGTTCATCAGGGAGTGAAGAGCAACGGGTGTGAATCATTATGTCCCTTCTTAAGGGGGATCCCCAATCCTGGGCCTTCTCCGTGCCGGACGAGTCACCATCATTAGAGTCCGTGGATGAGTTTTTTGCGGCATTGGCGCTAGTGTATGGGGATCCTGATGGCGTCTCCCTGGCGGAATCCCGACTCCGTAGGTGTAAACAGGGAGCCCGGGTTGCTGAGGAGTACTGCTCAGAGTTTAGGAGATGGGCCACTGACTCTCAGTGGAATGACCCTGCACTTAGGAGTCAATTTTTGCAGGGTCTGTCTCCAAAGTTGCAGGATAATCTGGTGCAGTACGCCGCCCCCAGGTCGCTGGAGGCCGCCATGTCCCTTGCCATCCGGGTGGAAAGACACCTTAGGGAGAGACATACACAAAATGTGCTTCCTGTTGTCCTCGCTAGGGAGGAGGACCCGCCAGTGCGGATGGAGGAAACCAGGACTCCGGTGTCGTTGGGACAAAAAAGAGGTTGTCTGCGGCTCGCCATGGTGGGGGGTATGCTTTTCTTGTGGGAAGCCGGGCCATTTCATGGGAGCCTGCCCAGTGTGTGCCAAGTCTTCAGACGAACCCATGCAAGTAGGAGGAGCTAGTTTGTGTACAGGGCTGCCTACAGTTCAGAGAGTGGTGTCGGCATGTTTCTGCTGCGGGCAGACTGGTCATGTCCTTAAGGCTTGCCCTACGTGCACCAAATTATCTATGCCATCTCAGAAGCCGCATTCCCCTGGTCGCTTGGAGGGAGGTGACCAGGGAGTGTATATTTCCTCCATTTTGCCCTCTCAAGGTACTATGTCAGCGGAGGTGTTGGCTTGCAGGGTACCGGAGGTGATACTGGTGCTTGTGGACAGAGGAGCAGGAGTCAGTCTCGTGGATGCTCACTTTGTCCAGACTCATGGCCTGAGGTGTAGGACGCTAGCCCAACCTATAAGCGTCCAGGCCATTAACTCTGTTCCACTGAGCCAGGGGAGCTTGACTCAAGTCGTAGAAAATATCCATCTGAGGATAGGACATCATGAGGAGTCCTTGGCATGTTACGTCTTGGAGGGAATGCCGGTGCCTATCGTTTTAGGCCTCCCTTGGCTGAAAAAACACAATCCGGTAATAGATTGGTGGACTAGGGAAGTAGTCAGCTGGGGGCAGTCGTGTGAGGGCTGCTGCCTAGGGGCTACTGTCTCTGCCATCTCTCTGCAACTGGCCCCTTCCTCTCCAGTGGGAGCAGCAGATGTGCTGCAGGAGAGTGGGGGCAAGTCTCATCCCTCGCCATTAGCCAACCCTGGGATGCGCAGACCTCGTGGTGAAAGGGGTTGGAGGGTGGTGAGCCCCTTGGTGAATTGCGGGGGTGTGAGTGTGGTGACACAGAGGGACGCCTCTGTTGTCAGTTCCAGTAAGAGTTCACCGTATTGTGACAAACTAATGTGTGGCAATAAACGTTCAGGTCCGGACCCTTGTGTGAGCGAGCATAGATAGGTTGCCACCAAAAAACATTCAGTGGAAGTGTGTTGCGGAGTCTTTCCAGCTCGAGTTACCCCCAAACATGCACATACACAACTCTTTCCCCAGGTCGGCGCTTTGGAGATGTGTGGTGCCTCCAGAACATACATTGCCAATACCAGCGGTGCTCATTTGTCATGAACCTGAAGTTCAGGTAGTGGTTGGGGTGAACTCTGGATCTGGGCGTCCGCTCTGTAGGTGGTTCCCTGATGAGGAGCGGTCTTGAGGGTCCAGAGGCCCCTCATTGAGGGAGGGTACTGTCACGATCCATGCTGGATTGTGACAGATAAAAGCACATGTAACCTTTTTTTTCCCTTTAAGCTGTTTGCTCAAAGTTAGTTTTGCCCCCGGTGGCCATTAGGGTCATTGCACAGTGGTGTCTTTAGTTCTTGCTTTGCCCCCGGTGGTGGCTAGTATTATTACATGGGAATCACTAGCAGGTTGGATTGCTCTGGCACTTGCCTATAAATGAGAGTCAGGTGGTCTGACTCACTGTTGGTGATATTGGTCATTTCCAACCATCCTTGGTGGAGGAAGGAGCTAGAGAAGAGTTCCTTGTAGCTCAGTCAGAGTCCTGGTGTGGAAGGAGCTACATTGAGGAGTTCCTTGCAGCTCTGACAAAGCTTTGGTGAAGTAGCAGCTATTCAGGAGGAAAGCAGCACTCAGGTGCTGGACTCTGTTGCTGGGAGCAATAGCAACAGAGCAAAGCTAAGTGGTTTTTCCCTGTTGGTATCTTTACTTATGTGTGTT
Source organism: Dendrobates tinctorius (assembly GCF_039654945.1). Taxonomy (NCBI): domain Eukaryota; kingdom Metazoa; phylum Chordata; class Amphibia; order Anura; family Dendrobatidae; genus Dendrobates; species Dendrobates tinctorius. The sequence continues at coordinate 13,998,014 of NW_027361703.1, read as the reverse complement.
TTAGTGCAGTGGTGGGATTAGTTTCTGCACCGTCCAATTCATTAGAAAGGGATAGGTGCAGGGCGAGCTAGAGTTTTTAGGTATCCTGCTCGTCGCCAGGTGCGGAACCTGCCTAGGGACCGTCAGGAGTGTAGAGACACTGACTGAGAGGAGTGCAGAAGGTCTCCACGTCCACGTTCCCTATTGCAGGGCCCTCCATTGTATCGGTTTCCCTGGTGTTTACCTTATCTCTGTAAATTCGCCCTGCTGGAGGCGGTGTATTCAGATACATGTGTAACTATTGAGATTCGCCTGCTGGAGGCGGTGTATCCAGCTGCACGTTTCATTGTTTAAATTTGCCCTGCTGGAGGAGGTGTATCCAGGGTCACGGGCGTCATAGAAATTCGCCCTGCTGGAGGCGGAGTATCCAGTCACCCGTGACATCAGTGTCCATCACTGAGCACTGGGTTAATGTGGTGGATGCAGGCTCCACAGGGGACAGCGGTGGTGGAACAGTGCTGCCTAGCCCACGGTATAGGAAACAGTTGGGTGTAGGCATTCGACCCTCCTCCTCCTCCAGATGCAAAAGCTCATTGACAGAGCGCAGTCGCACGAGCACTCCATCCACATCTGTCAGTGTTGCACATGAGGTGTCCCACTATCGAACAGCTAGTGGCAAGCGGCAGCAGGCTATTTTAAAAATGAAGTCTTTGGGCGACAGTAGACACACCGCTGAGGTACTGGCCGAGTATTTGCATCGACAAACAGAGTCATGGCTGGGCAGTCTACATCTTGAGTCTGGCAAGGTAGTCAGTGATAACGGCCATAATTTTGTGGCAGCCATAGCCTGTGTAAAACTCACACACATACCTTGCCTGGCTCACACTTTGAACCTGGTGGTGCAGTGCTTCCTAATTATCCGGAGTTAACATCCCTGCTCCATAAGGTGCAAAGACTGTGCTCGCACATCCGTCGCTCAAACGTCCACTCCAGTCGTATGCAGAAGCTGCAGCGATCACTCAACCTCCCCAAGCACCGCCTAATCATAGACGTTGCTACAAGATGGAACTCCACCATGCACATGGTTGAGAGGCTGTGCGAACAGAGGCAGGCTGTAATGCATTTGTGGGAGGATACACGGGCAGGCAGCTTGAGGGCAAACATGGAATTGTCGGGTGTACAGTGGTCAAAGCTGAAAGACCTCTGAAAAGTCCTTCAGTGTTTTGAGGAATGCACACGGCTGGTAAGCACAGACGACGCCATCATAAGCATACCACTTATGCGTCTGCTCATGAATACTTTGATGCACATCAAGGATCAGGCGTCTGCAGCTGAGGAGCAACAGGAGGAGGAGGAGGAGGGAAGCCTTGATGACAGTCAGCCATTGTCTGGTCAGGGAACTGGCATGGACGAGGTGGAGGAAGATGAGGGGGATGATTATGTTGGGGAGGAGGATGCTTCTCAGGGGGCAATAGAACATGTGGGTGTGCCAAGGTCAGGTACAGGGTTTGTCCGTGACTGGAGGGATGTGGATTTGCCAGAAAGTGCTCCTCCACCCACCACTGGCAGTGCAGCATTGACACCTGGAACATTGGCCCTCATGTGTGACTATGCCTTGCGGATCCTAAAAAGGGGCCCCGCATTGCCAAAATGATGAGGGATGATGGCTACTGGTTGGCCAGCATCCTCAAACCACGCTATAAAGGCAAATTACACAACATCATGCCACAGGAGAACCTAGAGCTAATATTGGCTAACAAACAAGCAACTCTGGTAAACAGGTTGTTTGAGGCATTCCAAGCACACAGCAGTGGAGCTGATTCTCCCATGAGCCATAGTAGGCAAAATGGAAGAGGTGTTCGTGGTGCACACAGCCGAACTGGCGTTGGAGACAGGGGTTTCCTGACCATGTTGTGGTCTTATTTCTCAAGTCCCACGCACACAACAGCTAATACAGAATCAATTGCAAGTGACAGGAGACAGCAGTTGTCAACTATGGTTACAAACTACTTCTCCCATATCGAGGTTCTCCCTCACCGGTCATTCCCCTTTCATTATTGGGTCTCAAATCTGGACACATGGCCTGAATTGGCCCAATTTGCCTTACAGGAGCTCGTTTGCCCTGCTGGTAGTGTGCTATCTGAAAGTCTTCAGTGCTGCTGGATCAATCCTAACAGAAAAAAGGACCCGTCTGTCAACCCAAAATGTTGATGATCTAACCTTCATTAAAATGAACCATGTATGGGTTTCAAAAGATTTTGTCCCACCCTCCCCTGATAACACATAGGTTGCCAGAATAAAGGCTCACTTTTGTCCTCCTCTTCCGCTGGCTTCTCCAATTCCTCCATTTGCAGCAGCTGAAAGTCCAGCCTACACATCAACATACGCCATTTTTTAAACCACCCGAAATGGGCTGCCCCCCCATCCCAGGCCCGAGGCCAACACCTGCCACACCCGGGCAAGTGCTGTTGCCCTGAACAGGTGTGTGGCCCAACCCTTGGGCGACGGCACTGGCACAGGGCCTCTCATAGTACAATAAAGTGTCTCTGACGGTGGCGGGGCCCACTCGCCGTCAGACACACTGGTGTACTATGAGGGGCCCTGTGCCAGTACCGGCGCCCATGAGTGGGTCCCTACTGCTTGCTCAAGGACACAGCACTTGCAATACTTACCTCTCCCTGCTCCACCGTTGTGTAGTCTGGCCATTTAAATCCATCACAGGGACGGCCACTACAAATTTGGTGTAATGATCGATGATAGTTAAGATGTAGCTATGTCCTGTCCTGCTGACCTCTACCTTCAGATTACCAATGGCTACCATTTGTAATAGACGTCAACTCCCAATCAGATGCAGTGGTGCTTTATGATCACCTTTCACATTTTTCATAGTCACAGACGTGTGACATTCCTGCCACCATTTCTCAATGTGTCCTGACATGGCAATCCAATAGAATCCCCTAAGGCCTGTGGCTTGTGTGTTTTGCACTCTCTAAGTGACCAGACAGATCATGATAGGCAGTGAGAACCATGTCTACAGCTCTCCCTGTGATCACAATTTGATGGAGACTAGTTACAGTGATGGGATCGACGCAACTGCGATACAGCAACCCTTTATTCACTAATTTGCATTTTAGCTGTATCCACAGTTAAAGTTATTGAGGGTCAGCATGGACTCTGCGAATTCTCCCAGGAGGTTTTCCCGTGATTACAAATTCAAAAACATCTAAAATCACTCGACTTTACGTCTGTACTTTTATCCATCTACCTTCCTCTAGCGGAGAGTCTTGACTGGCAGATTGACACTGAAATATAAACAAAGATTTCAATGTACTCCAACACTGTACACTGGTGTACGTTTCGAATACATTTCCCTTTTTCTCATTTTTATGTTTGGGTGTAATCCATACTGAGCCTGTGAGAGTTTGTCTCTTACTCTGGTAAAATATAAGGAGATTTAAAATGACACCAACACTGTATGCAGCTGACCGATTGTAAAACATTACCCTTTTTCAAGTTTTTATATTCTTTTGTAATCCATACTGAGCCTGTGAACGTCTGTCTGTAACTCCAGAAATATATTTGTAGATTTAAGATTAACCCAAGACTGTATACAGCTGTACGCTTGTGATACCTTACCCATTTACTGCTTTTTATATAGTGGTCTAATCCATACTGGGCCAGTGAGAGTCTGTTTCTGACTCTGGAAATATCTACTGAGATTTACAATTACCCCAACACTGTATGCAGCTGTACGCTTCTGATCCATTACCCATTTACTGCTTTTTATATTGTGTAATCCATACTGACCCTGAGAGCGTCTGTGTCTGCCTCCTGAAAAAAATAAGGAGATTTATGTTTAAACAATACTATATGTACCTTGTATCTGGTGATACAGTAACCTTTTTATATTCTTGGCTAATGCATACTGGGACTGAGAGCATCTGTGTCTGCCTCATGAAATGTCTACAGAGATTTAGAATATTTAAACTATACTATATATACCTTGTATCTGGTCATACTGTACCCTTTTTCAACTTGTTGTTATTGTCAAATCCATACTGAGCATGTGAGCATATGTGTCTGCCTCCTGAAATACATATGGAAATTTTTTTGTATTTTAAGTAGACTATACATACCTTGTATCTGTTGATCCAGTACCCTTTGTGCCCGAAATTCATCCTCCACCCATCACTCAAAGTGCATCATTGACACCTGGAACATTGGCACACATGTGTGATTATTTCTTGCGGATCTTCTTTTTATATTGTGGTGTGATCCATACTTGGCCTGGGAGAGGCTGTGTGTTACTCTTCAAATATAAATGTAGATCGCCAAATGACCCCAACACTGTATACAGCAGTACGCTTGGGATCCATTCCCCTTTTACTGCTTTTTATATTGTTGTCTAATCCATACTGGGCCTCAGAGCGTCTGTGTCTGCCTTCCGAAATAAATACGGGGATTTTGAATGTTGAAACTATACTATATACCTTGGATCTGGTGATACTGTACCCTTTTTCTACTTTTTAGTTTGTTGTCGAATCCATACTGGCCATGACAGCATCTGTGTCTGCCTCCTCAAATATATACGTAGATTTATAATGTTGAAACTATACAATATATCCCTGTTATCTGGTGTTAAAATGAAACGCCATGCAGGGCCGGGGGTTACTCAGTACCGGGCCTTTCAGGCTCTTTTAAGGGGGAAGCATGTCACTGTGGTGATTAGGACCCAGTCCGTGGCCCTGGGTGTCCAATAAAGAAGATGACAGTTCAGATGAGGGGGAAGATGGTATGATAATTAATTTGGAAAAGGGGGATCATGATGCCACCCGTGGTACTCGGCTAGGGTAGCCGACGCTGCAATGCAGATCCTCTGTGACGGTGTTAAAGCAGACAAGATGATGAAGCTCTCCATGGGCAGAGCTGTATCCCAGGGCAGTTGAGATAGTCTTTGTGAGCCATTGACGGTGATGGTTAGTGCAAGCGTGAGTAGCAGGCGAGTTGTAAAAGCCACCAAGGATGCAGTTGGGTGCAGTTTAAGAGTTTTTCCTCAAAAGTTTTGTGCACAAGATGACCCGATTGGTACTGTGTCATCCGAGGAAGGGGTCCGGCACACTCAAAAGTAGATCAGGAACATCTGTTCAAGACTCCTCCTTGTGTATCCTTTCTAGGCTGTGTCTCTGCACTGATCTCTCCCTTCCTTCCTGCTGTGGGTCTTCGCAAACAGTGTCCCAAGCCGGCAGCCACGGATCACAGCGGGCGACGTGGGTCATGCTCCGGGGTCCTTTATTCCAACTGCTGCCTTTTTGAGTATTGAATGCGACTGCGACTGATGCACTTAAAGTTACCTCAGTCTCCATCTTTCTAGCTAAGCCCTGTATTTCTCCACTACCTTCATGAGCCACCTTCCCCAACGAGGCCTGGTCCTTCCTTCTCCAGAAACGGGCTTCACAGGTGGCTTATTGCACTTCCCGTGCCCCAAGGACCCCTTCCTTCCAGTCTAGGAGCTTGGACAAGATTTTTCTCTCTTCTCTGACCCTCAGCCCTCTCACAGCAATCCTGCTCTTACTCTGTCCTGTCACCGACTGACAACTCTCTAGAAAGATCCATTTACCTCAGACTAGCTCCACCCATCAACTGTCAGCTTGCTCTCTCTGATTGGATGCCCACAATCACTCCACTACCTAAGCTCCTCCCACTGTACCTACCTTCCACACTAACCCGCAACACCCTTTCCTAGTCAGTCTGGGATGAGGCCATCTTCCCGCCGGGTACACCCAGAAAGCACTGACTATCATGTGTGTGTTTGTTGAGTACAGGGTTAGGAGTCCTGAGTGGAGATCCCATCTTACCTGAGGGTGGGATAACACACCTTTGGATGAGGTGCAGTACCTCTGTGGCGACTGTACCCTCAGGGGCGCCATAGTACCCTTTCTCAACTTTCTATATTGTTGTCGGATCCATACTGGGCTTGAGAGCATCTGTGTTTGCCTCCTGAAATGTATACGGAGATTCAGTATGTTTAAACTATACTATATATACCTTGTATCTAGTGATACTGTACCCTTTTATATTATTGTCTAATCCATACTGAGCCTGTGACCATCTGTGTCTGACTCATGAAATATATACGGAGATTTACAATTATCCCTAGACTGTATAGAGCTGTCCGCTTCTGAAACAGTACCATATATCTGCTGGTATTTTTAGTCCATTTTCACAAAAATTATTACATATGGTGGAAGAGGCCACGGACGTGAGTGTGGGGGGGCAGCTGGTACTGATGGTGGTGGTGGTGCATCTGCTGGTATTGCCAAAAGCACCATAGCAGCTAAGGCAGAACGTGTTGAGCCTGCGTCATCAGCTGGCACAAGAAGGCCTTTAAGGCTCCCTTTTCTGGGAGTAGGTAAACTGCTTTTAAAGCCTGAGCATCAGGAACTGGTTTTGCCTTACATTGCCGAAAAAGCCTCCAGCTCTATCACCTCCTCTTCTGAAGTTTAAAAAAATGCAAGCACTGAGTCGTCAGTGCAGGCTTCTGGACAGGAACCACCCCTTTCCTTGTCTCCTTCACCCCCACTAAAAGTGAAGGATGCGGCAGCCCACACTTCATATTACTCCATGGAGCTCTTTTCACAGGCTATGCCTGTGTTATCAAGTGAAAATCTGAATTCCCCAGTCCAACATGAATTGGAGATGGAGTGCACTGATGCACAGCCACTGCTAGATGATTCTGCTGGTACATTGACCCACAGCACTACATTCCCCTCGCACTCTACAGAGCCAGAATTTGACACTGATGAAACTCAGGTGCCCCTTCCCACATACTATACCACCTTACACGGTGACACAGAGGAAGGTGCAGAGGAAAGTGCCGGTTCCCTGAGCATGTGGGGGGTCCTACTCATGGGCGACGGCAGTGGCACAGTGCCCCTCATAGTACGCAAAAGTGTCTCTGCCGGTGGGAGGGCCCACTCGCCATCAGACATACCGTCGTACTATGAGGGGCCCTGTGCCAGTGCCGTCGCCTACGAGTGGGCCCACCATGCTTGCTCAGGGCCACAGCACTTGCAATACTTACCTCTCCCTGCTCCACCGCCGTGACATCTTTCGCCTTTCCTGACAGTGACATTCAGGTTACAGAGCGCGATGACATCATGTCTGTATGCCCTCTACTGAAACAGTACAAGTGCAGAGAGATTTAAAATGGAAATGCTGAGGAGTACAGAGTAGAGCAGTGCCCAGCAAGGAGAGGTATTTAATTTTTTTAAGTGTTGGGAGCATTTTTTGGGGAGAAATAAACACTGGAGAATGATATATGGGGCCCATCATACACTGGAGCATCATCCATTTGGCCCATCATATACTGGAGCATTCCAGATGGGGGACATCAGACACTGGAGCAGCATTTACGGGGCCCATTATACACTGGAGCATTAGAAATGGGGCCTATTATATGTGGAGCATTATTTGGGCCCATAAGACAGTGGAGCATCGTCCATGGGGACCAACATATACTGTAGCATTATGTGGAGCTCATCATATACTGTATGGAACATTATATGGGACCAATTATTCTGTATGGAGAGATATATGGGGCTCATTATTCTGTATGGAGCACTAGGTGGTGGCCATAATACTGTATGGAGTAATATACTGTCCGTTTTTGAGCTATAGTAGAATTTAAAATAGATATCAGTCATGTCATGTAAGCAATGAAGTATTTTTCATTGTACTATACCTATATTTCTGTGCCATATCGGAGCTTTATGAATTGTGGTATGTGTTAAATGGGTGCACTGACACTCTTTGGCCCAGGGCACACGAAAACCTGGTGCCAGCCCTACCCCCACAACTTTAGCCAAATAATCCCCAGTTTTAAATGCGTAACTATTATTATAAAGTAAATTAAGGTTGCCAAGCTTAAGTAATAAGAATTGATGTTGTTGGCATTGAAATGGGCACTGTAGTTGTGTTTACTGTCTTCCACTCCCTGCCAACTTTGCTTCCCCATTGACTTGCATTGGGTTTCGTGTTTCAGTTGGACCCCGACTTTTCCCTATAGTCAGTCGATTTCCTTCGACCCGACTTTTTAGAAAGTCGGGTTTCATGAAACCAGACTGGACCCAAAAAAAGGAAAAGTCGCTCATCTCTAATTGTTATGTATTAACTATTTTTGCGATAAAACTATATGGATCAGGTTTAAGGGCTTACAAATCAAAGTTTAAAAATTGCAAAATTTTCCCATTTTTGTCCAATTTTCATAAATATATGCAAATTATTTCAACAAAAATTTACCAAGAACATGAAACACAATGTGTCACAAAAAACGGTCTCTGAATTACTTTGATATGTTAAAGCATTTCAGAGTTATAACCTGATAAAATGACAATAGTCAGAATTGAAATAAATGGCCTTGAAAGGAAGGTGAAAACAGGCTGGGGGTTTGGTGGTTAAAGGGCTTGTAGTTTAAGACCGGACCACCCCTTTGATATGGATAAATGACTCTGTGTGTAATGTATTATATAGCCTTTATGTACAGTGTACAAGTTGCAGCACAACTGGCTCTCCAGACATTCTCCAGTCTCATTACAACAAAGTGACCCTTGTCTTCAGAAGAGTCAGACAACCCTGATTTTATATAAGTAATCTCTAATGCTGATATGTATCACAGATTTATTATTACAGGGTTATAGTGTAAAATAATTAAAAAGAATCTCAACCTCTGCTGGTGGTGAAAAGTACTCTATGATAAATGAGCCTGTTTCTATTACTCAAATAATGGAGAAGTGATGTGATGGCATCAGTGATCAATAGTTCTGTGCAGTTTTAATGCTGAGAACATGGTTTTATTTTAGGAGAGCGGATTTGCTAATCTCCGATTGTTCTACTCTTCCATAATAGCATATTCTTTCCCAAATATTTGGCACATCTGTAATGCCTGTAGAGCTAACCCACCTGTGAAATATTATGATGTAATACAATACAATATGGAGAAAATTACATTTTGTGTAATGTGTGCTATGTGCCCAGCGCCAGCGATTGGTCTTCATTGAGATAAAGGAAATAAAATATTCAATTCTACATTTTAAATGTCTGTTTTGTGTGGGAGATTTCTGTGTCCTAAAGACATAAAACAAAATAATACTTGGCTTTAGCTTCAAAACACCTCCAGAAAAGCTGCTATATAATCCTGATCTGCTGTGGATAAGGAAGATATACTGTACAGTGGGGAAAAAAGTATTTAGTCAGCCACCAATTGTGCAAGTTCTCCCACTTGAAAAGATGAGAGAGGCCTGTAATTCACATCATAGGTAGACCACAACTATGAGAGTCAAAATGAGAAAACAAATCCAGAAAATCACCTTGTCTGATTTGGCAAGATTTATTTTGCAAATTATGGTGGAAAATAATCATTTGGTCATTAACAAAAGTTCATCTCAATATTTTGTTATATATCCTTTGTTGGCAATGACAGAAGTCAAAACATATTCTGCAAGTCTTCACAAGGTTGGCAAAAACTGTTGGTGGTATGTTGGCCTATTCCTCCACGCAGATCTCCATGAGATAAAGGAAATAAATTATTCAATTCTACATTTTAAATGTCTGCTTTGTGTGGGAGATTTCTGTGTCCTAAAGACAAAAAACAAAATAATATTTGGCTTTAGCTTCAAAACACCTCCAGAAAAGCTGCTATATAATCCAGATCTGCTGTGGATAAGGAAAATATATTGTACAGTGGGGAAAAAAGTATTTAGTCAGCCACCAATTGTGCAAGTTCTCCCACTTAAAAAAAATGAAAGAGGCCTGTAGATTACATCATACGTAGACTACAACTATGAGAGTCAAAATGAGAAAACAAATCCAGAAACTCACCTTGTCTGATTTGGCAAGATTTATTTTTCAAATTATGGTGGAAAATAAGTATGTGGTCATCTAAAAACATGCAAGATTTCTGACTCTCACAGACCTGTAACTACTTCTTTAAGAGGCTCCTATGTCCTGCACATTACCTGTAGTAATGGTTTGAACTTGTTATCAGTATAATAGACACCAGTCCACAACCTCAAACAGCCACACTCCAAACTCCACTATGGTGAAGACCAAAGAGCTGTCAAAGGACACCAGAAACAAAATTGTAGCACTGCATCAGGCTGGAAAGACTGAATCTGCAATAGGTAAGCAGCTTGGTGTTATGAAATCAACTGTGGGAGCAATAATAAGAAAGTGGAAGACATACAAGACCACTGATAATCTCCCTCGATCTGGGGCTCCACGCAAGATCTCACCCCGTGGGGTTAAAATGATCACAAGAACAGTGAGCAAAAATCCCTGAACCACAAGGGGGACCTAGTGAATGACCTGCATAGAGCTGGGACCACCGTAACAAAGGCTACCATCAGTAACACACTACGCTGCCAGGGACTCAGATCATACAGTGCCAGACGTGTCCCCCTGCTTAAGCCAGTACATGTCTGGGCCTGTCTGAAGTTTGCTAGAGAGCACTTGGATTATCCAGAAGTGTATTGGGAGAATGTTATATGGTCTGATGAAAACAAAGTAGAACGGTTTAGTAGAAACAAAACTCATTGTGTCTGGAGGAGACAGAATGCTGAGATGCATCCAAAGAACCCCCATACCTACTGTGAAGCATGGGGGTGGCAAGATAATGCTTTGGTGCTGTTTCTCTGCAAAGGGACCAGGACAACTGATTCGTGTACATGAAAGAATGAATGGGGCCATGTATTGTGAGATTTTGAGTGTAAACCTTCCATCAGCAAGAACATTGAAGATGAAACGTGGATGGTCTTTCGGCATGATAATGATCCCTAGCACACCGCCAGGGCACCAAAGGAGTGGCTTCGTAAGAAGCATATGAAGGTCCTGGAGTGGCCTAGCCAGTGTCCAGATCTCAATCCCATAGAAAACTTTTGGAGGGATTTTAAAGTCCGTGTTGCCCAGCAACAGGCCCAAAACATCACTGCTCTAGAGGAGATCTGCATGGAGGAATAGGCAAACATACCACCAACAGTTTTTGCCAACCTTGTGAAGACTTACAGAATATGTTTTGACTAATGTCATTGCCAACAAAAGTTATATAACAAAATATTGAGATGAACTTTTGTTAATGACCAAATACTTATTTTCCACCATAATTTGCAAAATAAATCTTGCCAAATCAGACAAGGTGATTTTCTGGATTTGTTTTCTCATTTTGACTCTCATAGTTGTGGTTTACATATGATGCCATCTACAGGCCTCTCTCAGCTTTTTAAGTGGGAGAACTTGCACAATTGGTGGCTGACTAAATACTTTTTTCCCTCACTGTATAAATATCCTATAACAATTTTTCAGGATATGCTTGTTGTAGTGAAACCTCCACCAGGGGGAGCTGGTGAAGGAAGAGAGGTTACACACTAAGAGTGGCAACACTGAGCAATAGCACAGGTGTGACAGGTAGCGAGAGAGAATCGTCAGACGAACCGAGTCAGAAACTAGCAGGAGCAGACGTACCAGAAGGAGCAGCAATACACGTAGTCAAAATACCAAGCCGAGGGTCAGAAAGCCATAACATGAGCACAGGGTCCAAAAATGTGAGGCGAAATACGTGGTCGGGGTACAAGCCAGGAAGTCAAATGCCAGAGAAGGAACGTAGCAGCAGAGACGAATACCAAGTTACGGGATCAGAGATCAGTCTGGGTCATACACGTGGAAACTAGTCAAAGGCAGGAGGATCACCAAGGTACAAGGGTCAGAGGCTCTAAACTGGAAGCTTGAGCTATCACTAACACTGGTCAGCAGGCTGTGAGAGACTGAAATAGCCCAGCTAGCTCCAGAATGAGGCTGAGGAGATTAACCCCTGCATGACCAGTCCAGAGTGAAGACAGCAGAAAATAAACTCCGGACTGGACCATGACACTTGTTAGGTTAAAGCACCACTCCACCGTTTTTTATTTTTGCACTGGAATGGTGTCACTAATTAAGCTCCTAGTAATATACTCCCCAGCCACTGTTTTCAGCTATTACCAATGTCGCTCCGGTCCTATACCATCATCTTGTGAACGCAACTTCTGACTGACTGGAAGTCAGAGGTAACAGTCACAAGCTCTCAAAGTAAATCTATGAGTAGTAGTAAATACAGGAAAAATCTGGTATGTCATAAACTATAGAAGATGACCAAAGTGGTGCCAATAACAGGTGAAGATAATACTAGGTGCAGGGATTGTAAGTTAGTGGCACAACTCCAGCGGTAAAATGTAATAACGTTGCTTGAGTTGTGCTTTAAATTCCTTTTTTAAACCAAAAATGACTTTGCAATGGAGATTTATAAAGGCTATGCATAGAATATATCACAGGAGGAATTATTCGAAGTCAGGTTTGCTTCCGGATGCACTATTATATTTTGTGCCAAATTTGCCAAACTGGCAAACGGTATTAAATAAATTTGGCACATCTTAAGATGTAAGGCCCCATTCTGATCTTCCACTTTCTTTTGACAAGCTAAAAATAAAGTGCTTTTTGCAGTGGAGGACAACTTTTATTAATATGTATAAACATTTAAAAATGACACCAAAAGCCCCAAAATTCTAGCACAAAACATATGATAAATTCCCCACTAAATGTTACATCTCTCTCCTTAATATTTTCTCCTGTTATTGACGAAAAACTGCCTGAAGAAAAAATATGAAACAGCAAAGCATGAACTGTGTCTAACACCTAATATACTAGGGCTGACTGGAAAATAATTCCTAGTGTTAACTTTAATAAGAATAAAACTAGGCAGGGATGTATGGAACATATATGACAACATGTTCTTGATGCTACAGTTCCTTGCCACAAATGGGCCAGACGGTTTTGTTCTGTAAAGGAAATCTTAAACAGAATATTATAAAGAGAAACGCATAAGAAACCATGTCAGTGAGATACTCATCAAACAGTTTTCACAGGCTTTAGGCATAAATAATAATAATAATTTTATTTCTATAGCGCCAACATATTCCGCAGCACTTTACATTATAAATCTGAAATGTTGCAACTTTTTGCATTTTTTTATGAGCCTCGTAAAGCCCCATCAATTTTTTGAAAAGTGGATGGTGCTTGGACAGGAGAACATTTTTTGTGTTGATGCATGACAGTGTTTATCAAAACTGTAAGGCAAAATATCCATCCTTGATAAATCTAGGCCTATGTTTGGACCTTTTTAAATACATTAATACAATTCTGTATAATATAGCCACAAAAACATTAAATTTTTAAAGGCTGCAAAAAAGCTTTCCATTTTTATGATCACAGTGTTATTTGAGGCCCTTAATACCAGCATGTATCATTATAAATTCCAAATGAAAAATAATTCTAAATTGAGTGTTATCTACTGTAAATTTACAAGGCACCTTTGCATAAAATAAAGATATAACATATCAGTAGTTCAAATTCTATTCTTTTTACGTCTATCTTATTGTGATTGAAAAATTAAACTTTGTGCATTACTTTGTATGTTGCCATCATATTTTTACACCTTCTATATTGTTGTGGTAACAGATTTTAAAATGCCCTTTTTTGTCATTTCTTTTTAAAAACCGCTTTAAGCAAGAGCAAAATGCCAAAGCAATGAGATTTTCATGCTCCTCAGGCTCCAGCATGTTTGTGACAACCTCTTTACTTACCATTAATCGTTTACTTACCATAAATAGTACTACTGTAGCTTGGCCCATGCAAAATTTTCACACATTGGTCGCAGGGGCACAGGCAATTTCAGAAAAAGCAAGCTGGTCAAATGTAAATGTATTTCGTGAGCTGATGAACACAGACAGGTATTTATATACTGTATGTAGCTTGGTAATACAATAAATTGTTTTGCTAAGTAGATAAATAGAGGCCAAAATGTTTTCCGGTTGAGGTGCCACCTGCAGGTCATTGTATCTTTCTGCAGGTTTATGAAAATGAATGTTTAAACTGTATTTAGTGATAAAATCGTGGATGTGTGGTTTGCTTGGCTATTTTGTTGCTGAAGGGAGCAAGTTTACCTTTCAAATGGTGTATCATGTGTGTGTGTGGGGTGAAGTAATCCCTGAAAAAGCAGTGCATTTATACAAATGTGTTGGTAGTGTGCTTTGGGGTACTGTGGTGCCACCTGCAGGTCATTTTTCCAAACTGCAGGTTTATGAAAATTAATGTTTAAACTGTATTTTGTGATCAAATTGTGGATGTGTGGTTTGTTTGGCTATTTTCTTGCTGAAGGGGGCACGTTTACCTTTCAAATGGTGTTTCATTTGTGTGTGTGGGTGCAGTATGAACGGGTATACAAAGGAATCACTGAAAAACAGTGTTTAGAAATAATAGAATAGATTATGCTGGTTAACGCCTTGCTCACATTACTCAGGAGTGGAGCTGTCTTAGATGGCTTCTAGTTTTGCTTGGGTGGGAGCCCAGGCAGGTGCCGGGAGCAAGATTGAATCTCACTTGGCTTCAGCAAGGGCAGGGCATTATTCCCTGACCCTCTCTGTGGCCTTCTGGCTTTGAGGGAAAGGAATATTATTAAGGACCTTTCTCCTGGTGTATTGACTGAAATTCTAGTGCACTTTTTGTGGCACTTTTTAGTAATGTGTTTAGAGCAAAGTTGTTGGGCTCTTCGAAAAGAATACTAACTAATGCTTGTGAATACTAAAAATGTTGCAATTTACTGCTTATTAAAATTTGAGCACTAATTGTTTGCAACTTGTTGCCTAGGAGACTAACCAACACTTCTTGTAAGTACTGTACTGAAGCTGGCTGGGATTAAAACTTAACAGTGAGCTCCATCAATTATGGTTAGCTTCAAAACGCAATAGTAAAGGGCTTGTCAGCACTGTCCATTTACTGCTGTCTAGCAGCAGTGGTCAATCTTCAAGGTAACGGGAAAAAAGTGTTGATTCTCAAAAATGGCTGAAATTTTTAACTAGGTTAAGTTGTAGCATTTCATGCTATTTACAGGAATGATATTATAATAGCCAATTATGAAGATGGGAATATCTCTTTAAGTAAGGAACACAGCAGCTGACTTTACAGATTAATACCAATATTCCAATATTTTTTGTCAGTTGATGCTAATAATTGTAATATGTCTGACAGACAAAACCAACAGAAAACATTAAGTACACTGAACCAGTATAAACCTGTAACATGAATCTGCATAGCAGTAGTAATTGAAGTGATGCTATAGATCAGGCTTAGCAACCTGTTGCACTCCATCTGTTATCACACTACAAAAGCCAGCTCCTGCATTAGAATTTCAACAGCAGCTGGGGAACCGTATGCTGTCGACCTCTGGTAGAAACAGTGGTAAGGTGGGGCTAGCACAGATCTTCTGGGTACCAATTGCTCAACACAGTACTGGAAGATTTAATACATCTGATCTTTAATTGTAGAATAATTTCACTTGAAATGATCTATTATAATTCTAGTGTAACATCTTACCTACTAAATATACATTTTTAACAGCTGGCGCTATATACTAGTAAATTTGATGGTAAATTCATATACTTAAAATTCTACTATTATTTCCAATACTGCTAATATTTGCCAGTATAGGCATTACCTGCTTCGATTAGACCCCTTATAAAATTGGGACCATCTAGTAAGAAATAATCCAGCTGCTGCTACACCCAGCTTTCAGATGTAATTTGACATTAGACCTGGCAACAAATGTTCAATTCTCCTGCAGCACCATCCCAGGATAACTAGCATTGCACAGTTTCCATTGAAATATAAGGGCCAGTATGTAAGATTCATGGAAAGGCACCCAATTCACCAAGACTGTATGCCCCATCATGAATTAGGAGTGCCAGACGAATGGTGCATCGCCATAAATTCTATTCCAGTTTCTGGTGAAGCAAGATATGTGACATAGTGAACACAGTTGCCCACCCGAGCTCTTCCCACTTTGTCGGAGCTGGTCGAAAATGTTGTAACGTATACTGTGATGACAGGTAGGTTATGTCCGAGAGTGGACCCTCTGGATCGCGGCACTGGAGCTCCCGGGTGTGAGCGCGCCAGGTGGTGCCGACCCCTATACAGGGGCCGTTAGGGACAGGCCCTCGGAAGACAGATGGCGCGACTGCTTGAACCAAGAGGGGCGGCCCAAAGGACTGAGAGAGGGGTGCTGGACTGAGAACGGAATGCAGAAGGGAGTAGGAAGTACAGAGTGGAGAGCAGGACGGAAACACGGAGTATAGGACCAGGCACAGAGAGGGGAGTACGGGACGGAGACACGGAGTACAGGACTGGGCACTGGGGTACAGGACGGAGACATGGAGTACAGGACTGGGCACTGGAGTACAGGACAAAGACACGGAGTACAGGACTGGGCACTGGAGTACAGGACAAAGACACGGAGTACAGGATTGGGCACAGGACTGAGACACGGCATACAGGACTGGGCACTGGGGTGCTGGACGGAGACACGGAGTACAGGACTGGGCACTGGAGTACAGGACTGAGGAGACTGAGAAGGGGAAACCCCTAAACACTTGTTCTGGATACCGTAAGGAAAGGCACACGATAATCAGGTGTCTCCACCATGTTGGAGACGCCTGATATACCCCGTGCTGCAGGCTTCTGGGCGGGCGCTGCAGGGTTAAGAGACCTGCAGAGCGCGTGCCCGCGGCCTAAGGAGCCCGCACGAAGCAGGCACGCGCCGGACTGAGGGGAACGAGGAGGAGGTGGGCACAGTGCGGCGTGGCGAGTGCCTGTGAGTATAGGCGGCGGCAGGCCCCGCTGCTGCTGGGACGGCGGCGGCTGCCACCGCCAATGTGACAAATGTCATGAGAGTGCCAAAGCTCTTATCATTTTAGCTCAGCCTAAAGTTGGTCAAAATTAGGCTACTTTTCAAAGTTTTTTACACCAGAATACTGACATTAAAGCTGTGATGAATCGGGCCCTAAGTTTCCAAAATAGAAATAGACCCTTGTGTTCTCTTTCCTTACTACTATACTTAGTGTCCTGAATATGGCGACCTCCCCTATCAATTTTTAATGCCTTAATAAAGTACTTGAAATTAGTGTTTCTAAACATCACCTTTTTATTATACTTATGTTGTAAAAGAGTAAATATAACAGTATTTAATATAACCCCCCGTTTCTTAGCCTATGTTATTTGAATAATACTAATTACATTTAATGTAAAGAGTTGCCTTGAAATCTACACTTTGGTGTCTCTGTACAAGACGAAATAAAAACTTTTTTTTCTTTTTTCTTTAAAAGTATAGCTCCGTCTTATTGAGAATTGGTGCCAAGCACAAACTTCCAATTGATCATTTCATACTTGCAAATCAGCTCCAAGTGTAGTGGATTAAGTTCAATTTCAAATTCAAGGCTTTCACAGAACTGATTAATAATGATCTATTTCATTACATTCGTGCTGAGGCGTTCAGAGCTTACCTGGCATTATATGAGTTTCTGATTTTATTCCAATATGTGTTTTTCTGCCGCTGTACTACTGATTCCAGTTGAATGGGTTATACGCTGGCTTTGCTTAAAGTGCAATATCATGATGCACTAAGCACAAATCATTTCTTACATGGTTTAGTTTTTATGTAGAATCAACATATTTGATAACATTTTAAATAGAAAAGTACATGTAGCGAAGAAATAAACATATGCAGTATATAATGTGTGCAAAACTGGAAATGCAAAGAAAGGTGACATAACAAGCTTTTGGCAAAGCAGGCATAATTCTAAAGTGGATTATGAACACATTTACTGCATATAAATACAATTCTTGTTTTTCTACTAACATTAAAAAAAAATATCCTCTGTTAATTTTCACACCTGCATTTCTTGGCTGGTAGACATCCTGACAACGTATAAGTGCTAGAATGTTTTTAGAAGAATAGGTTTTTGACATTATCCTCTCTACATTAAGATTAAAGGATAATGACCATGTAAAAAGATGGCACAATGTTTGAAAAGAATAAAATCCACAAAAAACATGTCTCAAACTAATATAATAGTTAAAGATATGTACTGTAAATATGGCCATAAAATATCCAAAAGACATTTAAGCATAGTTATAGGGGCTTTCCCATCATATAAAGATCAAAAACCAGTTGCTTCTACTGACATATACAACCAAAGTCAGGGTTCAAAGTACCCAGAAGAACGCCACTGAAAAAGTTTAAAATATACAAATTTTAATTAAGGATTAAACATAAAAAATACATGAACTAGAGAGTAAATGGGATATGTAAGAGGATTCAAATGGGGATAAAATCAAGTAGATAAATGTGTAAGGGGTTTTCACAAAAAGTGAAGGGTAGCAAGGTAGTCTATATCGGACGAAGCCCGGAATATTAATGAACTTCCGTGATTCACATAAAAATTTACATGTAGGCATGTGTCACAGGTGTGTCAGATGCAACAGACTGTTGCTCTGCATCTGGCTGCAGAAGATCTCTGCGTTTGGCATTACATACGCCTCCTTAATCCTTCTCTCTTGGACCCAACAGCAACCTCCCTCTGACTAAAGTTGACATACCTGGACCTGGGTGTTTATTAATCCCCAGTCTGCTGCAAAGAGTAGCTAATGATATTCGCAGTCAGCTAACTTCCTCTCTGGAGCTGTTTGATGACGTTTGGTGTTACCTCTCTTAGTCCCCACATGCTGACCCTCCCTGTACTATCCCCTACAAGCTGTCCCTATCCATACTGTCCCTCATAAGCTGTCCCTCTCTATACTGTCCAACCCCACAAGCTACTCACTCACCATACTATCCTCCACATGTTGTCCTTCTCCATATTGTCCCCACGATGCTGATTTCCCTCTATACCGTCCCCCACATGCTTAACCAAAGCATACTTTCCCCAGACACTGCCCCTCTCCATACTGTGCCCCATAAGCTGCCCATTCTCCATACTATCCCCCACAATGTCTCCCCATGTTTTTACTCTCTCTCCTCATTTGCACCCTGTCACCCCATACTTTCCTGTCACACGAACACTCTCCTCCGCATCTACAATGACATTCTCCTTTATCTTCAGCATAAATGTAGTGCTTACATTGATCAATGTTTTCAGTGCCTCAAATGTGCTGATCTGAAATGAGCAGCATGATGAGGTGACCTCATCTTGCTGCTGCATTTCGAGGTAAGGGGCGGTTGAACTGACACTTAGAAGATAAAATCAATCAATAGCGCAACACAATGTAGGAGTATAGCCCAGTCCTAAGAGTTAGTAAGATACCAAGTTGCTTTTCTCATTAGATAATTTTCTAGATAGTATATTTTATAGGATGAATTGCAGACCATAGAAATAACCATCCTTAAATGAGCAGTCGTTAGTATAATTGTACTTACTTTAAAACTGTATGTTCCTGATTACACACTTGCAAGATCATAACGAGACCACACTGAATTAAATCTTAGACTTTCTTTCACACTTTTATTTGCTTAAAGACTGTAGAATGGTTATACTTTGAGGAAAAATATTCACCTCTCAGATACAAAGCACTTGGTATACAGTGGGTACGGAGAGTATTCAGACCCCTATAAATTTTCATTCTTTGTTTCAGCCCTTTGGTAAATTCAAAAAAGTAAATTTTTTTCTCATTAATGTACACTCTGCACCCCATCTTGACTAAAAAAAAGAAATGTAGAAATTTTTGCAAATTTATTAAAAAAAGAAAAACTGAAATATCACATGGTCATAAGTATTCAGACCCTTTGCTTAGTATTGAGTTGAAGCTCCCTTTTGCACTAGTACCGCCATGAGTCTTCTTGTGAATGATGTAACAAGTTTTTCACACCTGGATTTGGGGATCCTTTGCCATTCTTCCTTGCAGATCCTCTCCAGTTCCGTCAGGTTGGATGGTGAATGTTGGTGGACAGCCACTTTCAGGTCTCATCAGAGATTCTCAATTGGGTTTAGGTCAGGGCTCTGGCTGGGCCAGTCAAGAATGGTCACAGAGTTGTTCTGAAGCCATTCCTTTGTTATTTTAGCTGAGTGCTTAGGGTTATTGTCTTGTTGGAAGAAGAACCTTCGGCCAAGTCTGACATCCAGAGCACTCCGGAAGAAGTTTTCATCCAGGATACAGTGGGGAAAAAAGGGTTTAGTCAGCCACCAATTGTGCAAGTTCTCCCACTGAAAAAGATGAGAGAGGCCTGTAATTGACATCATGGGTAAACCACAACTATGAGAGCTAAATGAGAAAACAAATCCAGAAAATCACCTTGTCTGATTTGGCAAGATATATTTTGCAAATTATGGTGCAAAATAAGTATTTATTCACCTAAAATCATTCAAGATTTCTGGCTCTCACAGACCTGTAACTTCTTCTTTAAGAGGCTCCTCTGTCCTCCACTCATTACCTGTAGTAATGGCACCTGTTTGAACTTGTTATCAGTATAAAAGACACCTGTCCACAACCTCAAACAGACACACTCCAAACTCCACTATGGTGAAGACCAAAGAGCTGTCGAAGGACACCACAAACAAAATTGTAGCCTGCACCAGGCTGGGAAGACTGAATATGCAATAGGCAAGCAGCTTGGTGCGATGAAATCAACTGTGGGAGCAATAGTAAGAAAATGGAAGACATACAAGATCATTGATAATCTCCCTTGATCTGGGGCTCCATGCAAGATCTCACCCCGTAGGGTCAAAATGATCACAAGAACGGTGAGCAAAAATCCCAAAACCACATGGGAGACCTAGTGAATGACCTGCATATAGCTGGAACCACCGTAACAAAGGCTACCATCAGTAACACACTAAGCCACCAGGGACACAGATCCTGCAGTGACAAACGTGTCCCCCTGCTTAAGCCAGTAGATGTCTGGGCCCATCTGAAGTTTGCTAGAGAGCATTTGGATTATCCAGAAGAGTATTGGGAGAATGTGAGATTTTGAGTGCAAACCTCCTTTCATCAGCAAGGGCATTGAAGATGAAATGTAGATGGCTCTTTAAACATGATAATGATTCCAAGCACACACCAGGGCAACGAAGGAGTGACTTTGTAAGAAGCATATGAAGGTCCTGGATTGGCCTAGCAAGTCTCCAGATCTCAACACCATAGAAAACCTTTGGAGGGATTTGAAAATCCGTGTTTCCCAGTGACAGGCCCAAAACATCACTGATCTAGGGGAGATCTGCATGGAGGAATGGGCCAGCATACCTCCAACAGTGTGTGCCAACCTTGTGAAGGCTTACAGAAAATATTTGACCTCTGTCATTGCCAACAAAGCATATATAACAAAATATTGAGATGAACTTTTGTTAATGACCAAATACTTATTTTTCACCCTAATTTGCAAAATAAATCATGCCATATCAGACAAGGTGATTTTCTGGATTTGTTTTCTCATTTTGACTCTCATAGTTGTGGTCTACCTATGATGTCAACTACAGACCTCTCATCTTTTTAAGTGGGAGAACTTGCACAATTTATGGCTGGCTAAATACTTTTTTTCCCCACTGTGTCTCTGTAGTTGGCCACATTAATGTTTCCATCAATTGCAACCAGTTGTCCTGTCCCTGCAGCTGAAAAGCACCCCCACAGCATGATGCTGCCATGACCATATTTTATTGTTGGGATTGTATTGGGCAGGTGATGGGCAATGCCTGGTTTTCTCCACATATACCACTTAGAATTAGCAAAAAGTTCTATCTTTGTCTTATCACACTAAAGAATCTTATTTCTCATAGTCTGGGAGTCCTTCATGTGTCTGTTCGCAAACTCTATGCGGGCTTTCATATGTCTGGCACTGAGAAGAGGCTTTCGTAGGGGCCACTCTGCCAAAAAAGCCTGACTGGAGGAGGGCAGCAGTGATAGTTAACTTTGTGGAGCGTTCTCCCATCTCCCTACTGCATCTGTGCAGCTCAGCCACAATGATCTTGGGGTTCTTCCTTACCTCTCTCACCAAGGCTCTTCTCCCACGATTGCTCAGTTTGGCTGGATGGCCAGGTCTCGGAAAACTTCTGGTGGTCCCAAACTTCTTCCATTTAAGGATTATGGAGGCCACTGTTCTCTAGGAACCTTGAGTATTGCAGAAATTCTTTTGTAACCTTGGCCAGAACTGTGCCTTGCCACAATTCTGTCTCTGAGCTCCTTGGCCAGTTCCATTGACCTCATAATTCTCATTTGGTCTGACATGCACTGTGAGCTGTGAGGTCTTATATAGACAGGTGTGTGCCTTTACAAATCAAGTCCTATCAGTTTAATTAAACACAGCTGGACTCCAATGAAGGAGTAGAACTATCTCAATGAAGATCACAAGGAAATGGACAGCATGTGACTTAAATATGAGTGTCTGAACAAAGGGTCTGAATACTTATGACCATGTGATATTTCAGTTTTTCTTTTTTAATTAATTTGCAAAAATTTCTGCATTTCTGTTTTTTTTCAGTCAAGATGGGCTGCAGATTGTGCATTAATGAGAAAAAAAGAACTTTTTTGAATTTACCAAATGGCTGAAATGAAGCAAAGAGTTAAAAATTTAAAGGGGTCTGAATACTTTTGCAGCCTCTGTAGGTAGATCACCTTTACACTGCAAACCTTTGCAGCAAAATGGTTCTTGAATGGGAAGTTATGGTAAAATAACATTGCAAGTTAACCTATGCCATTTCATATTTTCATTGCTTATTTTAGTCACATTTCACTCTATATGTACAGTAACTGGTTAATGGAATCCTTTGGTAAATTACTGAACTTATACTGCAAACCTTTCCCTTTATAATCAAGTTGAAACTGTAGAATCCATTGTGAGAGGAAATAAACGGCTGGTTGCTGGTGAGTCAAAAACAAACAGATTAATCTGTGATGGATCCTGATGACCTATTTTTTAATATGTCCTGATCACCTTTTGCCTCTGCAATCTTTCCTGAAAATATAGTTGCTGCTTGTGTACAGAAATGTTTGGTTAACTTGTGGATCTATTATTCTCTGGTTCTGTTAGCAGGAATTAGCCTTTGGCCCTTTAGTACATATAAGTGCTGAAGAACTATTTCAGGTCTTACATATATTATCCACTTTAGACCCTTTTTTATTTTCCTAACATGGGCAAGTAGCATCACTCAAGGGTGCGTGGCTTATTATGCGACATCATGCCCCAAATTGGGGCATATATTCCTGGCACATAGTAGGCCAACTAACATATGGTGTAAGCTTAGGCCATATTTACCAAACAGTAACAACTATGAGTATTCTGGTGCTTTTTTAGACGAGTCTAATACTAAGCTTGCACTGTCTGAGAATCAGTATTGATAACTATTGCTCCCTGTATTGCATCCTTTCTTAGATGTCACATAGCAGTGTGCAGTGACTGACAAGAATCATCTCAGCAAAAGCAAGAATTAAGGGCGGGCTGAGAATGCAATAAATTAAGCCTAACTTGAGTAAGAAGGAGAAAGCTTAGTGCAATGTTGAAATGTTGAATTATCTAAAACACTATAGAGTGTCTAATATGTGACACAAAACAGTTTGCTATAATGAAACAGTAATGATTCAGTATGTAGGCAGTGGGGAGGGGATTTGTGGGACTGATCACAAAATTTGTTTTAATATTGAATTGGGAATTATAGCCATTAATGTAATTTAAAGGTCCATTTAAAGTGACTCTGTGACCATTTTTATGCTGCCATTTTATAACATAGGGACAGAGACCATTGATGGGTTTTCTGGGCTTGCTGTAGTTTCTTGGCTTGCTGCAGTTTTGCTTAAACACTTATATGTGCAGCTATGGTTCTCTTAGTGATAAGCTTCTGCTATTGTCAGGCTCACTTTGTGAAGTGAATCTACAAAGGTCCAGGTGGGTGCATGGTCCGTCAGTGCAGCTGACAGGGGGCAATGGGGAGCAAGGATATGGTCTGCTCAGAAATCTAGGGAGAAGCTGGACTGGTGTAGTGAAGATGCAGGCCATCATGGTGTTTACCGGAGGTGGAGTACACAAAACAAGACTCTTGAAACTCAATCCAAAGACACAGATGTGTGTCAATGGACATTAAATATCTCTAAGGAGGTGATGTCATAGATCCCTGCCGGGCAACCTGCAAACCCCGATGTGGAGCACAACATAGGGCATTGGACTGAGATGAAGGGAGCAGAGACTGGGATAAGCATGTAACAGCTATATAGTCCCCAATATTCATGAACCCTGAACTAAAAAACTGCAGCTCATAAAGCAGTGATTTTGTCAGTATTACAGCAAGGATGCCATCACCAAAGGTGAGCAGCACCTATTCAGATGGTTGGTATAGAATTTTTTTTAATTATGCAACTCCATAGTACCATTAACAAGTTACTAAGTTAAATTTCCCCCACCATTTTGATCTTATAAAATGTTGCCTATTCTTCATATAAGCATGAAAAGAAAGTAGGGATTGTATTTCAGTAAAATTTCTGTTTTTTTTTTAATTCTTGCTCAAAATCATATTATACCTAAAGTTTTTCATTCTAAACATTGCATGATCTTGATTCTTCATGTTCTACATGGATGTGAAATTCATGTCTTTATTACTTCTCTGCCGATGTTAGAAATGCCCTCCAAAATATCTTTTGTTGCTGAAGATTTTTTTTTTCACCTTATTTTAATGGCCAATTATGCGTGTTTTTCCTTTTGGTGTGTTTGCTCCTTTTGCAACCGTTGTACTAATGATGCATTTTACTACATTCTAGTTAACACTAAGAAGCCCCTTAGATATCTTCATGGCTTGCATTCCATGTAAAAGCCTTTGATTTGTATTGTAATTTAAGCTTTATCTGCAACATCAACACAGCTAAACCCTGGTTTATTTTTCTAAGATTGTTCTGAAGAATCGAGCGAATATTACAATTTGATGGTTTGTCAAGCCAAGTCATATTATCGCCTATTAAAATAAAAATTGCTGTGAAGCTTGAAATAGCGTGACCATCACTGAGGACATACATTCTGCCTACCAAATTCAGCTTTGATACTTGAAGTTCACACAACAAAAAATCTGTCGGGTTTATCAGGAAAAAAAATCTGTGACAATGAAATCAATTGAAATGCCAGCACAGTAAAAAGTATATTTTGATCATTTCACTGGCAGCACAAAACCTTTAAACTAGTTCTTTTTTAAGTAGTAGAATATTGTTCTTGTGTTATTCTATTTCAGTGGCTTTAGATTAAACAATATTGACAGCGTGAAACCTTTTGGATGCTGCACATAACACATCCTTCTACTGCACTACTTTATAACATACTGTCACTGGGCTTCTGTGAAACTGAAATCTTAATAATGCAATTGACCTCAGCTGACTTGTGTTACTTATATAGCAAGTCAGTGTGGTTCTATAGTGATCTGTTTATCTAGGTCGGCTATAATGTACATTGATAACCTCCAAGAAATCAGAGTGAAAATAATTCTAAAGGCATATTCTATCCCGTAAAACTTTACCCCATAGGTTCACAACCTTTTACAGCTTTGTTGTCTTTTAAATACAAAGATAGTATTGAGCCACGCTGAATAGTAAAAGTGAAAAATTCTATTAAAAAATTATTTCCTCATGTCGGAGTTTAAAAATGCAAGCGAGAACTAGTGATGACACAGTTTCTACTTCCATTGGGAACAGGTATGTTTTAGATGATACCAGTTTTACTGCCTATTGTCTTCTTGAACCAGCAGCATTGTATGCAGCATTTCTCTGGCTATGGATTCTGGACTATGGCATACAGCTCAAGAATATCCACTTGAGTTCAATATATGAATAAAAAAAAATAGACTGACACAAATGAAATGTGTAAACCCAACCTCTTCTGGCCAAAACAATACGGCTGCACAATGCCCACTACATCACCACCACACCGGGAATACATAATATAATATGACCTTTACCTCTACATAACAAAACACTCTATGCAAAGACCAATGACACCACCATACACCTTCTACTACATAATGACCGAAACACATTAAGCTGTTACTAAATGACTAAAAAAAGCTACTAAAAAGAGCAATTCCCACCTTACAGGAACCGTATATTGGTAGATACCAGCCCTGCAGAACACACACATGGTTACAGTCAGGGCTGCCACTAGGAATTTCGAGGCCCCATACTGGCAAAATTTTGTGGCCCCCTTGAGACTCAGGCTCCACCACAGTTCCGCCTCCACACCTCGAGCCTTCCACAGTCCCACCACCCTGCTCTTGGAAAAACTCATCTTCTACACCATGTCCTTACCAATCTGAAATTAACAGTTCCCAGCAAACACCAGATCACATACACAACCAGCAGCTTTTGTTTTTGCCAAAAGAATTTTTAAGCCACTACCACGACAACGTAGACTCTTTTGGCCGGGTCCTACTGTACTCTTACCTATTGAACATTTCCTAAAATATCCAATACTCTTTTTAGGTTTATTTTTATTTATTTTTCTTTAATGGAATGAGTCACATATATTTTTTAGATTGACCATTAATACCGCATACAAGGGATAAAAACCGTCACACCATGAACAGACCATATATACCACCACATAGTGACCGCATAATACCACATACAAGGAACAAATACCTCCATACCATGACCAGATCACATATTACCATCAAATAGTGACGAAATAATACCTCATACAGGGATAAATACCATGACACCATAACCAGTTCACATTCTACCACCACATAGTGACTGAATACTACAATACTGATCATTATTAAAAAAAACACAACACTAATGCCATTATACACAGGAGCTCTGTGTATAGTGCATAGTGTACAGGTAATACAGAGGTCACCAGTGATATACACAGGAGCTCTGTGTATAGTGTACAGGTAATACAGTGATCACCAGTGACATTATGCACAGGAGCTCTGTATATAGTGTCAGTGTACAGGTAATACAGTAATCACCAGTGACATTATACCCTGGAGCTCTGTATATCAATGTATAGGTAATACAGTGATCACCAGTGACATTATATACAGGAGCTCGGTATATAGTGTACAGTGAACAGGTAATAGAGTGTATAGTGTCAGTGCACAGGTAACACACTGACTCACCAGTGACATCTCCAGCTGAAGTCCCTCATCTTTGCTTTTCTTTTTCATGCAGCGCAGACCACCATCATTTCTACCAGCCAGGACTCATCTCTGCATAAATAACACATAGTTACACAGAGCCCTGCTTCCAGAGCACATTCCCCACTTTTCCCCTTTCTTCTACACTACACATCTGAATACAGACATGCACCCACCATTAATATATAATTAGTTATTATGAAATCCACCATTCATAATATAAATTATAATTCACCACTGCGCCCCTACCAACTATAAATAGCCATTTTCCCCACCTAATATATATGTACATTAATTAGCCCCTGTACTCTTCCCCAATTCATTACCAGTCACTGCATCCTCAACATCCCTGACTATGTGCCTCCCGCTACCCCAATTCACTAAATTTACATGCCCCTTCTGCCCCAATTCATTGTCATGTTTTTTCTCTTCCACCCCTACAATCTATTCATTATCAACTGCTCTCCCCCTGAAAATTCATCATTATTTGCCCTCCCCCAGGTCCTCATTTGCTCTACCCATCCCCACCTTCAATTCAAATGCTGTCCCCATCCCTCACTTCATCATTTGCAGTCCCCCTCACTTCATCATTCACTGTCCTCCTCCCTTTCATCATTTGTAGCACCCCTTTCATCATTGGCAGCCCCCCTCCATCATATGCAGCCCCTCTTTCATCACTGGCAGCCCCCTTTCATTATTTGTAGCATCCACCTTCATCATTTACAGCGTCCCTTCCATCATTTGCAGCACCCCCTCCATCATTGCCAGCCCTCTTTCATCATTGGCAGCCCCCCTTTCATCATTTGTAGCACCCCTTTCATCATTGGCAGCCACCTCCATCATTTGCAGCCCCTCTGTTAGGAACGGCGGAATGCACTAAATAAAAATAAATAATAAAGTGCGTTCGCCGCTCGGGGTCCACCGTGCAGTAGGTTGTTACACCGCTGCTATGTAATGACAGTGGAGCAATATGGCGGTATGATGTGCACTGGTTCAACTTCACCCGGAGTGCGCAGAGCGGGCTCTGCTCACACACAGAGGTGCCACAACAAAAACATACAAAATGCTGAACCTGTTAGTGACACAGGCCTCAGGTAAATGCACACACGGTATCTGGTCACAGGAGCAGGACCCAAGACAGAGGAGCTGCATCCTTCTAGACCTACCGTGTGTGCGGCGTCGCTTCTGCGAGCGCCAAGAAGGGCTGCAACTCCAGCGCGGCGTAGGATACTGCCGCTAGACGACAAAGCCAAAAAGCAAGCGCAATGTCGGACGCTAATGTAGCGGTGCGGTGTGCACAGTTGCTTAAGGCTTGCCACTGACTGGCGCTGACTGCTAAACTAATTCCCTATCCACATGCGTAATATTAGAGGGAAGGGGTTTTATAATGAGTCAGTCACCAGAAACATACATCCGTCACCATTCACACATAGCAAGTATAGTCTATACTAGCGCATGGCCGAACGGTCATGCACGCTTTTTATAGCCGTGCGGGACCTTCTAGATCTCCGAGATGGACCAATGAGATCTGGAGCAGGACCTGGGCACATGACTCCTGATCTCCAATGGGAGATCGCCTTGTGAGCATGCCCAGTAGGAGCACAGAGGAACTTAGTCTCTGGAGCGGTCTGCTGCAAAGTAATCTTCTCTGCAGTAGATAGATAGCAGGAGACCGCAGAATGTGAGGCTCTGGATTCCTGCAGAGCAGACGCAGAAACCAGATGCCTGACACCCTCTTTCATCATTGGCAGACACCTTTCATCATTTGCAGTCCCCTCTCATCATTTGCAGGACCCCTCCATCATTTGCAGCCCCTTTATCATTTCCAGCACCCCTCCATCATTTGCAGCCCCAGTTTCATCATTTTTAGCACCCCTCTATCATTGCAGGACCTCTCCATAATTTGCAGCACTCCCTCCATCATTGCAGCACCTCCTCCATCATTTTCAGCACTCCCCTCCATCAATAACAGCCCCCCTCCATCATTTTCAGCCCCCCCTCCATCACTAGCAGCCCCCTTTCATCATTGGCAGCCCCCTCCATCATTTTCAGCACCCCCTCCATCATTTGCAGCCCCCCTCCATCATTGGCAGGCAGCCTCCTCCATCATTGGCAGCCCCCTTCATCATTTGCAGCCCCCCCTAACCCATTTAATTCATTTTATAAAAAAAAAATTCATACTTACCTCACAAGCAATCCCCAGCAGGCGCAGCTCCTTTTCTTGTCACGGTAGATGCTATACCTGGAAGAAGCCCATACATTGTATCATTTTCAGCAGTGAATCAGCTAAACTATATGGGCTGCTGAGAGCACCTGAAAGTAGCCCATGAAGGAAGATCTTATGTCCATCTAGTTCAGCCTATTTTTAGTGCAGCTGTTCTGCATTGTTGATCCTGGGGAAGGCAAAAAACCCACAGAGTAGAAGCCAATTTTCTCCATAGGGAAAAAAATTCCTTCCCCTAAGCTGGGTCAACCATCTACCGATAATATTATGTTATTCGTAACCTTCTATACTGTTACTCACAAGAAAAGCATCCATTCCTTTCTTAAATTCATTCAGTGAGTTTGAATGAACGTGTTACTTTCCATGTGGATAAATACTTTTATACAATGATATTTTACAGTTTTATGTAGCTTCCATTATGAGAGAACTCATCATCTTTGTGATCTTTTGCTGTCAAAAACTGGAAGCTGGTTGAAAAAACTGTCATTTGTGTCCAGAATTTCATTATTTTTTCAGTCTTTGGCTAATATGGAATAGCAAAGATGTAGAAGTGATCCTGAAAGTTGATGCCTTATGATTTTCACAGTTTGCGTCAACTCATAAGATGTCAACATATCAGTAGAAGTGAATGTTTGCTGACAGTTTACTGATACTAATACTAGCCTTTTTTACTACATTGGATATGTATGGTATAACTTTTTTTGTTTATTCACTTATGTGCAGTGTTTCCTTTTCTTTTTTCCTTTCTTTCTCTTTGTACATTGCATGGTAAAACAACAATCATAGCCATGACAAGTTATTTGTAAAAAGGTATACATTCTGTACAAAACATTTCTGTCTTAGAATCAACAATATCAATAATAAAACTAATTGTTAATGTCACCAGGGAGAATTAACACCATTATGTGTGTTTTTTTCTACATTCAACTGAAGCTAAAGAATAAAATACAAAGAAAAAGCAGCATATATAGATGCCTATTCATTACTAACCTCTGGGCTTGATGTCATCTGGCAATACAAAGGTGACATCAATCCCCCCAACTATCACCCCTCTTGCAACAGCATCAGGGCAAGTGGGAATTGCAAGGCCAAAAATCCTGCATCTAATGGATTTTCTGGGGCAGCTGAGAGCTGATGTTTTTAGTCTAGGTGGGAGCCAATATCCCTGGACCCTTTCTGGGCTATTAATATTAGACTGCAGCTGTCTACCTAACCTTTGCTGGTTATTAAATATACCCTATGTCATTCTCAGCTGTGAGCTGGTATTAATAGCTTGGGAAGCTCCATGGGTACTACTCTCTTCCCAGGCTATAAACATATGCCCCCAGCTGTCCGTTTTCCCTCTGTTGGTTAATAAAATGTCAAGGGATCCCACACTTTTTTTTCACAAAATAATTTAGTATGTAAATAAATACATACAGTAAGCACAGTAAACTACACAAGCCCTGTACTAGTTATATGTGTGTCAGGCATATTTATAGCTATATATTCAATGTGTACAGGCTGGGCCATTTATATGGATATACCTAAATAAAATGGAATGGTTGGTGATATCAACTTCCTGTTTTGTGGCACATTAGAATATGGGAGGGGGAAAACTTTTCAAGATGGGTGGTGACCATGGTGGTCATTTTGAAGTTGGCCATTTTGGATCCAACTTTATTTTTTTCAATGGGAAGACACATCAAACTTATTGAGAATTTCACAAGAAAAAAAATGGTGTGCTTGGTTTTAATGTAACTTTAATCTTTCATAAGTTATTTACAAGTTTCTCTTTGTTTACAGCCATTGACATGTCGCAGAGGTTAACACATGAGGAGCGGATAGAAATTGAGTTAATGTCTGGTAAACGCAGTACCCGGGTCATTGCAGCAGATTTCAATGCAAGACATCCTACCCAAAAAAAACTGTCACCATTCCCATTATTTTTAGGTGTCCACCAAAAAAGTTTGCCCCAGTTTTGGGCACCACATTTTAAAAAAGACATCAACAAACTGGAGCAAGTTCAGAAAAGAACGACCAGAATGGTGACCGGTCTGCAAACCCTGTCTTATGAGGAAAGGTTGCAGGATTTGGGAATGTTTAGTTTGCAAAAGAGAAGACTGAGAGGAGACTTAATAGCTGTCTACAAATATCTAAAGGGCTGTCACATTGTAGAAGGATCAACTTTATTCTCATTTGCACAAGGAAAGACTAGAAGCAATGGGATGAAACTGAATGGGAAGAGACACAGATTAGATATTAGAAAAAACTTTTTGACAGTTAGAGTGATCAATGAGTGGAACAGGCTGCCACGAGAAGTGGTGAGTTCTCCTTCAATGGAAGTCTTCAAACAGAGGCTGGACAGACATCTGACTGGGATGATTTAGCGAATCCTGCTTTGAGCAGGGGGTTGGACCAGATGGCCCAGGAGGTCCCTTCCAACTCTACGATTCTATGATTCATCACTGAACATAATGTTCTGTGTAAACTGAGGGTCCTGTTCCAATTTTTGTTTTGCCCATTCTGCAAATTCAGCGTGCTGCTCTGGGTCACCAACCATTCCCATTTTATTTAAGTGTATCCATAAAAATGACTCACCCTGTATATATGTGTTCTATCTATTCTATTGTGTTGGGTCATGCTGTGATTTTAGTTTACGCGCCAGATAAATTGTCAGCTTTTCAAAGGACATTGGTGGGTAAAAATCAAGCAGCACTTGCGTGGTTAGAGTGCCATACAATTTTATTTTTCGCGCAGCAATTGCTTTGCATTGGCAAGCCTTGTCTGAGATTCAAGAACAATCGTAGCAATTTTTTTCTCATTCCGATTTCAGTGTGAGATCTAAGCAGCAAGAGTGGTGCCGAGGAGATGTCAACAGGTGGTAGAGATTTTGTTTAAACTTCACAAAGGTTGATAAAGTCATTTTGCCAAAGACCTGATGAGGCTGGTGTACATAATTAAAAAACTTTAGAGATCTATTTTAAAATGCGTAAATATACTGTATGCACTAAAATTTGAACTGTGAATAATTCTAGATGTGGGGAAGAGAGAGCAAAATAGGATGATGTCATATGGAGGGAGAGTGGGTAAGTTCTGGTTATGCCCAACTGGTTTAGTTGTGACAGGCACAACTCCTATGTAGGCATGAAGAAAAACAGTTGCTGATGTCCCGTGGCAGTTGGATAAATCCTCCAGCAGATATTAGATCTAATTGGATGAAACACGTATGGTGGGTTGTACTGCTTGAATAAATCAATTCTTCAACAATGATGATAAAAAATTTTAATTCACAAGCATTTCAATGCTGTAGCGGCCTCTTTATCAGGTAAATAAAACAAGTGGTTTTTCAGTTGATAAAAATTCGGTGTTGAAACTAGAGTTGAGCGATACCGTCCGATACTTCAAAGTATCGGATCGGAATGGATCGGCCGATCTTAAAAAAAAGTATCGGTATCGCCGATTCCGATACCGGAAGTTCCATTCAAGTCTATGGGACTTCCGGTATCGGAATAAGAAAAATCCTGTTTTTCCCTTGTACAGCCTCTCTGGGGTCTGTACGGGCCTTTCGGGGGGCTGTGCCAGCCTGCCGGGGGGTCTGTGCAGGCTCCGGTGGTCTGTGCCGGCCTGCCGGGGGGCTGTGCCGGCCTGCCAGGGGGGCTGTGCAGGCTCCGGTGGGCTGTGCCGGCCTGCCGGGGGGCTGTGCCGGCCTGCCGGGGGGCTGTGCAGGCTCCGGGGGGCTGTGCCGGCCTGCCGGGGGGCTGTGCAGGCTCCGGGGGGCTGTGCCGGCCTGCCGGGGGGCTGTCCAGGCTTTGGGGGTCTGTGCAGGCATCGTCCGATGGGACTACAAGTCCCATCGGGCGATGCCTGCTACCATGACAGTGATTGACACATTAGCCAATGATGGGACAGTAGTAGTCCCATCATCCGGCTAATGTGTTGAATGTAAAAAAAAATTAAAAAAAAATTACATGCTACATACATACAACATGCATACTACATACATGCTACATTCATACTACATACTACATACATGCTACATTCATACTACATATATACTACATGCAACATACATACTACATACATACTACATGCAACATACATACTACATATATACTACATGCATGCAACATGCATACTACATATATACTACATGCATGCTACATACATACTACATACATACTACATATATGCTACATACATACTACATACATACTACATATATACTACATGCATGCTACATACATACTACATTCTACATACATACTACATATATACTACATGCATGCTACATACATACTACATACATACTACATGCTACATACATACTACATATATACTACATGCATGCTACATACATACTGCATGCTACATGCATGCTACATACATACTACATACATGCTACATTCATACTACATATATACTACATGCAACATACATACTACATACATACTACATGCAACATACATACTACATATATACTACATGCATGCAACATGCATACTACATATATACTACATGCATACTACATATATGCTACATACATACTACATATATACTACATGCATGCTACATACATACTACATATATGCTACATACATACTACATGCTACATACATACTACATATATACTACATGCATGCTACATACATACTACATGCTACATACATACTACATATATACTATATACATACCACATGCATGCTACATACATACTACATACATACTACATGCTACATACATACCACATATATACTACATACATACTACATACAATACATTCATACAATACATACATAGACATACAGTACATATAACATAGAGTAACATACTTACCAATACTTGTCACATTGTTCCCCGAAGCCATTGTCTTTTACGGAATAAATATTAACATAACAAACCACAAAAATACTCACCCACGATCCGAAGCAGTCCACGAGTGTGTCCCACGACGATCTTGGGTAGAGAACTGCAGCATCAGCTGTTGCTGCCGTTCTCTACGGGCTGCAGGAATCCAATGACGGAAGGTAGGTATCCTTCCGCACTGTATTCCTCCGCCACTTAAAAAAAAAAAAGTCCCTAGTCTCACTTTATGCCATTGCTGTGTGGGAAATTCCCACGCAGCAATGGCATAAAGTGAGACTAGGGACTTTTTTTTTTTTAAGTGGCGGAGGAATACAGTGCGGAAGGATACCTACCTTCCGTCATTGGATTCCTGCAGCCCGTAGAGAACGGCAGCAACAGCTGATGCTGCAGTTCTCTACCCAAGATCGTCGTGGGACACACTCGTGGACTGCTTCGGATCGTGGGTGAGTATTTTTGTGGTTTGTTATGTTAATATTTATTCCGTAAAAGACAATGGCTTCGGGGAACAATGTGACAAGTATTGGTAAGTATGTTACTCTATGTTATATGTACTGTATGTCTATGTATGTATTGTATGAATGTATTGTATGTAGTATGTATGTAGTATATATGTGGTATGTATGTAGCATGTAGTATGTATGTAGTATGTATGTAGCATGCATGTAGCATGCAGTATGTATGTAGCATGCATGTAGTATATATGTAGTATGTATGTAGCATGTAGTATGTATGTAGCATGCATGTAGTATGTATGTAGTATGTATGTAGTATATATGTAGTATGTATGTAGCATGTAGTATGTATGTAGTATATATGTAGTATGTATGTAGCGTGCATGTAGTATGTATGTAGTATATATGTAGTATGTATGTAGCATGTAGTATGTATGTAGCATGCATGTAGTATATATGTAGTATGTATGTAGCATGTAGTATGTATGTAGCATGCATGTAGTATGTATGTAGTATGTATGTAGTATATATGTAGTATGTATGTAGCATGTAGTATGTATCATGCATGTAGTATATATGTAGTATGTATGTAGCATGTAGTATGTATGTAGCATGCATGTAGTATGTATGTAGTATGTATGTAGTATATATGTAGTATGTAGCATGTAGTATGTATGTAGCATGCATGTAGTATATATGTAGTATGTATGTAGCATGTAGTATGTATGTAGCATGCATGTAGTATGTATGTAGTATGTATGTAGCATGTAGTATGCATGTAGTATATATGTAGTATGTATGTAGTATGTATGTAGTATGTATGTAGTATATATGTGGTATGTATGTAGTATGTATGTAGTATGTATGTAGTATGTATGTAGCATGTAGTATGTATGTAGCATGCATGTAGTATGTATGTAGTATTTTTTTTTTTTTTAACATTTAACACATTAGCCGGATGATGGGACTACTACTGTCCCATCATTGGCTAATGTGTCAATCACTGTCATGGTAGCAGGCATCGCCAGATGGGACTTGTAGTCCCATCGGACGATGCTTGCACAGACCCCTGGACATCAGCACAGCCCCCCGGCAGGCCGGCACAGCCCCCCGGCAGGCCGGTACAGACCCCACAGGGTGCACAGACCACCGGCAGGCCGGCACAGCCCCCCGGCAGGCCGGTACAGACCCCCACAGGGTGCACAGACCACCGGCAGGCCGGTACAGACCCCGGGCAGTCCACACAGCCCCCCGGCAGGCCGGCACAGCCCCCCGGCAGGCCGGCAGAGACCCCCAGAAGGCCCGAAATGACGGCGCATCATGATGCGCACACACCGCGCATCATGATGACGTCAGGCTGTCAATCAACTTTGAACTTCCGATTCCGATGCCGACTTCCGATATTGAAAAAATATCGGAAGTCAGTATCGGAATTCGGATACAGCAAGTATCGGCCGATACCCGATACTTGCGGTATCGGAATGCTCAACACTAGTTGAAACACATTGTGAATAAAAAACCTTGTATTATCATAGTTTAAGAATGTATTTACTCCAGCAGCCGAGCTCAACTTACCTGTTTCCTCCTATTGGATCTAACATTTGAACTGCATAACACAATCATATTAGACATTACAGGAAAAATGACCCTTGAAAACAGGGCAAAATTAATTTTATAGAATGTAAATTTTTATGTATTTTATGTTTAACAGAAATTAAAACTTAGAAGAGCTATTAATAGCATAACTGTAGAAAAGATATGGATTGCACATCCAAAATTTATACATTGATCTGTTGCCACTAAGCAAAATTTTCAAAACTGAACACAAGGTTTTTAGGTAACATTTTGATCAGGATATAGAAGCTTATGGCATACCTCTCAGTGGGTCCCTAATCTTTCACATGTTATGCCTTGCAGCTATCACTGCATCAACTGCACCACATAAGCAAGGGTAGCAAACCTTGTGTCTCACAGAGCACATGCTTCAAGTCAGAGCCCCCACAGCTGCAGATTGCAGCACCCCAGCATCAAAGCACCAAAACAACAATGAACACCACACTGCACCAACACGAATAATGTATGGAATAAGAGTCAAATTAAATGAGTGGTACTAAAAGAAGTCCAGTTTTTAGTTTATAGGGCAGGTATTATCCTCAGACAATATGATCTATTTTGAGTCATCGTTTAAAATACGTAAAAGGCTGTAAATGTAATCCAAGGGGACCAGATTTTAATAAAGGAGTAGTGTCGGTTCAATTCCCAGTAGGCTAGTTTTTCCAATTGAAAGATGTAGAATAAGCTAATTGTGTCCGCACAAAGCAAATGCAGTAAGGTAAGCTTTCATGGAAATAAAGCG
Source organism: Dendrobates tinctorius (assembly GCF_039654945.1). NCBI lineage: Eukaryota > Metazoa > Chordata > Amphibia > Anura > Dendrobatidae > Dendrobates > Dendrobates tinctorius. The sequence continues at coordinate 13,961,153 of NW_027361703.1, read as the reverse complement.
GTTAATGTTTAATGCAAATTCTTTTTTGAGATTATGCATTTCTGTAATAAAAAGCCTCAAGCACTAGAGAGGTGTTATATAATTGAGGGAAGAATTAGTAATTGAATTTAGTCAGTAGGGGCCACTTCAAATAACATAATCCAATGACTCAGTTTTGTTCTTTAAATACACTTTTCTTTGCAAGAAAAAAATTGCATTTAATGTCATAAAAATGGCTCTTAGGTGCATGGAAGAGTCACTTTGACATTACAAAACAGAATAAAAGCTTCAATTTCTTCTCTTCTTTTCTATATACAAAATCTCTTTAGCTTGGTATAATTACTTTTAGCTACTATTCTGGTAAATAGGGCTATTATTTCTTTTACATTTTAAAGAAAATCTTACCATTTCTGCCCCATTACTGGGACTCCCACAAACAGTCATTACAGAAGTTTTTCCATCCAAATTTTTATCATTTAAATATATTGCAATCATTATAGCAGCATTCCAACATGATAACGACCCTAAACACACCTCCAAGATGACCACTTGCTTGCTAAAGAAACTGAGGGTAAAGGTGCTGGATTGGACAAGCATGTCTCCAGACGTAACCCCTATTGAGCATCTGTGATGCATCTTTAGACGGAAAGTGATGGGGCGCAAGGTCTCTAACATCCACCAGCTCCAAGATTTTGTCATGAAGTTGTAGAAGAGGATTCCAGTAAAGCTCTAGTAAACTCCATGCCCAAGAGAGTTAAGGCGATGCTTGAATACAATGGTGGCCACACAAAATAGCGACACTTTGGGCATAATGTGGCCATTTTCACTTTGGTGTGTACTCACTTTTATTGCCGGTGGTTTAGACATTAATGGCGGTTTGTTGAGTTCTTTAGAGAGCACACCAAATTTACACTGCTATACAAGCTGTACACTGACTACTTTACATTGTATCAAAGTGTCATATCTTCAGTGTTGTCCCAGGAAAAGATATAATAACATATTTACAAAAATGTGAGGGGTGTACTTTTGTCATATACTGTACTGTGTGCAGAAACAGTATCTTTTCCCTGCATTTATTACCCCCTCTTCAACTCCTGACCCAGCTGCTCCCCCCTACCCCTGCCATTGAGTTTTGCAGTGAGTCATGTGTCATACAGTGAAAATTGACCTTCTATTTCTACATAGAGCTTAGAAGGATTCAACTAGTCAGTTTTTAATCACATGATGTCATAGACCTAATGGAAAAGAAAATAATTAACTGGGTAGAAAGGCAAAATGAGCAATTGTATAACACAGTGCCATAAAATATGATAACTGCAATATATTAAAAGGATAAAAAGTTTGTTGGGAGTGCTTCTTTAAACAGTGGCAAAACCTGGCAACAAGGATCTATTTCCATAGGCAGATTTTTTATATGCAACAGGCTACAATTCACAATAGAGCAAGTTGAATATTGATTCCTTTCAATTAGATGTCACCAATGGTGATGAGCGAACATGCTCGCTACTACTCGGTACTCGCCCGAGTATCGCTATACTCGTGGTAATCAGCGAGCACCGAACATTTCCAGGATCATTCGGTGGGAACGTGGGTCTCCGCCCTGCAATTTTGGCGCTCGTAAGAGCACCAATCAAAATGCAGGGATTGTCTGCTATGCACTGTAATGCCGCAGCCATCTTTGTTGTGGTATTACAGTGATTGGCTGGCCACGCAGCGTCATCAGGTCTATAAGAGACCTGCCGCCGCCATGCTCATCACAGTCACGTCTGGAATCAGACAGTGTAGGGAGAGCTGCTGCTGTTATAGGGACAGATTTGTGCTTTTATTAGTTAGTGTGAGTATACCATTGTTGAATCCACATATCCAGCTAAACTAACAGTCTTTCTAAGGACTAATTATGGGGTATATATATTGCAGTGCTAGGTAGGCAGGGGAGTGTATGTGCATATATACACATCAGTGCAAGGCATGCAGGCACTGTATGTGGGTATATACAGGGTGGGCCATTTATATGGATACACCTAAATAAAATGGGAATGGTTAGTGATATCAGCTTCCTGTTTGTGGCACATTAGTATATGGGAGGGGAAAAACTTTTCAAGATGGGTGGTGACCATGGCTGCCATTTTGAAGTCAGCCATTTTGGATCCAACTTTATTTTTTCCAATGGTAAGAGGGTCATGTAACACATCAAATTTATTGAGAATTTCACAAGAAAAACAATGGTGTGCTTGGTTTTAACATAGTTTTATTCTTTCATGAGTTATTTACAAGTTTATGACCACTTATAAAATGCGTTCAAAGTGCTGCCCATTGTGTTGGGTTGTCAATGCAACCCTCTTCTCCCAATCTTGAAAGAATATCTGTTACCCTAAGTTTATACATTATTTTGGGGTAAAAAAATAAATCCATGCCACATATTGAACAGTCTGGTATCTCCATCAGACATCTGATCTATCTGTGGGCTACAAATTGTGGCACTTCAGGCCTACATTCTCCTTTTTTGGCTGTGTCTTACTGTAATTCTATACAGTATTTTTCTGTAAAAAAACAAACATACAAGCCACATATTGAACAGTGTGATATCTCCGTCACATTTCCTCATCTCTCTGTGGGCTAAAAATTGTGGCATTTCAGGCCTACATTCTCCTTCTTTGGCTGCGTCGTACCGTAATTCAATACAATATTTTTCTGTAAAAGAGCAAACATACAGGCCACATATTAAACAGTGTGGTATCTCCGTCAGATGCCTGATCTCTCTGTTGGCTAAAAATTGTTTCATTTCAGGCCTCCATTCCACTGTATTTGCTGTCTGTTACCCTAGGTCTATACACTATTTTTAGGTAAAAAAATAAATAAATACAGGCCACATATTGAACAGTGTGGTATCCCTGTCAGACGCCGGATCAATCTTTGGGCTACAAATTGTGTCATTTCAGGCCTCCATTCTACTGTATTTGCTGTCTGTTAGGCTAGTTTCACACTTGCTTTTTTTTGCAGCGCGTTTTTCCCGCAAAAAAACGCATTGAAAAAACGCATACATAAGCATACAACTGCTGCGTTTTTTTCAAGCATTTTTATGAGCATGCATGAAAAAAACGCAGCGTTTTTATGCGTTTGTATGCGTTTTTAGCGCGTTTTTACCGCGTTTGCATTTTTTTCCAACATTTTTAGGTGGCCCCTCACACTACCCAAACCATGACTTTACTAACCCTAACCCTGACCCTAACCCTAACCCTAACCCTGACCCTAACCCTAACCCTAACCCTGACCCTAACCCTTAACCAAATCATACTTAACCCTAACCCAAACCCTAAACCCTAACTAACCCTAACCCTAACCCTAACCCTGACCCTAACCCTAACCCTAACCCTGACCCTAACCCTAACCCTAACCCTGAACCTAACCCTAACCCTAACCCTGACCCTAACCCTTAACAAAACCATACTTAACCCTAACCCTGACCCTAACCCTAACCCTAACCCTAACCCTGACCCTAACCCTTAACCAAACCATACTTAACCCTAATCCTGACCCTAACCCTGACCCTAACCCTAACCCTAACCCTGACCCTAACCCTTAACAAAACCATACTTAACCCTAATCCTGACCCTAACCCTGACCCTAATCCTTAACAAAACCATACTTAACCCTAACCCTGACCCTAACCCTAACCCTGACCCTAACCCTAACCCTAACCCTGACCCTAACCCTAACCCTAACCCTAACCCTGACCCTAACCCTTAACAAAACCATACTTAACCCTAATCCTGACCCTAACCCTGACCCTAATCCTTAACAAAACCATACTTAACCCTAATCCTGACCCTAACCCTGACCCTAACCCTAACCCTAACCCTAACCCTGACCCTAACCCTTAACAAAACCATACTTAACCCTAATCCTGACCCTAACCATGACCCTAATCCTTAACAAAACCATACTTAACCCTAACCCTGACCCAAACCCCAACCCTAACCCTGACCCTGACCATAACCCTAACCCTAAACCCCCTTAACTAACCCTAACTCTAACCCAAACCCCTAAATTCCATGTTTTAAAAAAAAAAACGCATATGCAAAAAAACGCATACATGAGCATGCCAGTGCGCACATATGCGCATCCATAGGCTATAATGGCCATTTTTAGCGCAAAACGTGCGCATATGTGCGCATGCGCTTTTTTGCAGGGCCAAAAAATGCAACATGCTGCGTCTGGAAAATCCCAACGCACACCCCAAAAAAACGCAGCGCATGAAAATCGCATACATGCGCTTACCAGCGCGCAGGTATGCGCACCCATGTTAAATATAGGGGAAAAAACGCATGCGCAGGTGTGCGTTTTTTTCCAGCGCTAAAAAACGCAAATGTGAAACCAGCCTTACCCAGACGTTAATACACTATTTTGGGATAAAAGAAAATCAATAAATCCAGGCTACATATTGAACAGTGTGGTATCTCCTCCAGACACCTGATCTATCTGTGGGCTACAAATTGTGGCATTTCAGGCCTGCATTCACCTTTTTTGGCTGTGTCTTAGCGTAATTCTATACAGTATTTTTCTGTAAAAAAACAAACATACAAGCCACATATTGAACAATGTGGTATCACCATCACATGCCTCATCTATCTGTGGGCTAAAAATTGTGACATTTCAGGCCTACATTCTCCTTTTTGGCTGTGTCTTACCGTAATTTTATACAGTATTTTTCTATAAAAAAGCAAGCATACAGGCCACATATTGAACATTGTGGTATCTCCATCAGACGCCTGATCTCTCTATGGGCGAAAAATTGTGGCATTTCAGGCCTCCATTCTACTGTATTTGCTATCTGTTACCCTAGGTCTATACACTATTTTTAGGTAAAAAAATAAATAAATACAGGCCACATATTGAACAGTGTGGTATCTTTGTCAGACGCCTGATCTATCTGTGGGCTGCAAATTGTGACATTTCAGGCCTCCATTCTACTGTATTTGCTGTCTGTTACCCTAGGTTTATACACTATTTTGAGGTAAAAAATAAATCCAGGCCACACATTGAACAGTCTAGTATCTCCGTCAGACGCCTGATCACTCTTTGGGCTACAAATTGTATCATTTCAGGCCTCGATTCTACTGTATTTGCTGTCTGTTACCATATGTTAATACACTATTTTGGGATTAAAAAATCAATAAATCCAGGCTACATATTTAACAGTGTGGTATCTAAGTCAGATGCCTGATCTATCTGTGGACTAAATATTTGGCAATTCAAGCCTGCATTCACCTTTTTTGGCTGTGTCTTACCGTAATTCTATACAAAATTTTTCAGTAAAAAAAACAAACATGCAGGCCACATATTGAACAATGTGGTATCTCTGTCACATGCCTCATCTACAGTTGTGGCCAAAAGTATTGACACCCCTGCAATTCTGTCAGATAATACTCAGTTTCTTCCTGAAAAATTATTGCAAACACAAATTCTTTGTTATTATTATCTTCATTTAATTTGTCTTAAATGAAAAAACACAAAAAGAATTGTCCTAAAGCCAAATTGGATATAATTCCACACCAAACATAAAAAAGAGGGTGGACAAAAGTATTGGCACTGTTCGAAAAATTATGTGATGCTTCTCTAATTTGTGTAATTAACAGCACCTGTAACTTACCTGTGGCACCTAACAGGTGTTGTCAATAACTAAATCACACTTGCAGGCAGTGGACATGGATTAAAGTTGACTCAACCTCTGTCCTGTGTCCTTGTGTGTACCACATTGAGCATGGAGAAAAGAAAGAAGACCAAAGAACTGTCTGAGGACTTGAGAAACCAAATTGTGAGGAAGCATGAGCAATCTCAAGGCTACAAGTCCATCTCCAAAGACCTGAATGTTCCTGTGTCTACCGTGCGCAGTGTCATCAAGAAGTTTAAAGCCCATGGCACTGTGGCTAACCTCCCTAGATGTGGAAGGAAAAGAAAAATTGACAAGAGATTTCAACGCAAGATTGTGTGGATGTTGGATAAAGAACCTCGACTAACATCCAAACAAGTTTAAGCTGCCCTGCAGTCCGAGGGTACAACAGTGTCAACCCGTGCTATCCGTCAGCCTCTGAATGAAAAGGGACTGTATGGTAGGAGACCCAGGAAAACCCCACTTCTTACCCTGAGACATAAAAAAGCCATGCTGGAGTTTGCCAAAACTTACCTGAAAAAGCCTAAAATGTTTTGGAAGAATGTTCTCTGGTCAGATGAGACAAAAGTAGAGCTTTTTGGGCAAAGGCATCAACATAGAGTTTACAAGAGAAAAAAAGAGGCATTAAAAGAAAAAACACGGTCCCTACAGTCAAACATGGCGGAGGTTCCCTGATGTTTTGGGGTTGCTTTGCTGCCTCTGGCACTGGACTGCTTGACCGTGTGCATGGCATTATGAAGTCTGAAGACTACCAACAAATTTTGCAGCATAATGTAGGGCCCAGTGTGAGAAAGCTGGGTCTCCCTCAGAGGTCATGGGTCTTCCAGCATGACAATGACCCAAAACACACTTCAAAAAGCACTAGAAAATGGTCTGAGAGAAAGCACTGGAGACTTCTAAGGTGGCCAGCAATGAGTCCAGACCTGAATCCCATAGAACACCTGTGGAGAGATCTAAAAATGGCAGTTTGGAGAAGCCACCCTTCAAATATCAGGGACCTGGAGCAGTTTGCCAAAGAAGAATGGTCTAAAATTCCAGCACAGCATTGTAAGAAACTCATTGATCGTTACTGGAAGCGGTTGGTCACAGTTATTTTGGCTAAAGGTTATGTAGCCAAGTATTAGGCTGAGGGTGCCAATACTTTTGTCTGGCCCATTTTTGGAGTTTTGTGTGAAATGATCAATGTTTTGCTTTTTTCTTCATTCTCTTTTGTGTTTTTTCATTTAAGACAAATTAAATGAAGATAATAATACCAAAGAATTTGTGATTGCAATCATTTTCAGGAAGAAACTGAGTATTATCTGCCAGAATTGCAGGGGTGTCAATACTTTTGGCCACAACTGTATCTGTGGGCTAAAAATTGTGGCATTTCAGGCCTACATTATCCTTTTTTGGCTGTGTCTTACTGTAATTTTATACAGTATTTTTCTATAAAAAGAAAACATACAGGCCACATATTGAACAGTGTGGTATCTCCGTCAAATGCCTGATCTATCTGTGGGCTACAAATTGTGGCATTTCAGGCCTCCATTCTACTTTTTTGCTGTGTCTTATCCTAGTTATTGACACCAGTTTGATAACCAAAAATACATTTTTACCTACAGTCCAGATATTTTAAAGTGTGGTTTTCCTGCACACGGATCACATACAAGTTCGCTACCAATTCAGCCATTTTAGTGAATGTGGAAAATATTTTAGTTCATTTAAAATGGGCAAGTCGCGTGGCAAGGGACGGGGAAGTGGACGTGATGATGATGGTTGATACAGACACCAAGGCAGTGGGCAAGCTGAAATTGTGCCCCAACAAACACCCACATCTTCTTGCCCAACCTTCATGACCCAATTACTAGTGGCCTGCAGCAGGACATCACTATTGAAACCAGAGCAGTATGAAACGGTTATTAGTTGGTTAGCGGATAATGTTGCCGGTCAGTTTTCCGCCACAACCTCTACCACCCTGTCTTCCACACCGTCAAGTTTGAGTAGCTGTGAGTCTGGACCACATATTCCTCCCTCTGATCCACCTTCCTCCCACCATGCCAAGTGCCCATTGACAACTGATCCCACACTTGGACACTCTGAAGAGCTGTTCACTTTTCCATTTGTAGATTCAGGCCTCTCGCCTGGTCCACTTGAAGCGGGCAAGATGAGATTGCATGTAGCGATGCCCAAATGTTTGATCAGCCATGGTCACACAAAGGCAACAGTGAGAACGTGTCACAAGAGACACATTTGCCAGCAAGTCAGGAGGAGGACCAGGGTGCGGAAGTGTAATCTGAGGTGGTGAATGATATAGTAACTGACTCAACCTGGCAGGAGGACTTGCAGAGCAAGGACAGCAGCACACAGGGGGAGGGAGGTGTAGCACACTAACAGGCAGGAAGAAGCAGTGTGGTGGCCACAGACAGAAGGCGGGCAACCATTCCTCGTAACACCAGCACGATGGAAGTTGGCAGTACAACTGTTAGGTCTTCCCAAGTCTGGCTGTTTTTTAAAGAATCTGCCGATAACCCCAAACAGGCCATTTGCACCACCTGCCATGCCTGCAACAGCAGATGTAGCAAAACTAACAGCCTGACCACCACCAGCATGATAAGGCATATGTCAGCAAAGCACCCGACTTTGTGGGCTGAGCTCCAGGCACAGGAACAGTGTCTGTGGGTGAAAACATTGCTTCTTCCACTGTTGTGTGTGCAAGCCAATCCCCTGTCCATGGTGCATGCGAATATGTCTTGTGCCCTGCAGCTGTCATTGCCCACACTCAACTACAACTATCATCTAGCATGTCCACATTCTTGTCCCAATGCAGCCTTCAGTTGTCCACACCCCAGTCATTGGAACGCAATCATAAATACGCATACAACGCCCCTCAGGCTACAGTGCTAAATTCACACATTTCTCATATGCTTGCGGTCAGAATGTTTCCTTTTAGCCTTGTGGAGACGAAGCTTTCTGCAACTTGATAACGGTGGTGGTCCCAAGGTACTTAGTCCCCAGCCGCCACTATTTCTCCCAGTGTGCCGTTCCGGCATTACACAAGCACGTGTCCCTCAACATTACCCGTGCCCTGAACAATGCTGTTACTGGGAAAGTCCACCTAACCATGGACACATGCACAACCCCATATTGCAATGTAGCTGCACCTACCATCTATTTATTGTGCATCATGCTCATTATCTTCTATCATACCTGACTAATCTATTTTGGTGTAATTTCCCTCCTAAGCTCTGTTCACATGTCAGTTTATCTTTTGTGTCTTCCTCTTTCCAAGAATCCTACCCCAGACATTATCAGGAAATTACAACAGATCAGAGGCAGAGACAGACAGGAGAGGGCCCATGTGCCACAACATTATATGTGCCCTCTGCAGTACAATAATGCAGCCCATTATGTGTCTACGACTGAAGCTGCTTTAGAGGTAGAAGTGGACCTTCTTACTTCATGGGCTCCATTTGCGGCCGTCCAGGTTGCACCATTGGTATTTCCACCCCTTCAAATTATTACTGAATCTTACAATAGTTCTATTAATATAAATAAATGTGACCATTTACTTTCGCATAGCTACAACATTTCATTCTTCTGCCATTTGGCTAAGACTCATAATTTACTTGTCAATGCTCCTAGCCATTTTATTATTTCAGGGATGTATTCCCCTATTAGTCATTTATTACATTATTTGAATGTACTACTCAAAAATGCATTAATTCTTTACTTAGTTTTCTAAAAGAACCAGTGCAATTAATAATCAAACAGAAAAAAGTATGTTTAGACTGAAGGTCTACTATTTATTACTTTAAAAGTCTTTCAAAATAGACAAAAATCCCCAATGAAAGAACAAGTAAATGTCATCTGTCTGGAATTTTTTTTTAATAAAAATTCCTAGAGATTCAAACAATCCTTCAACTTACAAAATAAAAGTACAGCAATGGGGAACTGTGTGGCCCCATTAACACTATTTTTTAAAAACATTGAACAGAATCACATTTTTTCTGACCGCTTATACAATCAACTTGTTGTTCTATATAGGCCTTTTTGAGGAAGTATGAGTTGTATTTTTCAGTGGCATCATTTTGGGGTACATATAACTTCTTAACAAATGTTTATTTTATTTATTTTTATTTATTTTACTTATTTATATAGCGCCATTAATCCCACAGCACTTTACAGACATTATTGGCACTGTCCCCAATGGGGCTCACAATCTAACTTCCCTATCAGTATGTCTTTGGAATATGGGAGGAAACTGGAGTGCCCAGAGGAAACCCACGCAAATAGATAGAATATAAACAAAATAGCAGATGAGCCAGTGTTTTTACTTTTAAAATTTTCTGCAATTTGTCCTGCTGCATAAATAAAGTGTTAGTTTTATTCTTGGGGTCAGTTTATCAGTTTCAATATATTTGTTTTGGGGTTATCATGTTCTGAGAGCCATAAGTTTCACAATATTCTGTCAGCAGAGCCATACGAGGTCTTATATTTTGGTACCACTTTGTTATTAGCTTTGGGTAGCAAAAAGCAAAAAAAATACTAGCAATTCTATTTTCTGTTTATTTTTTTAATGCAAATCACTATTCAGTATAATTGTCATGATATCTTTATTTTGCAGTCAATATGATAATCTCAATACAAAAACCTTATTTTTTTCTGGTCACCATATTCTGACACAAATATTTTTTCATTTTTCCTTTATTCTGCAGGTCCATACAGTTATATTGATGCCCAATTTTTTTTTTATGTTTTACTACATTTTCACAAGAAAATCTGTCTACAAAAAAATCACTTTATTGGTAGTCATATTGTAAGAGAGCTAACTTTTTCAATTTTATATTTGTAGAATTGTAATAGGGTTTGTTTTTTGGGTAGTAAGCTGTAATTTATATTTGTACAGTTTTGGAACACATGACTTTTTGGTCACATTTTCTTTTTTTTTCAGCCAAGACTAAAGGTACTGTCACACTTAGCGATGTACCAGCGATCCCGACCAGTGATATGACGCGGTCAGGATCGCTGGTACATCGCTAAGTAGTCGCTAGTGAGCTGCCACACAGGCAGATATCACTAGCGACATCGCTGGGGACGGGGATCGCTACTTACCTGTCACACCAGGCGATCCTGCGTCCTCCCGCCTGGCTCCACGCGTCGCTCGTCTTCACAGCAGGAAGCGCCACAGGAAGCTGACGACGAGAAACAGTCCTGAACGTTCTCGCGCGATCAGCGATAACCAGCGGGGGAGCGGGTCGGAGGTAAGTATCAGACATAGCGATATCGCTAGCAATATCGCTATAACGTCACTAGTTATAGCGATATTGCTAGCGATATCTCTTAGTGTGACATGCCCTTAACACAAATAATAATTATGCCATGGTTTTTCAGATTTTTTTTTAAACTGCATTCATTTTCTGTAATGAAAACTGATACAGTTTTTATCAAGGGTCATTGCAGACTCGTCGATACCAAATATGTGACTTTTTGAGAGGATTGGTTTTTTTTTTTACAGATAAGCCATTATTTAATTATTAAAACTGTGATTTTTAGTATTATATTTTTTGTAACGCTTAAAAACATTTTTTTCCTTTTTCTTTTTACACTAGTTCTTACTGATCATTTGAACAACATTAATAACAGATAGCAAACAAAAACTTAAGGACAGTGTACATATTATAGAAAGTGGCCCTGACCCAGAAGAAACACCTCATCACATGCAATAGCCAAAGAAATACTCCCAGAATACCGTATACAAAAAAAGAATTGAGTAAAAAAATCCACAAAAGAAAAAGTAAAATATAGTACTTTTATTAACCTCATATATATGAGTCACCAACACACATTAATAAGAACAAGGTCACAATAGTACAAAGTTCCTTTAGAAAAGGAATTCAGGTGCAGAAAAAACACATGCAGTAGCACGGTACAACCAGGCAAGAGTCAAATAAATGGATATAATAAAGTGACAGTGCTTCAAGTTTTTTCCAGATAAGTTAATCACCTAGTGTGTGACCGTATTGAAGTAAGTATCTAATCCAGCATAGTAGCACACATATAAATAGAAAAAGACCATTACACAGGTCATAATAGTTAGTAAATCTTATCCATGGTTGTAATGTGCACCGCACGTGTAGCCCCCACCTGAATTACTTTTCTAACGGAACTTTGTACTATTATGACCTTGTTCTTATTAATGTGTGTTGGTGACTCATATATATGAGGTTACTAAAAGTACTCTATTTTAATTTTTCTTTTGTGGATTTTTTTACTCCATTCTTTTTTTGTATACGGGATTAATAACAGATAGTAGTACATATGTATTACAGTGCATTACCTCCACTTTAAATCTTTGACAGTTATCCAATTAGTTTCTACCCTGGCAGGATCAGAGGTTGAGGAATAGCAGACAGGGTTGTCATTGTCAGGTCTCCGTTGGCACACTGTAATTGGTTTGCAGGGGTGCAGATGTACTCATAAAGGGAGTGATCTCCCTTTGTCAGATTACTCGCATGCTGCTGTCATATTACTCTAGATAGCGGCGTATGAGATGTTAAAGTGCTGAGATCGGCATTATGTCTCAGCACTTGCACAAGGAGCCTGACTGTTAGGCCACGTGCACGTGTTTAGTATTTAGTGAGTTTTTTATCTCAGTATTTGAGAGCCAAAACCAGGAGAGGAACAATCAGAGGAAAAGTATAATAGAAACGCGGCACCACTTCAGGATTTATCACCCACTCCTGGTTTTGGCTTACAGCTACTGATGTGAAAACTCACCAAGTACTCAACGTGTGCATGTGGCCTCACTGTATAGCCAGCTCCTTCTACTTTTGGCACGGCACAATTTCTATGCCCGAGTCATTCATCAGACAGAGCCGTATACCCAATTGCAAGAAATCACCTACAATTAAAACAGCCAGTTACACCCATTTACATTTGTACGGACGGGTTAAATACTACCTATGTTTATTTATGCAGGTGTCTGATGAAGGAATGAGTCCTGTTCTGAAATGCATTGCACGAACACAAGAATATAGATTGAACCTGTATAGATTACTAGACAGTCTTACTTGGACTGCACTGCCAACCAAGAGGGTCATTTTTCTGACTTTATCTTTTCCGTTTGTGCATTACTGATTTAAACTGGCCCCATTGATTTCAAACAGGAAAGCACAGGTTGCGAATTTATCTTTTCCGTGTGTCTGTTCTGTTTAGTACAGACAAACAGAACAGATAAATGAACATTTGAATATGACACATTTAATTTTACTTTTTTTACTTCTCTAAATTTTACCTTGTATGTGCATTTTCAATGTTTTTTGTTGTGTTCGTAGATGAAACTTGTAGTACCTGTTTATAACCCTACAGTATGTGTGGCATAAAAAAATCTGGACTCTTTTTATAATCATTAAATTATAGAATATCTTCCTAATCCTATTGGTTATAGTGGTCTGATGAATGTCTCCAGAAGAAGGCGCTAACGTCCAGGTATTGAGAAAAATTACATTCTATGCTTTAAATTTAGAAAAATCAATATGCAATCTTGAAATGTATCAACCAGCACCCCAAGGCACATTTAAAAGGAGCTGGATAAAGAATATCACCAAAATAAATCTAAGATATATCATCTTTCAATACAATGCTACCTTGTGAAGTTCATTCATTTTATTGCATGTGATTTACTGAAGCAATTTATTTTATCTTAGTGTTTTGTCAAATGCTTTGTTGCTTTGTCATTAGTGTTGAGCATTCCGATACCGCAAGTATCGGGTATCGGCCGATACTTGCTGTATCGGAATTCCGATACCGACTTCCGATATTTTTTCAATATCGGAATTCGGCATCGGAATCGGAAGTTCAGTTGATTGACGGCCTGACGTCATCATGATGCGCGGTGTGTGCGCATCATGATGCGCCGTCATTTCGGGCCTTCCGGGGGTCTCTGCCGGCCTGCCGGGGGGCTGTGCCGGCCTGCCGGGGGGCTGTGTGGACTGCCCGGGGTCTGTACCGGCCTGCCGGGGGGCTGTGCCGGCCTGCCGGTGGTCTGTGCACCCTGTGGGGGTCTGTACCGGCCTGCCGGGGGGCTGTGCCGGCCTGCCGGGGGGCTGTGCTGATGTCCGGGGGTCTGTGCAAGCATCGTCCGATGGGACTACAAGTCCCATCGGGCGATGCCTGCTACCATGACAGTGATTGACACATTAGCCAATGATGGGACAGTAGTAGTCCCATCATCCGGCTAATGTGTTAAATGTTAAAAAAAAAAAAAAAGAAAAAAAAAAAAAATACTACATACATACTACATGCATGCTACATACATACTACATGCATGCTACATACATACTACATATATACTACATACATACTACATACATGCTACATACATACTGCATGCTACATACATACTACATACATACTACATACATGCTACATACATACTGCATGCTACATACATACTACATACATACTACATACATACTACATATATACTACATGCATGCTACATACATACTACATGCTACATACATACTACATACATACTACATACATACTACATACATGCTACATACATACTGCATGCTACATACATACTACATACATACTACATACATACTACATGCATGCTACATACATACTACATGCATACCACATACATACTACATGCTACATACATACCACATATATACTACATACATACAATACATTCATACAATACATACATAGACATACAGTACATATAACATAGAGTAACATACTTACCAATACTTGTCACATTGTTCCCCGAAGCCATTGTCTTTTCCGGGATAAATATTAACATAACAAACCACAAAAATACTCACCCACGATCCGAAGCAGTCCACGAGTGTGTCCCACGACGATCTTGGGTAGAGAACTGCAGCATCAGATGATGCTGCCGTTCTCTACGGGCTGCAGGAATCCAATGACGGAAGGTAGGTATCCTTCCGCACTGTATTCCTCCGCCACTTAAAAAAAAAAAGTCCCTAGTCTCACTTTATGCCATTGCTGTGTGGGAATTTCCCACACAGCAATGGCATAAAGTGAGACTAGGGACTTTTTTTTTTTTAAGTGGAGGAGGAATACAGTGCGGAAGGATACCTACCTTCCGTCATTGGATTCCTGCAGCCCGTAGAGAACGGCAGCATCATCTGATGCTGCCGTTCTCTACCCAAGATCGTCGTGGGACACACTCGTGGACTGCTTCGGATCGTGGGTGAGTATTTTTGTGGTTTGTTATGTTAATATTTATCCCGGAAAAGACAATGGCTTCGGGGAACAATGTGACAAGTATTGGTAAGTATGTTACTCTATGTTATATGTACTGTATGTCTATGTATGTATTGTATGAATGTATTGTATGTATGTAGTATATATGTGGTATGCATGTAGTATGTATGTAGTATGTATGTAGCATGCATGTAGTATGTATGTAGCATGCATGTAGTATGTATGTAGTATGTATGTAGTATATATGTAGTATGTAGTATGAATGTAGTATATATGTAGTATGTATGTAGCATGTAGTATGTAGCATGCATGTAGTATATATGTAGTATGTATGTAGCATGTAGTATGTATGTAGCATGCATGTAGTATATATGTAGTATGTAGCATGTAGTATGTATGTAGCATGCATGTAGTATGTAGCATGTAGTATGTATGTAGCATGCATGTAGTATATATGTAGTATGTATGTAGCATGTAGTATGTATGTAGCATGCATGTAGTATATATGTAGTATGTAGCATGTAGTATGTATGTAGTATGTATGTAGTATATATGTAGTATGTAGTATGAATGTAGTATATATGTAGTATGTATGTAGCATGTAGTATGTAGCATGCATGTAGTATATATGTAGTATGTATGTAGCATGTAGTATGTATGTAGCATGCATGTAGTATATATGTAGTATGTAGCATGTAGTATGTATGTAGCATGCATGTAGTATGTAGCATGTAGTATGTATGTAGCATGCATGTAGTATATATGTAGTATGTATGTAGCATGTAGTATGTATGTAGCATGCATGTAGTATATATGTAGTATGTAGCATGTAGTATGTATGTAGCATGCATGTAGTATATATGTGTTATGTATGTAGCATGTAGCATGCATGTAGCATGCATGTAGTATGTATGTAGTATATATGTGGTATGTATGTAGCATGCAGTATGTATGTAGCATGCATGTAGTATATATGTAGTATGTATGTAGTATATATGTGGTATGTATGTAGCATGCAGTATGTATGTAGCATGCATGTAGTATATATGTAGTATGTATGTTGCATGTAGTATTTATGTAGTATGCATGTAGTATATATGTAGTATGTAGCATGTAGTATGTATGTAGCATGCATGTAGTATATATGTGTTATGTATGTAGCATGTAGCATGCATGTAGCATGCATGTAGTATGTATGTAGTATATATGTGGTATGTATGTAGCATGCAGTATGTATGTAGCATGCATGTAGTATATATGTAGTATGTATGTAGTATATATGTGGTATGTATGTAGCATGTAGTATGTATGTAGCATGCATGTAGTATATATGTAGTATGTATGTAGCATGTAGTATGTATGTAGCATGCATGTAGTATATATGTAGTATGTAGCATGTAGTATGTATGTAGCATGCATGTAGTATATATGTGTTATGTATGTAGCATGTAGCATGCATGTAGCATGCATGTAGTATGTATGTAGTATATATGTGGTATGTATGTAGCATGCAGTATGTATGTAGCATGCATGTAGTATATATGTAGTATGTATGTAGTATATATGTGGTATGTATGTAGCATGCAGTATGTATGTAGCATGCATGTAGTATATATGTAGTATGTATGTTGCATGTAGTATTTATGTAGTATGAATGTAGCATGTATGTAGTATGTAGTATGAATGTAGCATGTATGTAGTATGCATGTTGTATGTATGTAGTATTTTTTTTTTTTTTTTTTACATTTAACACATTAGCCGGATGATGGGACTACTACTGTCCCATCATTGGCTAATGTGTCAATCACTGTCATGGTAGCAGGCATCGCCCGATGGGACTTGTAGTCCCATCGGACGATGCCTGCACAGACCCCCGGAGCCTGCACAGACCACCGGCAGGCCGGCACAGCCCCCCGGCAGGCCGGCACAGCCCCCCGGAGCCTGCACAGCCCCCCGGCAGACCGGCACAGCCCCCCGGCAGGCCGGCACAGCCCCCCGGAGCCTGCACAGACCACCGGCAGGCCGGCACAGACCACCGGAGCCTGCACAGACCCCCTGGCAGGCCGGCACAGCCCCCCGAAAGGCCCGTACAGACCCCAGAGAGGCTGTACAAGGGCAGGAAAGGGTTTTTCTTATTCCGATACCGGAAGTCCCATAGACTTGAATGGGACTTCCGGTATCGGAATCGGCGATACCGATACTTTTTTTAAAGATCGGCCGATACCATCCGATACGATACTTTGAAGTATCGGACGGTATCGCTCAACTCTATTTGTCATTTTTTTTCATCACAAACATATATTTTAAGTAAATTACTCTCCAAAACGCTTTAATGCAAGTTTTGAAACTAAATGAATGCTTTTAGACTATAACCTGTTATTGTGAAAAAATGAATGTATCTGGCTTCAGTTAAAACAATTCAAAATGACTTTATAAAAGGTCAAACAGGATGCGGCTTAAAAAAAGGTGTTACCTTTGTTTGACTTCTGTGCAGCAAGTTTTTAATATGAAACCTTCATTATCTTTAGGTATCTACTATATATTGTGAAAAACCTACTCTATGAATGTTGAAACAATTAAATGAAAGATGTTATACGATTGAACATGTGTTACAGTCAAGTGATCTGCAGAAAAATGATGCATGTAATAAAATGCATTCAAAGTCTATGATAATTTACCAAGGTGCAAATAAAACAAACACTGAATATACCCTAATGGTCTTATAATAGAGTATTTCAGCTCCATGAACCCATCAATAGAATAAGCACTATATAGTTGTGTACATTATCTGTGTCTTTATGGGATATTATGTGGTTAATAGCTACTTTCTTATTGCTAAACCTGAGTTTTCTCCAGGGGCCTTAGTCATAGATTTGAGTGGGGTTGTGTAAATCAAATTCAAAAGTTTTATCAAAGACTTGAGTGTTTGATTTTGAATAGCGCACGCCCACACACAGCAATTAACCGCTATCATACTGTATGTGTGCTGCAGTTACAATCATGTAAAGCTAGTACATTATTATGTAATCCATGCTCCATTATTTGATGGATTCTTTTGCATTATGTTTTTTCTAAGTTCTACACTGCAGGCTGTGAGGATTAGATCTATGAAGATGTTTAACACTGCCATTTCAATACCGTCATTCGCATAATTCAGGAATCACGAAAATATTTCCACAAGAGAGCAGTGAGTTATACAGTACATGCACATATACATATTATAAATATTTCATATATTTTTTTTTTACACATTTAAACTCTTTAAATCTCTTCTAAATATAATATGCAGCACAAGAAGGTCCATGTAAAATTAGAGCTTTGGCCTTTATTAACCTGGGAACATTGATAATTCTCACGGTTGTTATAACATTCAAACATAATTTAAAGGGAACCTGTCACCAGAAAAAAACACTATTAACCTGCAGATATGGGGTTGAAATGAGTAGAAAGTGATCTTTATTCTCCCCTGCAGCACTCGGTTTCAGTCACAGGGGTGGCACCAGCACTGATTCAGTCACCACTCTGTGTATAGCGAGCGGTGACTGTCACCATGGTCCTGGCCCTGATTGATAGCCGGCCCCAATGCAGAGTCAGTGTCATTCAGGGTCGGGGGACAGCTCTGTATTAACAGAGGTTTGACTGAACCAGAGTCGGCACAGCCCCCATGACTGAAATCTGAATGCTGCCAGAGGGAATAAAGCTCATTTTCTCCCTGCAGAGTTCAGCTAAGTGCAGCCTCCAGGCAAGTTAGTAACAGTATTAACCTGCAGTTTAACCCCATATCTGCAGGTTAATAGCGTTGAACCATATTTCAGTTACAGAATGTGGTCCAGATTACAAAGCTATACTTTTCTTATAAAAATAGGTCAAGACAATACAACCAGACATCTTTTGTAGAAAAAGGTCCAGACTAGAGATGAGAGACTTTGCCTTTTCTCGGGTCGAGTCGGGTTTCATGAAACCCGACTTTTGAGAAAGTCGGGTCGAATGAAATCGGCCGATTATCGTGAAAAGTCGAAGGTCGACTGAAACACAAAACCCAATGCAAGTCAATGGGGAAGAAAAGTCAGCAGTGAGTGGAGGACAGGAAACACACCTACAGTGCCCATTTTAATGCCAAAAACATCAATTCTTATTACTTAAACTTGTCAACCTTAATTTACTTTATAATAATAGTTAGGCATTGAAAACTGGGGGTTATTTGGCTAAAGTTATGGGGGGGTAGAGCTGGCTCCAGATTTTTGTGGGCCCTGGGCCAAAGAGTGTCACTGGGCTCTTTTAACACATGCCACAATTCATGATCCTCTGATACGGCAGAGAAATAGCGGTATAGTACAATGAAAAATACTTCACTTCTTACATCTCATGACTGAAAGCCATTTTAAATTATCCAATAGCTCCAAAAGCGGACAGTATAGTACTCCATACAGTATTATGGCCACCGCATAGTGCGCTATAGAGAGTAATGAGGCCCATATATATTTCTCCATACAGAATCATTGGTCCCATATAATGTTCCATACAGTATATGATGAGCTCCACATAATGCTACAGTATATGTTGGTCCCCATGGATGAAGCTCCACTGTCTTATGGGCCCAAATAATGCTCCATATATAATGGGCCCCATTTCTAATGCTCCAGTGTATAATGGGCCCTGTAAATTCTGCTCCAGTGTCTGATGTCCACCTTTGGAATGCTCCAGTGTATGGTGGGCCTCATATATCATTCTCCAGAGTACAGTGCTCCCCAAAAATTGCTGTCCCAACATTGAAAACAATTAAATAAGTCTCCTCGCTAGGGAATCCCTGTACTAGTCTGGACTCCTCATCGTCCCCATCTTCCATCTCACTGCACTTGGACTGTTTAGACAGAGGGCGTACAGACGTGATGTCATCGCGCTCTCTGACCAGAATGTCACTGTCAGGAAACGCGGAAGACGTCACAGCGGTGGAGCAGGGAGAGGTAAGTATTTCAACTTTGCAAGTGCTGTGATCCTGACCAAGCAGGGGGGCCCACTCGTGGGTGGCGGTACTGACACAGGGCCCCTCATAGTACGCTGGTGTGTCTGACGGTGGGTGTGCACCCCCACCGTCAGAGACACTTGATTCTACTATGAGGGACCTTGTGCCAGTGCCGTTGCCAAAGAGTGTGCCCACCCACCTGTCCAGGGCAACGGCACTCGCATGGTCCATGCGCCAGGTGGTGACCCCGGCCCTGTGGGGGGAGGCAGCCCAGTTAAGGAGGTGGAAAAAATGGCATATGTTGATGTTGGACATTCAGCAGCTGCAAATGGAATAATTGGAGAAGTCCGCGGAAGAGGAGGACAAAAGCAAGCCATTTTTCTGGCAACCTACGTGTCAGCAGGGGAGGGTGGGACAAAATCCTTTGAAACCCAAGCATGATTCATTTTAATGACGGTTAGATCATCAACATTTTGGGTCGACAGACGGGTCCTTTTTTCTGTCAGGATTGATCCAGCAACACTGAAGGCTCGTTCAGATAACACACTAGCAGCAGGGCAAATGAGCTCCTATAAGGCATATTGTGCCAATTCAGGCTGGGTGTCAAGTTTATTGGCCCAATAGTCAAAGGGAAATGACCGGTGAGGGAGAACATCGTTATGGAAGGAGAAGTAGTTTGTTACCATAGTTGACAACTGCTGTCTCCTGTCACTTTCGATCGATGCAGTATTACCAGTCGTGTGAGTGGTACTTAAACAATCAGTCCACAACATGGTCATGAAACCCCTGTGTCCAATGCCACTTTGGCTGTGTGCACCACGAACACCTCTTCCATGTTGCCCCCTACGGCTCGTTGGAAAAACATCACCGCCGCTGTGTGCTGGGAATGCCTCAAACAAACGGTTTACCAGAGTTGCTTGTTTGTTAGCCAATATTAGCTCTAGGTTCTCCTGTGGCATGATGTTTTGGAATTTGCCTTTATAGCGTGGATCCAGGATGCTGGCCAACCAGTAGTCGTCATCGTTCATCATTTTGGCAATGCGGGGGTCCCTTTTTAGGATCTGCAAGGCATAATCAGACATGTGAGCCAATGTTCCAGGTGTCAATGATGCACTGCGAGTGCTGGGTGGAGGAGCACTTTCTGGCAAATCCACATCCCTCCAGTCACGCACAAACCCTGTACCTGACTTTGCCACGCCAACATTTTTGCTTGCCCCCTGAGAAGCATCCTCCTCCGCAAAATAGTCATCCCCATCATCCTCCTCCTCCTCCTCTTCCTCTTCTTCCTCCACCTCGTCCACGAGACTTCCCTGAGCAGACAATGGCTGACTGTCATCAAGGATTCCCTCCTCCTCTTCCTCCTCGGCTGCAGACGCCTGCTCCTTAATATGCGTCAAAGTTTGCATGAGCAGACGCATAAGTGGGATGCTCATTCTTATTATGGCGTCGTCTGCGCTTACCAGCTGTATGCATTCCTCAAAACACTGAAGGACTTTACAGAGGTCTTTCAGCTTCGACCACTGCACACCAGACAACTCCATGTCTGCCTGCAAACTGCCTGCCCGTGTATCCTCCCACAAATGAATTACAGCCTGCCTTTGTTCGCACAGCCTCTGAACCATGTGCAGGGTGGAGTTACACCTTGTTGCAACGTCGATAATTAGGCAGTGATTGGGAAGGTGGAGCAATCGCTGCAGCTTCTGCATACGACTGGAGTGTACGGGCGACCGGCGGATGTGCGAGCACAGTCTTCGCACCTTATGGAGCAGGGGTGTTAACTCCGGATAATTACTGAGGAAGTACTGCACCACCAGGTTCAAGGTGTGAACCAGGCAAGGTATGTGTCTGAGTTTTGAAAGGGCTATGGCTGCCACAAAATTTCGGCCGTTATCACTAACTACAGTACCTTGCCTGCCTCAAGATGTAGACTGCCCAGCCATGACTCAGTTTGTCACTGCAAGTAGTCGGCCAGTACCCCCGCGGTGTGTCTGTTGTCACCCAAACACATCATCTTCAACACAGCCTGCTGACGCTTACCATTAGCTGTTCAATAGTGGGACACCTTGTGTGCAACACTGACAGCTGCGGATGGAGTGCTCGTGCGACTGTGCTCTGTGGACAAGCTTTCGCTTCTGGAGGAGGAGGAGGAGGGTCGAACGCCTACAGCCAACTGTTTCCTATACCGTGGGCTAGGCAGCACTGTCTCACCGCCGCTGTCCCCTGTGGACCCTGCATCCACCACATTAACCCAGTGCGCAGTGATGGACACGTAATGGCCCTGGCCATGCCTGCTGGACCATGCATCTGTTGTGAGGTGCACCTTTCCACTCACTGATTGCTTGAGTGCATGGACAATGCGGTCTTTCACATGCACGTGGAGGGCTGGGATGGCTTTTCGCGAAAAGAAGTGCCGACTGGTAGGTCATAGCGTGGTACTGCGTAGGCCATGAGCTTGCGGAAAGCTTTGCTTTCAACCAACCGGTAGGGCATCATCTCTAATGAGATTAGTTTGGCAATGTGGGCGTTCAAAGCCAGTGTACGCGGATGAGAGGATGAGTACTTTCTTGTCCTACACAGTCTCTTGTAGGGTGAGCTGGACTTGAGAGCTGCATATGGTGGAACTAGCGGTGGACATGGCGGACTCAGAGTGGGTTGGTGATGGTGTTGGTGTTGGTGGTGTTGCTGATGGCCTAGATTCAGTCTTTCGTAGCAATAACATTGTGATTCCATGACTGCTTTGCCCTTGCGACAACACCTTGACATTTGCTGCTGGTGGTGTGCTAACCGGTGGGCTTACAATGGGGGAAGCGATGTAGCGTTGCTGACTACCTTCATTCGGAGCAGGTGCACATGTGGTGCGTGAGGTTTGGTAGTCCATCCATGCTTGCAAGTGCATGGTGGTTAAATGTCTAAGCATGCAACTGGTATTCAAATTTCTCAGATTTTTCCCTTGGCTAAAGGTCTTTGCGCACTTCTTACAGATAACTTTTGCCTGATCATTAGGATTTTGTTCAAAAAAGTGCCACACTGCACTCTTCCTACTATGGAAGACATTTTGAGACCTTGCACGCTGTGCTAATTTAACCATCTGGCCATGCTGTCCTGCAACTCTTTTGGTTTTTGTAACACGTTTTTGGACTGCTACGGTCCTGCCAGATAACAGCTGTTGCGATGTCGTTGCCTGCTGCGGATGCTCCTCCTCTTCTGAGCTATTGGCAGCGGCACCCTCTTCCCCCAATGGATGCCAATCTGGGTCAACAACTGGGTTATCCATCACCTCCTCTTCAATTTCATGTGCACCTTCCTCTGTGTCACCGTGTAAGGTGGTATAGTATGCGGGAAGGGGCACCTGAGTTTCATCAGAGACTGATTCTGCCTCAGTACACTGCAAGGACAATGTAGTGCACTGAGTGAATGTACCAGCAGAAAAATATAGCAGTGGCTGTGCATCAGTGCACTCCATGTCAGATTCATCTTGGACTGGGGAATTCACGATTTGACTTGCTAACCCAGGCAAGGTATGTGAAAAGAGCTCCATGGAGTAATTGGTAGTGTGACCTGCCACATCCTTCAGTTTTGGTAGGGGTTGAAGTACACAAGGAAAGGTGTTGTTCCTGACCAGGAGCCTCCAATGACGACTCAGTGCTTTTATTTTTTGAAACTTCAGAAGAGGAGGCGAGAGAGCTGGAGGCTGTGCCAGCAATGTAAGCCAAAACTTGTTCCTGAAACTCCGGCTTTAAAAGTGGTTTACCTACTCCCAGAAAAGAGAGCATTCGAGGCCTTGTGGAGCCAGACGATGACGCAGGCTCAACACCTCCTGCCTTAGGTGCTATTGTGCTTTTGCCACTACCTACAGATGCAACACCACCACCACCACCATCATCGGGACCAGTTGGCAACCACCGCCCACTTCCATGGCGTCTGCCACCATACTTGCTCATTTTTGTGAAAATGTACCCAAAATACCACCAGCTATATGGTACTGTAAGACAAGTGTAAAAGGTGTATCTACTATTAGTGAGAATTTGAATCTCACTAGAGATTTGAGGACGCAGAACTATTGTCTCTGGCCCAGGAGAGATTACACCTCAATGTAACAGACTGAAATTGGATGGTGTATGACAAGGTGGAGGGTGTCTATAGGATTGGGGAGATTTTGAATCTCACAATAGATTTGAGGACACAGAACTATTGTCTCTGGCCCAGGAGAGATTAAACCTCAATGTAACAGACTGAAATTGGATGGTGCATGACAAGGTGTAGGGTGTCTATACGATTGGTGAGCATTTGAATCTCACTATGGATTTGAGGACACAGAACTATTGTCTCTGGCCCAGTAGAGATTACACCTAAATGTAACAGGCTGAAATTGCATGGTGTATGAAAAGGTGTAGGGTGTCTATAGGATTGGTGAGAATTTGAATCTCAATATAGATTTGAGGACGCTGAACTATTGTCTCAGGCCCAGTAGAGATTACACCTCAATGTAACAGGCTGAAATTGGATGGTGAATGACAAGGTGGAGGGTGTCTATAGGATTGGTGAGATTTTGAATCTCACTATAGATTTGAGGACGCAGAACTATTGTCTCTGGCCCAGGAGAGATTACACCTCAATGTAACAGGCTGAAATTGGATGGTGAATGACAAGGTGGAGGGTGTCTATAGGATTGGTGAGAATTTGGATCTCTCTAGAGATTTGAGGATGTTGACAATGATGCTCTCGGCACAAGTATAGACGCAGGCAGCCTAATAAGCAGGACTGCTGCACAGTGCACACACAAAAGGGTGGAAAATGAACGCTTGGTAACTGTGCAGAAAAGAGGAAGAAAAGTATTTTTGCTTTTAAAAAAGCAGTTTGCACAGCAGTGTGCAAACAGCAATGCAGCTATAAGGGAGCCTTATAAGGCAGCCTAATAACCAACAGAGCTGATGCACAAAAATAGAGCCTCCCCTGTCACTGCACACAAAATGTTGTGTTGCAAGTGGAAATCGCTAACAGCAGAAGCAGTTTTTTTGGTTCTTCTTCCCTGCCTAACGCTCTCCCTACAGAATCAGCAGCAGCAGCTCTCCCTATGCTAAGATCGGCATAAGTAAGAAGGCGGTCGGCGTTCACGCCCTTTTATAGCCCCTGTGACACCACACAAAGCCAGCCAATCACTTGCATGCCCTTCTCAAAGATGGTGGTGACCGATGCCTATGTCATCGCGTTGCCCACAGTGTGCGTCCTCCATCATTGGCTGAAAAAGGGCGCTGGAAGCATCTTTTGAAATGCGACTTTGGCGCTCTGGTCGCTGACCTTGTTGCCGACCTCACGCTATGGTCGGGTTTCGTTTCATGAAACCCGACTTCAGCGAAAGTCGGCGACTTTTGAATATGACAGACCCGTTTCGCTCAACTCTAGTCCAGACTACACTGCCAGGCTTCTAATATAGAGGAAGTTCCTTACTATTTAACCAGGCTTCGACTATAGCAGAAGGTACAGATTTTACAACCAGACTATAGAACCATACTTTTGTTATAGAACAAGGTTCAATTTACCCAGCTCAGCTTTTTTTTATAGGACAACGTCCAGATCATACAATCAGACTTCTGTTATAGAAGGAGGTTCAAACTACCCTGACACACTTCTAATATACAAGGCAGAACAGACTATTCAACCAGACTTATGTTATAGAAGGAGGTCCAGACTTCCAGACTAAACAACCAAATGACTGATACAAATGGTGGTCAAGGCTATGCAGCAAGACTTCTGTTATAGAAGTGGTCTAGAATACAAGACTTCTGCTTTATAATTAGATCCACACTATTCAACCAGACTACTGCTACAAAGGGAGAAATAGACTGAGAAACCATACAACTAATATAGGGGAATGCCTACACAGCCAAGCTTCTGTTACAAGAAGTTGTCCAGACTTTAAAACAATGCTACTGCTGTTACAGAGAAGTCCAGACTATACAACCAGACGTCTATTATAGAAGTAGGTCCAGCCTGTACAATCTGATTTCTGTTTTAGAAGGAACTCCAAACTTTACAACCCGACTATTGTTTTAGGAAGAGAGTAAGACTATACAACTAGATTTTTGTCATAATAGGAAGTCCATACTTTACAGTTATACTACTGTTAAAGAATGAGGTCCTGACTTTACAATACAGTGAGACAATTGTTATAGGGTAGGCCATGCTACACAGTCTGATCACTGTTATAGTAGGAGGTCCAGACTACACAATGAGATTTCTGTTACAGTAGGATTCCCACACTTCACAATCATACTGCTGGTGTAGAAAGAGGTCACATGTACATTATACAACTAGACTTTTGTTATAACAGGAGGTCCATACTTTACAATTAGGCTACTATTAGAATGGAAGATCAAGACTATACAACCAGATTACTGTTATAGTAGGAGGTCCAGAGTTAACCACCGGACTTTTGTTACACTAAACAAGGAAATATAAATTATACAACCCAACTATTGTTATACTGTACAAGGTGATGCATGTAATAGAAACCTACTACTGTTATACTATAGAATATTATTTTTCAAGGTGATACATACTATACAACCCAACTGTTGTTCTACTATATAAGGTGATGAATACTATACAACCCGACTGTTGTTATGCTGTATAAGATGATACATACTATAAAAAACAATTGCTCTTATATTGTATAAGGTAATACATACCTACACCCTGACTGATCTTCCTGTTGTTATACTGTACAAGGTGATGTGTAGTATACAACCTGACTGCTGTTATACTATATAAGGGTATACTGTATAAAGGGATGAACTCGAGTATCTTGGTGCTCACATATGCTCGGCACTCAACTAGCATTGGCTGATGCTTAGATTTAAAGTTCGAATCCCCACCCCTCATGTTTAGTCTGTTACACAGCCAACAAACATGCAGGGTTTGCCTGTCAGTCACTGTAATTCTGTAGCCATCTTGGTAATGGCATTACTGTGATTGACAGGCCACATTACCTCATCAGAGGTTAAAAAAGGATAGGCGCCATTATACTCGGCTCACTGATGCCATTGGACAGCTCAAGGACAGTTGTGATTGGAAAGAAAGAACAGTTATCCAGGCCTGTGTGTGCACATTTTAACTAATCCTAGTCCTCTTGTGGGGATACTGGTACTGATACTGAACCATCATACAACCAGTCCTTCTAAGGGCTAATCATGTGCTTTGCTGTTTGTATCAGATACATTTTTCAGTTAGCCTAGGAACAGTTGCAGGAGCAGGGATGGTAGCAGAATACAGCCTCTGGCAGGGCTTAGGGCTTTGCAGTTCGATATTAAACATAAATAGCTGCTGCACCTGACATTTTTTTTAGGTGAAAGATGGCTATAGTGTCATCCATACTGCTAACCTGCTTTGTGTTACATTTCGTTGGAATATAAAACTCCCTCCCAAAAAAAACTACAGGTATTTTTTTTCTGTATTCTATTAGTCATCCATTGAGTTTAACATAGTCAGTGTTATATTACAGTGGTATATAAAATTCCAAAGACACATTTAAAAAATTTTTTCGTGATTCAATTAGTCATCCATAGAATTTAACGAGTTTATTGTTACATTACGGTAGGATATAAAGCTCCAAAAAAAATTTCAAATATGTTTTCTGGATTCAGTTAGTCATTCACACAGTTTAACGTGTTCTGTTTAAAATTACAGTGGTTTAAAATATTTAAAAACTGCTTGGCCTTCTACAGTTGACATCTTTGTTTGGTTCATTAAAAATTTTTTAGTTTCAATTAATAAAAAAAACTTGGTTTCCAAAGACCTAGCAATTAGATAATGCGTATGGGACGGGAAAGTGAAAGTGCTGATGATGGTGCACGCAGACGCCGAGGACAAAGGGCAGGTGCGACTACACCTGTTGCTGGAGCAAAAGAAACACACCCATCCATGTCACACAGCTTCCTATCCCACTTTGCAGGTAGGCACAGGACACCACTTATGAAGCCACACCAAGGCAAACAGGTGGTTGGTTGGATAGCAGATAATGCTTCCAGCATGCTTGCCAGCACCACCCAGTCTTCCACATGGTCCAGTCTCACCAGCAAACAATCTGGATCACTTAATCCTCATCCTCCTTTCTCCCACCATGTTGAGTCCCAGGAGACCAGTGATCCCACACTAGGACACTCCAAGGAGCTCTTTACATAATTTCTTGATTGTGGCCTCTCAGCCTGCAAGAGGAACAGGAGGAGGTGCTGTTAAGTGATGCATAAAAATTGGAGCAGCCATGGTCACAATAAGTTGACATTGGGGAAATTTTGTCTAAGGAGGTAGTTGATGATGAGACACAGTTGCCAATAAGTCGGATTGTTGTTAAGTCACCAAGGGCCAGGATTTGGTGGTGGAAGACGAGATTGTGGCTGACAAAGTCATCAACCTAACCTGGGAATCTGGCATGCAATCAAGGCCAGCAGTGCTGAGAGGGAGGGATAGGCAGCAACGAAACAGGCAGGAAAGGCAGTAGGGTGACCAGATAGAGAAGGTGGTTGGGGAGAAGACAGGCAACTGTTCTGCAGAACACCAACATGTGTGAATTTTTCCATCAAATAGTTAAGTATTTACCAGTCTGGGACTTTTTTAAGTAGAGTTATGAGGCAAAAAAATGGTCATTTGCAACCTATGCCATGCCAAGATCAGCAGGGGCCTGACCACTAAGAGCTTAACCACCACTAGTATGAAAGGAACATGTCATCTAAGTACCTGATCGGTGGGATGAACGCCAGGGTTCATGATTGGTGCCAGCGGGTGACACCACTGCCTCTTCTGTGCTAGGTGCTTCCCAATCCCGTGTCCGTGACACTGGCGCAGATGCCTCTGACCTACTCCTGTCCTTGCACCTTTTGAGGCACCATCATCAGGCACTTCAGAGCAGAGTGTTCAGCTCTCCCTACCACAGGTCTTGGAATGCAAAAGAAAATTCCTAGCCATCCACCCACCCAAAGGCTGCTTGCCATGGAAATGTTGCCTTTCAGGATGGTAGACACAAAGCACTTCCGCCGTCGCCATACTCTGTCCTGAGCCACCACTATTTTTCCTGGTGAGGCATCCCCACCTTGTACCAGCATGTGTCTAGGAACATCACCCACAGTGGTTCAGCATTTTCTGAGAACCTATCCAGATTTGCCAAAACTTTTGGTCAATGTACGCCAAGTCAGCACCCATTTCCAAAAGTCTGCTACAGTTGTGGCCACTCTGGCAGTGCTGCAGCAGCCTATTTAAGAGCCAGCTCACCGACTGGTGTGCAACATCACCACGTGCTGGAACTCCACACGGAGCACATGCTGGCAAAGCGTTGTCAGCAGCAGAGGCCAGTTGTTTTATACCACCTCCAACACACCCGCCGGTATTCTGGGTAGCCTCTGCACATTACCATGGAAGAGTGGGAATGGATAGATGGAAGACTTTGAGGACTGCATTAAGATGGTGAGCAGCGATGACGCCATAATCAGCATGACTATTTCACTCTTGTGCCTACTTAAATAGTCACTGCTCACAATTAAAGTTGAAACTTTGCATGCATACCAAGTAGAGATGGAGGAAGACATGAGATAGGGAGATACTAACCAGCCCAGCCTCATTTCATCTGCTCAGCGAAGATTGGGTAACAATGAGGAGGTGGAAGCTGAGTTGGAGGAGAAGGAACAGGAGCTGGTTGCTAGTGCAACAGAGCCTAGTACCCACACAAGCTTTATCCCATCTGTCCTATGTGGATGAGCTGAGGAGGGGAATGAGGAAGAAGAGATGGAAGTGATGTAGAGTCATCATGGTGGAGACAAAGAAATGTTGGCTGTAGGGAGCTTGGCACATATGGCCGACTTTATGCACCGCTGCTTTTCCTGTGACCCTCGCATTACATTCATCTTGCCACAAAAGAGTACTGGTTGCTCACCCTGCTAAACCTACAAGGAGAAACTTGCTTCTCTCCTTCCTGAGGAGGAGATGTCTACTATAATGGTAGTATACCAGAAGGCCATTGTGGAAAATATATTGAAAAAATTCCCATCAGGCTACGCTAGCGACAGGGGACAAGCTTCCTTACCCAACTAAGCAGGAGAGAAGGAGACACACATCAGGTACAGCAGAGGCAGGGGTATGCTGTCAAAGGTCTGGGCTAATTTAATGACACCCTCCCAGTATCTATGCCCTGATGACTACGTATGTTGACAAGGAGGAAAAAGTTTTTAAAGATGGTCAAGCAATACCTGGCTGACAAAACAAGCATACTCCCTAATTCCTCTGTCACCTTCAACTATTGGGCCTCAAAGCTGGACACATGGCATGAGCTGTAGCCCTATGCCTTGGCAGTGTTGTGCTGCCCTGCCCTAGTGTCTTATCAGAGAGGGTTTTTAACCCCTTCACGACCCAGCCTATTTTGACCTTAATGACCTGGCCACTTTTTGCATTTCTGATCAGTGTCCCTTTATGAGGTAATAACTCAGGAATGCATCAACGCATCCTAGCGATTCTGAGATTGTTTTTTTGTGACATATTGGGCTTCATGATAGTGGTAAATTTAGGTCGAAAATGTTTGTGTTTATTTGTGAAAAAAATGGAAATTTGGCAAAAATTTTGAAAATTTCGCAATTTTAAAATTTTGAATTTTTATTCTGTTAAACCAGAGAGTTATGTGACACAAACTAGTTAATAAATAACATTTCCCACATGTCTACTTTACATCAGCACAATTTTGGAAACAAATATTTTTTGTTAGGAAGCTATAAGGGTTAGAAGTTGACCAGTGATTTCTCATTTTTACAACAAAATTTACAAAACCATTTTTTTAGGGACCACCTCAAATTTGAAGTCACTTTGAGGGGTCTATATGGCAGAAAATACCAAAAAGTGACACCATTCTAAAAACTGCACCCCTCACGCTACTCAAAACTACATTCAAGAAGATTATTAACACTTCAGGTGCTTCATAGGTACTAAAGCAATGTGGAAGGAAAAAATGAACATTTTAATTTTTCCAACAAATTTTTTTTTAGGGGGAAGGAGGGGACTGTCAGGCGCACGGGGGGCAGGATGGGACTGAGGAGATGGAAGTGGAGATGGGACCAGCAGCAGCAGGAGGGGTGATCAGGGGGGCAGGGGGTGATCAGGGGTGATCACTGGGGCTGGGGGGATGGTCACCGGGGGCAGAAAGGGTCTGTCAGGCGCAGGAGGGTGCTGAGGAGAATTAGGTGGAGATGGAACCAGCGGCGGCAGCAACAGTGGGGGTGATCAGGGGTGCAGGGGGATGATCAGGGGTGCAGGGGGATGATCAGAGGTGCAGAGGGATGACCAGGGGTGCAGGGGGATGATCATGGGTGCAGGGGGATGATCACCAGGGGCAGAAGGAGGCTGTCAGGCGCGGGGCAGGCAAGAGGTGGCTGAGGAGATGGAGGTGGATATAAAAAACAGCAGAAACAGGGGTTAATAAGGGGGGCAGGGGTTGATCAGTGGGGCAGGGGTTGATGGGGTGATCACTAGGGCTGAAGGGTGATCATGGGCGGCAGGAGGGGGCTGTTAAGCACAGGAGGCGGCTGAGGAGCCTGCAGCAGCAGGGGGAATGATCAGGGGTGCTGGGGGATGATTAGGGGTGCTGAGGGATCACCAGGGGCAGAAGGGGGCTGTCAGGCACGGGGAGGCAGGAGGTGGCTGAGGAGATGAATAAGGAAATAAAAACCTGCAGCAGCAGAGGGTTAATCGGGGGGCAGGGGTTAATCAGGGGGGCAGGGGCTGATGGGGCAGTGGTTAATGAGAGTGATCACTGGGGCTGAGTGGTGTTCACGGGGGCACAGGAGGGGGCTCTCAGGTACAGGAGGCAGGAGGCGGCTGAGGAGCTGGCAGAGCTGGAAACAGCAGGTGGATGATTGGGGTGCTGGGGGAGATCGGGGGTGCTGGGGGAGGATCAGGGGAGCAGGAGATGATCAGGGGGCAGGGGAGAGTGAGCGGAGGTGGGAGGGGCTGGAATTAGGTGGCGGGGCAGAGAAATATACTACCGGAGGGCAGTGGTGGCAGTGGCGGCAGCAGCAGCAGCTGCGATGACAGCGGCGATGATCGCAGGTCAGGGCGGCAGTCAGGCACCTCGTTCCTCAGCTTCCACGGACAGGATGAAGTTGAGGAACGATGCAGCCATGATTTTACTCCGCCCCTCCACATCTGATTGGAGGGCTAGCGTCACATGGACGCTAGCTCCAATCAGATGCAAGGGGGTGACAAAAAGGTCACTGGGAGTGATCGTATCCCCGGGGGGCGAAGCCACCCCCCTGGGGTCAAGTCTAGGTCCCCCTGTAACTGCGGGTTGGGTGAACTTTCATTGAACCCGCTCACCTGACCCACAGGAGGGAGATCTTTTCATGACGCCGCATAGGCATCATGGATCATTTTGGCACGACTTTTCATGATGCCTATGTGACGTCAAAGGTTGTGAAGGGGTTAATGCCACCAGGGGGGTCATAACAGACAAGCGCTTTCAGCTGTCAACAGAAAATGCTGATAGGTTCACTCTGATAAAAATGAACAAAATCTGGCTTAGCTCCAACTTTTCCACAACATCAGATGACAGCAGCAAATAAAGTGTTTTTAATCTTGAATATTTGAATGAGGCCTCCTGCCTGTTGTTGAAATCAAGTGTCTATGGATGACTGGATGACCCTATTTATAATGTTTTTCTGGTTTTGCACTGTGTCCAAAGTCTTTGTGAGTGTAGAAATGACACAACTACATTATCTTAATTTTTTTTATGAGGCCCTCCAGTTGTTGCCTTCAGGGGTGTATGGATTACCCTGCTTGTAATTATTGACAGGCTTTGCACTGTGTGCTGATTTTTTATGAGTGTGGGAGTACTACAACTGCACTTTGTTCACAGTATTTGAAGGAGATACTGCAGTTGGTGCCTTGTGTATATATGACCCTGCTTGTAATTTATTTTTGGAAGGCTTTGCAATGTGTGCAGACCTTTTATGAGTGTGAGAGTGCCACAACTACACTTTGTTCACAGTATTAGAATGAGATAATACAGTTGGTGCCTTGATGGGTGTATGGAAGACCATGCATGTAATTTTTTGAAGGCATTGCACTTAGTGCATAGCCTTTATGAGTCTAGTAATACTACATGACAATTTGAACAGAATGTGTATGAGGTCCTCCTATATGTTTAATACATGGTGTAAATGAGTCTGTCTTCCATCAAGTTTTTGGCAGTTCCTGCTTCCTTCATAAATTACATTGAAATTTCCAATTTTTAAAAATTTCAATTTTATTTTACTTAAATTTTGCTTTATATATGTCATTATACAGGAAAGAATGTTTCTTAACATTTTTTTCCTGCAAACTCCAATTTCTCATTGATTTTGAATAATTTGTCAATCCTTAAAGTGGAGTAAAAGTGTGACACAATTGTTCTCAGCAGTGATTTGGGAGTCAGAGATGTTTTCAGAGGTCTTCTGCATACTATTCTTTTTCCATTCAGCACTTTTTCTATCCATTTCAACATTTTCACTGCTCCCCAGATCTACTTGTCAGGTCTGCAGGAGAAACGCTTGGATTTCACATTGACTCCCATTATACTCATCATTCAAAACGAGCATCCGAGCATTATGAATTGCTTGGTTCAAGTGATGAGCATCCAAGCATTTTAGTGCTCTCTCATCCCTAGTTACATATACTATACAACCCGACTGTTGTTATACTGTAGAAGGTGATACATACTATACAACTGGACTATTGTTTTACTCTACTGTATAAGGTGATATATACAATATAACAAAACTGTTGATATACTGTTCAAGGTTATGCACACTATACAACTTGACTGCTGTTGTACTGGAAAAGGTAAGATATATTCTATACAACCCAATGGTTGTTATATTGTGCAGGGTGATTCTACAAGGTGATATATATTATACAATCAGACTGTTGCTTTAATGAAAGTTAAATTCTCTACTACTGTTAAGTAATACTATTTTATTTTGAGTAAATATTTGTTAAATTTAGCATTTCTCATTTACAGGTTCTATGAAATATAATCAATTTCTGTGTTTTTTTATTGAGAAATTTGAAAATGATTATAAATGTTTGATGGCAGCGGTGCTTTTTCCAATTCTCTCATTTTTATCCATGAAGTGAAATGACAGCTAATCAGTGGTTTTGGCAATAAACTTATGACCAACTGTGAAATCTAATGCACTATAAAAATGCTCTGTGAATTGCTAAAGTAAATGAGATTCTAAGTTCTTTTTTTAAAACCAGATGATTATTTTAAAATTCCAACTATTGTTTAATGTTTTAAATGCAGAATTATGGTGACATAAAGTAGCTTAGATGCTTTAATGGTTTCTATATTATTTCAAGCTCTTGAATTGTGCTGAATCGACATTTGCTACCCACACCAATCTGTCATTTACGTGAAAGTAGAAGATCTCAATTGAAGTAAATACCTGCAAGGAAACTATGTCTGTACATCCTTATCACTTGTCAGATGCTTGACACCAGTAAAGGCGCCATGCAACTCCTGAGGACAGTCGGCTGTTGTATTAAAGCTTGACAGTCTATTTTATGGGGAAAAAGAACTTGTACTTATACGTACTGCATACAGTACGTGTTTTGGCCGACATTGAAGATAATTATTTAACTATATGTTTATATTCTTCACACATACATAACACAATTTGATAGCATTACAGAAATTGTACAGAATTAATTTAGACCATGTTTATATTTTGTTCCTCTCAGGTGGAGTTTACAAGAGAATATTAATAATTTTCCAATTTTCATCCAGAAACAACCGGATATTTTTTAATCTGTATTGTCAGCCTAATGCAAACTTCCCCACTTTTCAACAACACAGTGTAAATTAGGATTAATAAAATCACATTGACAATGATGAACAGTGGTAAAACCTTTGCAAAATTAGCATGCATGTATAAGGCCTACTAGTTTTCTTTTAAAGGCTACTCATATAAATCAAATAAATTGTTACTTAACCTTTAATAACATAATTACTTTTCACACTGCAGCTTTTTTTTTGTTTTTTTTTATAACCAGAGTTAAGAGTAAAAAAGAAAGATCAAGATAGGAAATGTAGTTTTGGCCAGATTGAAAGGAATTTTCATTGATCC
Source organism: Dendrobates tinctorius (assembly GCF_039654945.1). Lineage (NCBI taxonomy): Eukaryota > Metazoa > Chordata > Amphibia > Anura > Dendrobatidae > Dendrobates > Dendrobates tinctorius. The sequence goes on along the minus strand of NW_027361703.1, from coordinate 13,926,178 downwards.
ATGTCCTTAAAGCAGATCGTTAATGTGCCCTTTTACATGCAATTTTTCATCAACTGTAGTATCTTAACTAATTAATAGCATGGCCTGGAAGGTTCTTAATACCCAATTTTACTTAGGCTGCATTTACATGTATATGTGATATGGCCTAGTGCTGTCTTTTATTTTCTTGAAAGACATACAGACCTCTAGAGTTTCATTGATCCACACACACATTAATCTTAAAAATGGATACATGTCTCTGGTTCATGAGACGCTGCTTTGCAGGTCAGACTATGCAGTTAAAGACTATAAAATAGATGAAACATGGAAGACAGATTTTATGCTTCAGAGTTCTATATAAGTTTAATCTGTTTTTAACTGAATAATTGTTAAAGGGAACCTGTCAGCAGGATTGTGCAACAGACAGTGTCAGGTCGGTGCAGTTATACTGATTAAAATGATACCTTGGTTGATGAAACCCGTCTTGTGGTTGTTGTTTAATCTTTATTTTCAGTTTTGAGTTAATGAAACTCATGCTTTGGGGTGGCCTGTGGGGGGGAGACTTCATGTGGTGCTCTGCTTAGGTATTCATACTGATGGTTTATGGCAGATGGAGATACCCAGAGATCATGGAACTGCCAGGTCTAATATACAGTAAGCATTGGCAATGCCCTTACTTCTATTCACTACATAATACTTATTGAGTTCTATGTAACTGGTAAAAGGTAACACAGAATGGGTAATAATTGGGTTCAAATTGTAACTACTAGTGATGAGCGAACATACTCGGTAATGCTCGGTACTCACCTGAGCATCGCTGTACTCACAGTGCTCGGCAAGTGATGAGCATTTCTGGGATTGTCCGGTGGGAGTTCTGGTCCCCGCCCTGTATGTTTGGCGCTCTTTAGAGTGCCAATCAGCATGCAGGGATTGTCTGACATGCACTGTAATGCCGCAGCCATGTTGGTTGTGGCATTACAGTGATTGGCTGGCCGCACAGCATCATCAGGTCTATATCAGACCTGGCACCACCCTGCTCATCCCAGTCAGCTCCGGAATCACCAGTGTAGGGAGAGTTGCTGCAGCGATAGGGACAGAATAGGTGGGATATCAGTTACTGTGAGTATACCATAATTGAGTACGCAAATCCAGCTAAATCAACAGTCCTTCTAAGGACTAATTATGAGGTATAGAGATTGCAGTGCTAGGTAGGCAGGGAGTGTACATGGGTATATACATATCAGTGCAAGGCATGCAGGCACTATATGTGGGTATATAGATATCACTGCTAGTCAGGCAGGCATTGTATGTGGCATACTTCATTGCATACATCAAGAGGTTCCAATCCATTACTGTCTGCTGCTACCTATTACATATATTCAGAAAACAGGTGAGTTCCAGCAGGATCCACAGGAAATCTTGTTCACTTAAAAATAACTTTTATTGATTATCATAAAAATATGAACAAATATGATGTTCAATGCAAAATAGCACTAGCAGCACAACACATGTAGCAGCACTAGCAGCACAACACATGTAGCAGCATAATCCTACGTGTTTCGACTCTAGGTCTTAATCATGGTATCATTGAACATCATATTTGTTCATATTTTTATGATAATCAATAAAAGTTATTTTTTAAGTGAACAAGATTTCCTGTGGATCCTGCTGGAACTCACCTGTTTTCTGATTATCTCTTCTGAGGCTGCTCAGCCCAGTCCGTGCAGGATCAAGCACTTGGAACTACAGCAAATATGGGTGAGCTGATGAACTTTTTCTTTTTTATTACATATATTGACCATATATACATAGCCCCAGGTATCAGTGGCCAGAAATAATTTTTTTGCACCGTAATCCTGATTATTTTGTTCAAAAGCAATCCAGAGCACACTTTTTTCTCCATTTGCTTGTTGACACTGCAGAATACAGTCAGATCCTTTTCATCTATTTTAAACAGGTTTCTCCATCCTAGAGATAACATCTGAGTGCACAGAAAATTCTGCCATTTTTGTGGTACTGGAAAAATTTCTTGGAGTGTCTTGTACAATTTCTTGACACCATTTAGCTGCCAAAAAAATATTTAGCTACAGGGCAGATATTTTCCATGGGGTTTTGTCTACCACACGGATCGCATATCATTGCGGTCAAAATTGTGCCATTTCAGGCCTCCATAGAATTGTTTTTGTTGTGTCTTAGCCTACTTATTGACATAATTTCTCTGGCCAAAAAAAAAAATACAGGCCAGATATTTTACAGTGTAGTATCTCCATCACACGCCTCATCTACCTGTGGGCTACAAATTGTGGTATTTGAGGCCTCCATTCAACTGTTTTTTCCTGTATATAAGCCCAGTTAAGGATATCAGTTTGCTGAAAAAAAAATTGTTACCTACAGGCCAGATATTTTAAACTGTGGTTTTCCCGCACACGGATCACATATAAGTTCACTCCAAATTCTGCCATTTGTAGTGAATGAGGAAAATATTGTAGTCCATTTAAAATGGGCGCGTGGCAAGGGACTGGGAAGAGGACGTGATGGTGCATGAAGAGGCCGAGGCCATGGGCAAGCTGAAATTGGGCCACAACAAACACCCACATCTCGCTCAACCTTTCTGTCCCAATTACCGGGGGACCGCAGCAGCTCACCACTATTGAATCCAGAGCAGTGTCTAAATGTTGTTGGTTGGATAGCGGATAATGCTTCCAGTCACTTTGCCACCACCACCCTGTCTTCCACACGGTCAAGTATGAGTACCTGTGAGTCTGGACCACATATTCTTCACCCTGATCCTCCTTCCTTCCACCATGCCGAGTGCCCGGAGACAACTGATCCTACACTTGGACACTCTGAAGAGCTGTTCACTTTTCCATTTATACTGTAGATTCAGGCCTCTTTCCTGGTCCACTTGAAGCAGGGCAAGATGAGATAGCATGTAGCGATGCCCAAAATTTGAGCGGCCACGGTCACACAAAGGCAATGGAGGGAACATGTCAGAGGTGGACGATGATGAGACACAATTGCCAGAAAATCAGGAGGAGGACCAAGGTTCGAAGTGGAAGATGAGTTGGTGGATGATATAGTAACTGACCCAATCTGGCAGGAGGACATGCAGAGTGAGGACAGCGGCACACAGAGGGAGGGAGGCATAGAACACCAACAGGCAGGAAGAAGCAGTGTGGTGGCCGCAGACAGAAGGCAGACAACCGTTCCTCGTAACACCAACACAACAGACGTTGGCAGTACAACTGTTAGGTCTTCCTGAGTCTGGTTGTTTTGTAAAGACTCTGCCGATAACCCCAAACAAGCCATTTGCACCACCTGCCATGCTCGAATCATCAGGGGTAACAAAACTACCAGCCTGACCACCACCAGCATGATCAGACACATGGCAGCAAAGCAACCGACTTTGTGGGCTGAACCCCAGGCTCCAGGAACAGTGTTTGAGGGTGACACCACTGCTTCTTCCACTGTTGTGCATGCAAGCCAATCCCCTGTACATGGTACATGTGAAGATGCCTCGTGCCCTGCACCTGTCATTGCCCGCTCTCAACTAGCACCATCATCAAGCACATCCACGTCCTTGTCCCAGTGTAGCCTTCAGTTGTCCATACCCCAGTCATTGATACGCAAGCTCAAATACGCAGCCAATGCCTCACAGGCCACAGTACTAAATTCAAACATTTCTCTTCTGCTTGCACTTGAAATGTTGTCTTTAGGCTCATGGAGATGGAAGCTTTCCACAATCTAATGGCAGCAGCTGTCCCAAGGTACTTGGTCCCCAGCCACCACTATTTCTCCCGGTGTGCCTTCCCGGCATTACATAAGCACGTGTCCCCCAACATTATCCATGCCCTCAACAATGCAGTTTCTAGGAAAGTTCACCTATCCACATGGACAAGTGCTTGTGGGCAGGGATGGTACATCTCGCTGATTGGCACACTGGGTTAACATAGTGGAAGCCAGGACCCAGTCGGACCTTGGGATGGAACATGTTCTCCTGACGCCGAGGCTTGCGGGCCCTACTTCAATCAGTGGTGCCCTCACAGTCTACAGCTTCTGAACCTCCTCCTCTTCAGCCTCCATCTCCAAAATGACCACATCAGTCACAAGCTGGAGGCACTGCAGCACTGCCTCAGCCAAGCGGCAACAGGCTGTGCTGAAGCTAATATGCTTAGGTGGCAAACCGCACATTGCTGAAGAGTTGTGGACAGCTCTGAAAGAGCAGGCACCACTAAGCCTACAGCCAGGCATGGTCGTGTGTGACAATGGCCAGAACCTGGTGACGGCTCTGAGGCGAGGCAAGCTCACATACGTGCCATGCCTGGCCCATGTGCTTAACCTCGTTGTTCAATGGTTTCTCAAAAGCTATCCGAAGCTGCCAGATCTGCTTGTGAAAGTACACCGCTTGTGTGCCTATTTTATAAAGTCAGATGCAGCTTCCGCCATCCTTGCCGTGCTTCAACAGCGTTTGCAGTTTCCGACTCACCGACTGGTTTGTGATGTTCACACATGTTGTAACTCTACACTGCATATGTTGGAAAGGATTTGTGAGCAGAAGAGGGATTTGTTGACTACCAGCATCAACAAGGCCTTCTGTATTCAGATCAGACTCCACACATAAGACCTCAGGAGTTGACATGGATGTCAGACATATGTTCCATTCTACAAAACTTTGAGGAGTCCACCAAGATGGTGAGCTGTGATAATGCCAAAATTAGCATCACATCCCACTTCTCTGTATTCTGAAAAGCTCTCTGCTCACAATGAAAGAGGATGCATTGCAGGCGGAGCACAATGAGATGGAGCAAGGAACCATACAGGGTGATTATACATAGCCCAGCCTCATGTCATCCCAATGTGGATTGGTTGACAATGAGGAAGAGGAGGAGGAAGAGCAGGAGCTACTTTCATGTGCTATAGATGGTACTACAAGGACAACTGTCATTCCGTCTGTTCAGCGTGGATGGCCTGAGGACAGGGAGGAGGAGGACAGCATGGTCAGTCATCCTCTTGGTGAGGACACGGAAGTCATGCCTGTTAGCAGTCTGGCATGCATGGCTGACTTTATGATGCCCTGCCTTTCCCGTGACCCTTGTATTCTCAAAATTTTTGGTGACACTCATTACTGGTTGGTGACACTTCTAGATCCATGCTACAAGGAGAACTTTCAATCTCATATTCCAGAGGCAGAGAGGTCTACTAAAATGGGGCAGTAACAAAGGGCCCTTGTTGCCGAATTATTAAAAAAATTCTCATCTGAAAACGCTGGTGGCAGACGTCACATTTCATTGGACAACCAAGGAGTACAGGCGAGAGAGACACAACTCCAATCCAGCAGAGGCAGGGGAACACTGGTGGCAAGGTTCTGGGAGAGTTTTCTCAGACTCTCCCATCGCACTGGCCCTGAGGCGCGGGGTACTCTCACAAGGAGTCCAAAGTTTTGAAAAATGCTAAGGGAGTACCTTGATGACCGTACCAACATTCTCCGTGATTCCTCTGTGTCTTTGAATTATTGGTTATCCAAGCTGGACATGTGGTATGAACTGGCTCTCTATGCTTTGGAGTTCCTGACCTGCCCTGCCGCTAGGGTTTTGTCAGAGTGGGTTTTTATTGCCGTTGGTGAAATTATAACTGATAAGGGCATTCGCCTGTCAACTGAAAATGCTGACAGGCTGGCTCTTATAAAAATGAACATGGGCTGGATTGGGCCAGACTTATCTATACCACCGCCTGATAACAGCGAAACATAACCTCAAATACAGTATCTTTTTTTGGGAGATATATTCCCTTGCACCTTTTCACACCCACACATGGGTATATGCTTCCTGATTTTGGCTTTTTGCTGTTATCCTCCTCCTTCTCATCCTCATCATCCACCACCACTAGATCACCAGGGTGAACGTGTTCTATGATGCAACAACCACGCTATTGTTTTCAAGGCTGTATATGATGCCTGTACAAAAAATGTTTACACAGAATGTTGAGGTATACCCCCGGGGGGAAATGTACAAGTATAGGAGACTTGTTTCTTTAAACTGGGAAAACATTTTTCCGAGGCCATCCTCCACGTTTCTTCCAACACCTCCACTAGATCACCAGGGTGAACGTGTTTTGTGATGCAACAGTCACGTTATTGTTTTCAAGGCTGTATATGATGCCTGTACAAAAAATGTTTACACAGTATGTTGAGGTGTACCCCCCCGGGTGAAATGTTTGGTAGCCCAAACACTTAGTGTATGGGCATTACAAGTATAGGAGACCCGCTCCTTTCAACTGGGAAATCATTTTTCAATGGCCATCCTCCACATTTATTCCAAGGGGGATTGGGGGGCATGCAAATTTGGGGTACGCCTTGCATTCACTTCATGGGCAAACTTTATGGAGTACCAAATGACTAATAATGGGAACTTTGTTTTCATGTGGCCATTCAAGACGTCGGTTCAAAGGGTTATTAGGGTGCATGTAACTTTGGAGCAGGGCAAACCTTGCATTCAATGCATAAGCAGTGTTGGAAGACCAAATGAATAATGGGAACTTTATTTTCATGTGGCCAACCAGTATGTTGGTTCAAAGGCTTATTGGGATGAGTGTAACTTTGGTGCAGCGCAGGCCTTGCATTCAATGCACAAGAAAACAGTATGGGACTACCAATTGAATAATGGGAAATTGATTTTCATGTGGCCATCCAGTACGTCGGTTCAAAGGCTTATCGATGTGCGTGTAACTTTGTGGCAGGGCAGGCCTTGCATTTAATGCATAGGCAAACAGTATGGGAGTACCAAATGAATAATGGGAACTTTGTTTTCTTGTGGCCATCCAGTACGTCGGTTCAAAAGCTTATTGGGGTGCGTGTAACTTTGGGACAGGACAGGCCTTGCATTCAATGCATAGGTAAACAGTATGGGAGTACCAAATCAATAATGAGAACTTTGTTTTCATGTGGCCTTTCAGTACCTCAGTTCAAAGGCTTATTGGTGGCGTGTTACTTCGAGGCATGGCAGGCCTTGCATTCAATGCACAGGCAAACAGTATGGGAATACAAAATGAATAATGGGAACTTTGGTTGCATGTGGCCATCCAGTATGTTGGTTCAAAGGGTTATTGGGGTGCATCCAAATTTGGAGCAGGCCTTGCATTCACTTCATGGGCAAATATTATGGGAGTATCAAATCACTATTAATGGGAACTTTGGTTTCATATTGCCATCCAGTACAGACGTCTGTTCAAAGGGTTATTGGGGTGCATGTAACTTTGGGGAAGGGCAGGCCTTGCATTCAATGCATAAGCAAGCAGTATGGGAGTACCAAATGAATAATGGGAACTTTGGTTTCATGTGGACATCCAGGACATCTGTTCAATGGGTTATTAGAGTGCGGCCAAATTTGGAGCAGGCCTTGCATTCACTTCATGAGCAAACAATATGGGAGTATCAAATGACTAATAATGTGTTCAATGGGTTATTGGGGTGTGTCCAAATTTTGGGCAGCCCTGCCATTCACTGCATACGGAAAAAAAGGACTCACTGTTTAACAATGGGAGCAACAAAGCATAGCCGGCTGATGGCTCTCTAAGAATACTGAGGGCCGACTGCTGGCCCTCTAAAAATAGGCTTTGTGACTTTCAGAGTCCCTCTTTCATAAATAAAACAGGATCTGTCTGATGTGTCACACACCACATGGCCAGATAAGGTTGTAAAATGTTCAAATGACATTTCCCAGTGAATGCATTTATCTTGGTTGAAAGCAATGGTAAAGTTGAAAGACATATCAAAAACGCTATTTGTGAACATAGCCCAAGTGGTGGAGGAATATTCTTGTTTTGGGTTATTTATTTTGCCTTACATACAAATAATTACCCTGGAAAGGATGTTCCTTAACATATTTCCCAGAAAAATTCATTTTGGTTTTGTTTTTGTATGTTTTTTTGTGTGCTTGTAAAAGTGGTGTAAGACTTTGACAACATTGTTCACAGCTGTGACCTAGGAGTCAGAAATGCTTCCAGGGGTCATGATGTTCACATGTCATTTGAGCACTGTTCCCATGGATTTCAGAGATTTTTAGACCCTAAAAAGACCCCAGGGGGGTAGCTGCAAGAATGCTCGGGTTTCCCATAGACTTACATTGGGCTTGTTGCTCGGGTCGAGCACCCAAGCATTCCAATTTGCTCGACCCAATCAACGAGCACCCGAACATTTTAGTGCTTGCTCAACACTAGAGTTGAGCGACTTTTGGTTTTTTAGGGTCGCGTTTCGTTTCGTGAAACCCGACTTTTCCAAAAGTCGGGTCGAGCAAGATCGTCCGATTATAGGGAAAAGTCGGGGTCGTCCCGAAACACGAAACCCAATGTAAGTCAATGGGGAATAAAAGTCGGCAGTGAGAGGAGGACAGGAAACACACCTACAGTGCCCATTTGAATGCCAAGAGCATCAATTCTTCTTACTTAAGCTTGTCAACTTTAATTAACTTCATAATACAAGTTACGCACTGAAAAATGTGGGTTATTTGGCTAAAGTTGTGGGGGGGAGGGCTGGCTGCAGGTTTTCATGTGCCCTGGGCGAAAGAGTGCCCCTTTAACACATACCACAACTCATCATGCTCCGATACGGCAGAGAAATAGCGGTATAGTACAATGAAAAATACCTCACTTTTTACATCTCATGACGAGGCCCATCTATTTCTCCATACAGAATCATTGGTCCCATATAATGTTTGAAACAGTATATGATGAGCTCCACATAATGCTACAGTATATGTTGGTCCCCATGGATGAAGCTCCACTGTCTTATGGGCCCAAATAATGCTCCAAACATAATGGGCCCCATTTCTAATGCTCTAGTGTATAATGGGCCCTGTAAATGCTGCTCCAGTGTCTGATGTCCACCTTTGGAATGTTCCAGTGTATGGTGGGCCCCATCTATCATTCTCCAGAGTATAGTGCTCCCCAAAAATTGCTGTCCCAACATTGAAAACAATCAAATAAGTCTCCTCGCTAGGGAATCCCTGTACTTGTCTGGATTCCTCGTCGTCCCCATCTTCCATCTCACTGCACAGTATTTCAACTTTGCAAGTGCTGTGATCCTGGGCAAGCAGGGGGGGCCCACTCGTTGGCGACGGCACTAGCACAGGGCCCCTGATAGTACAGTGGTGTGTCTGATGGCGGGTGGGACGAACCTGCACTTTCATCTGCAGCTTCCTCTTTGTCACCGTGTAAGATGGAACTGTATATGGGAAGGGTAACCTGAGTTTCATCAGGGTCAGATTCAGGTCGTGTAGCGTGCGAGGGGAATGTAGTGGTCTGGGTCAATGTACCAGCAGATTCATCGAGCAGTGGCTGGGCATCAGTGCACTTGTGTCGCCCCCAGGAGTACGGTCGCCACAGTGGCATTACCTTCTTCCTAGGGAGTGTGATGTCATGCTTGGGAGCAACGAAGGATCTCTCTAGCAGGTTAACTGATTGGGCGGCGTTATTCCCACAAGTCATGACCCTCCAAACAGCATTCATGAAGGCAAAGTGTTTGTTTTACGTGGGCAGTATGGTTGCAAAGCTGAACCTTAAAGGAATGTCCAGAAGGGCACCACCAGGAGTGGAGCCTATGGTTAAATTCGACTCCACCTGGGAAACCTCAACCATGCCAGCTACAGAACAGATGCACACATTGCAAGCTTAATTCCGTTAACGAACGAGACTCCGTCATGCCCCGCGGTCCGAGTCTGGCTTACTAGAGGGACACGTGAGGCTCTGGCACATGAGATTGGCCAATAACTGGTGTGTCATGCCCTTACATGTCCGTGGCTGCATGTGCGCTACACTGAAAAGGCCAGCGTTTGTCGCTTACAGGTGCAGATAACCCGCTGAACAACGTTAGTGATGGGGATCACTGATTACAATTATTACCCGCGAACAATGATTTCCCAGTAAGTGCAGGTCAACCGCAGTTCCGGAATTAGGCCTAACCGTCATTCCTGAAAAGATGAAAAACTTATGTGTGCAAACCACAGGTGCTGTAGCTTGCTTAACAGCTCGCCAGCCGTTCTCACGCCCAGTATGGATTACACGTGATTGCACAAAGGTGAGAAAGGGTACCGTATCCCCAGATAACATGTATGGATAGCGTACACATTCAAAATATATGTCTATACATCAGGAGGCAGGCTCAGACGGTGTTAGGCCCAGTATGGATTGCACGTGATTGCAAAAAGGTTAGAAAGGGTACCGTATCCCTGGATAACATGTATGGATAGCGTACACATTCAAAATATATGTCTCAGGAGGCAGGCTCAGACGGTGTTAGGCCCAGTATGGATTGCACGTGATTGCACAAAAGTTAGAAAGGGTACCGTATCCCCGGATAACATGTATGGATAGCGTACACATTCAAAATATATGTCTCAGGAGGCAGGCTCAGACGGTGTTAGGCCCAGTATGGATTGCACGTGATTGCACAAAGGTTAGAAAGGGTATCGTATCCCCGGATAACATGTATGGATAGCGTACACATTCAAAATATATGTCTCAGGAGGCAGGCTCAGACGGTGTTAGGCCCAGTATGGATTGCACGTGATTGCACAAAGGTTAGAAAGGGTACCGTATCCCCGGATAACATGTATGGATAGCGTACACATTCAAAATATATGTCTCAGGAGGCAGGCTCAGACGGTGTTAGGCCCAGTATGGATTGCACGTGATTGCACAAAGGTTAGAAAGGGTACCGTATCCCCGGATAACATGTATGGATAGCGTACACATTCAAAATATATGTCTCAGGAGGCAGGCTCAGACGGTGTTAGGCCCAGTATGGATTGCACGTGATTGCACAAAGGTTAGAAAGGGTACCGAATCCCCGGATAACATGTATGGATAGCGTACACATTCAAAATATATGTCTATACATCAGGAGGCAGGCTCAGACGGTGTCAGGCACAGTATGGATTTGACGGCCCAGACTACACAGCGGAGGAGCAGGGAGAGGTAAAGATTGCAAATGCTGGGGCCCTGCCCAAGCAAGGGGGGCCCACTCGTGGGCGTCAGTACTGGCACTGGGCCCCTCATAGTACGGCGGTGTGTCTGACGGCGGGTGTGCACCACCACCGTCAGAGACACTTGATTGCACTATGAAGGACCCTGTACCAGTGCCCGTGCCCAAGAGTCGGCCTACCCACCTGTCCAGGGCAACGGCACTCGCACGGTGTCGTGCGCTAGGTGGTGACTCCGGCCATGGGGGGGGAGGCAGCACAGTTAGGGAGTTTTAGAAAGTGGCATATGTTGATGTTGGACATTCAGCTGATGCAAAAGGTGAAATAGGTCAAGTCCCAGGAAGAGGTGGACCAAAGCAAGCCATTTTTCTGTCACCCTATGTGTCATCAGAGGAAGGTGGGACAAAATCCTTGGAAACCCATGCGTGGTTCATTTTAATGAAGGTTAGATCATCAACATTTTGGGTTGACAGATGGGTCCTTTTTTCTGTCAGGATTGATCCAGCTGCACTGAAGACTCTTTCCGATAGCACACTTGCAGCTGGGCAACCGAGCTCCTGTAAGGCATATTGTGCCAATTCAGGCCAGGTGTCCAGTTTAGCGGCCCAATAGTCAAAGGGGAATGACCTGTGTGGGAGAACATCGATATGGGAGGAAAAGTAGTTTGTAACCATAGTTGACAACTGCTGTCTCCTGTCACTTTCCATCGATGCAGTATTACCAGTTGTGTGAGCGGTACTTGAAAAATCAGTCCACAACATTGTCATGAAACCCCTGTCTCCAACGCCACTTCTGCTGTGTGCACCACGAACACCTCTGCCAAGCTGCCCCCGGCCCGTACGGCTCGTGTGAGAACCATCACCGCTGCTGTGTGCTGGGAATGCCTCAAGCAACCGATTTACCAGAGTTGCTTGTTTATTAGCCAATATTAGGTCAAGGTTCTCCTGTGGCATGATGTTTTGTAATTTGCCTTTATAGCGTGGATCCAGGATGCTGGCCAACCAGTAGTCGTCATCGTTCATCATTTTGGCAATGCGTGGGTCCCTTTTTAGGATCTGCAAGGCATAATCTGACATGTGGGCCAATGTTCCCGGTGTCAATGATGCACTGCGAGTGCTGGTTGGAGGAGCACTTTCTGGCAAATCCACATCCCTCCAGTCACGCACAAACCCTGTACCAGACCTTGCCACGCCAACATTTTCACTTGCCCCACGAGATGCATCCTCCTCCCCTAAGTAATCATCCCCATCATCCTCCTCCTCCTCTTCTTCCTCCACCTCATCCAGGAGAGGTCCCTGAGCAGACAATGGCTGAATGTCATCAAGGATTCCCTCCTCCTCTTCCTCCTCATCAACATTGGCTGCAGACGCCTGCTCCTTAAGGTGCGTCAAAGTTTGCATGAGCAGATGCATAAGTGGGATGCTCATGCTTAGGATGGCGTCGTCTGCGCTTACCAGCCGTGTGCATTCCTCAAAACACTGAAGGACTTTACAGAGGTCTTTCAGCTTCGACCACTGCACACCTGTCAATTCCATGTCTGCTCTCAAAGTGCCTGGCCGTGTATCCTCCCACAAATGCATTATGGCCTGCCTCTGCTCGCACAGCCGCTCCACCATGTGCAGGGTGGAGTTCCACCTTGTTGCAATGTTGATAATGAGGCGGTGGTTGGGAAGGTGGAGCAATCGCTGCAGCTTCTGCATACGAACGGAGTGTACAGGCGACCGGCGGATGTGCGCGCACAGTCTTCGCACCTTCTGGAGCAGGGCTGTTAACTCCGGATAATTTTTGAGGAAGCACTGCACCACCAGGTTCAAGGTGTGAGCCGAGCAAGGTATATGGCTGAGTTTTGAAAGGGCTATGGCTGCCACAAAATTACGGCCGTTATCAATAACTACCTTGCCTGCCTCAAGATGTACACTGCCCAGCCATGACTCAGTTTGTCGCTTCAAGTACTCGGCCAGCACCTCGGCGGTGTGTCTGTTGCCCAAACACATCATCTGCAACACAGCCTGCTGACACTTTCCACTAGCTGCTCGATAGGGGGACACATCGTGTGCAACAGTGGCAGCTGCAGATGGAGTGCTCGTACGACTGCGCTCTGTGGACGAGCTTTCGCTTCTGGAGGAGGAGGAGGAGGAGGGTCGAACGCCTACAGCCAACTGTTTCCTATACCGTGGGCTAGGCAGCACTGTCCCACCACCGCTGTCCCCTGTGGACCCTGCATCTACCACATTAACCCAGTGCGCAGTGATGGACACGTAACGGCCCTGGCCATGCCGACTGGACCATGCATCAGTTGTGAGGTGCACCTTTCCGCTCACTGACTGCTTGAGAGCATGGACAATGCGGTCTTTCACATGATGGTGGAGGGCTGGGATGGCTTTGCGAGAGAAGAAGTGGCGACTGGGTAGGTCATAGCGTGGTACTGCATAGGCCATGAGTTCGCAGAAAGCTGTGCTTTCCACCTACCGAAAGGGCATCATCTCAAACGAGATTAGTTTGGCAATGTGGGCGTTCAAACCCAGTGTACGCGGATGAGAGACTGAGTACTTTCTTGACCTACTCATAGTGTCTGGGAGGGTGAGCTGGACTTGAGAGCTGCATATGGTGGAAGTAGCGGTGGACAGGGCGGACTGAGAGAGGGTTGATGATGGTGATGGAGTTGGTGTTCTTTCTGATGGCCTAGAATCAGTCTTTCGTTGATATAACAGTGGGATTCCCTGACTGCTGTGGCCTTGCAACGACACCTCAACATTTGCTGCTGTGCTAACCGGTGGGCTTACAGTGGGGGAAACAATGTAGCGTTGCTGACTACCTTCGTTGTGATCAGTTGCACATGTGGCACTTGAGGTTTGGTGTTGTGTCCACGCTTGCAAGTGCATGCTGGTTGAATGTCTAAGCATGCAACTGGTATTCAAATTTTTCAGATTTTTCCCTCGGCTAAAGGTCTTTGCGCACTTCTTACAGATAACCTTGGCTTGATCGTGAGGATTTTGTTCAAAAAAGTGCCACACTGCACTCTTCCTACTTTGGCAGACATTTTGCGGCCTAGCACGCTGTGATCTTTTGACCCTCTGGACAAGCTGTCCAGCAACTCTTTTGATGTTTGGAACCTGTCTTTGGAGTGCTCCGGGCCTGCCAGATAACAGCTGTTGCGATGTCGATGTCTGCTGTGGATGCTCCTCATCTGAGCTATTGGAAGCAGCACCCTCTTCCCCCAATGGATGCCAATCTGGGTCAACAACTGGGTCATCCATCACCTCCTCTTCTATGTCATGTGCACCTTCCCCTGTGTCACCGTGTATGGTGGTATAGTGTGCGGAAAGGGGCACCTGAGTCTCATCAGGGTCAGAATCTGGCTCTGTACACTGCGAGGACAATGTAGTGCTCTGAGTGAATGTACCAGCAGAATCATCCATCAGCGCACTCCATGTCAGATTCATCTTGGCCTGGGTAATTCACCATTTCACTTGATAATCCAGGCATGGTATGTGAAAACAGCTCCATGGAGTAATCAGTAGTATGGCCTGCGTCATCCTTCAATCTTGGTTGGGGTGAAGGACAAAAGGAAAGATGTGGTTCATGAACATGAGCCTCCAATGACGACTCAGTGCTTTTACTTTTTACAACTGAAGAAGAGGAGGCGATAGAGCTGGAGGCTGAGTCAGCAATGTAAGACAAAACTTTTTCCTGATGCTCTGGCTTTTAAAGCGGTTTGCCAACTCCTAGAAAACTAAGCGTTCGAGGCCTTATGTAGCCAGACGATGACGCAGGCTCAACACCTCCTGCATTCGGTCCTATTTTGCTCTTGCCACTACCATCAGATCCACCACCAACACCATCATTACCAGCTGCCAACCCCCGCCCAATTCCACGGCCTCTTCCACCAGCCTTCCTCATTTTTGGTAGAAATGTAGACAAAATCCAACAAACTATATAGTAATGTAAAACAAGGTACAAGGTGTCTATAGGACAGGGGAGATTTTGAATTTCTGCAGACACTTGTGGACACTGGACACTTTTGGATTGTGTGAGGCCCAATGAATATCTGAGCGCTATGTGACAGGCTCGATGGCACAGCTGTGACCAAAGTGACGAGAGGATAAGGGAGATTTTGAATCTCTGCACACACTTTTGGACACTGGACACTTTTGGATTGTGTGAGGCCCAATGAATATCTGAGCGCTCTGTGACAGGCTCGATGGCACAGCTGTGACCAAAGTGACTAGAGGATAAGGGAGATTTTGAATCTCTGCACACACTTTTGGACACTGGACACTTTTGGATTGTGTGAGGCCCAATGAATATCTGAGCGCTATGTGACAGGCTCGATGGCACAGCTGTGACCAAAGTGACTAGAGCAGAGGTCCCCAATGTCAGTCCTCGAGGGCTGAACCAGTGCAGGTTTTCAGGATTTCCTTACTATTGCACAGGGATTGGAATCATTACCTAATGTGCAATACTAAGGAGATCCTGAAAACCTGCACTGGTTTGGCCCTCGAGGAATGACATCGGGGACCTCTGGACTAGAGGATAAGGGAGATTTTGAATCTCTGCACACACTTTTGGACACTGGACACTTTTGGATTGTGTGAGGCCCAATAAATATCTGAGCGCTATGTGACAGGCTCGATGGCACAGCTGTGACCAAAGTGACTAGAGGATAAGGGAGATTTTGAATCTCTGCACACACTTTTGGACACTGGACACTTTTGGATTGTGTGAGGCCCAATGAATATCTGAGCGCTATGTGACAGGCTCGATGGCACAGCTGTGACCAAAGTGACTAGAGGATAAGGGAGATTTTGAATCTCTGCACACACTTTTGGACACTGGACACTTTTGGATTGTGTGAGGCCCAATGAATTTCTGAGCGCTATGTGACAGGCTCGATGGCACAGCTGTGACCAAAGTGACTAGAGGATAAGGGAGATTTTGAATCTCTGCACACACTTTTGGACACTGGACACTTTTGGATTGTGTGAGGCCCAATGAATATCTGAGCGCTATGTGACAGGCTCGATGGCACAGCTGTGACCAAAGTGACTAGAGGATAAGTTAGATTTTGAATTTCTGCACACACTTTTGGACACTGGACACTTTTGGATTGTGTGAGGCCCAATGAATATCTGAGCGCTATGTGACAGGCTCGATGGCACAGCTGTGACCAAAGTGACTAGAGGATAAGGGAGATTTTGAATCTCTGCACACACTTTTGGACACTGGACACTTTTGGATTGTGTGAGGCCCAATGAATATCTGAGTGCTATGTGACAGGCTCGATGGCACAGCTGTGACCAAAGTGACTAGAGGATAAGGGAGATTTTGAATCTCTGCACACACTTTTGGACAGTGGACACTTTTGGATTGTGTGAGGCCCAATGAATATCTGAGCGCTATGTGACAGGCTCGATGGCACAGCTGTGACCAAAGTGACTAGAGGATAAGGGAGATTTTGAATCTCTGCACACACTTTTGGACACTGGACACTTTTGGATTGTGTGAGGCCCAATGAATATCTGAGCGCTATGTGACAGGCTCGATGGCACAGCTGTGACAAAAGTGACTAGAGGATAAGGGAGATTGGATTGCTTTTAAAAAAGCAGTTTGCGGAGCAGTGGGTAAACAGCAATGCCAGCCTGTCAGGAAGCCTTAAAAGGCAGCCCAACAACCAACACCACTGATACACCACAATATAGCCTCCCCTTGCACTGCACACACAGTGACTGGTGTGTTGTGCAGGCCAAATTGCTAGCAGCAGAAGCAGTTTTTTTTTCTTCTCAGGACAAAAAAAAAAATTGGGATTGCTTTTAAAAAAGCAGTTTGAGGAGCAGTGGGTAAACAGCAATGCAGGTATGTCATGAAGCCTTAGAAGGCAGCCCAACAACCAACACCACTGATACACCACTATATAGCCTCCCCTTGCACTGCACACACAGTGACTGGTGTGTTGTGCAGGCCAAATCGCTAGCAGCAGAAGCAGTTTTTTTGTCTTCTTCCCTGCCTAACGCTCTCCCTACAGAATCAGCAGCAACCTCTCCCTATACTGAGATCGGCAGAAGTAAGATGGCGGTCGGCGTGCACGCCCTTTTATACCCCCTGTGACGCCCACCAAAGCAAGCCAATCACTTGCATACCCTTCTGAAAGATGGTGGTGACCCCTGCCTATGTCATCACGTTGCCCACAGTGTCCGTGGATCCTGATTGGCTGAAAAAGAGCGCAAAACAAACTTTTGAAACGCGACTTTGGCGCGTAAGTCGCCGACCTCGTGGCCGACCTCATCCTAGGGTCGGGTTTCGTTTCATGAAACCTGACTTTGCCAAAAGTCGGCGACTTTTGAAATTTTTCGACCCGTTTCGCTCAACTCTACTCAACACTAGTAACTGCATATACCTTTGATTTTATATAGAGTCAGGCAAGGTTCAGATGGGTGCATTTCAATGTCCAACTACAATGACTGGATTGACAACTTGCCTTCAGACCTGAACTTACAGCTTCATAAGTGTCAATAAGGCAATATATTCAGGTCTGGAGACTCATTGTCAGTCCAAGAATTCGAGTCTGCATACTGTGAAATATGTCTGTCTGTAGCAATGCAAACAAGGTTATTTTCTTACAATTATGGAGTTGAATGAATTTTCAAACGTATGAGATATTTTATTGAATCATTACAGTTAGTGAAACATTTGTATGTTTAGAGAGGAATTAAAGTTACAGCACACAGTTGCCCACATTTGCTAAAAATGGCATTTTTTACACCAGTCAGTTGCTGTGATTTCCAACAAATTTATTAAATTAAGCAAGGCAGAATTTGTGCCATTGCCTTTAGTTCTAGTTAACGTGTGACCCATAGCAATCGTAATAGAACCAAGAATGATCCAAGGCACCAGAAAAATCAATTTTTTTAATTTCATAATAAAAAGTACAACATTTCAACCTGAAGATACTTTTTCCATGCAATGCCAAGACTAGAAATGTGCATATTTTTATTCTGGTCATTTCTTGGAAAAGGCAACTTTTAAGCAGGATTGTTTTTTTTTTTTAATAAGAAAATATAATAAAGTGATTTTTTTATCTCTTCTTTTGGTGCATTGGATCATTTTTGTTTCTTTTCAAGTTTGAAAAGCCTATTTGACAGTTTAAATGATGCATATCATCACCTAGAACACTTTATTGGTGCAATTTAAGCCAAAAACCTGAACAAGCTTAATAAATGTAGGCTACAGTCTTTTTGCTGTGTACATGAGCTCTAAATCATATAATGTGCAGTTTTGCAGAGATGTTTTAACCTTTGAAATGATTTAGTACCGTACTTGTAGCTAGATACTAATTGCCATTAAATGTTCTCTGATGTTTTCATGTGACCCTGCCCTTACTTTCTCATTGGCCTTGCCAATATTTTCTTTTCTTAGATTTCTGTTTTATTTCACTTTATTATCAAAAAGATGTGTTTTCATACGAACAACTATTAATAATGACTAAATTTCCATAGCAATGGTGTGTGCATTCTTGAAGTAAAGTAGTATGGCATACAACATCCAGTTCATGAAAGAAAAAAAAAAGTTATTGGATAAAATACAATAAAATGTGTGAAAAGCCTTTGTAATAAAGTATTTGGTGGCCAAGGATCATCTAAGACCAGGGTGGACATTTAATTTTATTGAAGGGCCACATGAGAAATTAAAACATTTATTGTGGACAAACCAAGGCAGAAATTAATGATGCACAAAATTCATTTTAGCATTTTTTAAATATCAGTAAATGATATGGCTTGATTAGCTGCTATGGTATACAGACTACAATAAGCTTTATCGTAACATTTATTAACAGTTCAAGGGGTTGTCTGGGTAGAAATTATTGATGACCTATCCTTAGGTCTACCAAACTTGAGAAAAAAACCCTATCCTTAGAGGTCTGCCTGTGGTCTGACATACACAGCCAATCCCACTGATCAACTGAAAACAGCTCCTATAGATAGGACATCAATATTTTCTGACCAGACAACCACTTTAATCAAGCACTGGAAAAGTTCCTTTTTCACCCCAGGATAGCTAAGTTTAACCCCTTAGTGACAGAGCCAATTTTGTATTTAATGACCAAGTAAATTTTTACAATTCTGACAACTGTCAATTTATGTGGTTATAATTCTGGAACGCTTTAACTGATCCCACTAATTCTGAGATTGTTTATTTGTGACATATTGTAGTTCAAAATAGTGGTAAAATTTATTCAATATGACTTGCGTTTATTTGTGTAAAAAATGGAAATTTGGAAAAATGTTTGAAAATTTTGCAATTTTCAAACTTTGAATTTTTATGTCATAAAGTTAGAGATATGTCACATAAAATACTTAATAACATTTCCCACATGTCTACTTTACATCAGCACTATTTTTAAAAGAAATGTTTTTCTTGTTAGGAAGTTATAAGGGTTAAAAGTTGACCAGCAATTTCTTTCTCATTTTTTTAACAAAATTTACAAAATCATTTTTTTAGGGACCACCTCACATTTGAAGTGAGTTTGGGCAGTCAATAAAACAGAAAATACCAAAAAGTGACACCATTCTAAAAACTGCACCCCTCAAGGTGCGCAAAACTACATTCAAGAAGTTTATTAACCCTTCAGGTGCTTCACAATAACTAAAGCAATGTGGAAGGAAAAAATGAACATTTTACTTTTTTCACAAAAAATTTACTTTGGAACCAAACTTTTTTATTTTCACAAGGGTATCAGAAAATGGACCACAAAATTTGTTTTGCTATTTCTCCTGAGTACACAATACCCCGTATATAGGAGAAAGCCACTGTGGATGTATGGCAGGGTTCAGAAGGGAGCGAGTACCATTTGACTTTTTGAATGCAAAATTGGCTGGAATCAAGGGTCTATCATAGTGATCAAAATGAACCAATAGGAATAATCTCCTATCGTTGCTGGCCGGCAGATCTCAGCGGGTGCACTGCTCATGTGTCTGCCAATTTCTTCCAGGAAGATGACATGGAGGGCCGGGGGATGGAGCCAGAGGGTACTGGGACACCAGAGGTATCAGGGGGCTCTGGGGAATCCATTTCCCTCTCCTCTGGTATGCTACATCATATCAAAGGAGAAAGAAATGAATGGGAAAGCAGATTTTTTGTGCGATCACCATTATTCAGTGTATAACGGTGATCACAAGACTCGGGACGGTAAAAATGGACCTGAATCTTTTTTTCTTACACTGGCAGGCGCTATACACTTATTTCTCAGTGCCATTGAAAAGCGGTGCTGAGGAATAAGTACCCTTAGCTGCCGCTGTTAAAAGGCATATCGGCGGTTCTTAAGAGGTTATAAAAAAATTGTTCGATTTTCATTGAGAAAAAAATGGCTTTTTCATTTGTATTGTCATTGTTAAAATTTACAAGACATAATATAGTTTCCTCTGTTAATAATGGCAATGTATTTGTAAAAAATCAAATTCTACACAGCTGATCTGTATAAGATCAGATTTTATTTTGCACACTAAGGCAGTGAGGGCAATCATATATGAGGGTCATTATGTGTCCCCCAGGATGTGCATAGAAGCATACTAAACCCGCTGGAAAGCCTTAGAATTACAGCCACAGCTGTGTTTACAATTAGGTTTAATCGAATAGCTTCAGATAAGAGCTTATCTGAATAGCTATAGCGCTTACCAAATAGCTGCATCGGTAACCCAGATACCTGGAGCGCTCCCGATGATCAGCTGTTCGGCTCCGCAACTGCATGTGTCATGGCTGTGTGACAGTCACAACACATGCATGGAGAGCCTGTTTGTTGGGCTCTACATACATGTGTTGCGACAGTGAAACAGCCGCTACACATGCAGCTGCAGTGCCAAACAGCTGATCATCGGGAGCGCTCCAGGTATCCGGGTTCCCAATGCAGCTATTCGGTAAGTGCTATAGCTATTTGAATAAGCTCTTATCCGAAGCTATTCGCTCATCCCTAGATAAAAGAGAGTGTGGATTTTGTCAAAGTATTTGACCAAGTCAGATTTAAGAACACCTGACATTGACTTTTGTTTTTAAAGAGAGCTGTAGGATGGTAGTGGGATTGGGTCTCTCCCTCCCCTTTGGGTTTTGGGAGTGGCCCTTGTCCATTATTCCCATTTAAACTTTCAATTAAGGTTTTTGGTGTGTCAGTTTTTGGCTTGCAAGCATCAGAGCTGGAGCTCTGTGTAGGAAAGGTCTGTATGAGATTAAACACAGACAAAAGCCAGAGAAAGCAAAGACAGCACCCACGAGTGATATGGTGGTGCAGTCTCCTGCGGCAACAGACTGATACAGTCGTTCCGGCTGAAAACTATAGTATAAAAGTTCTGGATTTATTTTGTGAGTTTGAAAAAAAGATGCCTATGTTTAACTTTTTTGTGTCATTGGTCAATTATCGCACAGATGAGAAATCCACTGCCTTCCAAAACCCATATACTTGATTCTGTCAATCTCATCTGCAATATGAAAGAGATTAGTATAATGCTGCAGTTTTTTTCATGAGGATATTTGGTCCATGAACAAAGGTCAATGGAACAGTCTTATTTAATAACATTGGTTTGATTTTAGTGCTGTCAGTTATTTTAATGCATAGTACTCAGACCAAAAAAACATTCATGTGAACTTAGCCTTATATGCTTAGATTGAAAATAATGTGCATGTGGTGAAAAAAGCATATTCTATTCTAGAAGCATACTTAGGGCCGGGGGAAAAACTATATTGGCCACTCATTGAGGCATCAACTTGTATGCATTGTTGCTTATTATGGATGTAGATAGTATGTGCTGCTCAGACAGCACAGCAGTGACGTCACTATTTACTTCTCAGGCATGGCATCTGGAAGATTATTAAATGTGCTGCTTTGGCATACACACTGTGAGGAGCGACGTCAAATAGGTGCACACAATGTAGCTTGTGCATCTGCCCATTGTCTTTATGCAGGTCAGGTGTGTACTGCAACCTTAAATTGTGGCAGCAGCCCTACTTATTACTTTTGATATAAGCAAAATAAAGCATCAAGTGAAAATGCAAAATTAAGGACAATTATGAAAAATATAGGACTGAAAAGTATGGTTCTACACCACAAAATGAAATCAAATAACGAAAAGGTGTGAATGACCAAGGTAAACAGAAATAGTGAATTAAAAAGTATTTTTTTTTATTAAATACTCCATAAAAAACAATGTGACACATATAGAATATCATAGTTAGCCATAAGATGGTGCCACCAGTGCTTGCAAGCAAAGTAAATAGACATGGCATGATAAATATAGTTAGATGTAAATGTGGGGAGGAGGACCCCCATACAGTGATTGGGCTGGAACCAGGGGGACCGCCATCAGGGTTGTTGAAGAAACCACATCAGGGGGATTACAAAGGGAGACATGCGACTGAAGTTGTCAGGGCAACAGGGGGCGGGGCGAGGGTAAAAGGAGCAGGGGACGCGCTGAGGTGGCAGTTGGCAGAGAGCCTGACAGGAGAGAGGAAGCCGTGCGGCAGAGAGAGGACTGTGGCAACTGACGGTGTGGAAAAGAGAGACAGGCAGGAGACTGAAAAAGGGAAATTTGAGACTGACCGAAGGTTGACGCGTAAGAGACTCTCCCCGGGAGTTTCCCCCCGCAAAGATTCAGATAAAGTGACGGCCGCTGATTCCCTCCGTGGTGTGACAGGACCGGGATCTCAGGCGACCGCTGCGACGACACAGCAATCCGGTACAGTGGCCAGGACACTGCCCCCCTGTCTTCTCCCACAGCTGCGGCCCCGTCATCACCGACCTCAGGGGACGTCACCTCGCTATAAGCGGCCGCAGAGCCCGTCCCGGTTACTGAGGGGACACTGAGCAGAATTTGTTAACGTTTATGTCTTTTTTTTGAAACTGCGTCATGACCTGGCTGGGGAACGAGCGCCTCTAAACGGACGCCTGGGAGATTGACCCCCTGAACAGTTTCTTCAGGGCCTGTTGTGCCCCCACCGTGCCAGCCTCTTCAGGGCCCGTTGTGCCCCACCGACCCCATTTCTTCAGGGCCTGTTGTGCCCCACCGTGCCAGCTTCTTCAGGGCTCGTTGTGCCCCACCGACCCCATTTCTTCAGGGCCCGTTGCGCCCCACCGCCCAGTTTCTTCAGGGCCTGTTGTGCCCCATCGTTCCGGTTTCTTCAGGGCCTGTTGTGCCCCATCGTTCCGGTTACTACAGGGCCCGTTGCGCCCCACCGTCCAGTTTCTTAAGGGCCTGCTGCGCCCCATAGTTCTGGTCTCTTCGGGGCTGGACAAGCACAAGTCCTTCCGGGAAGTCGTGGATTACAAGGCAGCCACATCTGCAACCCCTGAGTGGTCGTGAACTCGAGCGACGCCCGGAAGGCTAAGTGTATTATAGAGAAAATAAGGACCCTTTTTGTTTTTTTAATGTTGTTTTACGAGTCCCTGCGAGGACAAATAAGTGTTTCCCGTTTTGTCTGATTTAATCAGTTTTAGCCCTTGCGGCTTTAAAACTTATAAAAGTTTATTTCACCCCACATTCAGTCTCGTGTCTCGTCACTGCATCCTGTGAGCCTGCTCGAACCCTACACTTGGCGTATTCGGCAGGATGCAGTCTCCGAGCGCGGACAGTGGTAGCCCCGAACATGGGGGAGCTGTAAGCTCTGTAAATAATGAGGGTCCCCGTACCAGCATCTCATTGGGGGCCATGTTGAACAACCTGCCTAGATTCTCTGGCTCAAATACTATGCTATGGAGCTGGACAGAGCGGATGAGGGGGCTTTTTCGGATGCACCCAATGACCCCTGACCTGGAAGCTGAAGTGGCACTCATGGCCCTAGACGGGGAGGTGCGGAGGTCAGTGATGTTGAAACCCCCGGGGCACCGCAACACTTTTGAAAAGGTGTTGCAGATAGTGGAACAGACCCACGGGGATCCCACTAATGTGGGAGAGTTAAGGACCCGACTGTTTAGCCGGATGCAGGCAGAGGGGGAGACGATTACTCAGTATATGAATGTACTCCAAGAGTTGCATACGGCTATTGAAAGAAAAGATGGGGTAGGGGTAGGACCTGTTGACATAACCCTACGTGACCTACTGGTGACTGGACTGCGAGATCCACTGATAAAGCAGGCTTTAAGGGAACGGATCAGAATGAATCCCCAAATCGACTTTTCAGAAGTGGGAAGTCAGGCACGGGTTCAGGAGCAAGAGCAGGGGATGGCGGTCCCCGTGGGGAAGGTCCGAGGTGTGGAGGCCTCCTCGAACACAGTTGAGGAACCTCAATGGGTGGAGGAGATGAAGCGTGAATTGAAAAATATAAAGAGCGAGTTGGCTGAAGTAAAGAGAAGAACCGAACCGGAGACTGGACGACCCAGTGCTAATCCCGGTCCCTGGGGGTCACGCTCTCCGCGAGGTGGTCAATCTCTACCGGCCCGGTGTTATGAGTGTGGAGAACCAGGCCACTTCGCCCAAGAGTGTCCGCGGCGTGGGAGATACCCACCCCGGCGGCCATTAAACTAAAGGGCTCCGGGCTGGGGGGACGCCGCTCGGAGCCGAAAACCACAACTAGGGGTGGTGGAAGTCCCGAAGATTTGGTAGCAAAGTGTCCTGAAGTTTGGGCAGAAGTAGAGGGCCGGGCCGTCCGGTGTCTGGTGGACACTGGGTCACAAGTAACCACTATGCCCGCAGCGTACTTTCAACAAAACTTTCCGGAGGCAGCAAGGCCTCAGTGGGGGCCCATGATTAGACTAGTAGCCGCCAACCAACTGCCGGTTCCGGTTGCCGGGGTAGTGTGGGTGCAGGTGACGTTGTGCGGTAAACCCCTCGGCCGCAGAGGGGTGGTGCTGACTCAAGGAGAAGCTGATCAAAGACACCCCGTCACCCTAGGCATGAATATTTTAAAAGAGTTTGGTAACCTGTTGCTTAATGATCCCACACAAAGGACACTGAAGCAGTGGGGTTCTCGCACAGCTCAGGGACAGGTATTCCAGCAGCTGGTGCGAGGTGCGCGGGTGCATCGGGACTGCCAGGAGGGTGAGGCTCTGGGCAAGGTCATCGCGACAGCGGCACCCCTGCTTGTGCTGCCTCCTGGACAGACAGTGGTGGCCCTGCCAATTCGGGCCCCGATACCTTTGGAAGGCGTAGAGGTGCAGGTGGAGCCGTGTCACTCAGAGCACTTACCTCCTGGCATACTGGTGGCCCGTTCCCTCGCTACGGTGCGAAAAGGAACCGCCCTGGTCCGCTGCGTTAACCTTGAAGACCGAGATATCATTCTGAAAGCACGGACTGTACTGGCCAAACTAGTAAAGCCTCTAGAAGAAGTGCTGCCCGCTGCTGCGGTTCAATTACGAGTACACCCCGAGGATCCTGGGGAGGTAACAATACGAACCCTACAGGCCCACGAAGTCTCGACACAAGAGAAGGGCCGAAATATTTTGGAGCAGATGCGGGCCGAGCTTTCTGGACTAACTGCGGCCCAACTTTCACAAGTAAAAGCATTGCTGGGACAGTACCATGAAGTATTTGCTAGTCATGAGGACGACTTTGGGTGTACCACCGCCATCACTCATGAGATCCCCACAGCAGGAGCGGCCCCTATCCGAGAACGATATCGACAGATCCCGCCACAACTCTATCAGGAGGTGAAAACTTTGCTGGCTCAGATGCTACAAAAAGGGGTGATACGGGAAAGTCAAAGCCCTTGGGCGGCCCCCATCGTGTTGGTCCGGAAGAAAGATGGTACACTACGATTCTGTGTTGATTATCGTAAATTGAATGCTTGCACTATTAAAGACTCATACCCACTGCCCCGCATAGAAGAATCTCTGTCTGCATTGGGTAAAGCAACATATTTTTTGACCCTGGACTTGGCCAGTGGGTACTGGCAGGTGCCTATGTCAGAAGAGGACAGAGCTAAGACGGCGTTCATAGTGCCCATGGGACTGTTTGAGTTTAATCGAATGCCATTCGGGCTGGCCAACGCCCCCGGGACATTTCAGCGATTGATGGAGCGATGTCTAGGGGATCTCAATTTTGAGGCCACGTTGATCTACCTGGACGACATCATCGTCTATGCCGCCTCCTTCGAGGACCACCTGAAGCGGTTGGGACAGGTACTCAGCCGGCTGCAAAAGTACGGGTTGAAGGTGAAGCCTCAGAAATGTCACCTATTTCGCTCTCAGATTGAGTATCTGGGTCATGTCGTTTCGGCAGAAGGTGTGAGGCCATCCCGGGAGAAGATTGCTGCTATCCAGGAATGGCCTACCCCCGAGACGGTGAAAGACGTGCGGGCTTTTCTGGGGTTAGCTGGATATTACCGTCGTTTCGTAAAGAATTTTGCATGTCGAGCTCGAGCCCTACATGACCTGCTGAAGGGGGCTCCCGCTGGGGCCAATGGGCGAAAAATCCAGTGGCAACACCCTCAGGAAGAGGCCTTCCGAGATCTCAAGGCTGCACTCTCGGATGCCCCAGTGTTGGCTTATGCGGATTTTTCTCAGCCGTTCATCCTGCACACTGACGGGAGTCTTCACGGGCTAGGAGCTGTGTTGTCACAAGTTCAGGATGGCCGGGAAAGGGTGATCGCATATGGAAGCCGTTCACTCCATGACTCCGAGCGTAACCCTGACAATTACAGCTCTTTTAAGCTCGAGCTCCTCGCAGTGGTGTGGGCTATGACGGAGAGATTCGCAGAGTACCTAGCGGGCTCCGAGGTGGTAGTGCGAACTGACAATAACCCACTGGCTCATTTGGAAAACGCCAAGTTGGGGGCTTTGGAGCAGCGATGGGTGGCCCGAATGGCGAAGTACAATTACAAGATTATTTACAAAAGAGGGGCCGAGAATGTTCATGCAGATGCTCTCTCTAGGATTCGACATACAACTCCTGGACAGAATCGAGACGAAGAATTAGGAGAGGAAATACCGTTCGCTCTTACCGCTGCCGTGCTCACCAATGTTGATGCAAAAGTATCTTCCCCAGAGGCCCACAGGGGCATCCTGGAACAATCTCGTAATAAGTGGATACAACAGCAACAAGAAGATGAAGAAGTTGGACTTCTCCGGACATGGGTCGCCGCTGGTCAATTACCCACTGATACTCAACGACAAGCTTTGACCCAAGACCTGTCGCTGATGCTGCGACAATGGGAGAGACTGATTATCCGAAGGGGATTACTGTACCGTAAGATCACTTCGCAAACAACCTCAACGACTGTTTGGCAGGTGGTTACGCCCGGAGCTAAACTACACGAACTGGCTCGAGAGGCTCACGAAAAAGGGGCCCACTTTGGAGTCAAAAAGACTTTGCAATGGTTACAACAGAAAGTTTATCACCCACGCTTGTCGGCTGTTGTGGACGAAGTTTGTCGTACTTGCCGCTTATGTGAATTGGCCAAACCGCCTGCTCAGAAGGCCGCAACACAGACGATTGTGACTTCAGAACCCTTGGAGCTCTTGACGGTGGATTATCTGCACATTGGTCCCGCATTCCAGGGATACGAACACTGCCTCGTCATGGTGGATCATTTCACTAAATTCGCTGTGGTCACCCCTACTCGAGACCAGACCGCGGAGTCAGCCGCCTCCGCAATTTGCAGAAATTTTATACAAGTGTACGGCTGTCCTCAGCGCATACATTCCGACCAGGGAGCATGTTTTTTGGGGAAAGTTATGGAGGAACTACATCATCTTTATGGGATTGATAAATCCCGGACCACACCATATCACCCGCAAGGGAATGGGGCTTGTGAGCGATTTAATCGGACATTGATTCAAATGCTACGCACTCTGGAGAGTGACAAGAAAGCTCGTTGGCCTGAATATGTTTCTGAATTAGTGTGGGTTTATAATAATCGGGTACATCGAGTAACGGGCTATACTCCTTATTTCCTGCTGTTCGGACGAGAGGGTAAAGGGATCACGGAGGTAGAGTTGGACCCCGAAGAGCCTCGGCCCTGGACCGGAGTGTCGTCTTGGGTCCGAAATCATCGCCACAGGTTGCAAACTCTTCACCGAATTGTACATACCAAACTTCAAGACTGGGAACACCCCGGGAAGACTACAACCTCCCCTCCCCATCTCCAAAGCGGGGACCGTGTGCTTGTACTAGATCAACGCCCCCAGAATAAACTGGAGTCACGTTGGGAAGAGAGTCCTTATCGGGTACTACGCCGTATCCATTCAGAAGGACCTGTGTACGAAATACAGCCCGAGCAGGATGAAACACTGCCTACTCGCATTGTGCATCGTAATATGTTACGCCTGTGTATTTCTTCCGACCCGAAGCAACTGGAACCCGTCCCGAGGACATCCGAACCGGAGTCCATATGCTGGGACTCAGACGACGAGGATTTCCCTCCAGTTCCCAAGGGCCCTCCACCCAATAATGAGCCAGTTGACACAATTAACCCACCGGCATCTTGCAGCTCACCGACGTCCACCACCCCAGAAGATTCCACCCCAGTCGAACTTAGACGCTCCGAGCGGTCAACAGCCGGCAAACCCCCCGAACGGTATGAACAAGACCAGTTCGTATGGCAACAAATATTGACACCTTTACAGACCAATCTCAATAGACTAACACCCTCGCCCGAGGACTGGCGAGCTTACAGGGTGGGGGAATGTGGGGAGGAGGACCCCCATACAGTGATTGGGCTGGAACCAGGGGGACCGCCATCAGGGTTGTTGAAGAAACCACATCAGGGGGATTACAAAGGGAGACATGCGACTGAAGTTGTCAGGGCAACAGGGGGCGGGGCGAGGGTAAAAGGAGCAGGGGACGCGCTGAGGTGGCAGTTGGCAGAGAGCCTGACAGGAGAGAGGAAGCCGTGCGGCAGAGAGAGGACTGTGGCAACTGACGGTGTGGAAAAGAGAGACAGGCAGGAGACTGAAAAAGGGAAATTTGAGACTGACCGAAGGTTGACGCGTAAGAGACTCTCCCCGGGAGTTTCCCCCCCGCAAAGATTCAGATAAAGTGACGGCCGCTGATTCCCTCCGTGGTGTGACAGGACCGGGATCTCAGGCGACCGCTGCGACGACACAGCAATCCGGTACAGTGGCCAGGACACTGCCCCCCTGTCTTCTCCCACAGCTGCGGCCCCGTCATCACCGACCTCAGGGGACGTCACCTCGCTATAAGCGGCCGCAGAGCCCGTCCCGGTTACTGAGGGGACACTGAGCAGAATTTGTTAACGTTTATGTCTTTTTTTTGAAACTGCGTCATGACCTGGCTGGGGAACGAGCGCCTCTAAACGGACGCCTGGGAGATTGACCCCCTGAACAGTTTCTTCAGGGCCTGTTGTGCCCCCACCGTGCCAGCCTCTTCAGGGCCCGTTGTGCCCCACCGACCCCATTTCTTCAGGGCCTGTTGTGCCCCACCGTGCCAGCTTCTTCAGGGCCCGTTGTGCCCCACCGACCCCATTTCTTCAGGGCCCGTTGCGCCCCACCGCCCAGTTTCTTCAGGGCCTGTTGTGCCCCATCGTTCCGGTTTCTTCAGGGCCTGTTGTGCCCCATCGTTCCGGTTACTACAGGGCCCGTTGCGCCCCACCGTCCAGTTTCTTAAGGGCCTGCTGCGCCCCATAGTTCTGGTCTCTTCGGGGCTGGACAAGCACAAGTCCTTCCGGGAAGTCGTGGATTACAAGGCAGCCACATCTGCAACCCCTGAGTGGTCGTGAACTCGAGCGACGCCCGGAAGGCTAAGTGTATTATAGAGAAAATAAGGACCCTTTTTGTTTTTTTTAATGTTGTTTTACGAGTCCCTGCGAGGACAAATAAGTGTTTCCCGTTTTGTCTGATTTAATCAGTTTTAGCCCTTGCGGCTTTAAAACTTATAAAAGTTTATTTCACCCCACATTCAGTCTCGTGTCTCGTCACTGCATCCTGTGAGCCTGCTCGAACCCTACATAAATACAAATATGAATATAATACAATTGGAGAGTGACAGTCAAACAAAAAGGTAAGCAGTAATATATAGTACAAGTGAAATAACCAGAAAATCATTATATAGTGTGTTACTGAACAAAGGTGGGCAGATGTGGAGAGTATATGGTACTAAGATGTTTACCTGCAATGCACTGAGACACCTGGAGTACCTACGTACAGTACGTTTCAGCGCACAAGTCTCACCTTTGTTCACTGACACACTATATAATGATTTTCTGGTGACTTCACTTGTACTATATATTACTGCTTACCTTTTTTTTTACTGTCACTCTCCAATTGTGGATTATATTCATATTTGTATTTTCATCTAACTATATTTATCATGCATGTCTATTTACTTTGCTTGCAAGCACTGGTGGCGCCATCTTATGGCTAACTATGATCTTCTATATGTGTCACATTGCTTTTTATTGAGTTATTAATAAAAAAATGCTTTTAATTCACCATTTCTGTGTACCTTGGTCATTCACACCTTTTCTTTATATGATTTTATTACTTTTGATTTCTGACCCTTTGGCCATGTTCAGTATTTGTTCACTATTTTACTTCAGCATTTGGAAGTCAAGGCCATTAGTGGGTGATAAATCCAGAAGTGGTGACATGTTTCTATTATGCTTTTCCTCAGATTGTTCCTCTCCTGGTTTAGGCTTACAAATACTGAGGTAAGATACTGACCAAATACTGAATGTGGCCTTTGACTGTTTGATTTAGGAGGACATAGTTAGAGCTAGAAACAGGCAGCTTCAGTGCTTAGATTAATAGTTATTGGAATTCTGACAATGATAATTTTGGGATATTTCAGCCATTGTTGTTAAAATATTTCACTTGAAGATGTAATAATAATAACGAGCCATTATGGATAGATGTTTTTGTGTAGAGTGGGTTTTCTGTCCATCTATCCTTCACAGTGAGTCTGGATTTCAATGTCAGATCATATCAGAGGTGATTGTTCATGTGCTCGGCAATCAATGTGTGCTCCGTAATAGCAGGACGCTCACATTATACACGGTTGGCAGAGGTTCCAAGTATTTCTCATTTCAAAATGTCAAAAATAAAATGAGTTATGAGTAAAAAACTCCTATAACAACCTTCTAATTCTACTGTGTTTTGTATAAGCATTAAAGCATCAAGAAGATGATAATGGCTTGCTTTTTCATTATCGTGGCTTCTTTTGTTAAAGTTGTATAGCAATTTTGTTAAATGAGAAGTATACAGTATTCCAATATTGTGTTAAGAACGGGAATGATATACATCTGAAATTATTTCCTCTCTCTTTGAAATAGAGCTGGATTAGATTCTACTTCTAATTCTGCATATTTTCATATGACTTCATCACTTTCCAATTCTATTTCAATTATATCTTTTTAAATGAATGTATTGCATAATAACTAAGTTGTGCCATCTGGAGGCTGTAATTCAAAAATACATGGCAGTTTTATGGAGACTTTTTTATGTATTTTTGCCAAGATTACAGTAGAAAGAGCTAAAACCATGTCAATACCACACCAAGAATGCCATCCACAGCTACAGCCATAGGCTAGGTTCACATTTAGATGGTGCATTCCACTAGATATATATGTCTGAATTGCCAAAAAAAACTGTATTCAGACATATATATCAAAAATTGGTCAAACTTTGTAAAAACAATAATTTGGACTGCATTTTGCCAGGTTTACACTGTATTGCATTTTTTTTGGATGTGCCAAAAAAAGCATAGTTGGTCACTTATTACAAACTAATGAAAAGCGTATGTGTTTTTTACTCCATTATTCTCAATGGGAGACGTATTGAAATGTTTAGCACCACCTTTCAATACATCCAAAACGTATACTGTATGCTTTATTGTATGTAACAGCTAGTTGAGAAAATAATTAAAACAAAAGTATATAGACATATCTTGAAATACAGGCAGACGTTCAGCATATATTTACACATATGTACTGTATATTACATGTATATCATATGTATAAAGGTGATTCTGTGTGAATGTGCTGTATCAACAAAGAAACCAGCAAGTGGAACATATAGCAGCTTTACTTCAGAAATAAAGTATGGATTTCACGATGTCACAAGATTAGTCCCTGCAGATATCATATATCACAGTCATGAGGTTTTTCTTAACTACTACATACTGTAGTGCAACAGACTACAAGGTTTACCGATACTAGAACAGACGGCAGCTATATACTTCATGCCGGTTTACAGATCTCACACTGTTCATACGTCATACTGCTGCAGATTATTATTATTATTTATATAGCACCATTGATTCCATGGTGCTGTACATGAGAAGGGGTTACATACAAAATACAGATATCACTTACAGTAAACAAACTAACATTGACAGACTGGTATAGAGGGAAGAGGACCCTGCCCTTGCGGGCTTACATTCTACAGGATTATGGGGAAGGAAGACATCTGCAGATGTCCTTGCATGAACTTTTCATTTCTATATAAATAATGCTTAATCACTAAACATGAGTGGATCTTTTGAAACTTGAATTTGCCTGCTTTGCCAAATTTTTCACCAAAAATTTGATTTGTGACGTAATACTCCAAAGTCTCTAAATGCCTAGAAAAGATGTGCATAACACTCTGAGTTCTCCTAGGACAGTATTGAACCTGTTTTGTGCTCTTTAATGAAAACACAGCCTTATTAATTTCCAAGTGCCCTTAACCTATCTGGCTATGAGAAAGCACAGTTTAACCAGTGTTAACTTCTCAGCAGTAATTTGGTAGCACAGTGGGGAAGAAAAAGTATTTAGTCAGTGACCAATGTGCAAGTTCTCCCACTTAAAAAGATGAGAGAGGCCTGTAATTGACATCATAGGTAGACCACAACTATGAGAGTCAAAATGAGAAAACAAATCCAGAAAATCACCTTGTCTGATTTGTCAAGATTTATTTTTTAAATTATGGTGAAAAAAGTATTTGGTCACCTAAAAACAAGCAAGATTTTTGGCTCTCGCAGACCTGTAACTTCTTCTTTAAGAGGTTCCTCTGTCCTCCATTCTTTACCTGTAGTAATGGCAACTGTTTGAACTTGTTATCAGTATAAAAGACAGCTGTCCACAACCTCAAACAGTACACTCCAAACTCCACTATGATGAAGACCAAAGAGCTGATGAAGGACACCAGAAACAAAATTGTAGCCCAGCACCAGGCTGGGAAGTCTGAATCTGAAATAGGCAAGCATCTTAGTGTGATGAAATCAACTGTGGGAGCAATAATAAGAAAATGGAAGACATACAAGACCACTGATAATCTCAGTCAATCTGGGGCTCCACGCAAGATCTCACCCCTTGGGGTCAAAATGATCACAAGAATGGTGAGTAAATGAATTGCATAGAGCTGGGACCACCATAGCAAAGACTACCATCAGTAACACATGAGAAAAAAGCCAGCTCACCGGCTTTCAAATGGAGCACAGAACACCATCCTGGTATGGCTTGTTTCAAGAAGAAAAGAAGAAAAAAGATCCAGCTCCTTGTAAAGATAAAAGTTCCAATTTTTATTCCAACATGGATATAAAAACAATTCAGCTCCTCAGGACTGCATCAGCTCAAGCAAGAGAGACATGAGCGACGCGTTTCGATCGCTACATGTCATCTTTACCAAAGCTGACATACCAAGATCACGAACAGATTAAAAAGGAAACAAGCACCAATCACTTGTCCAATACAAATCACATGACCAGAAGGTCCTATTCAAGAGTTACAATTATATGCAACGAAAACTACATATAGTATACATTTTTTTCAGAAGAATATTTATAAAAAATCATTGACAAAAAAACACATGTAAAAA